>NW_024067726.1:0-600000 GCF_009389715.1 Phoenix dactylifera | reverse complement strand
GGCACTTGAAATTTGATGAAACCATAATGACATTTAGATTTGAAATCAATAGCACAGATGAATGTGTATATCATAAGAGAGTTGGACACAAATTTGTGATCTTGTGCCTTTATGTAGATGATATACTGATCTTTGAGACAGATCTTCAGATAATTGATGAAGTAAAATAATTTTTAAGTCATAAGTTTGATATGAAAGACTTGGGACAAGCTGACTTAATTTTAAATACCAAAATAATTAGAAGTGCAAAAAGTATTGAGTTATCCCAAAGTCATTATGTTGACAAGATACTTAATAAATTTAATTATTCCGATTGTGAGCCTGTCTCTACTCCATTTGATCCCTCTACTCATCTTAAGAAGAACTTAGGAACTCCTGTCCTTCAAAGCCTATATGCTCAAATCATAGGCTCACTAGGATTCCTAACAAACTACACCATGCCAGACATAGCATATGCTGTAAATAGACTTAGTAGATATACTATTAATCCAAATAGAGATCACTGGACAGCATTAGAGAGAATTCTTAGGTATCTTAAGGGTACCAAGTCCTATAGTTTGCACTTTAGTGGGTTTCCTACTGTTCTAGAAGGTTATAGTGATGCCAACTGGATCAACGATACCTTAGATGTTAAATCCACCACAGGATACGTCTTTCTCCTAGGAGGTGCTGCTGTGTCTTGGAAATCCACCAAACAAACCTTAATATCTAGGAGTACCATGGAGTCTGAACTGATCGCTTTAGACACTACTAGCACTGAGGCAGAGTGCCTCAGAGATCTACTAATAGACCTTCCTGTAGATGAGTCACCTTTACCACCTGTCTCCTTACATTGTGACTGTAAATTTGCAATAGATAAGTGCAACCAAGAAAATGCCAATTTAAAAATGAACAGGCACTTAAAAGTACGTCATAAATCATTAAGATATAAATTGAAAAATAATATTATTGCCTTGAATTTTGTAAAATCAGAAAATAATTTGGCTGATCAGCTTACAAAAGGTTTATCCAGAACAGTGGTTCTAGAGTCGTCAAGGGGGATGGGGCTTAAGCCCATAAAGATAGATCACCACGGTGGGAACCCAACCTTAAAAGGTTCAATGGGTAGAAACAAACCGGAGTGTGACTAAGAGGAGCACTATTTCTTGTTTTCCTCATCCCTATGGCGCTAGTGCTCATAAAAGCAAGCGGTAGGATGAGTTCGTTTGTATAACTCTTAATGAGTCCGAGACCCAAGAGGCAGGAGCTTCCTTGCTAGCTTCCTTATTAGGACTCACCTATATGTGCAATCGTGAGGCCGCGATTATGGAAAATGGGCGATTCCCTAAAAAGCACATGATAGATACCTGCGCATGGCCATAATAGCGCAACCCGCTTAGAACCCAGATCGGGCTATATTATGTGTGCTGTTGATTTAATCTGAGCCATGGACCGAGGTTCAAGGTTAAGACCACCTTGGCTCCACAGTTGTAATCAATTGTCACTAAGTGAAGGTTCAAACCGAAAGGTACCTACACCCATTACATAATATAAGATATCCAGCATTTTATTTTGATTTTAAAATTATTTAAATTTTTGTGGGGGATTGTTAGGAAAAATTTAAATGCGCACGCGGCCCGAAATTTGGCCGCGTGCGCGTTTGAGAAAAAGGTAACGCCAGCGGGCGTTACGCATTTGAGAACGGACGCGTTTGAAAACGCGTCCGCAAAAGACCAAATTGCCCCTGTAAAGACCCCTATTTAAACCCCTTGATTTCATCTCTTTGGAAACACGAAAAATTTCAGAAAAAATAGTGAAAAAATTCTGGAAAAATTCTTCTCCCTCTTAGCCACTTCCAAATTTTATTTTTGCATTTTTATTCAGTTTATTTAGTTCTTTTCATTCCGTTCTTTGCTGGATCTGCAAGTCCGATCGGGTTCGCTTTGACTTCTTCCGAGATGTGCCGAAGAAGAAGTTGTAGGGTCGTCGTATCTCCGAGAAGGATTGTCGGGTGACCCGTACGTGGGGGCAAATACTTCTTTGGGACAGCGTCTACGCGCTTCGACCTGCCTTCAATCAGGCTACTTTCTTCTACTTTTATTTTTAATTTAATATTAGTAGATTTGTAGGATTTGAATTTTTATAATATAAATTTATTAAATGCATAGATTTATTTTGTGATAGAATAGATTTATTTTGCATTAAAATAGAATTATTTGGATGCCGAATAATATGCATGTATATTATTCCCTTTAAGATTTTCCATTAATTGAATTAATAGATTTATTGTTTATTTATATGATATATTGCTAACAATCCGGACTCTATTTTGAAGTAGGGAATGTTTGGATTTGCTGGTGACGTGGATGTAGTGGGAGAGAAGAAGCTACTGGGATAAGGATGATCGCAAGCTGGGAGATGTGATCTAATCCGGAACGTGGAGGAGAAGCTGGATGAAGCTGAGAGGGAGAGTTTATCCGTGGGTGAAGATAAGGTGAACTGGGAGTTTGTTCCGAAGTAGGGGAAGATGTGGAGAGCGTTGGATGAACTGAAATGCTTCGGAGAAAGGCTGAGACCCATTCGTGATGCTCATCCCGACTGGACACGAGATATCCGGACACGAGTTGAGACGCGTGGAGTGCATCGCGGAAAGCAGGAAATGTTGGGAGGAATCTCGATTGATCCTAGGATGCAGAAGATCCCAGGATGCAGAAGATCCCATCTCTGTTCCGAAGTAGGGGGAGATCGTGGACGTTGAGAGAATTGCATGCGAATGGGCAGACGTGGAGCAGGGTCTAGGCTTGAATTCATCCACGGATAGGAGCGGGATGACTGGATTGGTTTAGGAGGTTAAGGCATTGAAGATTTGCTGGGAACCATCGCACGGGATGCTGAGATTGGAGCTTATCCTGTGGATGATGGAAGCTGCAAACTGAAGGAAGATTAGCTTGATTCGGGAGGTGAAGATAACATGACGGAGAAGAACATGGGACGTTGGGATGCTTCGGCTGATGGTTGATCCGTGGGATAAGGAGGATCTCGGAACAGGGGAGCTGGATGCAGAGGAATTCGGACGCGAGATGAACTCAGGACATTGGGAAAGCTGGACTCTATTTTGTGGGAAGTTTGGATGTGAGCGTGGGAAGGATGAGGATGAAAGGGAGGAGGATCTGGACGTGGGAGGATGAGGATGGGTTGGTTGAAGACGCTGGATTTGGTGAAGGTTGGATTTGAAATGGGATACGAGAGCTGGGAGTTTGAACAAGATGGGTTTCGAACGACATGCAAACGGAATGAACACAGACTGAGATGCTTCATGGGATGAGAAACTGATTCGTGAGGTGCAGAACAGAGGATGATGCAGTTGGATTTAGAGCTTATCCCGTGTCGATGGAGGAGGCCTTGGATCGCGGACAGTGGACGTGAAACTACCCAAGTGAATGGCTGGATTCAAGCTTACGGCTGCATGAAACAGAGGAGCTGGAACGGACGTGGAGAAAGATAAGGGTGCTGGGATTTGAGTTTATCCCACGGAGGATGGCTCTGTTTGAAATGCTTACGGGATAGGGAGATGAGTTGGGAGCTTTGAATGGGAAGGGAAGGAATGACGTGGAAGAAACTCGGACGTGGATCTGTGATGAAGAAGCGATGGGAAGATGATACGGATGCGAGGGAAAGTTTGAGCTCAATAGATTTGGGTTTAGGGCTCATCCTAAATAAGTTTGACTCGACCTGTATTCATAAGGCTCAATCAGTAAATAAATAAGTAAAACTCGAATTACCTTTAATAATTTATTAAAATGCAATGATGAAGGTAACACATTTTTTTAGTTGAATTTACAAAATATGTGAATTAAAATAATGATAAGTGCTGTGAATAAGATGTTAATTTATGCATTATTTAGCACTTATCACACCCCACAACCTACATTTTGCTAGTCCTCAAGCAAAATAAAAACTAACTCACTTTTGCATGAATCGCGATTGCATTTACCGTATGCAATAAGGCTTTAAACCTCTAGGTGGCCCTAGTGGACGAATTTTGTCTCGTGAGGATTTTCGGCTCAGATACCCACAAACTGCTTGTCTCTACTTAAAAAAATTTGTTTTATTACTTTATAAAATCTAATTTCAAATGCATAAGTGCTAAAAATTTCAAAAGCACACAAAGTTTTAATTACTAAGTCAGCCCAAATCCTAAGTCAGTATGCAACTTAAGTTGAAGTTATTAAGTTTCCGTTAAAGAGTTGTAAGACTTATTTATACTTGGGTGCTCGGTGATATCTGGGCCATACATAAGCTAAGACTTTAGATTCCCAAAATACTGCTAAAGCTAGTAGTTTCCAAGAATTGGTCAGATAAGACCTAATCACTGATTCAAAATCATCATATCTTGCAGGATTTCGAGAGTTGTGGATGTTTACTTTAATACCTCATGGGCTTTATCTGTAATATTCCAGTTTACTCGAATTTTTACAACGACGGCTTTCATACTATCGTCAAGGTCAATATTATTTTCTCTTTCGCTATTTTTTTTCTTTTTTTAATTTATATTTTTTTATTTATAAATAAATTATGCTCTTTTACTCTTATAATGATTCCTCCATGTAGCGAGCATTTAGTCGACAACTCTCACACCAGATGGCATAAGGTGTTGGGCATCAAGACTCCCCTACGGACCTATGCTCGGGTTCATCATCACAAGCCCACTGACCTTTGACAATAGGTAGCCCTTTTCGATGTACCTGACTAAATTCACTTCTTTCTTTTTTCTTTTTTTTCTTTTTTTAATAAATATGGGATAATAGTGAATTAGATAGGTATGATTCATCAGGACTCAAGGTTGCTACCAAACTTAATCAACATTATGTTGAACCTAACCCTTAGAAGTGCAGGCCATATGTGTTGTGAAATTCCAAAGTAAAAATTATCTTACAACTTACTAAAAGAACTTTTAATAAAAAGAACTCAAATTGACTTACTTCTGACTGGTCATTGGGCTTTTTAGATTTTATATACTTTGTGTGTTTATCATTTCAGCACTAAAGCATAGAAATTAGGTTTTTTTTTTGAGATAAACTTATTTAAAAAGACTAAAACTTTCTTCAAAAATTCGAATCCTATACCTCCCAACCTAGATCAGGCATTATCCTCAATATTTTTTTAAATATTATATTATTATTTTTTTATTTTATTATTATTATTTTTTTATATATTTTTTAATTGTGGACGAAGATATGATGCATATGAAGGATAGAAGCATTTTACCTTAGTTGCATCAGTAATATGAGGGATCTTGCAATAAAAGCAATGCAAAAATGACCTACAAAAATTGGGTTGCCGCCCAACAAGCGCTAAGTTTAATGTCTTCAGCCAGACGTAGCGCATCCTTATCAAATCATACTGGGTTCATGCCGAGTTCTCCAAGGAAGAAAATTTGTGGAAAACTGATTGTCGGGCACAGAGTTGACTGCTGCTATGGCCTTTTCTATATCAAAGTCAAAATGGGCCAAGCATGTTTTCAAAGGGTCATCTGCCAAAATATAGGAAAGGGTTTCTTATACAAGATCGTCTATTTTATCTATTAGGAAGCACTCAACTTTCTTTGCGGGTTGATCAGAGGCACGAAATATATTTAACTTGACCTTTATATTCCCAAAAGATATATTCATCACCCCAGTTCTACAATTTATACTCGCATTGGCTGTAGCTAAAAAGGGGCACCCAAGGATCATGGAGATTTGTTTCTTATAGCCCCGACGAAAGTCCAACAGCTTTCTTCCTCTCGGGCGGCAAGGAAGAAGAAGACCCCCGTACCGAAGAAGACCGACCCAATGGCCCTCTCTCTCCCTCTCTCTTTCGGCGGCAACACGAAGAAGAAGAAGAAGCTCCAACCCAAGGGAAACTTGGGCACAGCGGCTACCTCGGGTGGCCTCAAAGGAAGGAGGAAGAAGCCCTAAAAACAGGGCTTCCTTCTTCTTCGGGATGGAAGGAATCCATCCCGCTACCTCACGTGCGTTGCACATGAGGCCAAGGCTTCGGACTGGAACAGTCAAGTGGACCGGGCCCAGTTCCAGGGTCTCACATCCCTCCTCCTAAAAAAAAAAATTCGTCCTCAAAATTTGCGTACCTACAGTTTCAAAAAGTTGAGAGTATTTCTGCTTCATCTCATCTTCCAGTTTTCAGGTAGCTTCTCTTTCTGAATGATGGCTCCACTGCACCTTGACATAAGGTATAACACGATGTCTCAAAACATGATCCTTTCTGTCTACTATCCGCACTGGATGCTCATTATATGATAGATCTTCTCTAACTGGCTCAAGCTCTGTGACATTACTTGGATCTGGTATATATTTCTTCAACATCAAGACATGGAAAACATCGTGTACACCAGCCAGAGAAGGTGGCAGGGCAAGTCTATAAGCCACCTTACCAATTCTTTCCAAGATCTCGAACGGACCAATAAATCTGGGATTCAATTTTTCTCGAATACCGAATCTTGAAACTCCCTTTGTAGGTGATATTTTAAGAAATACATAGTCACCAACTTGAAATTCTAATTCTCGTCTTCTATTATCCGCATAACTCTTCTGTCTACTTTGTGCAATCCGTAGACAATCTCTGATTAGCAGAATTTTCTCAACTGTTTGTTGTACAAGTTTAGGGCCCAACAATCTTCGTTCACCAATATCATCCCAACAAATTGGTGAACGACATTTTCTTCCGTATAAGGCTTCATAAGGCGCCATCTGTATGCTACTCTGATAACCGTTGTTATATGCAAATTCTATCAAAGGTAGATGCTCATCCCAAGAACCCTTCATATCTATAACGCAAGCTCTCAACATGTCCTCGAGAATCTGATTGGTCCTCTCAGACTGACCATCGGTCTGAGGGTGAAAGGCAGTACTAAAACATAACTTTGTCCCCGAAGCCTTATGCAAGCTTTTCCAAAATTGTGATACAAATCTAGTACTTGATCAGATATAATGGATACTGGAATACCGTGCAGTCTCACAATCTCTTTAATGTATAGTTTAGCTAGCCTTTCCAGATCGAGTCCAACTTTGATAGGTAAAAGTGTGCCGATTTTGTTAGCCTATCCACTATCACCCAAACGGCATCATTAGAACTGGGATTCTTTGGCAGTCCTGTTACAAAGTCCATGGAAATTTGTTCCCACTTTCATATTGGAGCATCAAGAGGCTGAAGTGGCCCTGTTGGTCTTTGGTGTTCAGCTTTAACCTGCTGACATACTAAATATTTTGCTACAAATTGAGCAATTTCTCTTTTCATGTTGTTCCACCAATACAATTTCTTTAAATCTCTATACATCTTGGTTCCTCCCAGGTGTACTATATATCTAGACTGATGGGCTTCTTTAAGAATTTCCTATTTAATTTCTAAATCCATAGGTGCACAAATTCTATTCCGATACCTCAAAGATCCGTCCTCATGTATCTTGAATTCAGATATATCTCTTACTTCTACTGACTTCCGAATCTTCAATAACTGTTGGTCATTACCCTGGGCTGTCTTAATCCTCTCTATAAGTGTTGGTTGAACCTGCATATAAGCCAATTGAGTCCCTGAGCCAAGTACTCGAATCTCTAATTAAAGTTTTCTCACATCTTCCAAAATATGCCGTTGGCTAGTAATCAAAGTGGCCATATTTCCTATTGACTTCTGAGGATGATAGTGGTATTTTGATGATTAATACAATAATTAAGAGTATGCTACAAGTTAATTCGATACTTCATTTATAAGTCTGTTACTCTCAGTATATTCGTATAATTATATAAAGATGCATTTTATTGTTTATATGGATGAATCTAACCTTGAGTTGCAGCAAAGTGTGGTTTGAGTCGACCCCAAGGTTGATTGGGTCGATCCCGGCACATCAAGAAAGCATCTGGCACACTTCTGCAAAAATGGCACGGATGAACAGTAGTTGGGTCGACCCAAGGAAAGCATGAGTCGACCCAAACCTCAAGCCTCTCAAGCCTCAAGAAAACAGTTCTCTGGAAACACTGAGAGGGTCGACCAAAGAGGAAGTTGAGTTGACCCAAGTTTGAGTCGACCCAAACACTGAGAGGGTCGACCCAAAGGCAGTGACAAAATACATTGACAGAATAGGTTCTCTGGAAATCCTGAGAGGGTCGACCCAAGTGGAAGTTGAGTCGACCCAACTGAACCTTGAGTCGACCCAAAGAAATGTTGAGTCGACCCAAGTGAAGGAAGGCTGAATTGCAAGTTTCTGTGGTTCTGAGAGGGTCGACCCAAGAAAAGGTTGAGTCGACCCAAGTGAAAGTTGGGTCGACCCAAGAAAAGGTTGAGTCGACCCAAGCACGGGCAGAAGCATAACGGCTAGTTCTGCAGAAGTACTTTTTGTCCTTCTAACAGTGAGTAACGGCTAGTTTTTGAATTCTAACCATTGGGGCTCGTCCAATGGATGAAGGAAACTATTTAAAGTGGCACTATTCATCAGAGGAAACATCCTTTTACAAAATATCAAAGAGTACACAAGAAAGACAAAGTGCCCTAATCTTCTTTATTCAAGTGCTTCATTCAAGAGTCAAAAGAAAGTGGTTGAGCAGATTCCAAGAGTCATTAAGAGCTCCATCCATTCTTGAAGAGTGAAGCATCCTTGACAAAGAAG
The DNA here is from genome assembly GCF_009389715.1 of Phoenix dactylifera. NCBI lineage: Eukaryota > Viridiplantae > Streptophyta > Magnoliopsida > Arecales > Arecaceae > Phoenix > Phoenix dactylifera. Next base: position 591,362 of record NW_024067726.1, on the reverse strand, counting down.
AGAGAAGTCACATCAAGCGATAACTATTCTCTAAACTCTTCTTTGTAGATTATATTGTTATATTTGCTCATCTAGGAGCTTAAATCTTCTTACTTCGTTTATTAAACTCCTTGTGAAGGTTAGTTGGTAAGCCCGCAAAACCAACGGTGTAGGTTGATTGGTGAACCCGTAAAACCAATTGTAAAGGTTCGTTGGTGAGCCCGAAAAACCAACATAGGCTCGTTGGTGAGCCCGTAAAACCAACATAAGTTTTTGGTGAACCCAGAAAACCAAAGTATAAAGGTTTTTGGATTGTGAGCTCGGAAAACAATCCAACTGTAATCCGCGGGATTATAGTGAATTCCCAAGGGGTCGCTTGGGGAGTGGACGTAGGTGCTTAGGAGAGCACCGAACCACTATACTTCTTGTTGTGTGTATTGTGCTTTGTTTAATTCCACTAACTCATCAATTGACATAAGTAAGATAGTTAAAATTAAGAGAAACCAATTCACCCCCCCTCTTGGCTTGTCACCTTGGGCAACAAGTGGTATCAGAGCAAGGTGCTCCAATAGTACTTATTGATCTCACAATCAAGAGTTAAAGATCATGACAACCCAAGTGGGATGTTCTATGAGTGAGGGGCAATCCACAAATAGACCTCCTCTATTTAATGGCACAAATTACACATACTGGAAAGCTAGGATGAGGATATTCATTCAAGCTCTAGACTATGAATTGTGGTATATTATTACTAGAGGACCTCACACACCCACAATTAGTATAGAGGGCACTATCATACCTAAACCAGAAATGGATTGGAATGAAAGTGATAGAAGATTAGCACAATTAAATGCAAAAGTAATTAATATACTTTACTATTCATTAGATGTAAGTGAATTCAATAGAATATCTACATGCATCTCTGCAAAAGAAATTTGGGACAAACTTGAGGTCACACATGAAGGGACTAATCAAGTTAAGGAGTCAAAAATAAACATATTAGTACATAAGTATGAATTGTTTAAAATGGAATCCACTGAGTCCATAACTGATATGTTTACTCGTTTTACTGAAATTATAAATGGGCTAAAGAGTTTAGGAAAGTCTTATACTAACTCTGAATTGGTGCAAAAAATTCTCAGGTCTCTACCAAGAGTTTGGGAGGCCAAGGTAACTGCAATTCAGAAAGCTAAGGACCTCAATACACTGCAATTAGAGGAACTTCTAGGATCACTCATGACCCATGAGTTGACCATGAGGCAAAATTCAGAAGATGAGGTCAAGAGAAGAAAGACCATTGTCCTAAAGTCTACCACTCCAAAACAATAAACTGAGTTGGAAGATTCAGATGATGATGATGAATTTGATGAAGAAGGAATGGCTATGCTTGGAAGAAAATTTAGGAAATTTATGAGAGGTAAGAATAGATTTCATAAAAAGAAACCCTTCTTCAAAGGTAGCTCAAGCAAAGAAAAGAGTAAGGACAAAGAAAAGAAAAAAGAAACACCTAATTGTTATGAGTGTAACAAACCCGGGCATTATAAGATAGATTGCCCGGAATTAAAGTGGATGGCAAGAAAACTCAAAAAGAAGAACTTCATGGCTGAATGGAGTGAAAGTGAGGAGTCAAGTTCGGAAGAAGAAGATCATCAAGAGACGGCCCAAATATGCCATATGGCCAATGACGATGAGGTAGATTCTAAACTTGAATGTGATTTTACTGTTGATGAATTACATGATGCATTTTTAGAACTCATGGAAGAACATAAAAAACTAATCAATAAAAATAAAGTTCTAAAAGAAGAAAATCAATCTCTTATCAAAGATAAGTTAAAACTATCTCATAACTATGAAACATTAAGTAGGAAACTCACAAATGAAACCAAGAATCTAATTGCTGAAAATGTCAAGTTAAAAGAAGATGCTGAAAAATATAAATCCTTAGTAGATAAGTTTACACTTAGTTCAATCAAATTAAATATGATTCTTGATAGTCAAAAAGCTGTATATGATAAGGCTGGATTAGGATATAAAACAAATAAAAAACAAAAATACTTAAAGAACATTTTTGTAAAAGCTAAAAATGAAAATATTACTTGTCATTGCTGTAATAAATTAGGACATAAAGCATATGAATGTAACTATAGAAAATCCAGTCAAAACAAATTGAGTAATTATCATAAGCTTAAATTCAAGAAAGTTTGGATTCCAAAAGGAACATCAAGTACTAACTCTAAAGGACCCAACATAGTTTGGGTACCTAAAGCTCATCTTGATCTTGATTGCGGGGGTGTCTTGCAGCTAATAAAGTGGAAAAACGATGGTATCTAGATAGCGGCTGTTCAAGACACATGACCGGTGACGTAGACCAATTTGTCACCTTGGAATCTAAGAAGGGTGGAGTAGTAACCTATGGAGACAATGGAAAAGGGTATATCATTGAAAAGGGTAAAATTTTCATTACTCCATCTACTTTCATAGAAAATATCTTATTAGTTAATAGTTTAAAACATAACCTACTTAGCATAAGTCAATTTTGTGATAAAGGGTTTAAAGTCACATTTGAAGCATTAGTATGCATAATCATAAATCCTAAAGATAATAGCATTGTACTTGTAGGACAAAGGCAAAGAAATATTTACATGGTAGATCTTCATGATTTAGGCAAGAAAAATGGATTATGTTTAATTACTAATGAAGAAAAGAAAAATGAAACAAGTTGGCTTTGGCATCGTAGACTAGGACATGCTAGTATGGAATTAATATCAAAACTAGTCAAGAAGGAATTAATAAAAGATGTGCCAAAATTGATTTTTGAAAAGGACAAAATCTGTGGACCATGCTCATTAGGAAAACAAACTAAATCATCCTTCAAATCAAAGAATATAGTATCAACAATTAGGCCTTTTGAACTCATACACATGGATCTATTTGGACCCACTAGAACTGCGAGTCTAGGAGGGAAGAAGTATGGACTAGTTATTGTAGATGATTTTTCAAGATATACATGAGTTTCATTTTTGGCATATAAGAATGAAGCATTTTCAGAATTCTTGAAACATTATAATTATATCATAAATGAAAAGAAGCTCACCTTAGTAGCAATTCGAAGTGATCATGGAACTGAATTTGAAAATCAACACTTTGAAGAATTTTGTAATAAAAACGGTATCTCACATCAATTTTCAGCACCTAGAACGCCTCAACAAAATGGGATTGTTGAAAGGAAAAACAGGACATTGGCAGAAATGGCACGCACGATGTTGTGCGAGTCAAATCTTCCAAAGTACTTTTGGGCTGAAGCTATAAGCACTGCTTGCCATATTCTAAATCGAGTTTTTATACGACCAATTACCAAGAAAACTCCTTATGAACTTTGGAAGAATAAGAAACCAACCGCTAAATATCTTAGAGTATTTGGATGTAGATGTTTCATTTTAAACAATGGCAAGGAGGATCTAAGTAAATTTGATGCCAAGTCAGATGAAGGTATCTTCTTAGGATACTCCACATCTAGCAGGGCATACAGAATATTCAATAAAAGAACTCTTGTAGTCGAAGAGTCAGTTAATATCATATTTGATAAGTCTGATAGTGAGTCTGCTAGGAAAGAAAATATTCTTGATGATAATACAGAAATTGTTAACTTTGAAAAGTTGAATATTGATGACATGCCAATTCAAGATAAGGAAGATGATTGCGTGCCACCACAATCTCAAAACTTGCCAAAGGAATGGAGGTATGCATATGGACACCCTAAAGACTTAATCATTGGTGATCCATCTCAGGGGGTAAGAACTCGATCCTCTCTTAGAAATTTAAATGATTATCTTGCTTTTGTTTCACAGTTAGAACCTAAGACTTATGAAGAAGCTAAAAAAGATACCAATTGGATAAATGCTATGCAAGAAGAATTAAATCAATTCAAAAGAAGTAATGTATGGACATTAACTGAAAGACCAAAGCATAACTCTGTAATTGGAACAAAATGGATCTTTAGAAATAAATTAGATGAAAATGGGTTAGTTATAAAAAATAAAGCTAGACTTGTAGCTAAGGAATACAATCAAGAAGAAGGGATAGATTTTGATGAAACATTTGCTCCTGTAGCTAGATTAGAGGCTATTAGATTACTTCTAGCTTTTGCATGTTTCATGAATTTCAAATTGTATCAAATGGATATAAAAAGTGCATTCTTAAACGGTTTTATAGAGGAAGAAGTATATGTAGAGCAACCTCCTGGTTTTGAGAATCATGAATTGCCAAATCATGTGTTTAGACTACATAAGGCATTATATGGATTGAAGCAAGCACCTAGGGCTTGGTATGATCGATTAAGCAAATTTCTACTAAATAATAACTTTAGTAGAGGAAATGTAGATAAAACACTGTTTCTCAAAAGAAAGGACGAAAATCTACTAGTGGTACAAATATATGTAGATGACATAATCTTTGGTGCCACAAATGATACTCTTTGCAAAGAGTTTGCTGATTTAATGCACGGAGAATTTGAAATGAGTTTGATGGGAGAACTAAGTTTCTTTCTAGGATTACAAATCAAACAAACTAAAGAAGGTATCTTCATTCATCAAACTAAGTATACAAAGAAAATACTAAAGAAGTTTGGGAATGAAAATCATAAGGGAGTAGGCACTGCAATGAATCCTACTAGTAAGCTAGACAAAGATGAGAAAGGAAAGAGTATTGATATTAAGATTTATAGAGGATTAGTTGGATTCTTGCTCTACCTTACTGCTAGTAGACCAGACATCATGTTTAGTGTAGAAATATGTGCTAGATACCAATCAGATCCTAAGGAGTCACATTTAAGTGCTGTTAAAAAAATCCTTAGATATTTAAGAGGAACTACAAACATAGGATTATGGTACTCAAGAGACTCCTGTCTAGATTTGCTTGCATACTCAGATGCTGATTTTGCTGGATGCAAATTAGATAGGAAGAGCACTAGTGGAACATGTCAATTTTTAGGAAACAACTTAGTATCATGGTTTAGCAAAAAGCAGAATTCAGTGGCACTGTCGACAGCTGAAGCTGAATATATAGCTGCTGGCAGTTGTTGTGCTCAAGTACTATGGCTTAAGCAACAACTAGAGGACTACGGAGTTAAGCTAGATAACATTCCTATAAAATGTGATAATACTAGTGCCATCAACCTTACTAAAAATCCGGTTCAACATTCTAAAGCCAAACACATAGAAATAAGATATCATTTTATTAGAGATCATGTGCAAAATGGAAACATATGTATTGAGCATATATGTACTGAGAAACAATTAGCTGACATTTTTACAAAACCTTTGAGTGAAGATAGATTTTGCACGCTTAGGAGGAAATTAGGCATATGTGATCCTTTTTATTGAAGAGATATAAAGGGAGCAAGCAGTCTCATGATACATTCCTCCCATTTCTAAAAACCCATGAAACATGAGTCAAACTTGTCATCTATAGATTTTTTACTCATGTATCATTGTCCCAGAAAGAATTTATAAGGATTGGAAGCAAAGAAAATTTTTAGAAGGAAAAAGGAAGAGAAAAGAAAAAATTTTGAACTTGGGTCGACCCAACCCAGAATAGGGTCGACCCAACGTTGGTCGACCCAAGAAAATCCTTGAGTCGACCCAACGTCGGGACCCCACTGTTAAAAGGGGGACCCGTGAGCTATCTAGGGCCCTATTTTCACTTTGTCCTCTTCCGAAAACCCTATTCCCCACTCTCAAATCTCCTCCAATCATCTCCAAACAGTAGATTACTTCAAGATCTTGGAGAAACGGGACCCAAGAGAGCCGTAGCCAAGCGATCTGGGAGAGTCTCACGGATCCAACGTGCGAAAAGGAAAGCTACAGAGCCGTCTACAGTGTCACCACAAGGTGAGACATGTGTAGAGCCACCTCCTCCTCCCTCCCCTTCAGTACAACTTGCAAAGTTTGAGGGAAGACCGGTTACAACGGGGAGAAGGATCCATTCCGAGTTCTTGGATCAAGAAGGGTTCCGTTTAGGAGAATGGATCCGAAGGCAAGGTTGGGAGTATCTTTGCTCCCTAGATGTGGTGATCTACCCTGGACTAGTTCGGGAGTTCTATGCCTTCCTCAAAACTGGGATGGGAGGGCTCATATCGGAAGTTCGAGGAGTTAGGATTCGAGTTTCCGAAGAGAGTTTGAGTGAGTTGCTTCATCTCCCCTGCGAAGGAGCAACTCGAGAAAAACCAGAAAACAAGTTGAGAGCCCTGCAATTAATTCTTGAGAATGAAGACTTCGACTACTCGGAGCAAGTTATAGCGAGCTCTCTTTCTTCAGAAATGAGGTTGTTGCACAACTTCATTGGTCGGATTCTGTTTCCGAAGAGCGGGAGATTTGATCTCATTTCAGAGCGAGATCTAGTTGTGATGGAGCATATTATTCAGGGTATTTCCCTGAATCTCCCGGCCATGATACTGAGGCAGATGAGGAAGGTGATTTGCAACTCCAGAGTCTCCCTGCCTTATGGCATGATACTCACCTTGATCTTCCGACAGCACGATATATCTGTAGAGGGAGAGATCTCCAGGCATCTACTATTCACTGACACATACACTGCACGAACCCTTATTCGCATGGGTTACGAGAAGGTGAACGGGCAGTGGGTACGTACTGGAGCTGGGATTCAGGATGATGCACCAGAGATTGGAGACCCTATCCCTAAGGATGAGGAGCATACGGATCATCCTACTGCACCTTCAAAGGCTGGACCTTCGTCATCTGTTCCTGCGGGAGACACAGATGAGTTTTGGAGTAGGATGACTGAGCTTATGTCAGCTCAGGCGAAGACTATCACTGATGGGCTGACGAGCAGACTAGATATCATGACTGCTGAGATCAGTGATCTTAGAAGCAGATAGGAGCTCTACGGAGGGAGAGAGAGGGTCATGGACCATCTGTGCCACATGCAGCTGAGTCAGAGATTTCGGCACAGAGTCATCCAGCTCACCGAGCTCCACGCCAGACTCAGTCCCATCAGGCTCGACCTCCCCTCGCCACTTACGCTAGGGAGGATGAGGACTAGATCACAGCCATTAGATACCCCCTAGGCTGATATTAGCATTATGATTAGAGCCTAGGATATGTATCTAGTTCTCATATGTATTTTGTGTTGATCATGTACTTTGAACTTTGATTGAGGAACATTGTATTTGTTTTTGTTTTGGCATTATTGTACTAAAATGTTCCTTTTTGATCAATGAAGTTTAAATGTTTGTTAATTATTGTGTCTATGCACCTATTTGATGATAACAAAAAGGGGGAGAAGTAAGGAAAGAGAATTGAGTTGAGCAAGAAAAGAGAAATAAGTTGACAAACAAGTTGAAAATTATAATAGGAAAGCATATACATTTAAGGGGGAGCAATTTGTAATAATGAAAATGATCAAATCTAAAATTTATATTGAATTTCAGAATTTGGCACATAAAATTTCATAATTTGGTACATACCTTTCACACCTCGATACATAATCTGAAACTCATGCTTTATCTCAAATTTTTGAAGTTTCATCTTTAATGAAATATAAAAGAAAGGGGGAGTAATTCAAAAGGTCAAATTGGAAACATTTGGATGAAATAGGGGGAGACTTCACTCTCAAATTTGAAAAGCTGAAATTCAGCAGCTTGAGCCCTTTTAAAACTAATTTTAAGATAAGTATCAATAGGCTCATACTCTATATTTTGTAATCATCAAAAAGGGGGAGATTGAGGATGATAGTGATATTTTGATGATTAATATAATAATCAAGAGTATGTTACAAGTTAATTCGATACTTCATTTATAAGTCTGTTACTCTCAGTATATTTGTATAATTATATAAAGATGCATTTCATTGTTTATATGGATGAATCTAACCTTGAGTTGCAGCAAAGTGTGGTTTGAGTCGACCCCAAGGTTGATTGGGTCGACCCCGGCACATCAAGAAAGCATCTGGCACACTTCTGCAAAAATGGCACGGATGAACAGTAGTTGGGTCGACCCAAGGAAAGCATGAGTCGACCCAAACCTCAAGCCTCTCAAGCCTCAAGAAAACAGTTCTCTGGAAACACTGAGAGGGTCGACCCAAGAGGAAGTTGAGTCGACCCAAGCTTGAGTCGACCCAAACACTGAGAGGGTCGACCCAAAGGCAGTGACAGAATACATTGACAGAATAGGTTCTCTGGAAACCCTGAGAGGGTCGACCCAAGTAGAAGTTGAGTCGACCCGACTGAACCTTGAGTCGACCCAAAGAAATGTTGAGTCGACCCAAGTGAAGGAAGGCTGAATTGCAAGTTTCTATGGTTCTGAGAGAGTCGACCCAAGGAAAGGTTGAGTCGACCTAAGTGAAAGTTGGGTCGACCCAAGGAAAGGTTGAGTCGACCCAAGCACGGGCAGAAGCATAACGGCTAGTTCTGCAAAAGTACTTTTTGTCCTTCCAACAGTGAGTAACGGCTAGTTTTTGAATTCTAACCATTGGGGCTTGTCCAATGGATGAAGGAAACTATTTAAAGTGGCACTATTCATCAGAGAAAACATCCTTTTGCAAAATATCAAAGAGTACACAAGAAAGACAAAGTGCCCTAATCTTCTTCATCCAAGTGCTTCATTCAAGAGTCAAAAAAAAGTGGTTGAGCAGATTCCAAGAGTCATTAAGAGCTCCATCCACCCTTGAAGAGTGAAGCATCCTTGACAAAGAAGAGAGAAGTCACATCAAGCGATAACTATTCTCTAAACTCTTCTTTATAGATTATATTGTTATATTTGCTCATTTAGGAGCTTAAATCTTCTTACTTCGTTTATTAAACTCCTTGTAAAGGTTAGTTGGTAAACCCGCAAAACCAACGGTGTAGGTTGATTGGTGAACCCGTAAAACCAATTGTAAAGGTTCGTTGGTGAGCCCGGAAAACCAACATAGGTTCGTTGGTGAGCCCGTAAAACCAACATAGGTTTTTGGTGAACCCGAAAAACCAAAGTGTAAAGGTTTTTGGATTGTGAGCCCGGAAAACAATCCAACTGTAATCCGCGGGATTATAGTGAATTCCCAAGGGGTCGTAGATGCTTAGGAGAGCACCGAACCACTATACATCTTGTTGTTTGTATTGTGCTTTGTTTAATTCCACTAACTCATCAATTGACATAAGTAAGATAGTTAAAATTAAGAGAAACCAATTCACCCCCCCCCCCTCCTGGCTTGTCACCTTGGGCAACAACTTCCTACTTAAAGCATCTGCAATAATGTTAGCTTTTCCGGGTGATAATTAATCGTTAGATCATAGTCCTTTAATAATTCTAGTCATCTTCTTTGCCTCAAATTCAGTTCCTTTCAAACTCTTGTGATCTGTAAACACCTCGCATCGTACTCCATAAAGATAATGTCTCCAAATCTTGAGAGCAAAAATCATAGCCGCTAACTCCAAATCATGAGTAGGATAATTTTGCTCATAAGATTTTAATTGTCTGAAGGCATAGGCTACTACCTGACCATACTGCATCAAAACACAGCTGAGTCCCTTCCTTGAAGCATCATTATAAATTGTGAATCCATCGTCACCTGTAGGTATAGTAAGAATAGGTGTTGTAACTAATCGCCTCTTTAATTCCTAAAAACCTCGTTCACAATCTTCAGTCCATTCATACTTAACTCCTTTTTGAGTTAGGCGAGTCAAAGGTATAGCTATCGAGGAAAATCCTTCCATTAAATCGTCTGTAATAGCCTGCCATTCCCAGAAAGCTACGAACCTCAGAAACATTAGTTGGCCTGTTCCATTGCACTACAGCTTCCACTTTTGTTGGATCCACAGAAATCCCATCTCTAGATATGACATGCCCCAAAAACGATATTTTATTCAACCAAAACTCACACTTCTTTAATTTAGCATAGAGCTTCTCCTTCCTTAAGAGTTGAAGTACGCTTCGCAAATGTTCCTCATGTTCTTCTTTTCCTTTTGAATAAATTAAAATATCATCAATAAATACCACCACAAATTGATCTAGGAAGGATTTAAATATTATGTTCATTAAGTCCATAAAGGCTGCTGGGGCATTCATCAATCCGAGAGGCATCACCAAGAATTCATAATGTCCATAATGAGTTCTGAATGCAGTCTTGGGTACATCTTCTGCTTTGATCTTTAGCTGATGATATCCTGTGCGGAGATCAATCTTAGAGAAGACATGTGCACCTTGCAACTGGTCAAATAAATCATCTATTCGGGGCAAAGGGTACTTGTTCTTTATAGTGACTTTATTCAATTCTCTATAGTCAATGCAGAGTCTCATGCTTCCATCTTTCTTTTTCACAAAGAGCACTGGAGCACCCCAAGGTGACACATTGGGTCGTATAAAACCTTGTCCAGTAAATCTTGCAACTGATCTTTCAATTCTTTCAATTCAGCTGGGGCCATTCGATAAGGAGCTTTAGAAATCGGACCTGAACCAGTACAAGATCAATAGTGAATTCAATTTTTCTGTCCGATGGCAATCCTGATAACTCATCAGAAAAGATGTCCGAAAATTCATTCACTATAGGAATATCCTCTATCTTTAGTTCATCTTGTTGTATATCAATTACTGAGGCCAGATAACCTGTGCATCCTTTCCTTAACATTCGTCCAGCTTGCAAAGCCGAGATAATATGAGGAAATGTAGTTACCTGGTTCCCACAGAAACTAAATTTTGGTTCCCCCAGAATTTGGAAGTTTACACTCTTGCCATGATAGTCTACTGAAGCATGATAGGTAGCAATCCAATTCATCCCTAGAATGACATCAAAATCCCGCATATCAAGTACAATAAAATCCACAGGCAGTTCCTATCTATTATTTCAATTTTACATAACTTGCATATAACATCAGTGCTCAACATACTGCCTACTGTTATCTTCACATAGAACTTAGTGGTCATAGTTTCACACAATATTCATGTGTTTTGACAAAGTTTGAGGACATGAATGAATGTGTGGCACTAGGATCAAATAAGACATTAGCATAAATATCTGAAAGTGCATCCTAGGTTCTTCGGTGTTTAGCATGCTGAATTTTTTTTTTTTTTTGAAAACCATGGCTGAACCTGATCGGGTTGCCTACGTACCCCTTCACAAGGGGGATCAAGCCATATGTAGTTCCTTTTAAGTTTCAAAAATACAGCGGAAAAATGAACCAAACAATTTAATTCATGCATGCTTACAAGATCAAATCTAGAAATCAGTATATTAAGAACACATAGGATTATGCCGGAATCGTTTAAACAATTATGCTAAAACTTTTATGCATAATTAACTATTAAATCTGAAACTTAAGAACTCTATTCCAATTAATCTTCGAATATCCATCGAATGGATTCTGGAGATATCTCCGTGAGGTGCCCCAAAAGAGGGTAAAACCTCGGGGAATCCGACCTAGACCTTGACACCATAATAAATGATTAATGCTAGATTAATACCTTTTATGATGGATAAAAGTTGTGGATCTGATTCTTGACTTCGCAGCCACGCACACGAATGGCCTCTACGAGAAGTACACGCGAAGCCCTGAAGGATCTTCTTCCGCAATAATGCTAGCAGCTGCAGAACACTTGAAAGCTGAAATCTGCTCGCCGGGATTCAATCAACTCTTGATCAATCATCTTGAAGCAAATGGAGATGAGGTTTATAAGAAAAGTAAAAGACTCAGATCTGATCTTGAATCTTCTAGATATTCACCCTGAAAACCCTATCTAAAATGGAGAAGAAGAGGAGGAGGAGGCGTGTGAGGAAGAAGGCTGCAATGGATATTTTCAGTGCCCATGTTTGACCCCTTTTAATGGCCTCCGAATTTTCATTCAAAATTCGAAATTTATCTTCAGAAAACCTCCTTTAGTTGGTGCATGCAAAGGAATAGGAACAACCCGAATCAGATCTCAACCAAATCTGATTTAAATTCAAATTTTAAACACATGTGCAAGAGGGGAGGAATTTGAAATCCATGCAGCAGAATTTTCCTTCCTCTTCTCGCATATTTTTCATTTGAAATTCGAATTTAAATAATTCAGAGGTTCACAAGACTGCTAAGGAAGTTATTTGATGGATGAAATTATTTAATATATTGCTTAATGTTTGAATTCAAATTCAAACAACAAACAATATCGCCATATGTCAAGCAATGGGTCCATGCGCCATGCAATAATTTTGGTTTATTTAAAATTCATGAAATCCAATTCCATGTCACCACTAATTGCCACATCATCTAAGCCTAATCCTCTTGGGTTGCACCTAATCAAATTTGGTCAAATCCGGATTAAAACAAAGCAATTTGGTTGAACCCAATCTAATCAGGTCAGACCCTGATTGAGTTCAAATTGAATCCAATTCAATTTTTGGCTCATCCAAACTCAATCAAATTGAATTAATTACTTTGTGTTGGACCTAATCCAATTAGGTCAATCCCCAAGCACAAATTAATTTAACATTAATTTGATCAGCTTAAGTCCTTTTTGGTTCCGACCTAATTCAATCAGGTCAAAACCTTGATTGAGCCCAAAGTTGAATCCAATTCAATTTGGCTCAACCTTAGCACAATTACTCAATCAAATTAAGTTTATTAGTAATTTAATTACTAATTAATTCTTCAATAATTATTTTAATTATTTTATAAGATAATTTGCCAATCAAATTGACTAAATTATCCCTGAATGGTTCTTAATCATCAATCAGCCATTTAATCAACCTAGAAACTTCTATGCATGTGACCTCATAGGTTCGAACCTAAGCCGGTAGTATAGGAACGACTTCCTACACTAATCGATGTAACCATCTAGCAATGGTATCCGACGTCCGGATAGGCCGAATATATGCGAACCAAATATTCCAAAATCCTAGACTATGGTTACTGTATAATTCAATCCCTTTGACTCCTAATGCCAGGATGACTTAGAGCTCACTGTCAATCCTATAATTAGTATATCCATTATGTGATTAACTTTAGATATCTCGTGACTCCTCACTAGAATTACCTTGGCCAAAGTTTTGCTAAATTAATCGCAAGACATTATCTCCTATTTTCAGAATGGGTCAATTCCTTCTTGACTCACAACTGACTACGCAAGTACTTGACTGCACCCAGTGACCTTCCGTCACTGAATTAGAAATTCAGGTAGTCCGGTACCAAAGTACAATGAGTTGCTTGCTAGTCACAGATTGCAGTCTCAGGTCAGAGGGCCAAACTTATATCCATATCTACTTGGAACATCTCTTGACAGTAGAGCATTCCGGAATTGGTCACGTTCAGTGAAATGTACTCCTACACTTCACCTGTGTGGCATACTAGTGTCTCCACACTCCTTGGTTAAGAGGACAACCAACGTATATGTCACACAACGACCTAATCTCGATAATGTTGTCGTCCTAGTAACAATATATCATTTGGTCGCGAACAAGTTTAAGGACTCAAAGATAAATCCTTCTTTATCATAACATAAGTTCTAAGGACTTCATCATATAAGAGTTCATTTGAAGATGAAATGATGAATAATGCCAAATAACACTTTATTAATTTGTCAATTCATTTACAAAATTCAATCATCAATATGTTGACGATTGACATTTAGGATACAAAGCCCAACAACTCCCACTTAGCCTAATGCCAATCGGCACATTATTTAATACCCAACTTCGACTTGTGTTCGTCGAACTCTTTGATGCCGAGGACTTTGGTAAATGGGTCAGCCAGATTTTCTTTTGTGTCAATCTTCTGAAGATCAATATCACCTCGATCGACGATCTCTCGAAGCAGGTGGTAGCGACGTAGAATATGTTTGGTCCGTTGATGTGCTTTGGGTTCTCTTGCTTGAGCTATGGCCCCAGTATTGTCACAAAATATAGGCACTAGACCATCAATGGAGGGTGTTACTCCAAGCTCGGTGATGAACTTCCGCAACCAACAGCTTTCTTGGCGGCATCAAATACTGCGATATATTCTGCTTCACATGTAGAATCTGCTACTGTATGCTGCTTGGAACTCTTCCAACAGATGGCCCCACCCTTAAGAGTGAAGATATATCCTGACACGCTCTTGTTATCATCTTGATCTGACTGAAAACTTGAATCAGTATATTCCTCAAGTTTTAAGTCAGAATCACCATAGACAAGCCACTGATCTTTAGTATTTCTCAAATACCTAAGGATGATTTTTACAACCTTCCAATGGTTGCTACTTGGATTAGACTGGTATATGCTCACTACTCCTAGTGAGTATGCCACATCTGGTCTAGTACATGTCATGGCATATATTATAGATCCTACTGCCGAAGCATATGAAAATCTATCCATACTCTCTCTTTCTTGAGGGGTTGTCGGACAATCCCTTTTAGAGAGGTTAATTCCATGACCCATCGGAAGATAACCTTTCTTGGAATTAATCATACTGAACCTTTTCAGTATAGTATCAATGTATGTGGATTGGGATAATCCAAGCAATCTTCTAGATCTATCTCTATAGATCTTCATCCCTAGGATGTAAGATGCTTCTTCCAAATCCTTCATGGTAAATTGAGATGATAGCCATACCTTTATTCCTTGTAATGCAGGAATGTCATTCCCGATTAAAAGAATGTCATCCACATACAAAATAAGGAATATAATAACTGAACCATTTGTCCATTTATAAATACAAGGTTTCTCTTCATTCTTAATGAAGCCATATATTTTGATTACCTTATCAAAACGTATATTCCAACTCCGTGAAGCTTGCTTTAATCCATAAATGGATTTTTGAAGCTTGCACACTTTAGACTCATCTGCACATGTAAAACCTTCAAGTTGTATCATATACACTTTCTCTTCTAAATCTCCATTTAGAAATGCAGTCTTTACATCCATTTGCCAGATTTTATAGTTTAAATGTGCTGCTACCGCAAGCACAATCCGAATGAACTTGAGCATTGCCACAGGAGAAAACGTCTCGTCATAGTCAATACCATAACGTTGACGATATTCCTTGGCAACCAAATGGATTTTATAGGTCTCTACCTTTCCGTCTGCGGCCCGTTTTCTTTTAAATATCCACTTACACCTTATAGGTTTAATTCCTTCGGGTGGGTCAACTAATGTCCATACATCATTGACCTTCATGGATTTCATTTCAGATTGCATGGCTCCAAGCCATTTATCAGAGTCATACATCTGCATTGCATCCATATATGTGATCGGATCCTCATCGTTTTCGTCAAGTTCGATAGGATCCCCGTTCCGGACTAAGAAATCGTAGTATTTGTCCGGCTGACGTGGTACTCTACCCGATCGCCTTAGTGGTGCATCTAATATAGGTTCTGGATCTGATCTAATCAAATCCGACTCAACTGGTTCAGTAGATGGTATTGGGTCTTCTATATGTTGAACTTCTCTAAGCTCAACATTAGAGCTTTTTGTTCCTTCACCAAGGAATTCCTTTTCTAAGAAAATTGCCCTATTGCTTACGAACAACTTTTGTTCTTCAGCAAAGTAGAAGTAATATCCTTTAGTTTCTTTAGGATAACCAACAAAGAAATATTTGTCAGACTTAGGTTCAAGTTTGTCTGTCTTCAAATGTTTGACGTACGCCGGACACCCTCAAATCCTAAGGTGAGAGAGCATCGGCTTACATCCAGTCCACATCTCATGTGGTGTTTTATTCACAGATTTACTTGGAACCTTATTAAGTATATAACAGGCTGACTCAAGTGCATATCCCCAAAAGGATATGGGCAGATCAGCAAACCCCATCATGGCTCAAACCATGTCTAACAGAGTTCGATTTCTTCTTTTAGACACACCATTATATTGTGGTGTACCAGAAGAAGTCCATTGGGAGAGAATCCTATTTTCTCCTAGATATGTCAAAAATTCACTAGAGAGGTATTCACCTCCTCGATCTGATCAAAGAGTTTTAATACTCTTTACAGTTTATTTTTCTACTTCATTACGATATAATTTGAACATTTCAAATGATTTAGATTTATGTCTCATTAAATAGACATAACCATACCTAGAAAAGTCGTCTGTAAACGTAATGAAATATGAATACCCATCTCTAGCATTTGTACTCATTGGCCCATGATGAGAGCACAAAAGTGCGACCTACATGTCACTAAAATTAGTGTTATTGCCAACCGATAATAATAAATTTACTAGACTAATATTATATTTGGGTTTGACACAGATTATCATAAATTAGAGATAAATGCACATTGAGTACAAATTTGATTTCAGAAGGATCCCTTCCCAGATTCGACCCGGTTGAAGATCGAGTCGGGTCCGAGTCGGGTTCGGGTCCGAGTCGGGCTCGGGTCCAATTTTTCTGTTCTTTTGGGAAAGAATTTTGGGCAAATCTAATTTGGCCATATCATAACTATGAGGTGCTGGGTGACCCATAACTTGAAAGACTTGCACTTGACCTCCAGTCAGAACAGATGATCTGTGACGAACTCAGTCCGTCCGTCTACAAGCCAAATTACATATCACACTATTTTTTTTAGATGACTGATTGGACGGAACTTGGTGTCTCCCAGTTCCCATCTCAGAACATCTTCCATCTTCGTCGATCCCACAGCATCTCGTGGCCTCGCATCCAAGCACCCGTGCCAGCTCCCGTCGGATCCCCAGCATCACGCATCAATCTTCCTCTTCCGCTTCATCATCGGCATCCTCCGCGTCTCCCTCTTCCTCCCGCAATGCCCCAGCCACGGACCACTTTCTGGATCAGCGCCACCATCCCGTGATCCACGTCTCAACATCTTCCACGGCGCCCTCCAAGTCACCCCAGCTCATTCCGCGGCCAGCCCCTCTCCACCGTGTCCGTGATCAACGCTCACAGCAGCCTCCTCCGCCTCAGCCCGCGGTAGCCTTCATTGTCATCCATCGCACCATCCCGCGATCCGCCCAACCGATTCAAGGAGCGTCCTCAGCTGTCCAAGTCCGGATCCACCTCCTGCGATGCAGTCTGAAAATGCCTCTTCTCAGCCCCCGCCTCCTTCATTCCGTGATCGATCCCGGAGCTCCAGCGATCCCGCCAATGCATCCTCCGCGTCCGGACATCCCGCGATAGCATACCCCGGCTCCTCCAGTGATCCAAGCCATCCGGATTCGAGGCGTACTCAGCGGCTGCCCTCCCCCTCTACCGCGTCCGCCCTCTCCTTCCGCCCATAATCCAGCCATCCACGCAAGCTCGAGCGATCTATAAGAAGAGGGGAGGAAGGGGAGGAACGGGGAGAGCTGGGCAGTGGTGGTGGCCGGCTGGTCCAAGGAGGAGGGGGAGGAGAGCTCGATTTGGGTGGTGGCCGGCGGGTCCAAGGAGGACGAGGTGAGCTCGGTTGAGAATGAAAACAGAGCATTGCTCTGTTCTTGGGGGGAAGAAAAGAATAAAAAAATATATTTTATGTTCTAACGGAAGGGAGAAGCTTTTTGTTTTATTTTTTATGGTATTTGTAAAAGAGAAGAAACATTAGGTTTCCAATCTCTGTTGCCCAGATAGACAACCCAAGAGGGGGGGTGAATTGGGTTTTAAAATAATTTGGCTATTAAAACTTTTGTGGATAACTAATTAATGCTTTTGCGAGATGATTAATTAGTTTCTATGTGCGGTGAATGAAATGCGAGAGATAGAGAGAGACAAACAATCACAAACACAATGTTTTATAGTGGTTCGGAGCTAACCCTTGCTCCTACGTCCACTCCCCAAGTCTCACTTGGAAATTCACTATAATTCCTTGGATTACAGCCGGTTGTTTTTCAAGCTCACAACCAAACTTGTTGTTTTACGAGCTCACAACGAACTCGGTCGGTTTTCCCAGGCTCACCGACTAGAACCAACCCGATTGTTTTTCCGGGATCACAATCGAACCCTTACACGTTGGTTTTACACTCGGCTCACCAACCAACCTCAATACCCTTGATTCAATCCTCCGATTGAACCAAGCAAAGACAAGATGGAAGTAAAAAGGAGTAACAGAAAAACAGAGCTTCTCAAAAGCAGATAAATAACAATATAAACAAAAGAGAAGTTAGAAGCCCTCAAACACGTTTGAGTTGGAGTAGAGTAGGGCTTCTTGAACTTCGGGTCTCCTCTTGAATGTCTGGTCGACTTGAATGCAGGAGGAGATCTCTTTCAATGTTGGGAAGAAGTAGGTGGATGCAGTTAATGTTGCTCTTCCCTCTTTTCCGTTGAAAATCAGGTTGCAGAGATTGAAAGCTTGATTACTTTGAGTGGAATAGTTGTTCTCTTCCTTGCTACAGTCTTCTGTGGCTATTTAAGCCATCCCCCACGGAAACTAGCCGTTAGAGACCTTTTTCTGCCCGTTCTGCACACTCTGCACAGCCTGACAATATGTCCGTTGGTGGGTTGGAGTCGACTCGCGCGATCAGGAGTTGACTCGGCTGTAGCGGGAGTCGACTCATGCTTTTCTGGAGTCGACTCGGCAACTGTTCCAGATTTGAATTAAAGTCGCCTCTTCGATTGGGAGTCGACTCGACTTGACCCGGAGTCGACTCGCCAACTTCTGGAGCTGACTTGGCATTTTCGGAGTCGGCTCATCCCATGGAGTCCGTGGATCTATTTTTGAACTTGGTCCACTCGAGTCGACTCAACAATCCTGGGAGTCGACTCGGCGCTCAGAGCCCGAACTCTCGATCTACTGTCTTTTGGCTCGTCCAGTCTTGGAGTCGACTCGAACTGTTCCGGAGTCAACTCGGCTCTCAGTTTCCGAAACTTAGTCTTCTGTGTTTTTAGTGAAGCGCTGCCTTGGAGTCGACTCGAGCTGTCTGGGAGTCGACTCGAATCTCAGAGACAGCAAATTGGTCTTCTGTCTTCTTTGGGGTCGCGGTGTCTCGGAGTTGACTCGTGCAATGCGGGAGTCGACTCGAAACTCAGAGTCCGAAAAACGCTCTCTGACTTTTGCCTTGTGTACTGCTGAGAGTCGACTCTCACTATCTTTGGAGTCGACCTGCCAACCATCGGAGTCGACTCGCGTTCCACAGGAGTCGACTCGAATCTCAGGGTCGAAAACCGCTCTCTGACTTTGCTGCCTGTAACTCCTTGGAGTCGACTCATACTTCTCTGGAGTCGACTCGGTAAACATCGGAGTCGACTCGCGCACTTCAGGAGTCGACTCGCTGACAGATTTTGAGTTGATGCTTTCTGTTTGTCTGTCCGTTCTCAGTTGGAGTCGACTCGTAATGGTCAGGAGTCGACTCGAGCCCGTGCCAGTGATCCTGATACGCTTGGAGTCGACTCGTAATACTCTGGAGTCGACTCGAGTCTCAGACTTTGGTTCAAACTGACTTCTTAACTTATCCAAAATATTATGAACCAAGTCTTGAGACACTTAGACAAGATTTTCACTGAAACACTCAATTGAATTCATTAGTAAACAACATATATACTCTAATGCTTTGAGCTCATCAAAATCAAATAGGGTTTTAATCAATCACTCCACAATCTCTCCCTTTTTGATGATGACAAAACTTTGAGTATATGTAAAGTGAATTGCTCAATAAACAAGGAAATAAAATCCATAAATGAATTCATATGTCTGGTAATTTAATATATCCAAGCTTGAAAGGTGTGAAACAATAAATTTTGGAGTTAAAGCTCCCCCTTTCATTTAGAATTATATAAGCCTTCATATCATGCAATCAATTGTTTGGCTTATATATATTTAATGATTTGGCTTTCTTAAAAATTCAGATTCTCCCCCTCAACATATACATTCTACTATGTTTTGATTCTCTGAATTTTCTTTTAGTATATTGAAGTTTTTGAATTTTAAATTTTGGTATTTAGAGGAAAAATCTGTCAATTTGTTCTTGAGTTGGATTCAGCTAATCTCCGAATATCCCTTGAATAGATTCTGGAGATTACTCCATTAGGAGCCCCAAAAGAGAGATAATGAGCCTCGAGGTACCAAATCCACTAAGAACAAATTATGTTTTAATTTTTGATTCTCATTTTGATTTCTTTTATGTTGATTCCATTTACATATCTATTCAATATTTCTCCCCCTTTTTGTCATCGTATCAAAAAAAAGGAGGTAAGTAGAACACACAATCAATCATAGATCAAATTGCACAGAAATGAAGATAAGATGTCTACTCATTGTATTGATGTGTATGTGAATACATTTGAGAATACAATAAGTAAAGCAAAACAGTACATGTCAAAATAAAACACAAAAGCAGCTACGATCTCCTCGAGGATGTAGCTCCTCCTCTCGAGGATGTGGCTCCCCCTTTCGAGGATGTATCTCCTCCTCTCGAGGATGTATCTCCTCCTCTCGAGGATGTGGCTCTCCGAGGCATGCGCTCAACCAGTGCTTGGACCGCATTGGTGACGTTCTCGAGCTGTCGGATAACGGCCTGAATGGCCCTGCTCTGTGTCGTATCGAGCTCGAGGACCGACTTCTGCAGTGCGTCCAGCTTGTCGATGAGCACATTCGACAAGCGCTCGGCCCCCTGGGTAGTGGTGCTCATGTCCTTCCGGATGTCATCGCGCATCTTCCGAGTGATGCCCGTGACCTCACTCATACTGGAGAACTGAGCCTGAATCAAACTCCTCACGTTGTAGATCTCTTCCCGTACATGGGCCGTCATGTCAGTCACGGCTGTCAAGGAAGGGACCAACTCAGAAGATGTGGGTGCAGGAGTGGGAGCTGGCACTGAACCTCGGAGCTCCCGAAGTAGCTCATCTCGCAGGTCTCTAACAATCTCCTGCCGCAACTCCAGGAGCTGTTCAGGAGCAATCCGGACCTCCATAGGTGGTGGAGCTGAGGAGGAAGGTCCGGCTGAGGTGGTAGGAGCAGAAGTGGAGGGAAAGTCAGGATAGTCAGAATCTGGCTCAGGGCTAGGAGAGTGTCTGGAGGTATGTGTGGAGGTGGATGACTTCCTAACCCATGTTCCCTCTACCTTCCGAAACCCCATCCTGTGTAGGGTCCCCGGACGCATGCGATCAGTCCATCGCAACGCCTTAGAGGGTTCCCCCTCAGGAATGGGAATCTCGTACTCCCTAAACAACAGAGTGAACATCATACCGTAGGGGAGGGTGAGCCTAGGTCTATCTAGGGGCTCACATAGATATCTATAAATGAGTTTGGAGAAGTTGATTGGGGTGTCCTGAAGAATATAAAACATAAGGGCGAGGTCCCTCTCAGACACAAAATCGAAGCGGCCAGTCTTCGGGAAAATGGACCTAGACAAAATACTCAGGAGGATCCGCACCTCAACAGGAAGTGAGCTAGCGGATACCTCGTCTAAAGGGGACTGAGGAGGATATCCTAGTATGGCCGTAAGGGCCTCAGTCCTGTCCTCGGGGTGTGTGGGAGCCACCCCCACTTGTGGAAGGTGGAGGATGTGGGCAATAAGATCCTCCGTAACGAACAGAGGGACACCGGCTACCGTGCCCTCGATACCCCCATCTCCCCGATGGACAGTACCGTAAAACTCTCTAACTAATCCAGGGTAAGTGGGGAGATCTAATGTAAGGAAATACTCTAAGCCCTGGACACGCAATCTCTCACCTATGGTAAAGCCCTCCCGGGAGAGATAGTCGAAATCGACGTATCTCCCGGTGGAGACCGCCTTCCCGGCGCACGGCCTCGCGGGAACCGCCCTCGGCGGGGAACGAGCCGGAGGTTGTGACCTCGCGGGATCGTGCCGAGCCTTGGAGCGCCTCTCGGGACCGGCCTCGGGTTGGGGCCTCTTCCGGACGACGGCTTTACGAGGCATAGTGACCTAGAATGGGAGGAAAAGCCCTAATGGACGGTGAAAAGTCGACGGAAAAAGCTTGGGGACGACCGGGGACGACCTAGGAGTCGGCTCTAGGGCTTGTGAACAGTGGCGGCGGAGAATAGAAATGTTTTGAAAACGATGGAGCTAGGGTTAAAAAGTCGGATCCCGACTGCGAGTCGACTCCTCTGAGTCGCGAGTCGACTCGACCTCGAGTCGACTCCAAAGTATGCGCGAGTCGACTCTCCTTATGCGCCTATTGACCCCGACTCTTCTTATGCGCGAGTCGACTCCCGACTGTATGCGAGTCGACTCCACCTCTGCTGCCATCGACCTCGAGTCGACTCCCGACTAAGCGCGAGTCGACTCCCCTTACGAGCCGACTCTGAAACTTACTCGAGTCGTCTCGAACTTTGGCACGCACCTAAAAATCATGCTATGTTCGTGTCGAATGAGGGAAAATCACTAAATTATGATCTGATTTGATGATCATTGAAAAGAAACTCTATTTTAACCACAATCTAATCATCAAAATCAATGAATCTAGTGGAAACTACCACTAGGATGGATCAATCACTCCTAATCCCCTCCTAAGCACACTAAATCTCTCTTCACTTAGGGGTTTTGTAAAAATGTCAGCTAATTGATCATCAGTACAAACAAATTGGAGTGTCACATCACCATTCAGTACATGATCTCTTATGAAGTGATGTCTTATCTCAATATGTTTAGTTCTTGAATGCTGAATTGGATTTTTAGTTAGATTAATGGCACTTGTATTATCACAATTAATGGGTATTTTATCTTGTTTAATGCCATAATCTTCTAATTGTTGTTTGATCCATAAGATTTGAGCACAACAACTCCCGACTGCAACATATTCAGCTTCAGCAGTAGATAATGCAACCGAGTTTTGTTTCTTGCTAAACCATGATATTAAGTTTTCTCCTAGGAATTGACATGACCCGCTGGTGCTTTTTCTATCAAGTTTACATCCAGCAATGTCTGAATCTGTATAACCTATTAAGTTCAGGCTAGATTCTTTAAAATACCATAACCCTATATTCTTTGTTCCTATTAGGTATTTAAAGATTCTCTTTACTGCAATTAGATGTGATTCCTTAGGATTAGCCTGATATCTAGCACACATGCAAACACTAAACATGATATCAGGTCTACTTGCAGTAAGATACAATAAAGATCCTATCATACCTCTATATAGTTTCTGATCTACAGATTTACCTGATTCATCTTGGTCTAATTTGCATGATGAGCTCATGGGGGTGCTGATTGATTTGTTTCCCTCCATATCAAACTTCTTGAGCATCTCCTTGATGTATTTGGCTTGATTGATGAAGATGCCTCCTTCAGATTGTTTGATTTGAAGTCCAAGAAAGTAATTCAGCTCTCCCATCATGCTCATCTCAAATTCACTCTGCATCAAGTTAGCAAATTCTTCGCAGAGACGATTGTTTGTAGCACCGAAAATAATATCATCAACATAAATCTGTACTAACAACATATCTTTGCTTTTCTTCTTTAGAAACAATGTAGTATCTACATTACCCCTAGAGAACTCATGTTCTAATAGAAATTTGCTAAGCCTCTCATACCATGCTCTAGGTGCTTGTTTTAAACCATAAAGTGCTTTGTTCAATTTATAAACATGATTAGAGTATTGATGATTTTCAAAACCAGGAGGTTGTTCTACATATACCTCCTCATTAATATACCCATTTAAAAATGCACTTTTTACATCCATTTGAAATAACTTAAAGTCCTTAGAGCATGCAAAAGCTAGTAAAAGTCTAATTGCTTCAAGTCTAGCTACCGGAGCAAAGGTTTCATCAAAATCTATACCTTCTTCTTGATTATAACCCTTGGCTACTAATCTAGCCTTATTCCTTATTACAGTACCATTTTCATCAAGTTTATTTTTATAAATCCATTTGGTACCTATAATTGAATATTCAGTAGGTCTTTCAACTAGATTCCATACTTTGTTTCTAGTAAATTGGTTTAATTCTTCTTGCATTGCATTTATCCAATTTACATCTTTTTCAGCTTCTTCATGTGTTTGGGCTCAAAATGAGAAACAAAGGCTAGATGATTATTTAAGTTCCTAAGGGATTCCCTAGTCCTAATAGGTTGAGATGGATCATCTAGAATTAATTCCTTAGGATGCCCGTGAGCATACCTCCAAGCTTTAGTTAGTCCATGATCCACAATAGCCTCTTGGCTTGATGATGCACCTTCAATTAATTTTTGATTATCATCTTGTAATGTCATCTCATCTATCTTTTCTTCAAGAATTTCAGCATCATCAAAATTAACTCTCTTGCTAGAAGAGATGTCACTAGAATCATCAAATACAACATGTATAGATTCTTCTATAACTAGGGTTCTTTTATTAAAGACTCTATAGGCTTTGCTAGTTGTAGAGTACCCCAAGAATATAGCCTCATCAGATTTTGAGTCAAATTTTTCTAGATTATCTTTCCCATTATTATGAACAAAACACCTACATCCAAAAACATGAAAGTAGTTTACCTTTGGTTTTCTGTTTTTCCAAAGTTCATAAGGTGTTTTCTTTATAATGGGTCTCAATAAAACTCTATTTAATATATGACAAGAAGTATTAATGGCTTCTCCCCAAAAGTACTTAGGGAGGTTACTTTCACATAACATAGTTCTAGCCATTTCCTCTAGAGTTCTATTTTTTCTCTCCACAACTCCATTTTGTTGTGGTGTCCTAGGTGCAGAAAAATTGTGAGTTATTCCCTTTTTACTACAAAACTCATCAAATAAATGATTTTCAAATTCGGTACCATGGTCACTTCTAATAGCTATTACTGTAGTATCTCTAGCATTGGTTACTTCCTTATGAAACTTTTTAAATACTGAAAAAGCTTGATCTTTATGTGCTAAGAACATAACCCAAGTGTATCTAAAATAATCATCTACAATGACTAGACCATATTTATTTCTACCTAGGCTTGTTGTTCTAGTTGGTCTGAATAGGTCCATGTATAATAATTCTAGAGGTCTAGAGGTAGAGACACATTTTATGGATTTAAAGGAGTTCCTAGATTGTTTGCCATATTGACAAGCTTCACATATTTTATTCTTTTCAAATCTTAGTTTTGGCAAACCTATCACAGAATCTCTTTTAACTAGTTTAGATATTGTGTCCATGCTTGCATGACCTAACTTACGGTGCCATAACCAACTAGCATCATTGTCCTTAGTTTCATTAACAACTAAGCATGGGTTGTGTTTGGCAAGATCCTCAAGATCTATAACATACACATTCCCACGTCTTATTCCTTTAAAAACTAAACTATTATCATTTGGATTTGTTATGATGCATAGTGATGGTTTAAACATAACATTATAGCCTCTATCACATAATTGACTAATGCTTAATAAATTATGCTTAAGACCATCAACATATCGAACATTATCAATAAAAGTAGAAGGGGTAATTTGAACTTTACCTATACCAATGATGTGACCTTGGTTATTGTCTCCAAAAGTCACAGCACCTCCCTTCTTAGCTTCAAGGGTGAAGAATTGATCCTTGTCACCCGTCATGTGTCTTGAGCAGCCACTATCCAAGTACCAGCAATTTTTGTTGACCTTGGCTGCAAGACACTCCTACACAAGCAAATCATGTAATCTTAGGTACCCAAGTTTTCTTGGGTCCTTCATGGTTAGTCATGTTGGTTCCTTTTGGAACCCATACCCTTTTAATTTTTTCTTTTATTTTTTCTTTTCTATAATTACACACATTTGCCTTATGTCCTAATTTTCCACAACAAAAACAGGTTATTTTCTTAGTTTTACTTTCTCCTGCTTTAACAAAGAAGTTACTAAGAAGTTTTTGCTTATTTTTAGGTTTATATCCTAAACCTGCTCTATTGAATACTGCATGTTGACTATTAAGTATCATATTTAATTTTTCAGAACTATAAGTAAATTTCTCAATCAAAGGTTTGTATTTTCCAAGTTCTTTAGTTAGAGTTTGTTTTTCCGTTTTTAGAGTATTCAAGTCTTTTATGAGATTTTCGTTTAAGATTTGTTTATTGTTTTTAAGTTCTGAAATTTCCTTAGTTAGTTTTTCATTATCTTTACTTAAGGTGTTATTTTTTTAATTAAGAGTTGGTTGCTTGTCTTAAGTTCTAGATTTTCTTTGGTGATACAGTCCTTATCCTTAACTAGTTTATCATATTTATGTATGTAAGTTTGATTAGCTAGTTTTAGCTCTTTATTCTTAATGTTTATAGCCTTATATTCAATCATTAGTTTATTAAATGCATCATAAAGTTCATCAAAAGTAAAATCTAGATGCGTTTCGGATGTTACCTCATTTTCGTTGGCCATGAAGCAGAAATTGGCCTTTTCTTCTTGTTCCTCATCCGATGATGAAGATGATGCGTCGGAGTCCGATAAGGTGGTGACAAGGGCTTTCTTCTTCTTGTACTTGCTGCCCTTCTTAAGTAAGGGACACTCAGCTCTGATGTGTCCCGGCTTCTTGCACTCATAGCATCCAATCCCCTCATTTTTCCTTTCCTTACCTTTATCCTTGCGATAGAAATTTGAGGGGCCTCTCCTTTGATGATAGGACTTCTTGTGGTTGATGAATTTTCTGAACTTGCGCACAAGAAGAGCCTCATCATCATCTCCCTCATGATCTTCTTCTTCACTGCTGCTACTGCAGGACAAATCTTTGTTAGATGATGTGGATTTAAGAGCTATTACCTTTTTCTTATGTGAGGACTCTTCTTCGCTGTGTTGCTTCATGGTTAGCTCGTGAGTCATTAGGGATCCAAGGAGCTCTTCAAGTGGAAGCTTGTTCAAGTCCTTAGCTTCTTGGATTGCCGTCACCTTGGCTTCCCATGACCTTGGTAGACATCGAAGAATCTTCCTGACAAGCTCACTGTTAGTACAGTTTTTGCCAAGGCTTTTTAGGCCATTGACAATGTCAGTGAATCTAGTGAACATGCAAGTGATTGTTTCATTAGAATCCATTTTAAATAGTTTATACTTATGAACCAATATATTTATTTTGGATTCTTTGATTTGATTCGTGCCCTCATGGGTCACTTCAAGTCTATCCCAAATCTCTTTTGCAGAATTGCAAGTAGAGACTCTATTGAATTCATTCCTATCTAGTGCACAGTAAAGCACATTCATTGCTTTAGAATTGAGTTGTGCCTTTCTCATGTCGTGTTCATCCCAATCCTTTTCGAGTTTGGGTATAGTGACCCCCTCTACATAAATGGATGGGATGTATGGCCCATTTGCTACAA
Organism: Phoenix dactylifera; assembly: GCF_009389715.1. Taxonomy (NCBI): domain Eukaryota; kingdom Viridiplantae; phylum Streptophyta; class Magnoliopsida; order Arecales; family Arecaceae; genus Phoenix; species Phoenix dactylifera. Next base: position 564,333 of record NW_024067726.1, on the reverse strand, counting down.
TGGTCCACATCTCATAGTCTTGGGCTTGGATGAATATTCTCATCCTAGCCTTCCAATATGAGTAGTCAGATCCATTAAAGAATGGGGGTCTTTAGGTGGACTGACCCTCAATGTGGGAAGATCAAAATGGGGTTGTCATTTTGATCTTTGACTCTTAGGGTAGAAGAGTTTAGGCTCTGATACCACTTGTTGCCCAGATAGACAACCCAAGAGGGGGGGGTGAATTGGGTTTTAAAATAATTTGGCTATTAAAACTTTTGTGGATAACTAATTAATGCTTTTGCGAGATGATTAATTAGTTTCTATGTGCGGTGAATGAAATGCGAGAGATAGAGAGAGACAAACAATCACAAACACAATGTTTTATAGTGGTTCGGAGCTAACCCTTACTCCTACGTCCACACCCCAAGTCTCACTTGGGAATTCACTATAACCCCTTGGATTACAGCCGGTTGTTTTCCAAGCTCACAACCAAACTTGTTGTTTTACGAGCTCACAACGAACTCGGTCGGTTTTCCCAGGCTCACCGACTAGAACCAACCCGATTGTTTTCTCGGGATCACAATCGAACCCTTACACGTTGGTTTTACACTCGACTCACCAACCAACCTCAATACCCTTGATTCAATCCCCCGATTGAACCAAGCAAAGACAAGATGGAAGTAAAAAGGAGTAACAGAAAAACAGAGCTTCTCAAAAGCAGATAAATAACAATATAAACAAAAGAGAAGTTAGAAGCCCTCAAACACGTTTGAGTTGGAGTAGAGTAGGGCTTCTTGAACTTCGGGTCTCCTCTTGAATGTCTGGTCGACTTGAATGCAGGAGGAGATCTCTTTCAATGTTGGGAAGAAGTAGGTGGATGCAGTTAATGTTGCTCTTCACTCTTTTCCGTTGAAAACCAGGTTGCAGAGATTGAAAGCTTGATTACTTTGAGTGGAATAGTTGTTCTCTTCCTTGCTACAGTCTTCTGTGGCTATTTAAGCCATCCCCCACGGAAACTAGCCGTTAGAGACCTTTTTCTGCCCGTTCTGCACACTCTGCACAGCCTGACAATATGTCCGTTGGTGGGTTGGAGTCGACTCGCGCGATCAGGAGTCGACTCGGCTGTAGCGGGAGTCGACTCATGCTTTTCTGAAGTCGACTCGGCAACTGTTCCGGATTTGAATTAAAGTCGCCTCTTCGACGGGGAGTCGACTCGACTTGACCCGGAGTCGACTCGCCAACTTCTGGAGCTGACTTGGCATTTTCGGAGTCGGCTCATCCCATGGAGTCCGTGGATCTATTTTTGAACTTGGTCCACTCGAGTCGACTCGACAATCCTGGGAGTCGACTCGGCGCTCAGAGCCCGAACTCTCGATCTACTGTCTTTTGGCTCGTCCAGTCTTGGAGTCGACTCGAACTGTTCCGGAGTCGACTCGGCTCTCAGTTTCCGAAACTTAGTCTTCTGTGTTTTTAGTGAAGCGCTGCCTTGGAGTCGACTCGAGCTGTCTGGGAGTCGACTCGAATCTCAGAGACAGCAAATTGGTCTTCTGTCTTCTTTGGGGTCGCGGTGTCTCGGAGTCGACTCGTGCAATGCGGGAGTCGACTCGAATCTTAGAGTCCGAAAAACGCTCTCTGACTTTTGCCTTGTGTACTGCTGAGAGTCGACTCTCACTATCTTTGGAGTCGACCTGCCAACCATCGGAGTCGACTCGCATTCTACAGGAGTCGACTCGAATCTCAGGGTCGAAAACCGCTCTCTGACTTTTCTGCCTGTAACTCCTTGGAGTCGACTCATACTTCTCCGGAGTCGACTCGGTAAACATCGGAGTCGACTCGCGCACTTCAGGAGTCGACTCGCTGACAGATTTTGAGTTGATGCTTTCTGTTTGTCTGTCCGTTCTCAGTTGGAGTCGACTCGTAATGGTCAGGAGTCGACTCGAGCCCGTGCCAGTGATCCTGATACGCTTAGAGTCGACTCGTAATACTCTGGAGTCGACTCGAGTCTCAGACTTTGGTTCAAACTGACTTCTTAACTTATCCAAAATATTATGAACCAAGTCTTGAGACACTTAGACAAGATTTTCACTGAAACACTCAATTGAATTCATTAGTAAACAACATATATACTCTAATGCTTTGAGCTCATCAAAATCAAATAGGGTTTTAATCAATCACTCCACAATATCCACTTTTATTTGTAATGAATTTTTTTTTTATCAAATCTATCATTTCTTTTTCATGCAATTCTTGTTCTAGGTTCAAGTTAATTTCTTTTTTTTTAATGCAATCTTTTAATTCTTCTTTGATGCAATACATTAAATTTTCTTTTATGCAATTTATGTTCTAGGCTTTTGATCTTCTTAGCACTTGTTTTCATCCATTTTAATTTATGCCAAAATTTTTCTTTGAATAGTTAAACATTTCATGAATTTATAAATGCTCTTCAATTTCTAAGTACTTGTCTTTTTATTATTTTTAAATAAAGAAGATTCTATGGTAGACCAGAAAATCAGTCAATATCCTCAAAATAATATTTTTCTTCTATCATTCAAAAGTCTATTTCGAATCAGAGTAAACGTTTTAATTTTTATGCAACTCCAATCACCTTCCTGTGGATCGACCTCTTACAACCACTATTCTTCGAGTAGAAAAGATAAGAGTAAAATTAAATTAAACTTTGTTTGTCGGTTCTAACAACGATCTATTTAGCATATTTTTAGTTAGACAGAAATTGGATGAACAGAATTTTGGCGCCGTTGTCGGGGAGGCAATTCGAGAAGCAAGAACGATCACGAAGATCAAATCAAATTTTGGATGCTCGGAGGGAACGCACTCCGGTAGTAAGTTTTATTTTTATTTTTATTAATTTTTTTTATTTTGATAATTTCTAGTTAATAATTTTATTAAATTCTAAAATTTGAAATTCGAAATTTAAATTTTTTTAAAAAATAAAATAAAAAAAAGTTCAAAAAAAAATTTGAAAAAAAAAATTTGAAAAAAATTCTAAAATTTAAAAATTTGAATTCAAAATTTGAATTCTGAAATTCAAAATTTGAAATTTAAAAAAAAAATTAAAAAAATTATTATTTTTGCTAGTAATTGATAGGGTGTAATCCCCCGAGGTTATCATACCTCTTTTGGGGCTTGATAGAGACGCAACCAGCCCATCTAAAGATCCTTTGCATGGAATTGAAGGTCCTATGACTAGGGCCAAGACTAAGAGGATGAAACAAGCTTTGAAAAGCCTGATGATCAAAGGAAAAGAAGACCAACGTGAGGATGATAGTGTTATTTTGATGATTAACAAGTAATTATCTAGAGTATGTTATAAGTTAAATTGATACTTCATTTATAAGTTCATTACTCTCAGTATATTTGTGTGATTGATAATAGATACATGCTTTGTTCATTTGAATGAATCTAACCTTGAGAATGCAGCAAAGTGTGGTTTGAGTCGACCCAAAGATTGTTTGAGTCGACCCCGGCACATCAAGAAATCATTTGGCACACTCCTGCAAAAATGGCACAGATGAACAGTTGGTTGGGTCGACCCAAGGTAAGCATGAGTCGACCCAAACTTCAAGAACCTCAAACCGTGAAGGAAATATGTTCTCTGGATTTACTGAGAGGGTCGACCCAAACAGTGGTTGAGTCGACCCAAGCTTGAGCCGACCCAAACTCTGAGAGGGTCGACTCAAAGGCAAGACAGAAAGACAGACAGAAAATGGTTCTCTGAAATTACTGAGAGGGTCGACCCAAGAAGAAGTTGAGTCGACCCAAGTGAACTTTGAGTCGACCCAAAGAAAGGATGGGTCGACCCAAGTGAAGGAAGGCTGAAATCAAAGTTTCTGTGTTCTCTGAGAGGGTCGACCCAAGGAATGTTTGAGTCGACCCAAGGCAAAGTTGGGTCGACCCAAGGACAGGTTGAGCCGACCCAAACACGGGCTGAACAGTAACGGCTAGTTCTGCAGATGTACTTTTTGTCCTTCCCAAGGTCAGTAACGGCTAGTTTTTGAATTCTAACCATTGGGGCTTGACCAAAGAAGGTGGGAAGCTATTTAAAGGGGCACTATTCATCAGAGAGAATAACTTTTGAAAGGAATATCAAAGAGTACTCAAGAACACAAAAGTGCCCTAATCTTCTTCATCAAGAGCTTCATTCAAGAATCAAAGAAAGGGATTGAGCAGATTCAAAGAGGCATCAAGAGCTCCATCCCTCCTTGAAGAGTGAAGCATCCTTGACAAAGAAGAGCAAAGCCACTTCAAAGCGATAAATACTTTCTAACTCTTCTTTGTAGTTTATATTGTTTCATATGCTCATTTAGGAGTTTGAATCTTTTCTTTTTGTTTGTCAAACACTTTGTAAAGGTTCGTTGGTTAGCCCGCAAAACCAACAAAGGTTTTTGGTGAACCCGGAAAACCAAAGTGTAAAGGTTTGTTGGTGAGCCCACAAAACCAACAAAGGTTTTTGGTGAACCCGAAAAACCAAAGTGTATAGGTTTGTTGGTGAGCCCGTAAAACCAACAAAGGTTTTTGGATTGTGAGCCCGGAAAACAATCCAACTGTAATCCGCGGAATTATAGTGAATTCCCAAGGGGACGCTTGGGGAGTGGACGTAGGTGCTAAGGAGAGCACCGAACCACTATATATTGTTGTGTTTGTGTTGTGCTTGTGCTTACGTTTATTCTTGCATCATCTTCTATCTTTGCACTAGTTTAAATCATTCAAATAGTTTAAGGAAGCATCCACCGCACTTAATTAAGAAAACGTTTAAAGCACCAAAATTTAGAAGAAACCAATTCACCCCCCCCCCCTCTTGGCTTGTCACCTTGGGCAACAAGTGGTATCAGAGCAAGGTGCTCTAATAGTACTCATTGATCTCACAATCAAGAGTTAAAGATCATGACAACCCAAGTGGGATGTGCAATGAGTGAGGGGCAAACCACAAATAGACCACCTCTATTTAATGGCACAAACTACACATATTGGAAAGCTAGAATGAGGATATTCATTCAAGCTTCGGACTATGAACTGTGGCAAATCATCACTAGAGGACCTCACACACCCACACTTAACATAGAGGGCACTATCATACCCAAACCAGAAATGGATTGGAATGAAAATGATAGAAGATTAGCACAGTTAAATGCAAAAGCTGTAAATATACTTTACTGCTCTTTAGATGTAAGTGAATTTAATAGAATATCCACTTGCACCACTGCCAAAGAAATTTGGGATAGACTTGAGGTCACACATGAAGGGACCAATCAAGTTAAGGAGTCTAAGATAAACATATTAGTACACAAGTATGAACTGTTTAAAATGGAATCTACTGAGTCAATAACTGATATGTTTACTCGTTTCACTGACATTATAAATGGGCTTAAGAGTTTAGGAAAGTCTTATTCTAACTCTGATTTGGTGCGAAAAATTCTCAGGTCTCTACCAAGGAATTGGGAGGCCAAGGTAACCGCTATTCAAGAAGCAAAGGACCTCAACATACTGCAGTTAGAGGAGCTTCTAGGATCTCTCATGACCCATGAGTTGACAATGAGGCAAAACTCAGAAGATGAGGTCAAAAGAAGAAAGCCCATTGCCCTAAAGACTACCACCCCTAAACAACTAACTGAATCGGAAGATTCAGATGATGATGAAGAAATCGATGAAGAAGGGATGGCTGTGCTTGGGAGAAGGTTCAGAAAATTCATGAGAGGTAAGAATAGGTATCATAAAAAGAAACCCTTTCTTAAAGGTAATTCAAGCAAAGAAAAGGGTAAGGACAAGGAAAAGGAAAAAGAGACTCCCATTTGCTATGAGTGTAACAAACCCGGGCATTATAAGATAGATTGCCCAGATTTGAAATGGATGGCAAAAAGTTGAAAAAGAAGAATTTCATGGCCGATTGGAGTGAAAGTGAGGAATCAAGTTCGGAGGAGGAAGATCATCAAGAGACGGCCCAAATGTGTCATATGGCCAATGACGATGAGGTAGATTCTGAACTTGACTGTGATTTTACTGTGGATGAATTACATGATGCATTCTTAGAACTCATGGAAGAACATAAGAAAGTAATTAATAAAAATAAAGCTCTAAAAGAAGAAAATCAATCTCTCATTAAAGATAAGTTAAAATTGTCTCATAACTGTGAAACATTAAGTAGGAAACTTGCAAATGAAACCAAGAATCTAATTGCTGAAAATATCAAGCTAAAAGAAGATGCTGAAAAATATAAAACTTTGGTAGATAAATTTACTCTTAGTTCTACCAAATTAAATTTGATTCTTGATAGCCAAAAAGCTGTATATGATAAGGCCGGTTTAGGATATAGAACAAATAGGAAACAAAAATTATTAAAGAATATTTTTGTAAAAGCTAAAAGTGAAAATATTACTTGTTATTGTTGCAATAAGTTAGGACATAGAGCATATGAATGTAACTTTAGAAAATCTAATCAAAACAAATTAAGTAATAATCAAAAGATTAAATTCAAGAAAGTTTGGGTTCCAAAAGGAACATGGAGCACTAACCCTAAAGGACCCAACTTAGTTTGGGTACCTAAAGTTTCTTCTTGATCTTGATTGCAGGTGTGTCTTGCAGCTGATAAAATGGAAAAACGATGGTATCTAGATAGCGGCTGCTCAAGACACATGACCGGTGACGAAGATCAATTTGTCACCTTGGAACCAAAGAAAGGTGGAGTAGTAACCTATGGAGACAATGGTAAAGGGTATATCATTGGAAAGGGTAAAATTTTCATTGCTCCATCTATTTTTATAGAAAATGTCTTATTAGTTAAGGGTTTGAAACATAACCTTCTTAGCATAAGTCAATTTTGTGATAAAGGGTTTAAAGTTACATTTGAAGCATCTGTATGCATAATCACTAATCCTAAAGATAATAGTATTGTACTTGTAGGACAAAGGCAAAGAAATATTTACTTAGTAGATCTTCATGAGTTAGGCAAGAAAAATGGTTTATGCTTAATTACTAATGAATAAAAGAAAATTGAAACTAGTTGGCTTTGGCATCGAAGATTAGGACATGCTAGTATGGAATTAATATCAAAACTAGTTAAGAAGGAATTAATAAAGGATGTGCCAAAACTGATCTTTGAAAAGGACAAAATATGTGGACCATGTTCATTGGAAAAACAAACTAAGTCATCTTTCAAATCAAAGAATGTAGTATCAACAACTAGACCATTTGAACTCATACACATGGATTTATTTGGACCTACTAGAACTACAAGTCTAGGAGAAAAGAAATATGGACTAGTTATTGTTGATGACTTTTCGAGGTATACATTGGTTTCATTTTTGGCACATAAGAATGAAGCATTTTCAGAATTTTTGAAACTATATAATAATATCATAAATGAAAAGAAACTCACCTTAGTAGCAATTCGAAGTGATCATGGTACGGAATTTGAAAATCAACACTTTGAAGAATTTTGCACTAAAAATGGAATATCACATCAATTTTCAGCACCTAGAACGCCTCAACAAAATGGGGTTGTTGAAAGGAAAAATAGGACATTGGCAGAAATGGCACGCACAATGTTGTGTGAGTCAAGTCTTCCAAAGTACTTTTGGGCTGAAGCTATAAACACCTCTTGCCATATTCTGAATCGAGTTTTAATACGACCAATAACTAAGAAAACTCCTTATGAACTTTGGAAGAATAAGAAACCAACTGCTAAATATCTTAAAGTTTTTGGATGTAGATGTTTTATCTTAAACAATGGCAAGGAGGATCTAAGTAAATTTGATGCCAAGTCAGATGAAGGTATCTTCTTAGGATACTCCACATCTAGCAGGGCATACAGAGTATTCAATAAAAGAACCTTAGTAGTGGAAGAGTCAGTCAATATTATATTTGATGAGTCTGATAGTGAGTCTACTAGGAAAAAAATTTTGTTGATGATGATACAGAAATTATCGAATTTGAAAAGTTGAATATTGATGACGTGCCAAATCAAGATAAGGGAGATGATTACGTGCCACCACAACCCCAAGACGTGCCAAAAGAATGGAGGTATGCACATGGACATCCTAAAGACTTAATCATTGGTGATCCATCTCAAGGGGTAAGAACTCGATCATCTCTTAGAAATTTAAATGATTATCTTGCTTTTGTTTCACAATTAGAACCTAAGACTTATGAAGAAGCTGAAAAAGATACTAATTGGATAAATGCCATGCAAGAAGAATTAAATCAATTCAAAAGAAGTAATGTATGGACATTAACTGAAAGACCAAAGCATAATTCAGTAATTGGAACAAAATGGATATTTAGAAATAAATTAGATGAAAATGGATTAGTTATAAGAAATAAGGCTAGACTTGTAGCTAAGGGATACAATCAAGAAGAAGGAATAGATTTTGATGAAACATTTGCTCCCGTAGCTAGATTAGAGGCTATTAGATTACTTCTAGCATTTGCATGTTTCATGGATTTCAAATTATATCAAATGGATGTGAAGAGTGCATTCTTAAATGGTATTATTGAGGAGGAAGTATATGTAGAACAACCTCTAGGATTTGAGAATCATGAATTGCCAAATCATGTGTTTAAACTGCATAAGGCATTATATGGATTAAAGCAAGCACCTAGGGCTTGGTATGATCGTTTAAGTAAATTTCTGCTTGATAATGACTTTAGTAGAGGAAATGTAGATAAAACTCTATTTCTCAAAAGAAAGGACAAGAATCTGTTAGTGGTACAAATATATGTAGATGACATAATCTTTGGTGCCACTAATGATACTCTGTGCAAAGAATTTGCTGATTTAATGCATGGAGAATTTGAAATGAGTCTAATGGGAGAACTAAGCTTCTTTCTAGGTTTACAAATCAAACAAACTAAAGAAGGCATTTTCATTCATCAAACTAAGTATACAAAGGAAATACTAAAGAAGTTTGGGAATGAAATGTTGGGAACCCGCCCATGCCGCTGATATTTCAAAAATTTTTCAGATGGCAGCGGAATCGGCATGCACGGGTTCGACGTTCATCGCATGAACGTTGTTTCGAGACCTTTCGTAATTAGGTAAGAATTAAAACTTTTAAAACTATTAGGAAGATCAAATCTTCACCTTGCACGGGTAGATGATCACCGCAAATCTGAATTCGTGGTTTTGGAAGAGGGTTCGCTTGAAGCCGTTCAAACGTCCGGCCTCTACGGGTATCCACACGAAGCAGGATCCGATCCAAGCTCTCTATCTCACCGGGGTGCTAGTTCCCTTGCAAAGATAGCTTTGATGGCTGATGTCCTCTCTTTCAATCAACTCTTGATTGCACTTGAGAGGAGGAAGAAGAAGGATCTTGAAGAAGAAGAAGAAGATCAAATCCCTTCGCAGCCTTCTTCTCTTCACACGCGCTGAAGCCAAGGAAGAAGACCAAGAGGAGGGAGACGCCTCCTCTTCTTTTCTTTTGCTGATGGCGGCTGAACCAAGGGTGGAGAGGGAGAGGGTGGCCACGGCTTGGAGGAAGAGGGCTCTTCTACCTTGGGGCCGGCCCTAGTCCTCCTTTTATAAGGAGTGGAGCTCCTAACAATTAGGAGCTCCAAGACAATCTTCCAAAGAGGGAAGGGGGGCGCCGGCCCCTCTCTTCATGCCACACACAAGGAGAGGAGGAGGGGCGTGATCCCTCCTTCTTGTGTTGCCCTAATCCTCTTCCAAAGAGGATTGGGTGCCTCTCTTATGGTTAAGTCCTAATCTAATTAGGATTGACCATATTGGGTTCAATCTACGCTAGTCCTAATCCAATTAGGACTTGAATGAACCATGACTCAATTGAACTCTTCAATCCTAATCCAATTAGGAGTCATGTTGATTCATTAGATTATTAATTAATTTAGACTTAAGGAATCCTAATCCAATTAGGATTTGTTTAATTTTAGTCCTAATCCAATTAGGACTCCATTTGAATCCGAAGTCCTAATCCAATTAGGATTTTTAGGAATCCTACTCCAAGTAGGAATCCAATTCAAAATTCCTAATCTCATTAGGATTGTAGGAATCCTATTCCAAATAGGAATTCCAGTCCTACTCCAACTAGGATTCCTAGTCCTAATCCAATTAGGACTCTAGGAATCCTACCCGAAGTAGGATTTGTGTTTAAGTCCAATTAATTAATTCCCTTTGTTCCTTCTTCAACTTCTTATCAATCAAATTGATTTCTTGTGATTCCTAATCACGATTTCAACCATCGGATCGGTCAATACTTCTAGTGTGTGTGACCCCATAGGTTCTATTCTGACTGGTAGTGAGATATATTGTGATCTCTATCACTATATCATTGAAAACTCCTTTCAATGGGTTGGAACGATTCCAACTCAACTCATTAGGGTTTATCGATCATCAAGATAATCCCTATGAGTCCCACCATCCACCAGTGACACCTAGCAGCATGTAGTGGCTACCCAGCAGAATGGAATGATGAACCTCTAGGTGCAGTTAACATGTGATACAGTCCTACTATCGTGGATCCCTACAGGACGGAGGTCATGGACAACTCGTCAAACCCCATCGTCTGTCATATGTCAAGATTTGTTCGACTTGAGTTCGATAGTGGAAAACTCTTTTTCACTTTATATTACTGCCCTGGCCAAGGTCTTAGAACTCAGTCTAACAAATCACATAGGATCACTCCTTTTCTATCAAGGTCGATAGATTCCTTATAGGTGCATACCCTACTCCTACAGTGAACCTACTGCAGCCAATCTACACTGCATGGACCCATATGGCTAGAGACCATGTATGTGTGCAGTCAAACTACAATAACCTCACTGTGAGTAGCCGAAGCACCGCAGGTCAAAGGACCAGTCACACTACTGCAACATCAAGCAAGTCACTGACGAGTGGATAGACATCCAAGTGACTTCTTGTCTTGGTCACGCTCAGTACCCTTGTTCTCTAACAAGCACCTGCACTATCACTTCAGTGTCCCTACACTGTGGACTCAAGTCTCGTCCATCTAGAAGGAAAGTGATCTGTGCACTGATCGGATCGATCACCGTCCTCGTGATGATCCATTGATCAGGAGCATTTAGAAATTAATCACCAATGATACATGGCTCAAATTCTCAACTCTTGAGAATATGTATCATCATCTTATTAATTTCTTGGACGATTCATAGACACATAAACAATATGAATGAAAAGATGCCTTTTATTTATTCAATAATAAATAGTCAAGTACAAAATTATGTCCCTAGAATCAACAATGTGTCAGCCAAATTGGCTTCTAGGGCATACATCTAACATGAAAATCATAAGGGAGTAGGTACTCCAATGAATCCTACTAGTAAGCTAGACAAAGATGAAAAAGGGAAGAGCATTGATATTAAGCTCTATAGAGGACTAATTGGATCTTTGCTCTACCTTACTGCTAGTAGATCCGACATCGTATTTAGTGTAGGGATATGTGCTAGATACCAATCGGATCCTAAGGAGTCACATTTAAGTGCTGTTAAGAGAATCCTTAGATATTTAAGAGGAACTACCACTATTGGATTATGGTACTCGAGAGACTCTTGTCTAGATTTGCTTGCATATTCAGATGCTGATTTTGCCGGATGCAAATTAGATAGGAAGAGCACAAGTGGCACATGTCAATTCTTAGGAAATAACTTAGTATCATGGTTTAGTAAAAAGCAGAATTCAGTGGCACTGTCCACAGCTGAAGCTGAATATATAGCTGCTGGTAGTTGTTGTGCTCAAGTATTATGGCTTAAACAACAACTAGAGGACTATGGAGTTAAACTAGATAATATTCCTATTAAGTGTGATAATACTAGTGCTATCAATCTTACTAAAAATCCAGTTCAGCACTCTAAAGCCAAACACATAGAAATAAGGTACCATTTTATTAGGGATCATGTGCAAAATGGAAATGTATGTATTGAGCATATATGCACTGAAAAACAATTAGCCGACATATTTACAAAACCATTGAGTGAAGATAGATTCTGCATGCTAAGGAGGGAATTAGGCATATGTGATCCTTTTTATTGAAGAGATATAAAAGGGAGCTAGTAGTCTCATGATACTTTCCTCTAATTTCAAAAATCCCATGAAACATGAATCAAATTTGTTATCTATAGATTTCCTACTCATGTATCATTGTCCCAGAGAGAATTTATAAGGATTGGAAGCAAGGAAAATTTTTAGAAGCAAAAAGGAAGAGAAAAGAAAATTTCTGCACTTGGGTCGACCCAACCCAGAACATGGGTCGACCCAACGTTGAGTCGACCCAAGAAAAATCTTGAGTCGACCCAACGTCGGGACCCCACTGTTATAAGGGGGCCCGAGAGCATTTCTAGGGCACTATTTGGCCTTTGTCTTCTTCCGAAAAACCTACTCCCCACTCTCCAATCTCCACTAAACTCCTCCAAACAGTAGATTTCCTAAAGATCTTGGAGAAATGGGACCCAAACGAGCCGTGGCCAAGAGATCCGGAAGAGTGACTCGGATCCAACGCGAGGAAAGGCAACCTACCGAGCCATCTCCCATGTCTCCACGACGTGAGGCACGTGCGGAGGCCCCTCCTCCTCCTTCCCCCTCAGTGATTCTTGCTAGATTTGCGGGGAGGCCGGTTACAACGGGGAGAAGGATCCATTCCGAGTTTTTCAATCAAGAAGGGTTTCGGATTTGGGAATGGATCCAAAGACAAGGTTGGGAGTATCATTGCTCCCTAGATGTGGTAATCTACCCCGGCTTGGTACAAGAGTTCTATGCCTTCCTCAAGACTGGATTGGGAGGGCTTGTTTCAGAAGTTAGAGGGGTTCGAATCAGAGTATCCGAGGAGAGCTTGAGTGAGCTACTTCATCTACCCTGCATAGGAGCCACTCCGGAAAGGCCAGAAAACAAAATGAGAGCTCTACAATTGATTATGGAAAATGAGAACTTCGATTTCTCCACAAAGGTAATAGCTAGTTCTCTTTCCGCAGAAATGAGATTACTGCTCAATATGATCAATAGGATTTTGTTTCCAAAGACCGGGAGATTCGATCTCATCACTGAGCGAGATCTAGCAGTGATGGAGTGTATGATTCGAGGGATGCCCCTAAATCTTCCGGCTATGATATTGAGACAGATGAGGAAGGTAATGTGCAGCAACAGGGTATCACTATCTTATGGTATGATACTCACCTTGATATTTAGACAGCACGGTTTACCTCTCGAGGAGGAGGCATCCAAGAGTCTGCATCACACTGACACGTACACTGCACGGACACTTATACGCATGGAATATGAGAAAGTGAACGGGCAGTGGATTCACACAGGTGCAGGCATTCAGGGTGAGGCACCAGAGGGAGATGCACCAGAGGATGAGGATGAGGAGCATATGGATCATCCTACTGCACCCTCCGAGGCTGGACCATCGTCATCCGTTCCTTCGACAGATACGGATGACTTCTGGAGCAGGATGACTGAGCTCATGTCAGCTCAGGCGAGGACTATCACTGACGGGCTGACGAGCCGATTGGACGCCCGGTTGGATGTCATGTCTGCTGAGATCAGTGATCTGAGGCAGCAGATTGGAGCACTCCGGAGAGAGAGAGAGACACATGGACCATCTGTGCCACAGGCTGCTGAGTCAGAGATATCGGCACAGAGTCATCCAGCTCGTCGTGCTCCACGCCAGACACAGTCTCACCAGGCTCGACCTCCCCTCGCCACGTATACTAGGAGGATGAGGACTAGATCCCAGCCATTGGATTCTCCCTAGGTTGATCTTAGCATCTATGTTTAGAGCCTAGGCTAGATATCTAGTTCTCACATGTATCTTGCTTTTCTCATATGTATCTTGCTTTCTCTCATGTATCTTTAAATCTTGATTAAGGAACATTGTATCTGTTTTTGTTTTTAATGTATGAAAATGTTCCTATTTTGATCAATGAAGATTGAAGTTTATGGTATATTGCATCTTTCCCATGTATCTTTTTGATGATAACAAAAAGGGGGAGAAGAAAAGAAAGAGTATTTAATTTGAGAAGTAAAGAAAGAGTATTAATTTTGGGAGAAGTAAAGATATTGTTTAGAGAGTAAACAAAGTAACAAAAAGGAGAGAAGTAAAGATGTCTTAAGAGTAAGTAAAGCAAGCTAAAGAAAGGATTATGTAAAGAAAGAGAAATAAGAACTTATGCAAGAAAAGAGAAATAAATGGGCAAACAAATTGAAAATCATATAAGAAAGCTTATACATCTAAGGGGGAGCAATTTGTAACAATGAAATTGATTAAATCAAAAATTTCTATCAAATTTCAGAATTTGGCACATATAAATTCAGAATTTGGCACGCACCTCTTGTTGGAAATTATGTCCTAAATCCAATCAATTGTTGATTGTAAATGTATTTGAATCAATTATAAATAACATGGTATTTATTCATCACCAGAACATCTTCACAAACTCCGATGTGATGAAGTCCTTAGGACTGCTTTGTGTAATGAAATATGATTTTGTCACACAGGTCCTTAAATGTTCATGACCGTATGATATACTATTAATAGGACGATAGTATTATCGGGCGTAGGTCATTGTGTATCATATTTGTTGGTTGTCTTCCAAACCAAAGAGTATAGAGATACTAGTATGGTATACAGGTGAATGGTAGTGTACGTTCACTGAACGTGACCAATTGACGGACTCTCTCTTGTCAAGAGTTGTTCCGAGTGGATATGGGTATATGTATCCTTTAGACCTGAGATTGCAACCGGTGGCTTGCAAGCAACTCACTGTACTTTGGTGCCGGACTACCTGAATTTCTAATCCAGCGACGAAAGGTTTCTGGGTCCAGTCAAGTACTTGTGGTAGTCAGTTGCAGATCAAGATGGGATTGACCTCCCTTAGAAATAAGGGTGAATGCCTTGTGTTTTCAATTAAGTAGTACCCTGGCCAGGGAAAGTCAAATCACTATCACTTGACTTATTGAATTGAAACATATTTCCGGATGGATCGTTTCAGGGTAGACAGACTCTAAACCCATCCTGGGCATTTTCTGGTCAAGAGGATGAATTATGCAGTAACCATAGTCCATAGGTTCTAGAATGTTGCTTTGCATCTATTCGGCCTATCCGGTCGCGCGTGCCTATCAAAGCACTCATCATATGAGCCCCCGGGTGGAGAGCCACGCTTCGTCACACGATCACGCGTGAGAGTTCCCGAGAATCGGATAGTCTCCACTAATCCTTTGCTTTGACACCATATATCACAAAGCCCTCAGATCCCGAGGATTGTGTAATTCAAATCAATATGCATAAATCACAATTTCTTGTGATTTGAAGATTGAGATCATATCTCAACCATAAAAGAGATCAGATCTCTTACCTTTAGAAGGGGGTTCCTTCAAGGATGCTTCGCAGCCACACAAGCGTCCGGCCTCGATGACTCGTCCACGCGAAGCTCCGGAATGATCAGCTTCCCGGGGAGTGCTAGCTCGCAGGGAGGCAGAAGGTTGGCTGAAAGGGAGAAGGAAGAAGATGGACCTTCACAGCTCAAGAACTCCTTCTTGGGCTTTCACCTTCAGAACTACTCTCTCCTCTCACTCTCTTTCTCTGGTGCTCTCCATGTATAGGGAAGAAGGAAGAGGGGTGGCCTATTTATAGGCCAAGAAGAAGGTGAGGTGTCCCTATGAGGTGTCCTGTGAGGTGTCCTGCCAGGACACATGTCACACATGCAAGGAAGAGAGATGTCCTGCTCCGCCACGTGTCACGCATGCAAAGGGGTGAGGTGGCCTGGAGGGCGATGTCATGGATGACCTCATGAGGCAGATGAGGTCATGGATGACATCAGGAGGAGTGTGAGGTGTCCAGGCCCGCCACATGTCACACATGCAAGCAAAAGAGGTGTCCTGCTCCACCACGTGTCACGCATGCAAGCAAAAGAGGTGTCCTGCTCCGCCACGTGTCACGCATGCAAAGGGGTGAGGTGGCCGGGATGTGGGTCCCACCTAAGCAGGACATGGGTCCCACATACAGTATGTGGGTCCCACCTAGGCAGGACGTGGGTCCCACATACAGTATGTGGGTCCCACATAGGGAAGGAAGTCCTAGTCATACTAGGATCATAATTGATTTTAATCCAATTTGACTCAAGCCAAATCTGATTTGGTTGGGGCAAATTAGACATTTTCACCAAACCAATTTTGGTGTCAATTACGGTTTTACCAACTTCAAATCATATTTGAATTTGGTCAAGCCCAATCTCTATTACTCAATCAAATTGAGTCTAATCAGTGATCTAATCACCAATTAACTTCTCCAAGCAACAATTGCTTAGGGCAATCAGTCAATCACATTGACTATTTTACCTCTAGACGATTCTCAATCGTCAATCAGCCATTTGATCAATCCAGAAACTTCTAAGCGTGTGACCTCACAGGTTCGAACCTAAGCCGGTAGTACAAGAACACTTCCTGCACTAATCGAAGTAACCATCTAGCAATGGGACCCGACGACCGGATAGGCCGAATAGATGCAAAGCAACATTCTAGAACCTATGGACTATGGTTACTGCATAATTCATCCTCTTGACCAGAAAATGCCCAGGATGGGTTTAGAGTCTGTCTACCCTGAAACGATCCATCCGGAAATATGTTTCAATTCAATAAGTCAAGTGATAGTGATTTGACTTTTCCTGGCCAGGGTACTACTTAATTGAAAACACAAGGCATTCACCCTTATTTCTAAGGGAGGTCAATCCCATCTTGATCTGCAACTGACTACCACAAGTACTTGACTGGACCCAGAAACCTTTCGTCGCTGGATTAGAAATTCAGGTAGTCCGGCACCAAAGTACAGTGAGTTGCTTGCAAGCCACCGGTTGCAATCTCAGGTCTAAAGGATACATATACCCATATCCACTCGGAACAACTCTTGACAAGAGAGAGTCCGTCAATTGGTCACGTTCAGTGAACGTACACTACCATTCACCTGTATACCATACTAGTATCTCTATACTCTTTGGTTTGGAAGACAACCAACAAATATGATACACAATGACCTACGCCCGATAATACTATCGTCCTATTAATAGTATATCATACGGTCATGAACATTTAAGGACCTGTGTGACAAAATCATATTTCATTACACAAAGCAGTCCTAAGGACTTCATCACATCGGAGTTTGTGAAGATGTTCTGGTGATGAATAAATACCATGTTATTTATAATTGATTCAAATACATTTACAATCAACAATTGATTGGATTTAGGACATAATTTCCAACAACTCCCACTTGAACTAAAGCCAATCAGTACAGTATCGTATACCCATCTTCAAGTAATGATGGTCAAACTCCTTTACACTGAGGGCCTTAGTGAAGGGGTCGGCTAAGTTATCCTTCCCGTCAATCTTTTGAAGATCAACGTCACCTCGTTCTACTATCTCACGAACCAGGTGATATCTGTGCAGAATGTGCTTGGTGCGCTGGTGAGCTCTTGGTTCCTTGGCCTGAGCGATGGCACCAGTGCTATCCGAATAGACAAGGACTGGTCCACTAAGGGAGGGTGCAACTCCGAGCTCAGCAATGAACTTCCGCAGCCACACAGCTTCCTTTGCCGCATCCGATGCCGCAATGTACTCCGCCTCGCACACAGAGTCCGCTATAGTAGTCTGCTTGGAACTCTTCCAACAGACAGCCCCACCACACAGGGTAAAAACATAACCAGACACAGACTTGCTATCATCACGGTCTGATTGAAAACTTGAATCGGTATAACCGACAAGTCTCAACTCAGTATCTCCATAAACAAGCCACTTATCCTTAGTATTTCTCAAATACTTGAGGATAGTCTTTACAACTTTCCAGTGGCTTTCTCCTGGGTCAGATTGGTACCTACTCACTACTCCTAGTGAATACGCCACATCTGGTCTAGTACAAGTCATAGCATACATAATAGATCCCACAGCAGAGGCATATGAAATTCTACTCATACGCTCTCTTTCTTGGGGAGTTGTGGGGCAATCTCCTTTAGAAAGAGTAATTCCATGACCTATCGGAAGATAGCCTTTCTTGGAATTTTCCATGCTGAAATGTTTCAGCACAGTATTTATGTACATGGATTGGGACAGACCGAGCAACCTCCTAGATCTATCTCTATAGATCTTCATCCCAAGGATGTAGGATGCTTCTCCCAAATCCTTCATGGAGAATTGTGATGAAAGCCATATTTTTACTCCCTGTAGTGCAGCAATGTCATTCCCTATTAGGAGAATATCATCCACATACAGTACAAGAAATAAGACTACCGTACCATTAGCCCATTTGTATATGCAAGGTTCCTCTTCGTTCTTAACGAAGCCATAAGTTTTGATAACCCTGAAACGAATGTTCCAACTCCGAGATGCCTGCTTTAGTCCATATATGGACTTTTGCAGCCTACACACCTTAGACTCATCTGCAGAAATAAAACCTTCAGGCTGTATCATATACACCTGTTCCTTTAAATCTCCATTTAGAAAAGCGGTTTTAACATCCATCTGCCAGATCTCAAAGTTCAGATGGGCCGCAATCGCAAGCATGATCCGAATGGATTTCAGCATTGCCACAGGCGAAAACGTTTCGTCATAGTCAATACCATAACGCTGACGAAATCCCTGGGCAACCAGACGAGCTTTATAGGTTTCCACCTTTCCGTCTGCGCCTCTTTTCCGTTTGAAAATCCACTTACACCCTATGGGTTTAAATCCTTCGGGTGGGTCAACCAATGTCCATACATCATTGACCTTCATGGACTTCATTTCAGATTCCATGGCTCCAAGCCATTTATCAGAGTCAGACCTTTGCATAGCATCCATATAGGTGACGGGATCCTCATCGTTCTCATCGAGAGCAATGGGATCATCGTCCCGGACAAGAAAACCATAGTATCTATCCGGTTGATGCGGTACTCTACCGGATCGCCTAACGGGTGCAACCTTAATGGGTTCTGAGTTTGATCCAATCAAATCAGACTCTAACGGTTCAGTTCTAGTTGTCTGATCCTCTACCTGTTGAACTTCATCAAGCTCAACCTTAGAGCTGTTCGTTCTTTCACCAAGAAATTTCTTCTCCAAGAAGACAGCTCTATTGCTGACGAACAACCTTTGTTCATTAACCTGGTAGAAATAATACCCTTTGGTTTTTTTTGGGTAGCCGACAAAAAGACATTCTTCCGACCTAGCTTCCAGTTTATCTGCTTTCAAACGACGGACGTAGGCTGGAGACCCCCAAACTTTAAGGTGAGAGAGTACAGGCTTTTGACCGGTCCATATCTCATATGGAGTTTTAGTCACAGATTTACTGGGAACTCTATTAAGAATATAACAAGCGGTCTCAAGTGCATAACCCCAAAATGATAAGGGCAAAACTGTAAACCCCATCATGGATCGGACCATGTCCAACAGAGTCCGATTCCTCCTTTCAGACACACCATTATGCTGCGGTGTTCCGGGAGGGGTCCACTGAGAGAGAATCCCATTCTCCTCCAGATATGTCAAGAAATCACTGGAGAGGTATTCACCACCTCGATCAGATCGAAGTATCTTAATACACTGTCCAGTTTGTTTCTCTACTTCATTACGGTATAATTTGAACATTTCAAATGATTCATACTTGTGTTTCATAAGAAACACATACCCATACCGAGATAGGTCGTCGGTAAATGTAATGAAATAGCTGTATCCACCTCTTGCACTAGTGCTCATAGGTCCACATACATCCGAATGTACAAGACCTAATACAGCACCAGCTCGTATACCTTTTCCAGTAAAAGGCGACTTGGTCATTTTTCCAAGAAGACAAGACTCACAGGTAGGTAATGATTCACAATCATTAATATTTAAAATATCCAGTGAGGCCAACCTGTTGATCCTGTTCTTGTTAATATGACCTAGCCTACAATGCCAAAGGTAGATATCAGAGACATCATCAGATCTAGGGCGTTTACTTGTAGTGTACATTACACTAACAGGTTGTGACAATACATAAATGCCATTGTTTAATCGTCCATTGATTACTGTAACACCATTCATAATGATATCACAATAATCCTTCTTTATACAAATTTCATAACCGTTTAAGGCCAAATGACCAACGGAAATGACATTCATTAAGAAACTAGGACAATAGTGACATTCACCAAGGGCAATTATGTGAGAATTTGAAACAATTTGAATATTACCTAATGCAAGAACTGGAACAGTTCTTCCATCTCCAACATTTAGGAATTTCTCATTGTTACCGAAATTCTCAATGACTTGCAGTCCTTTCAACGTATTACAGATATTAAAAGGACTTCCGGTATCCAATACCCAAGTCATCATATCACATACAGAGAAATTATAAGGTGTTATCATATAACCACCTTGACCAGCAACTCTTTGCTGATTTCTCTCATTAGCACTCGAGTTAGCCTGATTCTTAATCAAAAGTCTAGTCGGCTCATCACTATCCAATAGTGATAGGGGGAACTTATAAGAGGACATTTCTGCATAAAGGATAAAACCATGGCCTTATTAGTAAATGAATCAATTAATCTAAAGACATGGATTTTAGTCTAAAGATCCTTCCACTATTTTATACGAATCAGGAGCCTCTACCTCTAATCCGAAGAATTACTCTTAATTCTTTAGTGGGCACTAGAATCCAATAGGCTATACCTGGGCCCGACTTTGGTCGGTATCAACCCAAATACACCTAAAGGTAAGTTCATAACAAATTGCTTCAACTAAACAACTTCTAGTGATCATTCTGCCCCAGGAAGCACTTCAGCAGGCGTATATCGACACTACTAAAAGTCCCGGTCAGGTCCAACCATTAACATGTAGCAATCAATGCAAACTATCTAATAGATGGTCAAGCCCGACTTTGGCCGGTATCCAACCGGACCACCCATTCCAATAGTTGCAACCGACTCATCATTATTGTATGACAATTCCAATGGCCGATACGCACCAGTGCGCGCACGCGCCTCCAATGTATATAGACGTATTGGACTCATTATCACACAACTAATGGGAGGCTATGACGTGGTCATCTCCATTAACCATATCATTTTATGGACCTAATAATTTAGAGAATTTTTATAATAAAAAGCTGACTCAATCCAAATCCTCCCACTGACTTCATAAGTCAGGTATCATAGGAAATAGATTCAAGTCAGCGCACCTAAATCAGTCCAACTGATTTTCTTACAGGCATGGGTCAATTAGAGTCAATCAGAGATCTGATCAAAAGAGATTCATCAAGATGGCCAGGTAAGTGAGATCAGCGGAAGGGTATGCCATTAACTTGACTGGACCGAAACCCAGCAAGTAGCTCCCAATTAAAAACCTACTGATTACAGTTGCCTTTGACACCAGCTGGTTTATCAATTTCAATTCGATCAATATCATAACTCAAGCTCAACCACGAAGCCTAAATCAACATCCATTTGGTCTAATCAAAGACATGGACTTGATCAACTACAACTATTGCAAAGATCAAGAGCAATCTTGACCCAATCTAAGAAACAACTTTAATTAGATTAGATCAACTACTCTACCAAGTTTGATTTCAACCATTGAGTCCAAATCATTTGGATTTGATTTAGCTAACCCATTACCCCATGAATTATGCAATGTCTTAGACATTCAAATCACATTTAAAGTCTAGGATCTATATCATTACTCAATTCATAATTAAGTATATTACATTATTCATGTCTTATCTTTGTTTTGCATGCTCCGTAACTTTAAATCGTTAAAACACTTTTAAGATTCAAGTTAATCATGCAAACAAACATGTTCATTCATCATATGAATAACATAATGAAATAATACAATTAGTTTACATCATATGTAAAAGATCACATCTTGCATAGATATTTGATATTACAAAGAACCTGGACGGGCTCTGATACCACTGATGGTGTGCGTGCAGAGGGCTAAGCATGAATTTCAGAAAATTTTTATGCGGAAAGAACGGGTTAAACATTTTAACCAAAAACATGCTTGATATTTTAGATATTTTAACTCTGGTACCAGTCGAAGACAGTCTTCAACTGCACATCACATGTGGCGCAGGCTCAGTCCCAATACATAGGGTGACACCCGCGCGTGCCTATCAAAGCACTCATCACCTCTCGCACCCCGATACATAAGCTGAAACTCATATTTTATCTCAAATTTTTGAAGTTTCATCACTAATGAATTATAAATGAAAGGGGGAGCAATTCAAAGAGTCAAATTGGCAACATTTAAATGATAAAGGGGGAGATTTCACTCGTATATATGAAAAGCTGAAATTCAGCAATTTAATCCCTTTTACAAACTGATTTTAAAGACAAGTATCAACAGGCTTATACTCTTTATTTTGTAATCATCAAAAAGGGGGAGATTGAGGATGATAGTGTTATTTTGATGATTAACAAGTAATTATCTAGAGTATGTTATAAGTTAAATTGATACTTCATTTATAAGTTCATTACTCTCAGTATATTTGTGTGATTGATAATAGATACATGCTTTGTTCATTTGAATGAATCTAACCTTGAGAATGCAGCAAAGTGTGGATTGAGTCGACCCAAAGATTGTTTGAGTCGACCCCGGTACATCAAGAAATCATTTGGCACACTCCTGCAAAAATGGCACAGATGAACAGTTGGTTGGGTCGACCCAAGGTAAGCATGAGTCGACCCAAACTTCAAGAACCTCAAATCGTGAAGAAAATATGTTCTCTGGATTTACTGAGAGGGTCGACCCAAACAGTGGTTGAGTCGACCCAAGCTTGAGTCGACCCAAACTCTGAGAGGGTCGACCCAAAGGCAAGACAGAAAGACAGACAAAAAATGGTTCTCTGAAATTACTGAGAGGGTCGACCCAAGAAGAAGTTGAGTCGACCGAAGTGAACTTTGAGTCGACCCAAAGAAAGGATGGGTCGACCCAAGTGAAGGAAGGCTGAAATCAAAGTTTCTGTGTTCTCTGAGAGGGTCGACCCAAGGAATGTTTGAGTCGACCCAAGGCAAAGTTGGGTCGACCCAAGGACAGGTTGAGCCGACCCAAACACGGGCTGAACAGTAACGGCTAGTTCTGCAGATGTACTTTTTGTCCTTCCCAAGGTCAGTAACGGCTAGTTTTTGAATTCTAACCATTGGGGCTTGACCAAAGAAGGTGGGAAGCTATTTAAAGGGGCACTATTCATCAGAGAGAATAACTTTTGAAAGGAATATCAAAGAGTACTCAAGAACACAAAAGTGCCCTAATCTTCTTCATCAAGAGCTTCATTCAAGAATCAAAGAAAGGGATTGAGCAGATTCAAAGAGGCATCAAGAGCTCCATCCCCCCTTGAAGAGTGAAGCATCCTTGACAAAGAAGAGCAAAGCCACTTCAAAGCGATAAATACTTTTTAACTCTTCTTTGTAGTTTATATTGTTTCATATGCTCATTTAGGAGTTTGAATCTTTTCTTTTTGTTTGTCAAACACTTTGTAAAGGTTCGTTGGTTAGCCCGCAAAACCAACAAAGATTTTTGGTGAACCCGGAAAACCAAAGTGTAAAGGTTCGTTGGTGAGCCCGCAAAACCAACAAAGGTTTTTGGTGAACCCGGAAAACCAAAGTGTATAGGTTCGTTGGTGAGCCCGTAAAACCAACAAAGGTTTTTGGATTGTGAGCCCGGAAAACAATCCAACTGTAATCCGCGGGATTATAGTGAATTCCCAAGGGGACGCTTGGGGAGTGGACGTAGGTGCTAAGGAGAGCACCGAACCACTATATATTGTTGTGTTTGTGTTGTGCTTGTGCTTACGTTTATTCTTGCATCATCTTCTATCTTTGCACTAGTTTAAATCATTCAAATAGTTTAAGGAAACATCCACCGCACTTAATTAAGAAAATGTTTAAAGCACCAAAATTTAGAAGAAACCAATTCACCCCCCCCCCCCTCTTGGCTTGTCACCTTGGGCAACACAACGTGAGATAGAGGCTGCACCTAATTGGGTCACTTTCATATAATTGGGTGAAGATGCTTCGAGTCCAACCTGAAGACAATACTTTGGAAAGTCCAAATCACATGACAAGAAGCATTCATGGGAAGGCCAACTTTCCTATTGTATTTGGATTTTCGTGCATATTTTTGGGGTTATTTTTTAGATGATATTTTGTATTCCCCAAGTCACATTCAGACTTTCTTGTAGTTCCCAAAGTCACTATAATTACTTTGGGATCTTTTTCCTAAGTTCTGGTTACTTTTCTAGGAGTAGGTGTAACATGCATTTTTTCAAGCCTTAGTAAACGCAGCCTTGGTAAATGCATGACAAGTAGTGCTATGCAATTTCCTAGGAGTTGCTTCTCTTTGAAGCCATTTCAGCCTTAAAATAGCACCTGATTGTACTTGAGAGGGGGAGGACGTTTGAATGAAATTTGAGAGTTTCTCTTATGTGAGAGCTTCACTTTTGTTCTTGGATTAGAACTTGATAGTGTTGGTTCTACCGGCAGGTCATGGTTAGGGTCACACTTCTTTTGATAACTTTGGTTCTACCGGCAGGTCGCGGATAGGGTCAAGTTTCTCTTTCTCTACCTGTTTTCAGGACGGTCTGAAGTGTGCTCTTATCATTTGGTATCAGAGCCCGGTTCCTGAAATCAGGTGTTATCTATCCTTTGTGTGTTTATCTTGTTTAATTCAAAAAAAAAAAGTGTTCCGCTATTGTTTATCTCTATATCCTTAGTGACATCTTCGTTTAATCGATTTGTGTCATCTTCCTTTGTTCTTTTCTGTTCTGCTATTTCAAAAAAAAAAAAAAAGAAGAAAGAAAGAAAAGAAAGAAGAAAGGAAGAAAGAAGAAGAAGAAAAGAAAAAAAAAAGAAAAATTCGGAGCAGATTTTGCTTCTAATTTCCTTGTTGGTTCTTTAACGCTTCCATTGAATTGTTCTTGTTGCCCAAGGTGACAACCCAAGAGGGGGGGTGAATTGGGTCTTTTAAAAACATTTCAACTACTTCTAATCTTTTAGAGTTAATTAAGCTAAGTTGTATGGATGCTTAGTGGAATTTAAACTTAGCAAGAGTATGATTCTAATCTAATCAACTATTAAGCAGCGGACTCAATAAAAGATTAGTCTATGTTTGCCCAAGTATGTGATTTAATTGAATGAGACTTGATTAAGTAAATTGAATATGCTTGCAACTAAAGGATGCACGGAGAAGAGTTAAGCAAGCATAGTATCTAAGTAAGTAAGTGAGTGAGGAAGTCAGACAACAAAGATCATCACAAACACAACAAAAGTATAGTGGTTCGGTGCATCCCAGCACCTACATCCACTCCCCAAGACCTCTTGAGAATTTCACTATAATCCCTCAGATTACAGCCGGTTGTTTTACAAGCTCACAACCCAACTTGTTGTTTTGCAAGATCACAACGAACTCGGTCAGTTTTCACAGGCTCACCGACTAGAACCTATCAATTGTTTTCACGGGCTCACAATCCAACCCAGTTGGTTTTCCCAAAGGCTCACCAACCACAACCTTACAACGATTGTTTTTCGGGTTCACAATCAACCCAGTTGGTTTTCCCCCAAAGGCTCACCAACCACAACCTTACAACGTTGGTTTTTCCTTTGGCTCACCAACAAACCTTAACACCGTTGGTTTTTTCTTTGGCTCACCAACAAACCTTAACCCCTTGATTCAATCCCTTGATTGAATCAAGTTACAAGATATTAGACAAAGAATTTAAAGCAAATACAAGCTTCTTAACTAAGCAAATATAGCAAATATAAACAAATGGAGTAAAGAGAAGCTCTCAAACGAATTTTGAAGATGAAAGAACTCAGCTTCTTCTTTACTTGACCCTCTTCTGATTTGGCACGAGGTAGAGGATCATTGAGGCAGCACACGGATGGAGAGGAAGCTTTGGGATTCACTTAGATGCTCTTCTTCTCTCTATTTTGCTTTGGATGGCCCTTTTGTGCTTATGGGAGATTTTCCTTGTAATCTCTTCGAAATCTCTTTCCTAAATGTTCTCTCCCACTTCCATACCCTCTCCCCTTGCTCTCCCCTTTATTTTATAGCTTTAGAGGGAGTGAGAACAAAAATCTAGCCGTTAGAGACAAAAATAGAGCCGTTGGAATCAAGAAAAAACTAGCCGTTATGCCTCCCAGCGTGCTGGAGTCGACTCGGCTGAAGTAGGAGTCGACTCGGCTGAAAATCAACTCTCTGTTTTTGGCTGTTTGCAGTCCTGGAGTCGATCTGCAGTCTCGGAGTCGACCTCGGAGTTGACTCGAGCAGGAGTCGACCTCGGAGTTGACTCGAGCACTGTAGCACTGAAAATCAACTCTCTATTTTTTGTCTGTTTTCAGTCGGAGTCGACTCGTAAAGTTCTGGAGTCGACTCGAGCACTGTTCCTTGAAACTCCAGAGTGCCAGAGTCGACTCTGAACTTCCAGGAGTCGACTCGAGGACTATTCTTTTGAATCTTTCTTTCAATTTGCTCCTCCAACTTAAATTCTTTGAACTTGAAACTTGGGCCAATAAATTGTAGCTTTCTTCTAACTTTTCTTGAGAGCTTTTGAGGCCTTCTTGTATTTTTCCAACTTGCTATGTTCCTTGCAAAACAAATTATCTTTCTTCTTGCAACACAAACATTAGTATTTATACTTCAAGGTTTTGTGATCATCAAAATCAATCTTTAAATCAATCTTTGGGTCATCAGTCTCCCCCTTTTTGATGATGACAAAATTTGGAGTATATGCAATATAAAATATATTGTGTTCTAGAAGTAGTGCATAGCTAAGTTGCATGAAGTAGAAAATATATATATTTAAAACATACTTCATGATAATGCTTTAGATTTAATCAGCTTAACACAATCAACATATTTCAATTTAAGCTGATTTGTATTCAATTCAAAACATAAAGCATTATGAGCATATACTTAGATATTTCTCCCCCTTTTTGACAACATCAAAAAGGTTGCAAGATAATGAAACATTAAGCACAAAGATAAGAATACTCCAATATGTCTTTTTCTTTTTGTACTCTGATTTGTATGTCAAATTATCGCAAGAATATGAATCATATAACTCAAGGCAATAATGTTAGAAAAAGATTAATGAGCATAGATCAGAGCCAATTATAATGAGAACACATCGAATGTGGTTTCAAAGATAATTTTCAAATCAAGTGTAGGTGGAAACTTTCTCAAGTTAATTCAAGAAGTACCAAGAATGATATTCAAAGAAAGCACGAATGAAAATCTAATCATTCTTTAATAATAAGTATGAAAGCTTGTTCATTTAAGATCTTTTGCCCAATATATTAAGTATTTTAGCAACATGAGAGCAATTGAACTAATTTTCTTTTTGGAGTATAATAGCAATATATTAAGTATGATTTCAAAGTTCTTTTATTTCTTTACAAATAAGTACATTTTGATACATATAATAGTGAATTGGCACAAAATTGAAGTTCTAAAGAGCAAGCCGATAAGAACTCATTAGTGAATTCCAAAATAGATTTTCTAAGAGATACTCAATGAAATTCAACATTATTCTCCCCCTTTTTCATTAAGCTAGAGGCTCTTAAGATCAACTGTTTGAATTGCAATTTGGTTCATGATTTATGCATAAGATATATTAACCAAATAACAAGCCTCAAGGTGTATCATAAAGATTTGTATATTTAAATTTCAGATGATACTTATTGGAGAGTATTAGGATCACTTCTCATTCAGTGTTCTTTCTCTCTCCTTTAGTTATGGATTTATGCGATTAAGTTCCATATGATCTCTCCCTCTAAAATTTTCTTTCTCCCCCTTAATTATTCATTCCATTTAAGAGTTTAAAATTTGAAGATAGTGTCCAATAAAATTGTCAAACTCGAAAATATATGTTCAATATATTCTATTTCCATAAAGCTCAAATTTTGAGATAAAACAACCTTTATACAACTCATCTCAAGGTACAAGCTTATTATGTATTCATGAAGTCATGCAACACAATGAGGTTCATCAAAATCAATCCATAAAGCATTCAAAATATTCATCAAATGGACGTGACATTTTGGATAAGATACAGAATGCATTTAGATTGAATATCTAAAGCTACCCCTCAAAAGATGCATTCTTCTTTAATTATTCTATAATATTAAGAATGTAGAGTGATCTAGAATTATTCAAAATTTATAGCAATCACTCTTTTTAATCTTTCAAGAACAAGTTATGCTTCCTCTTAATCTTTGAAAAAATGTACTGAAATATTAATCAGAAAATGATTCATTTGAAGCTCAAATTCTTTCAAAAGCATTTACATTTTCTTTCTTTTAAGAATCATTTGAGTGAGCTGAAATGTTTCTAGACTTAAGATCATTCACTCTCTTAATAATATATATATATATATATATATATTGATGGAAGTCTTTAATAATGTAGGAGAGAAAAACATATAGATGATCATTGAAGTATATATATTTATAGAACTCAATTTCTTAATCATAGTTTTTCAGAAATATATACATGAAGCACAATAAATCTTTTTAATATCAAAATAAAATCATATATTTAAAAATATTTGTTTACAATTAAGATCATTGAAAGATACATCATTTAGACCAATATTAGTACACTTTAAGGATAAGAAAAGATATGTTTCGGATGCGTATCGAGACAATCAACCAAGGCGTCAAAATTAATTCTGTTTTTCTTATATTAAAATTTTCATTTAGAAATCATATTGAGTTATTCTCCTGAATGACGTGATCATTGAAGCATATAACTAAGGTTACAAAGATGTAACGATATAAGTATTTTTAAGTTAAGTTTAAGCTTTTATACAAAATCAGATTTTGAATTTTCATAAGAATTTCCAAGAAGGCTTTCACAACTATAATTTGAGATATGTATCTTCTACATTGTAGCTCATCTTAAATCACTAAGATTGAAAACACATATTTCAATAATATTCGAGCACTTTCAGAATCTTTGTATTCAATATTGAGTTTCGATACAAAATAAAGGATATTTTAACAAGTATTAGGACATTATGTATCAAAGTTAGGCAAGTAGAAAGATAGAACAAGATCAATTCATTTTGCCTAAATAGAAATATCCTTCTCTTCTTCTTTTTGTAAATCTATTTAACTTTCAAAGATAATCGTGAATGATAAAACTGAAATTTCTTTTTAATATTACTTAAAAAAAACTTTATGTAGTATTTTAAACATTCAAGCATTGGAACACAAGTTAGTTTGAGGCAAGGGTGAAGCAAGGACTTGTGAGCAAAGTTAAGACATATTCCAAGTTAAGACATATTTCAACCAACTTATCCAAGCATGGAGCATTACAAAATATTGAGAACCCATAATTCAAAACATCATGCCACATGCAAAATATATTATGTGTTAAGTCATGCATTAAAATATTAAGAACAAACATGTCAAGGATCAAAATCAATTCTTTTCGAATTAACTCCCCCTATTTAAATATAATCTTCCACTAATTTCATCCTTAAGGTGTGTTTCCAAGTGATTAATACTTGACTTGATTCTTCTTATATACTTTCATTTACTTTGTCATTCATTTCCTCCTTTTTTTTGAATTTCTTTTCTTAACCAATTAACGAACATTTTGATATTGTTTTTTGTTTTTACTTTCTTATGCTCTATACTCTATTTGCTCCCTATCCGGTGGAGTTGGAAGGGGCACGAGGTACTACCACTAGCCTCCCTCTTGTGCCGTCCCTAATATACCCTACACCGAATAGTTGGGTCAAATAGTGCCGGGTACTACCACTAGCCTCCCCATTGGCACCATCCCTATGATGAGCAATACAGAAAATTTAAAAGGTTCACTTCAAACTCTCCCTATTTAAGTGTAATTAATTACGGATTTTATCCCTTCCAAATGTGCCGAATATATTATGCTTGTTTTGCTTTTCCTTAAGATTGGAGTATTTGCCTTTGCTTAGATTTTACATCTCTTGAATAATATCTATTTTCTTTTCTTTATCTCTCTCTCTTTTTGTTATTCTCAAGTAATTTATATGAAAGAGCAGAATAAAGAAATAATCTTATTTATCATATAGATATATATCATGCAAACAACATTTTCATTGTGCTCAAGGATTCATAATTTCTCACAAGTTATTTTAAATCAAAATTTTAAGCATAAACTTGTGTATTTCATGGTTATGACATAGACAAAGATATATTTTAGTTTGGGCAAACCATGAAACAATTTCTAAAAGTATAAGTCAATCAATATATATATATAGACATTGTGGAGTGATTGATTAAAACCCTATTTGATTTTGATGAGCTCAAAGCATTTGAGTATATTTCTTGTTTACTAATGAATTCAATTAAGTGTTTCAGTGAAAATCTTGTCTAAGTGTCTCAAGACTTGGTTCATAATTTTTGGATAAGTTAAGAAGTCAGCTTGAACCAAAGTCTGAGACTCGAGTCGACTCCAGAGTATCACGAGTCGACTCCAAGCGTATCAAGTTCACTGGCACGAGCTCGAGTCGACTCCGGATCAGTACGAGTCGACTCCGACTGAGAACAGACAGACGAACAGAAAGCTTCAACTCAGAACCTGTCAACGAGTCGACTCCCGAAGTGTGCGAGTCGACTCCGATGTTCACCGAGTCGACTCCAGGGTAGTAAGAGTCGACTCCAAGAGGAATACAAAGAAAAAGTCAGAGAGCAGTTTTCGGGTCTGAGATTCGAGTCGACTCCAGTGTAACGCGAGTCGACTCCGATGGTTGGCAGGTCGACTCCAAAGACAGCAAGAGTCGACTCTCAGCAGTACACAAAGAAAAAGTCAGAGGGCAGATTCTGGACTCTGAGATTCGAGTCGACTCCCGCATTACGCGAGTCGACTCCGAGACTCCGCGACCACAAAGAAGACAGAAGACCAAGTTACTGCCTCTGAGATTCGAGTCGACTCCCAGACAGCTAGAGTCGACTCCAAGGCAGCTTCACATCAAAAGGGCAGAAGACCAAGTTTCGGAAACTGAGAGCCGAGTCGACTCCGAGGAAGCTCGAGTCGACTCCAAGACTGGACGAGCCAAAAGACAGAAGATAGGGAGTTCGGGCTCTGAGCGCCGAGTCGACTCCCAGGACAGTCGAGTCGACTCGAGTGGACCAAATTCAAAAATACGTCCACGGACTTCATGGGATGAGCCGACTCCGAGAAAGCCAAGTCAGCTCCAGAAGTTGGCGAGTCGACTCTAGGTCAAGACGAGTCGACTCCCAGTCTCGAAGGCAACTTTAATTCAAATCTAGAACAGTTGCCGAGTCGACTCCGGAAAAGTATGAGTCGACTCCCTCTACAGCCGAGTCGACTCCTGATCGCGCGAGTCGACTCTAACCCACCAACGGACACATTGTCAGGCTGCGCAGAGTGTGCAGAACGGGCAGAAAAAGCTCTCTAACGGCTAGTTTCCGTGGGGGTTGGTTTAAATAGCCACAGAGGACTGTAGCAAGGTAGAGAACAACCATTCCACTCCAAGTAATCAAGCTTTCAATCTCTGCAACTTGTTCTTCAACGAAAAAGAGGGAAGAGCAGCATTAACTGCATCCACCTACTTCTTCCCAACATTGAAAGAGCCTTCTCCTGCATTCAAGTCGACTACACATTCAAGAGGAGACCCGAAGTTCAAGAAGCCCTTCCTCTTCTCCAACTTAAAAGCGTTTGAGGGCTCTTAACTTCGTTATTGTTCATATTGCCATTTATCTGCTTTTGAGAAGCTGTATTTTTCTGTTTGTCTCTTTTATCTACACCTTTGTCTTTGCTTGGTTCAATCGGGGCATTGAATCAAGAGTATTGAGGTTGGTTGGTGAGCCGAGTGTAAAACCAACGTGTAAGGGTTCGATTGTGATCCCGGAAAAACAATCGGGGTTGGTTCTAGTCGGTGAGCCTGGGAAAACCGACCGAATTCGTTGTGAGCTCGTAAAACAACAAGTTTGGTTGTGAGCTTGGAAAACAACCGGCTGTAATCCAAGGGGTTATAGTGAATTCCCAAGAGAGACTTGGGGAGTGGACGTAGGAGCAAGGGTTAGCTCCGAACCACTATAAAAGCTTTGTGTTTGTGATTGCTTGTCTCTTACCATTACTCTCATTTCATACACATCACAGCAACTAATTAATCATCTTGTAAAAAGCATTAATTAGTCACCCACAAACGCTTTAATAGTTAAAATTATCATAGACATACCTTCTTCATACCAATCTTCTATAAGAGTTTTCTTGTGGACTAACTTTGGTCAATAAAGATCCCCTTTCTTGTTTGGCTTAATTTGGAGTTCGAGAGAAAATGTTAATTCATTCATCATACATATTTCAAACTCACCTTGCATGAGCTTAGTAAAATCTTCATATAAATCTCCATTAGTAGAACCAAAAATGATGCCATCAATGTGTGCTTTGAGCAAGCAAGATATCACAGATTCATCTTTTTAATGTATAGATTTATCATTGTTACTTTTATCAAAAAGTTACTCAAGCTTTTATATATCATGCTTTTGATGCTTGTTCCAAATCACATATTGCTTTATCATATATGTAATGAGTATTTTTAAATAAGGTGGTTTTTTTACATAGATCTTTTCTAATGAAATAACTACATAGGAGTGCATTCTACACATTCATTTGACAGAATTAAAGTTCATGAAGCAAGCAAATGATAATGGTGATCTTTACTTCTAATCATGCAAGAATCTTATCAAGATCTATTTCATCTTTTCTTGATTTAGTCTTTTAGTAGTCATCAATTTTTCTTCATTAAGTGCATTTCTGAAAAATCCAATTTGGTTCTAATTATTAACAAATTTTTTTTTCAGATTGTTATATGTAAAAGATTAACCATATACATATATAATTTGATTTTAGTATTTTGATAATAAATCATTAGTCTCATAAAGAATAAAATGAATTGATACTTCTACAACTAGAATCTTTTCATGAATGTTCTATATACATTGCTTGATGAATGATATCCAAGGATAGAGATATCTTTATCAGATTTGGCATTATTTTCATAAGAACATATCAAGCATAACGTGTATGACTGAAAAATATGAAAGATATGTAATGGTTCATTTTCCATTTTTCAGAAGATCAAAAGGAGTTTTCATCAAAAATAGATCTAATAGAAATCATATGTATGACAAGCAGTGATGATAGCTTTTAAAAATCATTTAAGTAGATGACTATCATACACAATTGTCTTTTTCATTTCTTCAAGAATTCTATTAACCCTATTTTACTTAAGGTGTCCTTGGTGCTGAAATAATTAATTTCTGTATAAACTTTATCAGGATTTCGGTTTTCAACACTATGCCATGATACTCTTTATCTTCACAGTTTGGAACCTTTATCATTTGAAACACTTTTACAAGATTTAGCAAATACAGAAAATATTTCAATTTTATTTGCCAAGAACAAATCCAATGTAAGCTTTTGAAAACTTAGTGATGGAAACAACATCTTTAGATTTGGAAATTGATTTTTGTTTGTTTCCTTAGTTAGCATGCATAGCAAACTTTGACCTTTCAGAAGATAATCTAAGAAAGCCAATGGCAAGGTCTTTTGAGATTAAGTACATACTAGCATGAGTTGATTTTATATGCCAAAGATGGTTTCTTTAATCTTGGTATTCATAGTGCATATATTCAAAAGCACACCAAGTACACATTATCATATCTATGATCAATAAACAATAATGCCATGGATAAAAACTCTCAATCAAGCATATAGAGAATTCATAGAGTTATTCTTAATAAATTGATTACTCATTTAGCAACTTATCCAATAGTGAGTAAAGTATACTATAAAATGAAGTGATTTAATTATATTTCCAAAAGTATTTTATATATCACAAAATTGATCAATACTTGCAATTCATATTTTAATCAAATACTAAAGCAAAAATAATGATGAGATGCAAGGATTACTGATTTCATTATTATTATTATTATTATTATTTATTTAAAATTACTTTTCATAAGTATGTTTTAAGTTTTATTTTTTGACGTGTGTCTAGAACACCCATTTGTATGAATCTATTTGTTCCATGGGTATCTTGGCACATCTATGTCTACATCCTTATATTTTCATTTTGGGTACCCAAGTGTTGGAATCCCTCGCACGCCGCAGAAAATTTCAGAAAAATTCTGCGCGCAGCGGAAGACATGCGCGAGATTCCGTTCATCGCATGAACATATTTTAAAACCGTCGTTCGTAGATAGATTAGGATTAAATACTTTTACATAATATTAGGAAGATCAGATCTTCACCTTGTGCGGGTAGATATTCACCGCAATCTGATGATCGTGGTATTTGTTGGAAGGTTCGCTTGAAGCCGCACACGCGTCCGGCCTCTACGGGTATCCACACGAGGCAGAGAACCAATCCAAACTCTCTAATCTCCCTGGGGTGCTAGCTCCCTTGCAGAGATATGTTTTGATGGCTGAAATCCTCTCTTGATTTATCAACTCTTTGATAAATCTCAAGAGGAAGAAGAAGGACTTGAAAGGGAGGAAGAAGATCCCATCTTGCTGCCTCCTTTTCTTTTATTCTTGTGGATGGAAGGAGGTTGAAGAGAGAAAGCCATACACCACCCTATTTTATTTGATGCTCATGGCTGAAACCCCAAGAGGAAGGAGGCTTGCCCATGGCACAAAAACCAAGAGGGAGGAGGCACTCTCACGGCACAAAAGAAAAGGAGAGAGGGGAGGAGCTCTCACGTCACAAAAGAAAAGGAGAGAGGGGAGGAGCTCTCACGTCACAAAAGAACCATGATATGGGCTGCCCCTTTGTTTCCCCTTTTCTTCCCCTTTTTTTTTTTGTTTGTGTGCGGCTGAAACCATCATGGGAGAGGGGGGCTGCCGTATGCTATTTATTAGATGAGAAGAGGGGGCCACATGCTCCCCTTTTTTTTTTTGTTTGAACCCTAGGCGTGAGCTCCTACAAATTAGGAGCTCACGTCTATCTTTCGGCAAGAGGAGGGGCGTACGCCCCTCCCTCTAATCCTCTCATGTCCCACGCCCAAGCCTCATCTCATGAGGTGCGTGGGCCCCACTTTCAGCCCTTTTTAATCCCCTCATAATTGAGGTCTAATCTAATTAGATCTCAATCAATTTATGAATCAATTAGGACTTATCCATATGAGTCCTAATCCAATTATGACCCAATTGAATCTTGACTCAATTAAACTCTTCAATCCTAATCCAATTAGGAGTCATCTTAATTTATTAGATCAAAATTAATTAGGACTTTAGGAATCCTAATCCAATTAGGATTTATTTAATTTTAGTCCTAATCCAATTAGGACTCTAGGTATCCTACTCCAAGTAGGACTTTAATTAAATTTGAAGTCCTAATCTAATTAGGACTCTAGGAGTCCTACTCCAAGTAGGACTCTTATTTAATAAGATCAAGCCCAATTAATTAAGTCCAATTGATTCAATTGAATTGCAATCCAATTGCAATTACTCCTTCTTCAACTCACTAACTCTTAGTGGGTTAATTAATTATCAATCAAATTGATAATCATGAACTATTGTGATTCCAAATCACAACTCAACCATCGGATCGGTCAATACCTCTATTGTGTGTGACCCCATAGGTTCTATTCTGTCTGGTAGTGAGATATATTGTGATCCCTATCACAATATCATTGAAACTCCTTCTTATGGGTTGGAACAATTCCAACTCTTCTCATTTGGGTTCACTAATCACCAAGTGAATGCCTCTGAGTCTCACAATCCACCAGTGACACCTAGCAGCATGTAGTGGCAACCCAGCAGAATGAAATGATGAACCTCTAGGTGCAGTTATCATATGATACAGTCCTTCTATCGTGGATCCCTACAGGACGGAGGTCTTGGATAACTCGTCAAACCCCATCGTCTGTCATATGTCAAGATTTATTCGACTTAAGTTCGAGAATGGAAAACTCCTTTTCCACTGTACATACTACCCCGGCCGAGGATTTACGAACTCAGTCTCATAAATCACATAGGATCTCTCTTAACCTATCAAGATCGATAGATTCCATCTAGATGCACCCCTACTCCTACAATGAACCTACTGCAGCCAATCTGCACCACAAGAACCCAATTGGCTAGGGCTCATGTTTATGTGCTCGTCAAACTACAGCAACCTCACTGTGAATAGCCGAGGCATCGCAGGTCAAAGGACCAGTCATACAACTACAGCATCAAGTAAGTCACTGACGAGTGGATAGACATCCAAGTGACTACTTGCTATGGTCACGCTCAGTACCCTTGTTCTCTAACAAGCACTTGCACAATTGCTCCAGTGTCGCCACACTGTGGACTCAAGACTCGTCCATCAAAGAAAGCGATCTGTGCACTAATCTCAGCGGATCGATCACCGTCCTCGTGATGATCCATCGATCAGGAGCAATTCAGAAATTAATCACCAATGACACATGCCTCAAATTCTTAACTCTTGAGAATATGCGTCATCATCTTATTAATTTCTTGGACTCATAAGAACATGAATGAAAAGAATGCCCATTCTAATAAATTCATTATTAGGTCAAGTATAAATTTATGTCCCAGAATAAAATAATGCGTCAGCCAAATTGGCTTCTAGGGCATACTTCTAACAATCTCCCACTTGCACTAAAGCCAATCAGCTATAAACCTAAGCCCCATCTTCTCAAGATGCGCTTCAGTTTTTTGCTGACTTATCTGCTTAGTGAATGGGTCCACCACATTTTCTGTGGAGTCTACTCTCTGATCCTTTACTTATTTCTTTTCAAGGTAGTCGCTTATTAGGTTAAACCACCGCTCTATGTGCTTCGGCTTCTGGTGAGACCTTGGCTCTTTAGCTAGTGCTATGGTGCCTTTGTTATCGCAGTAGCGTGTTATGGCATCTGGTGACATTACACCTAACTCCGCAATGAACTTCTTAAACCAGAAGGTTTCCATTGCACCCTTAGATACGGCTTAACATTCAGCTTCTAAGGTAGAATCTACAATAATTGGTTGTTTGGAACTCTTCCAATTTACTGAACCATCATTGCATATAATCTGATGTAGACTTTCTATCATCAATATGTGTGCATCCTTCTACCTTCAACTCTGATCTTCTTCCAAAGACCAAGAACATGTCCGTAGTTCTTCTCAAGTACTTAAGACTGTTCTTCACAGCTATCCAGTGCTTCTTGCCTGGATTTGACTGATATATGCTCGTGACACTCACAGCATGTACTATATCAAGTCATGTACATAGCATGGTATACAGCTCCCTATAGCCGAAGTATAAGGGATCTTGCTCATCCACTGAATCTCTTCAGATGTGTTGGTGCACATCTTCTTGAAGAGATTTACCCCATGCCTAAGGGGTAATAATCCCCTTTTAGAGGTTTCCATGCCGAACCTCTTCAACACTCCCTTTATGTAATATTCTGTGACAGGACAAGCATCCTCTTAGATCTATCTCTATAGACCTTAATTCCCAAAATATAGGATGCTTTTCCAAAGTCTATCATGGAGAATTCCTTAGACAACCAAACCTTGACTTAGGATATCATCCACGTACAATACGAGGAATGCAATAGCCCTCCCACTAACCTTCTTATAAACACATGGTTCCTCCTCGTTTCTTGAAGAAATCAAACGATTTGATTATATCGTTGAAACGAGTGTTCCAACTCCGAGATACTTGTTTTGTCCATAGATGGACCTTTGCAGCTTACAGACCTTGTGATCACCATCACAATATCATGATATGCTACAACAACAAGCAATATTCGAATGGACTTCACATGGCTACAGGTGAAAAAGTATCCTGATAATCAGTGCCTTCGCACTGACTATAACCTTTCGCCATTAGCCTTGCCTTATAGGTCTCTACCTAGCCATCCGAACTTAATTTTCTCTTGTAGATCCATTTACACCCAATAGGTACTATACCTTCCGGTGAATCTACTAAGGTCCAGACTTGGTTGGAATGCATGGAGTCTATCTCTAACTTCATGGCTTCCAGCCATCTCTCGGAATCGATGTCTAACATCGCCTCGTTGTAGGTATTGGGATCCTTACCTTGATCCCTATCTCCCATGAGGAACACTTCCTCTACATCCTCTGTAAGTATACCTAAGTACCTTTCAGGAGGATGGAAGATCCTACTAAATCTACGAGGTGGAGGAGGTACAACATGTACTGGCTCAATATGAATAGGTTCTATAGGCACAATGGCTCGTTGCTCTTTAGAGACTTTCTCTTCGAGCTCAATTTTTCTCCCACTGCCTCTATCAAGGATAAACTATTTTCCACGAAGATAGCATGTCGGCTCACAAACACTTTGTGATTCTCTTGGACGTAAAATTGTATCCTAATTACTTTTTAGGATATTCTATAAAACGAGCACTAATTATCCTATCCTCTAACTTGTCCGCCTGTTGTCATTTGACTTGGGCCGAACATCCCCAAATCTTGAAATAACCAAGACTCAGCTTCTTACCATGTCATATCTCATATAGTGTGGTAGGAACAAACTTAGAGGAAACACTATTCAATATGTAAATAGCTGAAAATAGGGCATCTCTCTAAAGAAACAAGGGTTGATCAGTGAAGCTCATCATGGACCTGACAATATCCAATAGGATCTGATTTCTCCTCTCCGACACTCCGTTAAGCTGAGGTGTACCAGGAGGGATCCATTATGAAACTATACCATTCTCCTTGAGATAATCACGGAACTCTCCACTAAGGTATTCACCTCCTCGATCTGATCGAAGAACCTTAATGAGTTTTTCTGTTTGTTTTTCTACTTCATATCTGAACTCTTTGAACCTTTCAAAAATTTCAGATTTGTGTCTCATACACATATCCATACCGTGAGTAATCATCGGTAAATGAAGTAAAAAATTACAACCCCTAGCCTGCGCATCGAATGGGCCACACACATAAGTGTGTACTAGGGTAAGTATCGCAGTGGACCTCTCCCATGTCCTAAAAAAGATAATTTGGTCATCTTTTCTTGAAGGCAGAATTCACAAATCGGATATGACTCGAAAGTCAATGAGCTCAGAAGCCCATATTTCTTCAATTTGTTTATTCTGTCTTCTCCTATATGACCAAGCCTGAGGTGCCACAAATACTTTAGATTTATCTCATCTCTAGATCCTTTTGGATCCTATGGTACTCACTGTTTGCTCAGATACATTCACAGGTACATCCAAATGTAAGTGATAGAGACGGTCAATCATAAAACCATATGCATCCAATTTATTTCTCAAACAAATTAAACAATAGTCTTATAAAAATCTTTCTGTGCTAAACAAGATACAGAAATCAAATTTCTGTTTGCAACAGGTAACAGTCTCTAAGTATCCTTTTAATAATGAGCATATCTGGCATACCTTCTGAAGGTCTGTCACCCTTCTTACTCTTTATGCTTTCCATGTATGTAGGACAGTTCCTCTTCCAATGGCCGTCTTATGATGCAATGGAAACACTTTTCTTGCAATCGGCCTTTTTCTTGGAACTTCCTTACTTGGCCTTTTCTCGGTCTTCTGCCTTTTCACAGGTTTCTTCTTCTTCCAAGTAGACTCTCTCTTGGAAGTAGAAACCAACTTGACAGCGAGAACGATGCCCCTTGAACTCTTCAAGGTCCCTAAGGTAGTTACCAATTTTATTTAACAATTCTATTTTGGTGCATACAATCTTGTTCATATGGTAATTTACTATAAACTGTTCATATGAAGCTAGAAGGGATTGCGGGATCAAATCCGTTTGCAATTCCTTGTGCATGGTCATGCCGAGCTTCTCAAGCTCCTCTAAGTTCTTTATCATGGTCAAACCATGATCATGGACAGACTGCCCATCACACATCTTGGCCTTGAAGAGCCTCTTGGACACTTCAAAACATGCTGCGTGACTCTGTTCACCATACAACTCTTGTAAGTGATATAATATGTCCCTGGCAATCTTCATGTTCTCATGCTGGCATTGTAATTCATTGGACATGGATGCCATTATGCAGCACCTAACTTTATTGTTATTGCTCGTCCACTTAGCATGCGTCTTACGCTGATGAGTGATCGGACGGATTGGTAACACGGGGATTCCATGGTCTAGCACATACCCTAATTTCTCACAATTCAAAACTATTTTTAAAATTTGCTGAGCCAGTCTTTATAATTGGGTTTGGTCAAACGGTTGTTCTATAGGATATGAGTTAAGAGTCTAGAAGCTGAATTTCTAATCCTCAGAGAGTAAAGATTCTAATTAGAATTTTGTACTTGATCTCTATTTATTTTAGGGCCTTTTAAAACAAATATACCTCCCACTATTTTCTCGAATCTCTCACACTCCTCTAGTAGAGAAACAGAAACCTTGCGACTCTAGGTTTCAAGTGGGGTGCTACGGTCCCACCAATTTACATACCACCTCACCTAACAGTTATTGGTGACAAATAAACGATGAGTGTACAACTCTTGTACAATGCTTCTCAAGCAAGTTGTAGCGTTATCAGGTCTCTAAGTAATGAAGACCTCACCTAACAGTTATTGGCCCCATTCCTTAGTTAAGTCGGACCCACCGTATAACCGCAGAAGTAAAGCCGTCATTGGGTCCCTCACCTAACAGTTATTGGGCCCAACCCTATCTTTATCCCTACAACATCTCATGCCTAATAGAGAGGTCCAGTCCCCCGATGCAACTTGCCCACTGTATCCAGCCGAGACAAATCAACGCCGGAAAGACCTTAGCAGCTCTACTACGGTGGAAGACCGCTAGACTTAATATTTTCGAGGAGATTTAATTTAGGTCTCTTTCATTTAATTATCTACATCTCATGCAAATAATTATCTACCCGCTATGCATAAACATAAACATAAACATCCAGGCATAATAACAAAAATTAAACTGGTGATGATCATGGATCCAGGAGGGGGTCATAGTACAAGCACATGCACGTCAATTGGTTAGATCGTCTTCAACTCTTGACTCGATCTTGAGCACCCTTGGTCCAATTGCGATCAACTCCTTGATCCATCTCCAATCAACCGTTGATCTCGATCCGCGCAAATCATGCTTGTAGAGGCATGCACCGATCAACCATTGACATGCAAACACATCACAGCTTACATCCCAGATAACTTTAAAAATAAATAAAATTAAATAATAGTTACAACCCTTTTTCATGAGACACGCAGGTCTCTAATACATCAATATAAGATGCACGCAGGCATCTGAAAATCTGATTTACATGCATCACATAACATCACAAACATCTCAGACATTGCAGAACATTTCAGCACAATTAAAGGGTCCATCCATGATCATCACCATACGCATCTCATGCATTAAATAAAATTTACAGATCTAAATATTTAACAGATTATGTCATCTTATGAGTTGCTGATCATGCAAGATATGATTCTAAATATTTTTAATCTCATTAACAAATCAATAGAATCATTAATCTAATTGCATAGAAAATCAGCATGCAGAAAAATCAGCAAGCTGAAAATTCTGCATGCAGAAAAATTCAGCAAACATAATCTTTAAATTTTCAGATCTATTATGCCTTAATCATTTAATTCTAATCTTAATCTACGCAACCATGGCTCTGATACCACTGTTGGAATCCCTCGCACGCCGCAGAAAATTTCAGAAAAATTCTGCGCGCAGCGGAAGACATGCGCGAGATTCCGTTCATCGCATGAACATATTTTAAAACCGTCGTTCGTAGATAGATTAGGATTAAATACTTTTACATAATATTAGGAAGATCAGATCTTCACCTTGTGCGGGTAGATATTCACCGCAATCTGATGATCGTGGTATTTGTTGGAAGGTTCGCTTGAAGCCGCACACGCGTCCGGCCTCTACGGGTATCCACACGAGGCAGAGAACCAATCCAAACTCTCTAATCTCCCTAGGGTGCTAGCTCCCTTGCAGAGATATATTTTGATGGCTGAAATCCTCTCTTGATTTATCAACTCTTTGATAAATCTCAAGAGGAAGAAGAAGGACTTGAAAGGGAGGAAGAAGATCCCATCTTGCTGCCTCCTTTTCTTTTATTCTTGTGGATGGAAGGAGGTTGAAGAGAGAAAGCCATACACCACCCTATTTTATTTGATGCTCATGGCTGAAACCCCAACAGGAAGGAGGCTTGCCCATGGCACAAAAACCAAGAGGGAGGAGGCACTCTCACGGCACAAAAGAAAAGGAGAGAGGGGAGGAGCTCTCACGTCACAAAAGAAAAGGAGAGAGGGGAGGAGCTCTCACGTCACAAAAGAACCATGATATGGGCTGCCCCTTTGTTTCCCCTTTTCTTCCCCTTTTTTTTTTTGTTTGTGTGCGGCTGAAACCATCATGGGAGAGGGGGGCTGCCGTATGCTATTTATTAGATGAGAAGAGGAGGCCACATGCTCCCCTTTTTTTTTTTGTTTGAACCCTAGGCGTGAGCTCCTACAAATTAGGAGCTCACGTCTATCTTTTGGCAAGAGGAGGGGCGTACGCCCCTCCCTCTAATCCTCTCATGTCCCACGCCCAA
This sequence comes from Phoenix dactylifera, assembly GCF_009389715.1. Taxonomy (NCBI): domain Eukaryota; kingdom Viridiplantae; phylum Streptophyta; class Magnoliopsida; order Arecales; family Arecaceae; genus Phoenix; species Phoenix dactylifera. The sequence goes on along the minus strand of NW_024067726.1, from coordinate 521,858 downwards.
GCCTCATCTCATGAGGTGCGTGGGCCCCACTTTCAGCCCCTTTTTAATCCCCTCATAATTGAGGTCTAATCTAATTAGATCTCAATCAATTTATGAATCAATTAGGACTTATCCATATGAGTCCTAATCCAATTATGACCCAATTGAATCTTGACTCAATTAAATTCTTCAATCCTAATCCAATTAGGAGTCATCTTAATTTATTAGATCAAAATTAATTAGGACTTTAGGAATCCTAATCCAATTAGGATTTATTTAATTTTAGTCCTAATCCAATTAGGACTCTAGGTATCCTACTTCAAGTAGGACTTTAATTAAATTTGAAGTCCTAATCTAATTAGGACTCTAGGAGTCCTACTCCAAGTAGGACTCTTATTTAATAAGATCAAGCCCAATTAATTAAGTCCAATTGATTCAATTGAATTGCAATCCAATTGCAATTACTCCTTCTTCAACTCACTAACTCTTAGTGGGTTAATTAATTATCAATCAAATTGATAATCATGAACTATTGTGATTCCAAATCACAACTCAACCATCGGATCGGTCAATACCTCTATTGTGTGTGACCCCATAGGTTCTATTCTGTCTGGTAGTGAGATATATTGTGATCCCTATCACAATATCATTGAAAACTCCTTCTATGGGTTGGAACAATTCCAACTCTTCTCATTTGGGTTCACTAATCACTAAGTGAATGCCTCTGAGTCTCACAATCCACCAGTGACACCTAGCAGCATGTAGTGGCAACCCAGCAGAATGGAATGATGAACCTCTAGGTGCAGTTATCATATGATACAGTCCTTCTATCGTGGATCCCTACAGGACGGAGGTCTTGGATAACTCGTCAAACCCCATCGTCTGTCATATGTCAAGATTTATTCGACTTAAGTTCGAGAATGGAAAACTCCTTTTCCACTGTACATACTACCCCGGCCGAGGATTTACGAACTCAGTCTCATAAATCACATAGGATCTCTCTTAACCTATCAAGATCGATAGATTCCATCTAGATGCACCCCTACTCCTACAATGAACCTACTGCAGCCAATCTGCACCACAAGAACCCAATTGGCTAGGGCTCATGTTTATGTGCTCGTCAAACTACAGCAACCTCACTGTGAATAGCCGAGGCATCGCAGGTCAAAGGACCAGTCATACAACTACAGCATCAAGTAAGTCACTGACGAGTGGATAGACATCCAAGTGACTACTTGCTATGGTCACGCTCAGTACCCTTGTTCTCTAACAAGCACTTGCACAATTGCTCCAGTGTCGCCACACTGTGGACTCAAGACTCGTCCATCAAAGAAAGCGATCTGTGCACTAATCTCAGCGGATCGATCACCGTCCTCGTGATGATCCATCGATCAGGAGCAATTCAGAAATTAATCACCAATGACACATGCCTCAAATTCTCAACTCTTGAGAATATGCGTCATCATCTTATTAATTTCTTGGACTCATAAGAACATGAATGAAAAGAATGCCCATTCTAATAAATTTATTATTAGGTCAAGTACAAATTTATGTCCCAGAATAAAATAATGCGTCAGCCAAATTGGCTTCTAGGGCATACTTCTAACAATCTCCCACTTGCACTAAAGCCAATCAGCTATAAACCTAAGCCCCATCTTCTCAAGATGCGCTTCAGTTTTTTGCTGACTTATCTGCTTAGTGAATGGGTCCACCACATTTTCTGTGGAGTCTACTCTCTGATCCTTTACTTATTTCTTTTCAAGGTAGTCGCTTATTAGGTTAAACCACCGCTCTATGTGCTTCGGCTTCTGGTGAGACCTTGGCTCTTTAGCTAGTGCTATGGTGCCTTTGTTATCGCAGTAGCGTGTTATGGCATCTGATGACATTACACCTAACTCCGCAATGAACTTCTTAAACCAGAAGGTTTCCACTGCACCCTTAGATACGGCTTAACATTCAGCTTCTAAGGTAGAATCTACAATAATTGGTTGTTTGGAACTCTTCCAATTTACTGAACCATCATTGCATATAATCTGATGTAGACTTTCTATCATCAATATGTGTGCATCCTTCTACCTTCAACTCTGATCTTCTTCCAAAGACCAAGAACATGTCCGTAGTTCTTCTCAAGTACTTAAGACTGTTCTTCACAGCTATCCAGTGCTTCTTGCCTGGATTTGACTGATATATGCTCGTGACACTCACAGCATGTACTATATCAAGTCATGTACATAGCATGGTATACATGAGGCTCCCTATAGCCGAAGTATAAGGGATCTTGCTCATCCACTGAATCTCTTCAGATGTGTTGGGGCACATCTTCTTGAAGAGGTTTACCCCATGCCTAAGGGGTAATAATCCCCTTTTAGAGGTTTCCATGCCGAATCTCTTCAACACTCCCTTTATGTAATATTCTGTGACAGGACAAGCATCCTCTTAGATCTATCTCTATAGACCTTAATTCCCAAAATATAGGATGCTTTTCCAAAGTCTATCATGGAGAATTCCTTAGACAACCAAACCTTGACTTAGGATATCATCCACGTACAATACGAGGAATGCAATAGCCCTCCCACTAACCTTTTTATAAACACATGGTTCCTCCTCGTTCTTGAAGAAATCAAACGATTTGATTATATCGTTGAAACGAGTGTTCCAACTCCGAGATACTTGTTTTGTCCATAGATGGACCTTTGCAGCTTACAGACCTTGTGATCACCATCACAATATCATGATATGCTACAACAACAAGCAATATTCGAATGGACTTCACATGGCTACAGGTGAAAAAGTATCCTGATAATCAGTGCCTTCGCACTGACTATAACCTTTCGCCATTAGCCTTGCCTTATAGGTCTCTACCTAGCCATCCGAACTTAATTTTCTCTTGTAGATCCATTTACACCCAATAGGTACTATACCTTCCGGTGAATCTACTAAGATCCAGACTTGGTTGGAATGCATGGAGTCTATCTCTAACTTCATGGCTTCCAGCCATCTCTCGGAATCGATGTCTAACATCGCCTCGTTGTAGGTATTGGGATCCTTACCTTGATCCCTATCTCCCATGAGGAACACTTCCTCTACATCCTCTGTAAGTATACCTAAGTACCTTTCAGGGGGATGGAAGATCCTACTAAATCTACGAGGTGGAGGAGGTACAACATGTACTGGCTCAATATGAATAGGTTCTATAGGCACAATGGCTCGTTGCTCTTTAGAGACTTTCTCTTCGAGCTCAATTTTTCTCCCACTGCCTCTATCAAGGATAAACTATTTTCCACGAAGATAGCATGTCGGCTCACAAACACTTTGTGATTCTCTTGGACGTAAATTGTATCCTAATAACTTTTTAGGATATTCTATAAAACGAGCACTAATTGTCCTATCCTCTAACTTGTCCGCCTGTTGTCATTTGACTTGGGCCGGACATCCCCAAATCTTGAAATAACCAAGACTCAGCTTCTTACCATGTCATATCTCATATAGTGTGGTAGGAACAAACTTAGAGGAAACACTATTCAATATGTAAATAGCTGAAAATAGGGCATCTCTCTAAAGAAACAAGGGTTGATCAGTGAAGCTCATCATGGACCTGACAATATCCAATAGGATCTGATTCCTCCTCTCCGACACTCCGTTAAGCTGAGGTGTACCAGGAGGGATCCATTATGAAACTATACCATTCTCCTTGAGATAATCACGGAACTCTCCACTAAGGTATTCACCTCCTCGATCTGATCGAAGAACCTTAATGAGTTTTTCTGTTTGTTTTTCTACTTCATATCTGAACTCTTTGAACCTTTCAAAAATTTCAGATTTGTGTCTCATACACATATCCATACCGTGAGTAATCATCGGTAAATGAAGTAAAAAATTACAACCCCTAGCCTGCGCATCGAATGGGCCACACACATAAGTGTGTACTAGGGTAAGTATCGCAGTGGACCTCTCCCATGTCCTAAAAAGATAATTTGGTCATCTTTCCTTGAAGGCAGAATTCACAAATCGGATATGACTCGAAAGTCAATGAGCTCAGAAGCCCATATTTCTTCAATTTGTTTATTCTGTCTTCTCCTATATGACCAAGCCTGAGGTGCCACAAATACTTTAGATTTATCTCATCTCTAGATCCTTTTGGATCCTATGGTACTCACTGTTTGCTCAGATACATTCACAGGTACATCCAAATGTAAGTGATAGAGACGGTCAATCATAAAACCATATGCATCCAATTTATTTCTCAAACAAATTGAACAATAGTCTTATAAAAATCTTTCTGTGCTAAACAAGATACAGAAATCAAATTTCTGTTTGCAACAGGTAACAGTCTCTAAGTATCCTTTTAATAATAAGCATATCTGGCATACCTTCTGAAGGTCTGTCACCCTTCTTACTCTTTATGCTTTCCATGTATGTAGGACAGTTCCTCTTCCAATGGCCGTCTTATGATGCAATGGAAACACTTTTTCCTTGCAATCGGCCTTTTTCTTGGAACTTCCTTACTTGGCCTTTTCTCGGTCTTCTGCCTTTTCACAGGTTTCTTCTTCTTCCAAGTAGACTCTCTCTTGGAAGTAGAAACCAACTTGACAGCGAGAACGATGCCCCTTGAACTCTTCAAGGTCCCTAAGGTAGTTACCAATTTTATTTAACAATTCTATTTTGGTGCATACAATCTTGTTCATATGGTAATTTACTATAAACTGTTCATATGAAGCTAGAAGGGATTGCGGGATCAAATCCGTTTGCAATTCCTTGTGCATGGTCATGCCGAGCTTCTCAAGCTCCTCTAAGTTCTTTATCATGGTCAAACCATGATCATGGACAGACTGCCCATCACACATCTTGGCCTTGAAGAGCCTCTTGGACACTTCAAAACATGCTGCGTGACTCTGTTCACCATACAACTCTTGTAAGTGATATAATATGTCCCTGGCAATCTTCATGTTCTCATGCTGGCATTGTAAATTCATTGGACATGGATGCCATTATGCAGCACCTAACTTTATTGTTATTGCTCGTCCACTTAGCATGCGTCTTACGCTGATGAGTGATCGGACGGATTGGTAACACGGAGATTCCATGGTCTAGCACATACCCGAATTTCTCACAATTCAAAACTATTTTGAAATTTGCTGAGCCAGTCTTTATAATTGGGTTTGGTCAAACGGTTGTTCTATAGGATATGAGTTAAGAGTCTAGAAGCTGAATTTCTAATCCTCAGAGAGTAAAGATTCTAATTAGAATTTTGTACTTGATCTCTATTTATTTTAGGGCCTTTTAAAACAAATATACCTCCCACTATTTTCTCGAATCTCTCACACTCCTCTAGTAGAGAAACGGAAACCTTGCGACTCTAGGTTTCAAGTGGGGTGCTACGGTCCCACCAATTTACATACCACCTCACCTAACAGTTATTGGTGACAAATAAACGATGAGTGTACAACTCTTGTACAATGCTTCTCAAGCAAGTTGTAGCGTTATCAGGTCTCTAAGTAATGAAGACCTCACCTAACAGTTATTGGCCCCATTCCTTAGTTAAGTCGGACCCACCGTATAACCGCAGAAGTAAAGCCGTCATTGGGTCCCTCACCTAACAGTTATTGGGCCCAACCCTATCTTTATCCCTACAACATCTCATGCCTAATAGAGAGGTCCAGTCCCCCGATGCAACTTGCCCACTGTATCCAGCCGAGACAAATCAACGCCGGAAAGACCTTAGCAGCTCTACTACGGTGGAAGACCGCTAGACTTAATATTTTCGAGGAGATTTAATTTAGGTCTCTTTCATTTAATTATCTACATCTCATGCAAATAATTATGTACCCGCTATGCATAAACATAAACATAAACATCCAGGCATAATAACAAAAATTAAACTGGTGATGATCATGGATCCAGGATGGGGTCATAGTACAAGCACATGCACGTCAATTGGTTAGATCGTCTTCAACTCTTGACTCGATCTTGAGCACCCTTGGTCCAATTGCGATCAACTCCTTGATCCATCTCCAATCAACCGTTGATCTCGATCCGCGCAAATCGTGCTTGTAGAGGCATGCACCGATCAACCATTGACATGCAAACACATCACAGCTTACATCCCAGATAACTTTAAAAATAAATAAAATTAAATAATAGTTACAATCCTTTTTCATGAGACACGCAGGTCTCTAATACATCAATATAAGATGCACGCAGGCATCTGAAAATCTGATTTACATGCATCACATAACATCACAAAACATCTCAGACATGCAGAATATTCAGCACATTAAAGGGTCCATCCATGATCATCACCATACGCATCTCATGCATTAAATAAAATTTACAGATCTGAATATTTAACAGATTATGTCATCTTATGAGTTGCTGATCATGCAAGATATGATTCTAAATATTTTTAATCTCATTAACAAATCAATAGAATCATTAATCTAATTGCATAGAAAATCAGCATGCAGAAAAATCAGCAAGCTGAAAATTCTGCATGCAGAAAAATTCAGCAAGCATAATCTTTAAATTTTCAGATCTATTATGCCTTAATCATTTAATTCTAATCTTAATCTACGCAACCATGGCTCTGATACTACTGTTGGAATCCCTCGCACGCCGCAGAAAATTTCAGAAAAATTCTGCGCGCAGCGGAAGACATGCGCGAGATTCCGTTCATCGCATGAACATATTTTAAAACCGTCGTTCGTAGATAGATTAGGATTAAATACTTTTACATAATATTAGGAAGATCAGATCTTCACCTTGTGCGGGTAGATATTCACCGCAATCTGATGATCGTGGTATTTGTTGGAAGGTTCGCTTGAAGCCGCACACGCGTCCGGCCTCTACGGGTATCCACACGAGGCAGAGAACCAATCCAAACTCTCTAATCTCCCTGGGGTGCTAGCTCCCTTGCAGAGATATGTTTTGATGGCTGAAATCCTCTCTTGATTTATCAACTCTTTGATAAATCTCAAGAGGAAGAAGAAGGACTTGAAAGGGAGGAAGAAGATCCCATCTTGCTGCCTCCTTTTCTTTTATTCTTGTGGATGGAAGGAGGTTGAAGAGAGAAAGCCATACACCACCCTATTTTATTTGATGCTCATGGCTGAAACCCCAAGAGGAAGGAGGCTTGCCCATGGCACAAAAACCAAGAGGGAGGAGGCACTCTCACGGCACAAAAGAAAAGGAGAGAGGGGAGGAGCTCTCACGTCACAAAAGAAAAGGAGAGAGGGGAGGAGCTCTCACGTCACAAAAGAACCATGATATGGGCTGCCCCTTTGTTTCCCCTTTTCTTCCCCTTTTTTTTTTTGTTTGTGTGCGGCTGAAACCATCATGGGAGAGGGGGGTTGCCGTATGCTATTTATTAGATGAGAAGAGGGGGCCACATGCTCCCCTTTTTTTTTTTGTTTGAACCCTAGGCGTGAGCTCCTACAAATTAGGAGCTCACGTCTATCTTTCGGCAAGAGGAGGGGCGTACGCCCCTCCCTCTAATCCTCTCATGTCCCACGCCCAAGCCTCATCTCATGAGGTGCGTGGGCCCCACTTTCAGCCCTTTTTAATCCCCTCACAATTGAGGTCTAATCTAATTAGATCTCAATCAATTTATGAATCAATTAGGACTTATCCATATGAGTCCTAATCCAATTATGACCCAATTGAATCTTGACTCAATTAAACTCTTCAATCCTAATCCAATTAGGAGTCATCTTAATTTATTAGATCAAAATTAATTAGGACTTTAGGAATCCTAATCCAATTAGGAATTTATTTAATTTTAGTCCTAATCCAATTAGGACTCTAGGTATCCTACTCCAAGTAGGACTTTAATTAAATTTGAAGTTCTAATCTAATTAGGACTCTAGGAGTCCTACTCCAAGTAGGACTCTTATTTAATAAGATCAAGCCCAATTAATTAAGTCCAATTGATTCAATTGAATTGCAATCCAATTGCAATTACTCCTTCTTCAACTCACTAACTCTTAGTGGGTTAATTAATTATCAATCAAATTGATAATCATGAACTATTGTGATTCCAAATCACAACTCAACCATCGGATCGGTCAATACCTCTATTGTGTGTGACCCCATAGGTTCTATTCTGTCTGGTAGTGAGATATATTGTGATCCCTATCACAATATCATTGAAACTCCTTCTTATGGGTTGGAACAATTCCAACTCTTCTCATTTGGGTTCACTAATCACCAAGTGAATGCCTCTGAGTCTCACAATCCACCAGTGACACCTAGCAGCATGTAGTGGCAACCCAGCAGAATGGAATGATGAACCTCTAGGTGCAGTTATCATATGATACAGTCCTTCTATCGTGGATCCCTACAGGACGGAGGTCTTGGATAACTCGTCAAACCCCATCGTCTGTCATATGTCAAGATTTATTCGACTTAAGTTCGAGAATGGAAAACTCCTTTTCCACTGTACATACTACCCCGGCCGAGGATTTACGAACTCAGTCTCATAAATCACATAGGATCTCTCTTAACCTATCAAGATCGATAGATTCCATCTAGATGCACCCCTACTCCTACAATGAACCTACTGCAGCCAATCTGCACCACAAGAACCCAATTGGCTAGGGCTCATGTTTATGTGCTCGTCAAACTACAGCAACCTTACTGTGAATAGCCGAGGCATCGCAGGTCAAAGGACCAGTCATATAACTTCAGCATCAAGTAAGTCACTGACGAGTGGATAGACATCCAAGTGACTACTTGCTATGGTCACGCTCAGTACCCTTGTTCTCTAACAAGCACTTGCACAATTGCTCCAGTGTCGCCACACTGTGGACTCAAGACTCGTCCATCAAAGAAAGCGATCTGTGCACTAATCTCAGCGGATCGATCACCGTCCTCGTGATGATCCATCGATCAGGAGCAATTCAGAAATTAATCACCAATGACACATGCCTCAAATTCTCAACTCTTGAGAATATGCGTCATCATCTTATTAATTTCTTGGACGATTCATGGACTCATAAGAACATGAATGAAAAGAATGCCCATTCTAATAAATTCATTATTAGGTCAAGTACAAATTTATGTCCCAGAATAAAATAATGCGTCAGCCAAATTGGCTTCTAGGGCATACTTCTAACACCAAGCTTGCTTGGGTCCTTGAGAGTTAGGACATATGGTTCCTTTTGGAACCCAGATTTGTTTAATTGTAATAACTTTACCACTTGATTTAATTATGTTAGAACGATAAGTAAAGTTGTTATGCCCATTCTTTTCATGTTTGAAATAAGTTATCTTATTTAATGGTTTGCTTGGTGAATTGATAACCTTTTTCTCTAGAGATTTATTATTAAGTAAAGGAGTCAAGCCAACTTTTGATTTATCATAAGCAACATATTGGCTTTCAAACATTATTTTTAATCTTTCTGAACTTACAGTGAATTTGTTAATAAAAGATTTTAATTGGTTAATTTCTTCACTTAAGTTTTGATTTTCTTTAATTAAATTCTGATTTTTCTGAATCAATTGATCTGAATTTAACCTTAAGCTTTCATTTTCAGAATTTAGTTTGTCATATATTTCAGCAATAGAATTTTTTTTCTTTTGAGATTTCGAGATTTAGCTTTTTAAAATTTTTATTTTTGATAGCTAATTTTCTACATTCACTATACAAATCATGAAAAGCATTTAATAGTTCATCATAAGAATATTCTTCATGAAATTCATTAGATTCAGATTCTACTTTATCTTCTAGTGCCATAAAACATAAGTTAGTTACCTCTTGTAGTTCATTGTTGCTTCTAGCTTTCAATTTCTTGCTTGACTCTTCCTTGGTCAAGACTTTCTTGCTTTTTACCTTTTTCTTCCCTTCTTCTTGCTTCCTCTTCTTCCTTATCTTTAGGAAGCTTTTGAATCTTTCGGTGTTTGGGAATGGATCCTTGTTTCCATCACCGGACTCTTTATTTTTTGAACTAATCTGCCTCAGAGTCGACTCGGGCTTTGTTGGAGTCGACTCGGCTAACTTGGGAGTCGACTCGGAAATACTTGGAGTCGACTCGTTCACAGAATTTTCAAGACTGTGTCTCTGCCTTTCAGACTGTTCTTCTCTAGGAGTTGACTCGGACAAACTGGGAGTCGACTCGGCTACTGTGGAGGATTCTGCAATCTCATTGTTAGTATGCAATTGAAGCACATGTGAGCTAATATGAGATTTATCATAAATAATTGTTAAAGTATCCCAGATTTCTTTAGCAGATAAGCATGCAGAAATCTTATGAAATATAGATTCATGGATAGCACAATATAGAAAGTTCATAGCGTTAGCATTCAATTGTGCTAAGTCTTTTTCATTGACATTTTTGAGAGAGTGAGTGAGGTCCATCTATAATGAATATTCCATATTTTATAGTTTTGTGATTGAACAAAAATTTTCATTCTAGCTTTCCATTGAATATAATAAGTTCCATCAAACAGTGGAGGTCTGTTTATGGAAAGTCCCTCGGCAAATAATATGTTATGTGGGGTTGTCATAATCTTTAGCTCTAGTCGGTTAAGACTGTAATTAATAAAAGAGCACCTGCTCTGATACCACTTGTTGCCCAAGGTGACAACCCAAGAGGGGGGGTGAATTGGGTCTTTCAAAAACTTTTCAACTACTTCTAATCTTTTAGAGTTAATTAAGCTAAGTTGTATGGATGCTTAGTGGAATTTAAACTTAGCAAGAGTATGATTCTAATCTAATCAACTATTAAGCAGCGGACTCAATAAAAGATTAGTCTATGTTTGCCCAAGTATGCAATTCAATTGAATGAGACTTGATTAAGTAAATTGAATATGCTTGCAACTAAAGGATGCACGGAGAAGAGTTAAGCAAGCATAGTATCTAAGTAAGTAAGTGAGTGAGGAAGTCAGACAACAAAGATCATCACAAACACAACAAAAGTATAGTGGTTCGGTGCATCCCAGCACCTACATCCACTCCCCAAGACCTCTTGGGAATTTCACTATAATCCCTCAGATTACAGCCGGTTGTTTTACAAGCTCACAACCCAACTTGTTGTTTTGCAAGATCACAACGAACTCGGTCGGTTTTCACAGGCTCACCGACTAGAACCTATCGATTGTTTTCACGGGCTCACAATCCAACCCAATTGGTTTTCCCAAAGGCTCACCAACCACAACCTTACAACGATTGTTTTTCGGGTTCACAATCAACCCAGTTGGTTTTCTCCTAAAGGCTCACCAACCACAACCTTACAACGTTGGTTTTCCCTTTGGCTCACCAACAAACCTTAACACCGTTGGTTTTTCCTTTGGCTCACCAACAAACCTTAACCCCTTGATTCAATCCCTTGATTGAATCAAGTTACAAGATATTAGACAAAGAATTTAAAGCAAATACAAGCTTCTTAACTAAGCAAATATAGCAAATATAAACAAATGGAGTAAAGAGAAGCTCTCAAACGAATTTTGAAGATGAAAGAACTCGGCTTCTTCTTTACTTGACCCTCTTCTGATTTGGCACGAGGTAGAGGATCATTGAGGCAGCACACGGATGGAGAGAAAGCTTTGGGATTCACTTAGATGCTCTTCTTCTCTCTATTTCACTTTGGATGGCCCTTTTGTGCTTATGGGAGATTTTCCTTGTAATCTCTTTGAAATCTCTTCCCTAAATGTTCTCTCCCACTTCCATACCCTCTCCCCTTGCTCTCCCCTTTATTTTATAGCTTTAGAGGGAGTGAGAACAAAAATCTAGCCGTTAGAGACAAAAATAGAGCCGTTGGAATCAAGAAAAAACTAGCCGTTATGCCTCCCAGCGTGCTGGAGTCGACTCGGCTGAAGTAGGAGTCGACTCGGCTAAAAATCAACTCTCTGTTTTTGGCTGTTTGCAGTCCTGGAGTCGACCTGCAGTCTCGGAGTCGACCTCGGAGTCGACTCGAGCAGGAGTCGACCTCGGAGTCGACTCGAGCACTGTAGCACTGAAAATCAACTCTCTATTTTTTGTCTGTTTTCAGTCGGAGTCGACTCGTAAAGTTCCGGAGTCGACTCGAGCACTGTTCCTTGAAACTCCAGAGTGCCAGAGTCGACTCTGAACTTCCAGGAGTCGACTCGAGGACTATTCTTTTGAATCTTTCTTTGAATTTGCTCCTCCAACTTAAATCCTTTGAACTTGAAACTTGGGCCAATAAATTGTAGCTTTCTTCTAACTTTTCTTGAGAGCTTTTGAGGCCTTCTTGTATTTTTCCAACTTGCTATGTTCCTTGCAAAACAAATTATCTTTCTTCTTGCAACACAAACATTAGTATTTATACTTCAAGATTTTGTGATCATCAAAATCAATCTTTAAATCAATCTTTGGGTCATCAGTTCTCAATTCAAACCTTCCTTGAACCCCTTGTTGGTTCCAATTAAATTGCTCCTTGCGAGTTCTTGTTCCCTAAGGTTATCATCGACTCCTTACTATTTCCTGTTGTGTAGAAACATCCAAAAGGTTCTTATTTAAGAGCTCATAAGGTGAAGCTGAGTAGTAAAAGGCAAGAGGGTGGGATCATCATCAAGAAAAAGCCATAAAAGAGTGTCCACCAGAGAAAGGAGTGTGTGAGGACCTATTCTGTTTATACTAATCTTTTGATTGCAGCATACAAAGATGAGCAGTGAAGGTAGTGAACAACCAGATGTTGATATGAAGTTATGGATGAAAGCCATTGCTGATCAACTTACTAAGCTTGGTGCACGAATGAATGATTTGGAATCACCAAGCAGACTCAAACTTTTGAAAGGGCGGATGTTTGAAGAAGGAGAAGAAGAGGAGTATTCGGATGGAAGAAGTAATGGCAGGAGGCAAAGAGATGAATCAAGAAAAGACAGTCATTTGGGAAGTATTAAGATGACAATCCCTGCATTCCAAGATAAAAATGATCCTGAATTATATTTAGAGTGGGAGAGAAAGGTCGAACATGTGTTTGAATGTCATAATTATTCCGAGGAGAAGAGGGTTAAACTAGCCATTGTTGAGTTCCATGATTATGCTAGTACTTGGTGGGATCAAATTGTGACTAGTAGACGTAGAAATGGGGAGAGGCCTATTGGTACATGGGATGAGATGAAGGCTGTCATGAGAAAAAGGTTTGTACCCAGCCACTACTATAGAGATTTGCACAGGAAATTGCAAAGTCTAACTCAAGGCTCCATGAGTGTGGAAGATTACTATAAGGAGATGGAAATAGCCATGATTAGAGCCAATGTTGAAGAAGACCAAGAGGCAACTATGGCTAGATTCATTGGAGGTTTAAAGAAGGAGATAGCTGATGTGGTAGAATTGCAACATTATATAGAGATGGAGGATTGTTGCCCAAGGTGACAAGCCAAGAGGGGGGGTGAATTGGTTTCTCTTAATTTTAACTATCTTACTTATGTTAATTGATGAGTTAGTGGAATTAAACAAATCACAATACAAACAACAAGAAGTATAGCGGTTCGGTGCTCTCCTAAGCACCTACGTCCACTCCCCAAGCGACCCCTTGGGAATTTACTATAATCCCGCGGATTACAGTTGGATTGTTTTCCGGGCTCACAATCCAAAAACCTTTACACTTTGGTTTTCCGGATTCACCAAAAACCTATGTTGGTTTTATGGGCTCACCAACGAACCTATGTTGGTTTTCCGGTGATAAGTGCTAAATAATTCATAAATTAATATCTTATTTATAGCACTTACCATTATTTTAATTCACATATTTTGTAAATTTAACTAAAAATTGTATTACCTTCATGATTGCATTTTAATAAATTATTAAAGGTAATTCAAGTTTTACTTATTTACTGATTGAGTCTAATGTATGCAGGTTGAGTCAAGTTCATTAGGAATTATTCCTGGACCTAAACCACATGCACCCCGCAAATCAAAACCCTCTGATTCAGTCACTTAACTCTTTTTCCACGTGATCCAATTTTAATCTCAAAAACAATAAAATCCCTTCAATTATTTGTTCCTCAGATTTCAAAGCATGCCATCATATTTGCACGAATCCTAAAGCTCTCCTTCACTCCTCACGTATCAAACCCCAATTCCTTCTCTTCGCGTATTCTTCCCAACGGCTTATCTCCCCTTCAAGCCGTTCACAACTCCAATCTTCTTCCCGAAACAACTTCATCCACAAACACATCTCCCAGATCTCATCCCATCATACTGTATCCTCATACCGTTCATCATCCTTATCCCTTATCCAACCGTTCCCAAGCTTCATCCCATTCGAATCAAACACTCCATCCAAGCTTCACGGAACAGAGCATCCTCTTCGCCTGTAGGATAAACTCCAAATCCAAACTTCTTCCGGATTGATCCAAACTCCATGCTCCCCACGACTAAGCTCCCATCCACGTCACTGTTTGACCCACCTCCTAGATTTCCCCAGCCGCATCTCAACCGGATGAGCTTTATCCTTGCGAGCTTCATGGCAACCACACATATTCTTCCTCTGTTCCGGAATAACCACCAGCAAATCTACATCCCAGCTCGCGGTTCATCACTTTCTTCCAACGTCTTCCCAGATTTTCTCTTCCGAATCAAGTTAATCTCCCTTCTGTTTGTAATCGGTTGCCACCCACGATGGAATCTCCCCACCAACGTCAATCGGATGAACATCCTTGTCCTATCTCCCAACCAACTCCAACCTTCATCCCGTTCGCAGATTGACTCCTTCATCCATGGAAAAGAACCAGCTTTATCCCTTCCGAAACACTCTGCATCCCAACGTTATCACCAACTTCTCATCCGAATCAGTTTAAATCTTTATCCAAGCAAACCTCAGGATCTCGTTCTTCCCAACAACTCGATCAGTTCCCTTTCATCCCGAGATCCCAACTTCCTCCCAACCTCCGAATCCGAACTCCACCCCATCCTGTTTCTTCCACGTCCTCGTCACCCCCTGCAGCCGAAGATCAAACAACAGACTTCCGGATCAACTACCAGCTCACCTTCCTCTGCTTCGGAATCAAATCCCAACAGCATACCAACTCTCGAATCAGCTCCAAATCTCAGCGAAGTCAGCACCCATGACGCGTCCGAGTAATCCACGATTCGACTCCATCCGCAAGAGAGCTTCGTGAGGCTATAAAAGGAGAAGACTCCTCTTCAATGGGGCATCTATCAATCTCTCGGAGGCAAGTCCCACGGGAAGAAGAAGAGGAAACAGGGGAGGGAGTGAGCCACGGGAACATGAGAGAATAAAAAAATAAGAGGAGAGAGAAGAGTTTTGTTATTTTGGGAATATTTCAAAGAAAGAAATCATGAAGGAAGAGATGGGAGCCTGCTGCTGTGCTGCTGCTGCCGTCTCCAACTCCATGCAGGGCTGATCTCTTCTCCAGGGCCGGATGTAGCCCTAACAAAGGGCCAAGGGTTTTTATATTTTTAATTTCTATTCTTGGAGTTGTATAAACCTTATTCTGCTTCTAATGAATATTTTATTTCATCTCATATTTAATTTCTGTGATTTTAAATATGAAGTTTATACAACTGCTCTTCATGATCATTGAAGTAAAAATAAGATAGTTCATGCTTAAGGAAGATGCGATGTGCTACCACCTTAGATTAGGGTAGACATTTCATGCTAAACTAAAGATGGATTATGCCTAAATTACTTCTGTGAAATTTTATTCGAATGATTATTAGGCTTGTAGCCAATTTGCATGTCAATCCAAGAATAAATTAAAATATAAATAACCCTTGTTCCGATGTTAGTGGTGAATTCCTTGCCCTAGGTTCTCCCAAATTGATATCATTTTAATTGCATTTTTTTATTCAATTGCTTAGTTTAATAGTCTTCACAAATTCTCTTCCTTTCAAATATTTTTATTTTTAAGAAAAACAACTATACCCCAATCCCTGTGGATCGATACCCGTAATCACTATCCTACCAGATACGTGCTATTGCGTGGTCTTTAAAGTTGACTATCAATTTTTGGCGCCGTTGCCGGGGATTGGTAGCATAGTTGTTTTTCTTTTTATTAAAAAAATTTTTCAAAATTTTTTTTTCGAAAATAAAAAAAAATAAAATAAAAAAAGTTTCTCTTTTTACTTTCCTTATCTCCTTCTCCTCTTTTACTAATTTTTGATTTTTCTTCGTATCATTTGATCAGGAACCAAAGAGGAAGTTTGGGACAATCAGAAAGGGAACGGCTGGAAAAGGAATATTGTAGAGGTTTGCTTTTAAAAAAAAAAAAAAAATTGCTGGAAATTCTGGTAACATCTGAACCTTTCTTATTTAAATTGATTCTCATCTAGCCTGCAAGTTGTGGTGATTGTTTGATTTCAATTTTTTTTTACAAAAGTGTGAATGCATGCTTGATACACATACGCCAATTAATCTGCACATAGTAAGGGCAATCACCCCAGCAAGATAAGAACTGGATTTCATCACCAGATTCTTGCCCAAATTAGGTGAATCAATTCTCACATAGCTTTCACCTTAATTAAAATCAATTAGACGTTGGCCTCTAGGGACATTCGAGCTCAATAGGACGAAGATTACCGAAAGTTGTACCAATTTCGCTCTGTGGCTCAGTTGATGTCTAGGCAAGCTTTGTCCCAAGGAAGACAGTTCATCTGTTCGAGGCAACTGGTTTTTAAGTGGGACCTTTGCAACGCATCGTGACCCCCCACTTACCTGGGAGCTTACCTGGTCAACTCAGTTCATTAGACCGGATTGGAGGCTTAGGTGCCCTCTTCAAACCAGTTAGGAGCTGTCTAGTGATTTTAGGGTAACATAAGGAATTGTGTTTTTCTTTTTAGTGCATGCTTGACTGTACTGATCAGAGGAGTCTTAGTGTATGCTAGGGTGTCGTTCCAAATCTCCCGAATTAGTGCCTTTTGACTCTGAAATAGAGCGTTCTATTAGGGCTCTTCGAGCTGAAATCCGCACCTATAGAACCATAGGATCTGCTCCACTTATAGAGATGGCTGAAGAACAACCCAAACTCCTAAAGGAGTACTTCACTCCTTCCATTTATACCTCTCCATCTTGTATTCGACTACCTGATACCATCGCTGCTGCACATTTTGAAATTAAGTCTAGTGTCATCCAAATGCTTCCCTCTTTTTATGGACTTAACAATGAAGACCCATATAAACATTTAGATGAGTTCCTTGAGATCTGCACTACTGTTAAAATTCAGAACTTCACTGATGATGCTCTGAAACTTAGGCTGTTTCCTTTTTCCCTTAAGGATAGAGCTAAGCAGTGGCTACATTCATTAGAAGCCAATTCCATTCTTTCATGGGCTCAAATGCAACATGAATTTCTAAAAAAATATTTTTCCATAGGAAGAACAAACCAATTTAGGCATGCTATCACGAGCTTCTCCCAATCTGATGGGAAAGAATTTCATAAAACTTGGAAAAAATTTAGAGATTTACTCTGAAAATGCCCGCATCATCAAATACCCAAATGGCAATTAGTGCAATGCTTTTATGACGGACTATCCGAACGAAATCGTCAAATGGTTGATGCTTCTTGTGGGGAAACTTTCATGCTTAAGAGTGAGCATGAGGCATGGCAGATGTTTGAAAACCTTAATGAAAATTCCCTCCACCATGCCTCCTCCGCTCGTCAAGCACCCCCGAGTTCTCAAAGAAAAGGAACCATATATGAAGTTAGCCAGTCCATAGGTCTATCTGACAAAGTAGATGCACTATCCCGCAAGTTGGACCAGCTAATGTCTAGAGAACAGCTTAAATTTTTCCCAAGCACAAGTCTGTGCTCTTTGTTCTAGCCCGTCTCACCCTATTCATGAATGCCCTTCGGCAGCACAATTCCCTGAATTTGTGCAAGAGCAAGTAAATGCTATCCAAACACAATCCCGACCGGGTAATAATCCATATTCTAACACTTATAACCCGGGGTGGCGCAACCATCTAAACTTCTCCTGGAAGCAGCAGACTCCCAATACTTCCCAACCTTATTCCCAAAACTTTCAACCATTCCAGAATATTAATCCCTACCGTCCTTCGACTCAATTTCAACACACTCCTCCTCCACCCCAAAGAAACACAGCCTTTGAGGAGAAAGTGTTGACCTCCCTTCAAGGTTTGGAAACCATTACACAATTGGTGCACTCTTACACGCAATCTATCGCCAAGCTAGAATTCCAAATGGGGCAACTAGCTAATGCACTGAACAAGCGAGAGGAAGAAAAGCTTCCAAGCCAACCAGTGAGTAATCCTAGGGGACAATACATGGCTCAAGAAAATCAACCAAATACAAAAATTCATCATGAACAAGCCAATGCTTTGACTACCCTAAGGAGTGGACGTGTAGTAGACAATACGATTGGGGAGGGAAACAATAAGGAAGGTAAAGAGGAGGAGAGAAATGTATCACATGAAAATCCAAAACCTTCTTCTTCCTCAGTTAGTCCACCTTCGGCCAAAACTCACATCCCAAAGGCTCCATTTCCTGAAGCTCTTAATGCACCCACTCCCTTTGGCAAGAAAGGAACTTTACTAGAGGAGATGATGGAGGTTTTCAAACAAGTCAAAATCAACCTCCCGCTTCTTGATGCTATTAGACAAGTTCCCTCCTATGCCAAATTTCTCAAAGACCTTTGTACCCAAAAGCGAAAATCTAAGACACATGTGCCTAAAAAGGTCTTCCTAACTGAGCAAGTGAGTTCTATTCTCCAACACAACACCCCTCCGAAATTCAAAGATCCTGGTGCTCCCACCATCTCCTGTGTCTTAGGAAATAATTTCATTGATCGAGCACTCTTAAATCTAGGGGCAAGTGTCAACCTTTTACCTTACTCAGTTTACGAGAAACATGGGTTAGGTGAGTTAAAACCAACCTCGGTATCCCTTCAATTGGCTGATCGATCTGTAAAAACACCACGTGGGATAATTGAAGATGTTCTTGTCAAGGTAGACAAATTCTATTTTCCAGTAGATTTTATCGTTCTTGATATGGAACATGAGCCTAATCCTAAGAAACAAATCCCCGTGATCCTTGGGCGTCCCTTTTTAGCTACAGCCAATGCGAGTATAAATTGTAGAACTGGGGTGATGAATATATCCTTTGGGAATATGAAGGTCAAGTTAAATATATTTTGTGCCTCTGATCAACCTGCAAAGGAAGTTGAGTGCTTCCTAATAGATAAAATGGACGATCTTTTAGAAGAAGCCCTTCCCTATATTTTGGCAGATGAACCTCTGAAAACATGCTTGACCCATTTTGACGTTACTATAGAAAAGACCATAGAAGCAGTCAACTCTGTGCCCGACAATCGGTTTTCCACGAATTTTCTTCCTTGGAGAACTCGGCATGAACCCGGTATGATTTGATAAAGATGTACTGCGTCTGGCTGAAGACGTTAAACTTAGCGCTTGTTGGGAGGCAACCCAATTTTCATAAGTTATTTTTGCACATTTTCTTGTCGCATTTTTTTCAGATGTCCTCATATTACTGATGCAACTAAGGTACAATGCTTCTATCTTCCATATGCATAATATTTTCGTCCAAAATAAAATAACGAAAAAAAATTATAATAATATAATATTAAAAAAAAAATAAACATTGAGGACAATGTCTGATCTAGGTTGGGGGGTATAGGATTCGAATTTTTGAAGCTATTTTTCACATTTTCATATTTTTAAATAAGTATTTTGATTCAAAAAAAAAGGAAAAAACCTAATTTCTATGCTTTAGTGCTGAAATGATAAACACACAAAGTATATAAAATCTAAAAAGCCCAATAACTAGTCAGGAGTAAGTCAATTTGAGTTCTTTTTATTAAAAATTCTTTTAGTGAGTTGTAAGATAATTTTTTACTTTGGAATTTCACAACACACATGGCCTGCACTTCTAAGGATTAGGTTCAACATTACGTTGCTAAGTCTAGTAGCAACCTTGAGTCCTGATGAATCATTCCTATCTAATTCACTATTATCCCGTATTTACTGTTAAAAAAAAAAAGTGAATTTAGTCAGGTACATCGAAAAGGGCTACCTATCGTCAAAGGTCAGCGGGCTTGTAATGAGGAACCCGAGCATAGGTCCGTAGGGGAGTCTTGATGCCCAACACCTTACGCCATCTGGTGTGGGAGTGTTGACTGAATGCTCGCTACACGAAGGAATCATTACAAGAGTAAAAGTGCGTAATTTATAAATCTAAAAAAAAAAGAGAAGAAAAAGAAAAAAAAATTATAATATTGATCTTGAAAAAGACGATAGTGTGAAAGCCGTCGTTGTAAAAATTCGAATAAACTGGAATATTACAGATAAAGCCCATGAGGTATTAAAGTAAACATCCACAACTCTCGAAATCCTGCAAGGTAGGATGGTTTTGAATCAGTAATTAGGTCTTATCTGACCAATTCTTGGAACTACTAGCTTTAGCAGTATTTTGGGGATCTAAAGTCTTAGCTTGTGTATGGTCCAGATATCACCAAGCACCCAAGTATAAATTAGCCTTACAACTCTCTAACGGAAACTTAATGACTTCAACTTAAGTTGCATCTTGACCGAGGATTTGGGCTGACTTAGTAATAAAACTTTGTGTGCTTTTGAAATTCTTGGCACTTATGCATTTGAAATTAGATTTTATAAAACAATAAAATAAACTAGGTTGTTGCCCAAGGTGACAACCCAAGAGGGGGGGGTGAATTGGGTTTTCTAAAAATTATGTTCCCTAATTTTTACTTTGAATAGAATGCAGCGGAATAATAGGATGTTATTTACTTAAACTCTAGGCAATTACAAGTAAAGCAGTGGAAGATTAAGCTAGAGCAATTATACTATGGCTTTAGGGTGCAATTGATCTAAAATTAACTTATAGTTGTATGATCAATCTTAATCTATGTGTATGGTAAGAATGGAGTGGAAGCTAAGCAAATCACTTATAACTCTATAGAAAACAAAGCTAGAGATATTACACAATCAAGCATGAATGGAAGGCATGAAATACAAGAGATAAGGCATCACAAACACAAAGATGTATAGTGGTTCGGTGCACCCCAGCACCTACATCCACTCCCCAAGACCTCTTGGGAATTTCACTATAATCCCTTAGATTACAGTCGGTTGTTTTACAAGCTCACAACCCAACTTGTTGTTTTGCGAGATCACAACGAACTCGGTCGGTTTTCACAGGCTCACCGACTAGAACCAACCGATTGTTTTCACGGGCTCACAATCCAACCCAGTTGGTTTTCCCAAAGGCTCACTAACCACAACCTTACAATGATTGTTTTCCGGGTTCACAATCAACCCAGTTGGTTTTCCCCAAAGGCTCACCAACCACAACCTTACAACGTTGGTTTTTCCCTTTGGCTCACCAACAAACCTTAACCCCTTGATTCAATCCCTTGATTGAATCAAGTTACAAGATATTAGAACAAGAGTTTAAATCAAATACAAGCTGCTCAAATAAGCAAATATAGCAAATGTAAATAAGTAAAGAAAAGAGAAGAAGCCCTCAAACTAATTTGTAGATGGAGGAACTCGGCTTCTTCTTCACTTGCCCCTCTTCTGATTTTGCACGAAGTAGAGAATCTCCGAGGCAGCACACGGATGGAGAGGAAGCTTTGGGATTCACTTGGATGCTCTTCTTCTCTCTATTTTACTTTGAATGGCCCTTTTGTGCTTATGGGAGATTTTCCTTGTAATCTCTTTCAAATCTCTTCCCTAAATGTTTTCTCCCACTTCCATGCCCTCTTCCCTAGCTCTCCTCTTGATTTTATAGCTTTAGAGGGAGTGGAAACAAAAATCTAGCCGTTAGAGACAAAAATAGAGCCGTTGGAATCAAGAAAAAACTAGCCGTTATGCCTCCCAGCGTGCTAGAGTCGACTCGGCTGAAGCAGGAGTCGACTCGGCTGAAGCAGGAGTCGACTCGGCTGAAATAGGAGTCGACTCGTGAATAGTAGTCTGCCGGCACTGTAGCTGGGAGTCGACTCCGCACTGTAGCACTGAAGTTGGAGTCGACTCGAGATCACTGTAGCGCTGAAAATCAACTCTCTGTCTTTTTGTTTGTTCTCAGTCGGAGTTGACTCGTAGAGTATCGGAGTCGACTCGAGCACTGTTTCTTGAAACTCTAGAGTGCCAGAGTCGACTCTAAACTTTCCGGAGTCGACTCGAGGACTATTCTTTTGAATTTTTCTTTAAATTTGCTCCTCCAACTTGAATTCTTTAAACTTGAAGCTTGGGCCATAAATTGTAGCTTTCTTCCAACTTTTCTTGAGAGCTTTTGAGGCCTTCTTGTATTTTTCCAACTTGCTATGTTCCTTGCAAAATAAATTATCTTTTCTTCTTGCAACACAAATATTAGTAATTATACTTCAAGGTTTTGTGATCATCAAAATCAATCTTTAACTCAATCTTTGGGTCATCAGTCTTCCCCTTTTTGATGATGACAAAACTTGTAGTATGTGCAATAAAATATATTGTGTTCTAGGACTAATGCATAGCTAAGTTGCATGAAGTAGAAAACATATATATTTAAAACATACTTCATGATAATGCTTTAGATTTAATCAGCGTAATACAATCAACATATTTCAATTTAAGCTGATTTGTATTCAATTCAAAACATAAAGCATTATGAGCATATACTTAGATATTTCTCCCCCTTTTTGACAACATTAAAAAGGTTGCAAGATAATGAAACATTAAGCACAAAGATAAGAATACTCATATATTTCTTTTTCTTTTTGTACTCTGATTTGTATGTCAAATTATTGCAAGAATATGAATCATATAACTCAAGTCAATAATGTTAGAAAAAGATAAATGAGCATAGATCAGAGCCATTTTGGATAATTTCAGAGCAAATTATGATGAGAGCACATCTAATGTGATTCCAAGGATAGTTTTCAACTCAAGTGTAGATGGAATCTTTCTTAAGTTAAATCAAGAAGTACCACAAATGATATTCAAGGAAAGCACGAATGGAAATCTAACCTCTCTTCAATAATAAGTATGAAAGCTTGTTCATTTAAGATCTTTTGCCCAATATATTAAGTATTTTATCCACATGAGAGCAATTTAATTAATTTTCAGAGTATAAGATCAAAACTTATATACTTGAAAAACATATCATCATGTTGGATCATTAATTCTTAATGACTTCAAAGTTCTTTTATGATAATAAGAGCATTGGGGCACAAATACCAAAATATGGATCCATGCAATTTTTGATACATCTTAGAGCTCTTTTAAAGATTTTCTTTTATTCCTTTAGAAAATAAGCACAATTTGGTATATATAATAATGAATTGGCATAAAAATTGAAGTTCTAAAGAACAAGCCAATAAGAACTCATTAGTAAATTCCAAAAATAGGTTTTCTAAGAGATACTCAAGAACATTCAACACATTATTCTCTCCTTTTGTCATTAAGTTAGAGGCTCTTAAGATCAACTGTTTGAATTGCAATTTGGTTCATGATTTATGCATAAGATATATTAACCAAATATCAAGCCTCAAGGTGTATTATAAAGATTTTCAGATTTAAATTTCAGATGATACATATTGGAGAGTATTAGGATCACTTTTCATTTAGTATTCTTTCCCTCTCCTTTAGTTATAGATTTATGCGATTAAGTTCCATAAGACCTCTCCTTCTGAAATTTTCTTTCTCCCCCTCAATTGATCATTCCATTTAAGAGTTTAGAATTTGAAGATAATGTTCAATAAAATTGTCAATCTCAACAAAAATATATTTTCTATAAGTTTCAGCGTATTTTCATAAGACTCAAGATTTGAGATAAGACAACCTTTATAGAACTCATCTCAAGGTATAAACTTATAATTAAAGCAAGTCTTGCCATATAAGGAGGTTCATCAAAATCAATCCATAAAAATTCAAGGTATGCATCAAATTAAAGTAATTTTTAGGATAAGATACTGAATATCTAAAGCTCCCCCTCAAAAGATGCATTCCTCTTTAATCATTCTTTTCTTTTGTTGAATTTCAGATTGTAATGACAAGTGTGAATAAAACTGAAATTCTATGATATCGAGAATGTAGAGTGATCTAGAATTATTCAAGATTTATAGCAATCACTCTTTTTAATCTTTCAAGAACAAGTTATGCTTCCTCTTAATTTTTGAGAAAATGTACTGAAATATTAATTAGAAAATGATTCATTTGAAGCTCAAATTCTTTCAAAAGCATTTACACATTTTTTTTAAGAATCATTTGAGTGAGCTGAAATGTTTCTAGACTTAAGATCATTCACTCTTTTAATAATATATATATATATATATTTTGATGGAAGTCTTTAATAATGTAGGAGAGAGAAAAACATATAGATGATCATTGAAGTATATATAGTTATAGAACTCAATTTCTTAATCATAGTTTTTCAGCAATGTATACATGAAGCACAATAAATATTTTTAATATCAAAATAAAATCATATATTTAAAAATATTTGTTTGCAATTAAGATCATTGAAAGACACATCATTTGGACCAATATTAGTACACTTTAAAGATAAGAGATGATATGTTTCGGATGCGTATCGGAGCAATCAACCAAGGCATCAAAATTCATTCTGTTTTTCTTACATTAAGAATTTATTTAGAAATCATATTGAGTTTAAGCTTTTATACAAAATCAGATTCTGAATTACATAAGGATTTTCAATAGAGGCTTTCAAAATTATAATTTGAGATATGTATCTTCCACATTGTAGCTCATCTTAAATCATTACGATTGAAAACACATATTTCAAGCATATAAGCGCATATTCAGAATATTTGTATTTATGTTGAGTTTTGGTATGAATTAGAACATTATATACCAAAATTAGGCAAGTCGAAAGATAAAACAAAATCAATTCATTTTGTCTAAATAGAGATATACTTCTCTTCTTCTTTTTACAAATTTATTCAACTTTCAGATTTCAAAAATGATTGTGAACGACAAATCTAAAATTTCTTTTCAATAATACCATAAAATAACTTCATACAGTATTTCAAACATTCAATCAAATTATCCAAGCATGGAACATTACAAAATATTGAGAATCCATAATTCAGAACATCATGCCATATGCAAAATGTATCATGTGTTAAGTCATGCATTAAAATATTAAGAAAAAGCATGTCAAGGATCAAAATCAATTCTTTTCAAATAAACTCCCCCTATTTAAATATAATTTTGCACTGATTTCATCCTTAAAATGTGTTTTCAAGTGATTAAAAATTTGACTTGATTCTTCTTATATACTTTCATTTACTTTGTCTTTCATTTTTACTTTCTTATGCTCTATACTCTATTTGCTCCCTATCCGGTGGAGTTGGAAGGGGCACGAGGTACTACCACTAGCCTCCCTCTTGTGCCGTCCCTAATATACCCTACACCGAATAGTTGGGTCAAATAGTGCCGGGTACTACCACTAGCCTCCCCATTGGCACCATCCCTATGATGAGCAATATAGAAAGGTTAAAATATTCACTTCAAATTCTCTCTATTTAAGTGTAATTCATTACGGATTTTATCCTTCCAAAAGAATGCTCACACAAGTCTCACAAATGTGCCGAATATATTATGCTTGTTTTGTTTTTCCTTAAGATTGGAGTATTTGCCTTTACTTAGATTTTACTTCTCTTGAATAATATCCATTTTCTTTTCTTTATCTCTCTCTCTTTTTGTTATTCTCAAGTAATTTACATTAAAGAGCAGAATAAAGAAATAATCTTATGTATCATATAGATGTATATCATGCAAACAGCATTTTCATTATGCTCAAGAATTCATAGCTTCTCACAAGTCATTTTAAATCAACATTTTAAGCATATACTTGTGTATTTCATGGTTATGATATAGTTAAAGAAATATTTTAGTTTGAGCAAACCATGAAACAATTTCTAAAAGCATAAATCAATTAATACATATATGGACATGATATCAAAAGATTAATAATTAAAGATTTCAATCATGCCATAATAAGATTTAAGTTATTGACTTTGCTCAGCTAATTTATGAGAGGGATATCTAAAATTACCGATACATTCTGCATTCTTCAAGTCAAATACCTACTAGATTTCTTATGTGTAAACTTTTGGCTGAAGAAGGTCCTCTCTCTTATTTGCATGTGAATGTATATTGTATCTTATGTGGAGGTGTTCTTCAAGTTGAAATCTCTCATTTTCTTGCTCAAGGATCCTGCAAACTCCTTTTCTTTTTTTGAAAGAAAGTCATTAGTTTCTTCAAGATACAAAACATTCATCCAACATATTTTTAACTAGATGACTCAATATAAGATATGACAATAGTTGAATGTTGAGTCACTTTACTCAAGAGATTGCCTAAATATAAGCAAGTACATATCACTTGAACTAAAGAGATAGTTTCATTAACCAAGATGGTTCAAGGACAAGCATGTTGAAAGATTCATCAAGATCAAATCAATTTCTTATTTTCAAAATCAATTTAGCTTAGATTCTATTTGCTTAAGATAATTATCAATAAGGCATGCTAGCTAAGTTTTGATCAAATTGCCTTAAACAATTATTTCTATCAAAATTCAGATTATGATTCATTTGTTATCAATAAAATATGATTCATTAGAGTTAGATAGAAGTCTTGCACAAGGGCACATAATGAGCATACAATCTGGTCTACTAGCTGTATGATAATACAGTTATTCTATCATGCTTCAATACAGCTTTAAAACAATAGATCTACATTGCTCATCCTTTTCAAATTCTACAAGATGGGGTCATAGACATACCTTCTTCATGCCAATCTTCTATTAAGAGTTTTCTTGTGAACTAACTTGTTAGATGTATGCCCTAGAAGCCAATTTGGCTGACACATTGTTGATTCTAGGGACATAATTTTGTACTTGACTATTTATTATTGAATAAATAAAAGGCATCTTTTTCATTCATATTGTTTATGTGTCTATGAATCGTCCAAGAAATTAATAAGATGATGATACATATTCTCAAGAGTTGAGAATTTGAGCCATGTATCATTGGTGATTAATTTCTAAATGCTCCTGATCAAAGGATCATCACGAGGACGGTGATCGATCCGATCAGTGCACAGATCACTCTCCTTCTGGATGGACGAGACTTGAGTCCACAGTGTAGGGACACTGAAGTGATAGTGCAGGTGCTTGTTAGAGAACAAGGGTACTGAGCGTGACCAATACAAGAAGTCACTTGGATGTCTATCCACACGTCAGTGACTTGCTTGATGTTGCAGTAGTGTGACTGGTCCTTTGACCTGCGGTGCTTCGGCTACTCACAGTGAGGTTATTGTAGTTTGACTGCACACATACATGGTCTCTAGCCATATGGGTCCATGCAGTGTAGATTGGCTGCAGTAAGTTCACTGTAGGAGTAGGGTATGCACCTATATGGAATCTATCGACCTTGATAGATAAGGAGAGATCCTATGTGATTTATAAGACTGAGTTCGTAAGACCTCGGCCGGGGCAGTATGCACAGTGGAGAAAGAGTTTTTCACTATCGAACTCGAGTCGAATAAATCTTGACATATGACAGACGATGGGGTTTGACGAGTTGTCCATGACCTCCGTCCTGTAGGGATCCACGATAGTAGGACTGTATCACATGTTTAACTGCACCTAGAGGTTCATCATTCTATTCTGCTGGGTAGCCACTACATGCTGCTAGGTGTCACTGGTGGATGGTGGGACTCATAGGGATTATCTTGATGATCGATAAACCCTAATGAGTTGAGTTGGAATCGTTCCAACCCATTGAAAGGAGTTTTCAATGATATAGTGATAGAGATCACAATATATCTCACTACCAGTCAGAATAGAACCTATGGGGTCACACACACTAGAAGTATTGACCGATCCGATAATTGAAATCGTGATTAGGAATCACAAGAAATCAATTTGATTGATAAGAAGTTGAAGAAGAACAAAGGGAATTAATTAATTGGACTTGAAACAAGAATCCTACTTCGGGTAGGATACCTAGAGTTCTAATTGGATTAGGACTGGAATTCCTACTTGGAATAGGATTCCTCAATCCTAATGAGATTAGGAGTTTTGAATTAAAATTGGATTCCTACTTGGAGTAGGATTCCTAGAAATCCTAATAGGATTAGGACTTCGGATTCAAATAGAGTCCTAATTAGATTAGGACTAAAATTAAACAAATCCTAATTGGATTAGGATTCCTTAAGTCTAAATTAATTATTAATCTAATGAATCAACATGACTCCTAATTGGATTAGGATTGAAGAGTTCAATTGAGTCATGGTTCATTCAAGTCCTAATTGGATTAGGACTAGCATAGATTGAACCCAATTTGGCCAATCCTAATTAGATTAGGATGAAACCATGAGAGAGGCACCTAATCCTCTTTGGAAGAGGATTAGGTTAACCAACTAAGAGGGGCATCAGCCCCTCTCCAAATGCTTGGGGCGACAAGAAGAGAGGAGCTAGGGCCGGCGCCCCCTTCTTATTTGGTAGGTTGTCATTGGAACTCCTAAAAGTTAGGAGCTCCAATCCCTTTTTAAAGAGGACTAGAGGCCGGCGCCCTAAGAGAGCTTTTCATCCTCCTCTTGCTGCCGCCACCCTCCCCTCTCCTCTCTTGGTTCAGCCGCAAGCAAAGGAAGAGCAAGGTCCAAGCGTTGGCGTCTTCCTCTTCCTCCAATCCTTCTTCCAACGCAGGGAAAAGAAAGAAGGCTGCAGAAGCTGTGTTCTTCTTCCTTGAGTTCCTTCTTCTTCTTCCTCCTCTCAAGCACTTTCAAGAGTTGAAAGAAAGAGAAGAGATCAGCCATCAAAGGAGTCTTTGCAAGGGAGCTAGCACCCCGGGAAGACAAGAAAGCTTTGATCGGTTCTCTACTTCGTGTGGATACCCGTAGAGGCCGGACGTTTGAACGGCTTCAAACGAACCCTCTTCCAAAACCACGAATTCAGATTCGCGGTGATCATCTACCCGTGCAAGGTGAAGATTTAATCTTCCTATTAGTTCTAAAAGTTTTAATTCTTACCTAATTACGAAAGGTCTCGAAACAAGCGTTCATGCGATGATTCTAATTGCATTGTTAATGGAATTACAAAGTTTAGATCTGATTTTTATGTGATAAAAAGATGATTCTAATTGCATTGTTAATGGAATTACAAAGTTTAGAATCATGATTAGCATGATCAGCGACCTATGTCATGATATAATCAGTTAAGTTTCAGATCTGAAAATTATAATTGTAGCATACAGTGATGATCATAGGATTCAACCCCTTTTGGTATCAAATGTAATGACCTGCGATGTGATCTGCGATGTCATGTAATTTTTCAGATGCTTGCATGCATCTTATTTGATGTTTTGAGAGGCCTGCGTGCCTCCTAAAAGGAGATGTAAATTATTTTTATTTTTATTTTACATCTGGTTGTATTTCTGTGATGTGATGTACATCAACGATCAAGTCGAAGACGATGCATGAGATGAACAGGGGTCTAAGCGGTTGATGGCGATGGGATCAAGAGTTGATCAAGGATCGAATCAAGGAAGCTTGGATCCAATTCAAGAGTTGAAGACCACTTGATCGATTTGTGGAGTGATTGATTAAAACCCCGTTTGATTTTGATGAGCTCAAAGCATTTGAGTATATCGTGTGATTACTAATGAATTCAATTGAGTGTTTCAGTGAAAATCCTGCTCAAGTGTTTCTAGACATGGTTTACAGTATTTTGGATAAGTTAAGAAGTCTGCTGAACCAATGTCTGAGACTCGAGTCGACTCCCGAGTTTCACGAGTCGACTCCAAGCGTATCAAGGTCACTGGCACGAGCTCGAGTCGACTCCTAATCAGTATGAGTCGACTCCGACTGAAAACAGACAGAAGGATAGAAGAGCAGTCTTTCAGATCTGAGATTCGAGTCGACTCCAGTGGAACGCGAGTCGACTCCCAGCGGTGCACAAAGAAAAAGTCAGAGAGTGTTTTATGGACTCTGAGATTCGAGTCGACTCCAGTGGAACGCGAGTCGACTCCCACCGGTGCACAAAGAAAAAGTCAGAGAGTGTTTTATGGACTCTGAGATTCGAGTCGACTCCCGCATTACGCGAGTCGACTCCAAGATTGTGCGACCATCAACAGAGAAAACCATGTTACTGCCACTGAGATTCGAGTCGACTCCCAGACAGCTCGAGTCGACACCAAGACAAGCTTCACGTCAAAAGGCAGAAGACCAACTTTCGGAAACTGAGAGCCGAGTCGACTCCAAGGAAGTTCGAGTCGACTCCAAGACTGGATGAGCCAAAAGACAGAGAATCGGGAGTTCGGGCTCTGAGATTCGAGTCGACTCCCAGGACAGTCGAGTCGACTCGAGAGGGCAAAATTCAAATTTGTATCCACGGTCTACAGAGGAAAAGCCGACTCCAAAATTGCCAGGTCAGCGCCAGAAGTTGGCGAGTCGACTCCGGGCCAAGACGAGTCGACTCCCAGTCGTGACGGCAACTTTAATTCAAACTTGGAACAGTTGCCGAGTCGACTCCTGAAAAGCTTGAGTCGACTCCCGCTACAGCCGAGTCGACTCCTGATCGCGCGAGTCGACTCCAACCCACCAACGGTCACATTGTCAGGCTGCGCAGAGTGTGCAGAACGGCCAGAAAAAGTGGAGTAACGGCTAGTTTCCGTGGGGGTTGGCTTAAATAGCCACAGAAGACTGTAGCAAAATAGAGAACATACATTCCACTCCAAGCATTCAAGTCTTCAAGCTTTGCAAGTGCTCTTCAACGAGAAAAAGGGGAGATCAGCATTTACTGCGCCACCAACTTCTCCCCAGCATTCAAAGCTTCCTCCTCCTACATTCAAGTCGATCACTCATCCAAGAGGAGACCAGAGTCAAGAAGCCATTCCTCTACTTAAGCTTAAAAGCGTTTGAGGGCTTCTAAACTCATCCTTGAATATATTGTTTCATACCTGCTTTTGAGAAGCTTATTTTCTGTTTTCTTTCTACTACGTGTATTTACTTGGTTCAATCGGGGGATTGAATCAAGGGGATAAAGGTTAGTTGGTGAGCCAGTTTTAAAACCAACGTGTGAAAGGGTTTGATTGTGAGCCCGGGAAAACAATCGGGGTTGGTTCTAGTCGGTGAGCCTGGGAAAACCGACCGAGTTCGTTGTTAGCTCGTAAAACAACAAGTTTGGTTGTGAGCTTGCAAAACAACCGGCTGTAATCCAAGGGGTTATAGTGTATTCCCAAGAGAAACTTGGGGAGTGGACGTAGGAGCAAGGGATAGCTCCGAACCACTATAAAACTTGTGTTTGTGATTGATTGTCTCTTCCTCTTCTCATTTCATATTGCTCACAGCACATAGTAATTAATTAAATAACTTGGCATAGTTTTTAATTAATCATCCATAACGTTTTAAATTATCCAAATTGTTTTAAAACCCAATTCACCCCCCCCCTCTTGGGTTGTCTATCTGGGCAACAGGTGGTATCAGAGCCAAAAACTCTTCCACTCAAGAGTTAAAAGATCAAAATGACAACCCCATTTGGATCTTCTCACATTGAGGGTCAGTCCACCCAAAGACCCCCTTTCTTCAATGGATCCGACTACTCATACTGGAAGGCTAGGATGAAAATATTCATCCAAGCCCAAGACTATGAGATGTGGACCATTGTTGTAAATGGCCCATACATCCCATCCATATATATAGATGGTGTCAAGGTACCCAAACTAGAAACGGATTGGGATGAACATGACATGAGGAAGGCACAATTAAACTCTAAAGCAATGAATGTCTTCTATTGTGCCTTAGACCGTAATGAATTCAATAGGATTTCAACTTGTAATTCAGCAAAAGAAATTTGGGACAGACTTGAAGTGACCCATGAGGGCACGAATCAAGTCAAGGAATCCAAAATAAACATCTTGGTTCATAAATATGAACTATTTAAAATGGATTCAAATGAAACTATCACATCCATGTTCACTAGGTTTACTGATATTGTCAATGGCCTAAAAAGCCTTGGCAAGAACTATACTAACAGTGAGCTTGTCAGGAAAATCCTTCGATGTCTACCGAGGTTGTGGGAAGCTAAAGTGACAGCGATCCAAGAAGCTAAAGACTTGAACAAGCTTCCACTTGAGGAGCTCCTTGGATCCCTGATGACTCACGAACTCACCATGAAACAACACGAGGAAGAGTCTTCCCATAAGAAAAAGGTAATAGCTTTAAAATCTACTTCTTCTAACAAGGACTTATCTTGCAGCAGCAGCAGTGAAGAAGAAGAAGATGAGGAAGATGGTGGTGAGGCTCTTCTTGTGCGCAAATTCAAGAAATTCATCAACCACAAGAAGTCCTATCATCAAAGGAGAGGGCCCTCAAATTTCTACCGGAAGGACAAAGGTAAGGAAAGAGAAAACGAGGGGATTGGATGTTACGAGTGCAAGAAGCCGGGTCACATAAGAGCTGAATGCCCCTTACTGAAGAAGGGGAGTAAGTACAAGAAGAAGAAAGCTCTTGTCACTACACTATCCGACTCCGACTCATCATCCTCCTCTTCTGACGAGGAACAAGAAGAAAAGGCCAATTTCTGCTTCATGGCCAACGAAGACGAGGTAACTTCCGATACGCATCCTGATTTTTCTTTTGATGAACTTTATGATGCGTTCAATGAATTAATGATTGAGTATAAGAATATAAATGTTAAAAACAGAGAACTAAAAGTAACTAATCAAACTTATATTCATAAGCATGATTCATTAATTAAGGATAAAGATAATCTTACCAAAGAAAATCTAGAACTTAAGACAAGCAATCAACTTTTAATTAAGAAGACTAACACCTTAACTAAAGATAATGAAAAACTAACTAAGGAACTTTCAAACCATAAACAAGTCTTAAACAAGGATCTAACAAAAGAACTAAATGATTTAAAAACAGAAAATCAAACATTAACTAAAGAACTTAACAAATACAAACCCTTAGTTGAAAAATTTACATATAGTTCAGAAAAGTTAAACATGATACTAAATAGTCAACGTGCAGTATTTAATAAAGCAGGCTTAGGGTACAAACCAAGGAATAAGCAAAAACTTCTTAGTAATTTCTTTGTTAAAGCTGGGGAAACAAAAACTAAGAAAATCACCTGTTTCTGTTGTGGAAATATAGGACATAAAGCAAATACATGTGACTATAGGAAAAGGAAAACTAAAAGAAAAATTAAAAGGGTATGGGTTCCAAAAGGAACCAACTTGACTAACCATGAAGGACCCAAGAAAACTTGGGTACCTAAGATGACATGATTTGCTTGTGTAGGAGTGTCTTGCAGCCAAGGTCAACAAAAATTGCTGGTATTTGGATAGTGGCTGCTCAAGGCACATGACGGGTGATAAAGACCAATTTTTCACCCTTGAAGCTAAGAAGGGAGGTGTTGTGACGTTTGGAGACAACAACCAAGGTCACATCATTGGCATTGGTAAAGTTCAAATCACCCCATCTACTTTTATAGATAATGTTAGATATGTTGATGGTCTTAAACATAACTTGTTAAGCATTAGTCAATTATGTGATAAAGGATATGATGTTATGTTTAAACCATCACTATGTATTGTAACAAATCCTAATGATAATAGTTTGGTCTTTAAAGGGATTAGACGTGGAAATGTATATGTTGTAGACCTAGAAGATCTTGCAAAACATAACCAATGTCTAGTTGTAAATGAAACCAAAGAAAATGATGCTAGTTGGTTATGGCACCGTAAGTTAGGTCATGCAAGCATGGACACAATAACTAAACTAGTTAAAAGAGACTCCGTGATAGGTTTGCCAAAATTAAAATTTGAAAAGAACAAAATCTGTGAAGCATGTCAATTTGGCAAAC
This sequence comes from Phoenix dactylifera, assembly GCF_009389715.1. Classification (NCBI taxonomy): domain Eukaryota; kingdom Viridiplantae; phylum Streptophyta; class Magnoliopsida; order Arecales; family Arecaceae; genus Phoenix; species Phoenix dactylifera. The sequence goes on along the minus strand of NW_024067726.1, from coordinate 488,094 downwards.
AATCTAGGAATTCTTTTAAATCCATAAAATGTGTCTCTACCTCTAGGCCTCTAGAATTATTACATATGGACTTATTTGGTCCTACTAGAACAACAAGCCTAGGTGGAAATAAATATGGTCTAGTTATAGTAGATGATTACTCTAGGTACACATGGGTCATGTTTCTAGCGCATAAGGATCAAGCATTTTCTATGTTTAAGAAGTTCCACAAGGAAGTAACAAATGCTAGAGAATCCTCAGTTATAGCTATTAGAAGTGACCATGGTACCGAATTCGAAAATCAATTATTTGATGAATTTTGTAGCAAAAAGGGGATAACCCATAATTTCTCAGCACCTAGGACACCACAGCAAAATGGAGTTGTTGAAAGGAAAAATAGAACACTAGAGGAAATGGCTAGAACGATGTTATGTGAAAGTAACCTCCCTAAGTATTTTTGGAGAGAAGCCATTAATACTTCTTGCCATATATTAAATAGAGTTCTATTAAGACCCATCATAAAGAAAACACCATATGAACTGTGGAAAAACAGAAAACCAAAGGTTAACTATTTTCATGTTTTTGGATGTAGGTGTTTTGTACATAATAATGGGAAAGATAATCTAGGGAAATTTGACCCTAAATCTGATGAAGGAATATTCCTAGGTTATTCTACAACTAGTAAAGCCTATAGAATCTTTAATAAAAGAACTCTAGTTATAGAAGAATCCATACATGTTGTTTTTGATGACTCTAGTGACATCTCATCTAGTAAGAAGGTTAATTTTGATGATGATATTGAAATACTTGAAGAAAAGATAGATGAGATGGGATTACGAGATGATAATCAAAAGTTGATTGAAGGAGAATCATCAAACCAAGAGCCTATAGTGGATCATGGGCTAACTAAAGCTTGGAGGTATGCTCACGGGCATCCTAAGGAACTAATTCTAGATGATCCATCACAACCGGTTAGGACTAGAGCATCCCTTAGGAATATGAATAATCATCTAGCCTTTGTTTCACACTTTGAGCCCAAACATATAGAAGAAGCCGAAAATGATGTAAATTGGATAAATGCAATGCAAGAAGAACTAAACCAATTTACTAGAAACAAAGTGTGGGATCTAGTAGAGAGACCTTCTGAATATCCAATTATTGGTACAAAATGGATATATAAAAATAAGCTAGATGAAAATGGAATTGTTATACGGAATAAGGCTAGACTAGTAGCAAAGGGTTATAATCAAGAAGAAGGTATAGACTTTGATGAAACCTTTGCTCCCGTAGCTAGACTTGAGGCTATTAGACTATTATTAGCATATGCATGCTCTAAAGATTTCAAACTATTTCAAATGGATGTAAAGAGTGCATTTTTAAATGGGTATATTAATGAGGAGGTGTATGTAGAACAACCTCCTGGTTTCGAAAATCATCAATACCCTAATCATGTGTATAAACTAAACAAAGCACTTTATGGGTTAAAACAAGCACCTAGAGCATGGTATGAGAGACTTAGTAAATTCCTATTAGAACATGAATTCTCTAGGGGAAATGTAGACACAACATTATTTCTGAAAAGACAAAATAAGGATATGTTGTTAGTACAGATTTATGTTGATGATATCATTTTCGGTGCCACTAACAATCGCCTCTGCGAAGAATTTGCTGATTTGATGCAGAGTGAGTTTGAAATGAGCATGATGGGAGAACTGAACTACTTCCTCGGGCTTCAAATCAAACAATCTGAAGAAGGCATCTTCATCAATCAAGTAAAATATATCAAGGAGATGCTCAAGAAGTTTGATATGGAGGGAAACAAATCAATCAGCACCCCCATGAGCTCATCATGTAAGTTAGACCAAGATGAATCAGGTAAATCCGTCGATCAAAAACTTTATAGAGGTATGATAGGTTCTTTACTGTATCTTACTGCAAGTAGACCTGATATTATGTTTAGTGTGTGCATGTGTGCTAGATATCAGGCTAATCCTAAAGAATCACACCTAGCTGCAGTTAAAAGAATCTTTAAATACTTAATAGGAACTAAGAACATAGGACTGTGGTACTCTAAAGAATCTAGCCTAAACTTAATAGGGTACACAGATTCAGACTTCGCTGGATGTAAACTTGATAGAAAAAGTACCAGCGGGTCTTGTCAATTTCTAGGAGAAAACCTAATCTCATGGTTTAGCAAGAAACAAAACTCGGTTGCATTATCCACTGCAGAAGCTGAATATGTTGCAGCCGGGAGTTGTTGTGCTCAAATCTTATGGATTAAACAACAATTAGAAGATTATGGCATTAAACAAGATGAAATCCCCATTAATTGTGATAACACAAGTGCCATAAATCTAACTAAAAATCCAATTCAACACTCAAGAACTAAACACATTGAGATAAGACATCACTTCATAAGAGATCATGTATTGAATGGTGATGTGTCACTCCACTTTGTGTGTACTGATAATCAATTAGCAGATATTTTCACAAAACCCCTAAGTGAAGAGAGATTTAGTGTGCTTAGAAGGGGATTAGGAGTGATTGATCCATCCTAGTGGGAGTTACCACTAGATTAATTGATTTTGATGATGAGAATGAGGTTAAAAGAGAGTTTCTATTCAATGATCATCATATCAGTCCTTAATTAGGTGATTTTCCCTCATTTGGCGCGATTATAGCAAGAGTTTTAAGTGCGTGCCAAGGTTAGAGACGACTCGAGTAAGTTTCAGAGCCGGCTCCTAAGGGGGAGTCGACTCGCGCATTTGCGGGAGTCGACTCGCAAAGCTGGCAGCAAAAGGGGAGTCGACTCGCGCATATTCTGGAGTCGACTCGAGGTAGAGTCGACTCGCGACTCAGGGGAGTCGACTCGCAGTCGGGATCCGACTTTTTAACCCTAGGTTTGTCGTTTCGCAAACACTTTTCCTCAAGCCGCCACTGTTCACAAAGCCCTAGAGCCGACTCCTAGGTCATCCCCGATCGTCTCCAAGCCTTTTTCCCGTCGATTCTTCGCCGGACATTGAGTTTCCATCCGTTCCTAGGTCATTTCCGGTCCGTCCCGAGCTTCCTCTGTCCGTCCTTCATCGTCCTCAAGGTATTTTTATTCCCGTTTAGGTCAAGATGCCTCGTAAGGCCGTCGTTAGGAAGAGGTCCCGTCCCGCGGCCGTTCCCGAGCGGCGCTCCAAGGCGCGGCATGATCCCGCGAGGCAACCACCTCCGGATCGTTCCCCGCCTAGGGAGGTTCATGTTAGGCCATTGGCCGGGAAGGCCGTCTCCACCGGGAGGTATGTCGATTTTGACTTCCTCTCCCGGGAAGGGTTCACCATAGGCGATAGGCTTAGAGCCCAGGGTCTAGAGTACTTCCTCACCTTGGACCTTCCCACCTATCCTGGCCTAGTTCAAGAGTTCTATAGTACCGTCCATCGGGGAGATGGAGGTATTGAGGGCACGGTATTAGGTGTCCCATTACGTGTCACGGAGGATCTCGTTGCCCATATCCTCCACCTCCCACTGGTAGGGGTAGCTCCTGCACATCCTGAGGATAGATTTGAGGCCCTTACGATCGTCTTAGGGCAGCCACCTCAGTCCCCCCTAGATGAGGTATCTGCTAGCTCACTTCCTATTGAAGTGAGAATCCTCTTGAGCATTCTATCCAGGTCCATCTTCCCTAAGACAGGAAGATTTGATTTTGTGAATGAGAGGGACCTAGCTATTATGTCTTACATTCTTCAGGACACCCCGGTCAACTTCCCCAAGCTGATTTATAGGTATATGTGTGAGCCTTTAGATAGACCTAGGCTCTCCCTCCCATACGGGATGATATTCACTCTCCTGTTTAGGCAGTACGAAATTTCCATTCCTGAGAGGGAACCCTCTCGTGCCTTGCGATGGACTGATCGCTTGGGTACGGGGACCATGCACAGGATGGAATTTCGGAAGAAAGACGGGATCTGGGTTAGGAAGTCCACTCTCACTGCTCAGACCACCAGACCATCACCCAGTCCTGAGCCAGACTCTGATTACCCAGACTCTCCACATCATCCAGACCTTCCATCCACTCCTCCTGCTCCTACCACCTCTGCCGGACCTTCCTCCTCAGCTCCACCATCTATGGAGGTCCGTATTGATCCAGAGCAGCTCCGAGAGCTGCGGCAGGAGATCGTCCGAGATTTGAGGGACGAGCTGCTCCGGGAGCTCCGAGGTTCCGTGCCAGCTGCCACTCCTGCACCCACTCCTGCACCCACTCCATCCTCCGCATTGGTGCCATCCTTGACAGCCGTGACAGACATGACGGCTAAAGTGCGGGAAGAGATATATAATATCAGGGATTTGATGCAGGCCCAGTTCCGCAACATGAGGGAGATCAAGAGCACCACTCGACAGTTTCGAGAGGAGATAGGCCGTGACATGCACACCACTACCGAGGGGGCCGAGCGCTTGTCGAATGTGATTGTCGGCAAGCTGGACGCACTTCAGACCTCAGTGACTGGGCTTCAGACGTCGGTGACTGAGCTCTCCACTATGCACAGCAGAGCCACCTCGTCTATCATCACACAGCTTAGCCATGTCACAGAGGCAGTCGCCCTCCTCATGGAGCGGAGCAGATTGGGAGGAGGAGCCACATCCTCCAGAGGAGGAGACGCATCCTCGAGAGGAGGAGCTACATCCTCGAGAGGAGGAGCTACATCCTCGAGAGGGGGAGCTACATCCTCGAGGAGGACATAGATGATTTTGAGTTGTGTTTTATCTTCTTTTGTATTGTTTTTGCCTTACTTATAGTATGCTCAAATGTATTCACCTTCATATCAATACAATGAGTAGACATCTTATCTTTATTTCTGTGCCAATTGACTGTGCCATTTGATGTTTGATTGTGCCATTTGTGCCATTGATTGTGTGTGTGATTACCTCCTTTTTGATATGATGACAAAAAGGGGGAGAAATATGTATAAAATATGTAATAAGGGGAGAAATATGGTTAAAATATGTAAAAGAACTCTTAAAAACACACACAAATTTGTTCTAAGTGGATTCGGTACCTCGAGGCTCATTATCTCTCTTTTGGGGCTCCTAATGGAGTAATCTCCAGAATCTATTCAAGGGATATTCGGAGATTAGCTTAATCGTACTCAAGAACAAATTGACAGATTTTCCCTCTAAAAACAAAAAATTCAGTTCAAAAATTTCAAAGCATTAAAAGGAAATTCAGAAAACTAAAACTAGTTGAATGCATATGTTGAGGGGGAGAATCTGAATTTTAATCAAGATAAATCATTGATAACATATAAGCCAAACAATTGATTGCATAATATGGAGGCTTATATAATTCCAAATGAAAGGGGGAGCTTTAACTCCGAAATTTAAATGTTTCACACCTTTCAAACTTGGATAAATTAAATTTTCAGACATTTGAATTCACTTGTGAATTTTATTTCATTATTTATTGAGCAATTCATTTTACGTATACTCAAAGTTTTGTCATCATCAAAAAGGGGGAGATTGTGGAGTGATTGATTAAAACCCCGTTTGATTTTGATGAGCTCAAAGCATTTGAGTATATCGTGTGATTACTAATGAATTCAATTGAGTGTTTCAGTGAAAATCCTGCTCAAGTGTTTCTAGACATGGTTTACAGTATTTTGGATAAGTTAAGAAGTCTGCTGAACCAATGTCTGAGACTCGAGTCGACTCCCGAGTTTCACGAGTCGACTCCAAGCGTATCAAGGTCACTGGCACGAGCTCGAGTCGACTCCTAATCAGTATGAGTCGACTCCGACTGAAAACAGACAGAAGGATAGAAGAGCAGTCTTTCAGATCTGAGATTCGAGTCGACTCCAGTGGAACGCGAGTCGACTCCCAGCGGTGCACAAAGAAAAAGTCAGAGAGTGTTTTATGGACTCTGAGATTCGAGTCGACTCCAGTGGAACGCGAGTCGACTCCCACCGGTGCACAAAGAAAAAGTCAGAGAGTGTTTTATGGACTCTGAGATTCGAGTCGACTCCCGCATTACGCGAGTCGACTCCAAGATTGTGCGACCATCAACAGAGAAAACCATGTTACTGCCACTGAGATTCGAGTCGACTCCCAGACAGCTCGAGTCGACACCAAGACAAGCTTCACGTCAAAAGGCAGAAGACCAACTTTCGGAAACTGAGAGCCGAGTCGACTCCAAGGAAGTTCGAGTCGACTCCAAGACTGGATGAGCCAAAAGACAGAGAATCGGGAGTTCGGGCTCTGAGATTCGAGTCGACTCCCAGGACAGTCGAGTCGACTCGAGAGGGCAAAATTCAAATTTGTATCCACGGTCTACAGAGGAAAAGCCGACTCCAAAATTGCCAGGTCAGCGCCAGAAGTTGGCGAGTCGACTCCGGGCCAAGACGAGTCGACTCCCAGTCGTGACGGCAACTTTAATTCAAACTTGGAACAGTTGCCGAGTCGACTCCTGAAAAGCTTGAGTCGACTCCCGCTACAGCCGAGTCGACTCCTGATCGCGCGAGTCGACTCCAACCCACCAACGGTCACATTGTCAGGCTGCGCAGAGTGTGCAGAACGGCCAGAAAAAGTGGAGTAACGGCTAGTTTCCGTGGGGGTTGGCTTAAATAGCCACAGAAGACTGTAGCAAAATAGAGAACATACATTCCACTCCAAGCATTCAAGTCTTCAAGCTTTGCAAGTGCTCTTCAACGAGAAAAAGGGGAGATCAGCATTTACTGCGCCACCAACTTCTCCCCAGCATTCAAAGCTTCCTCCTCCTACATTCAAGTCGATCACTCATCCAAGAGGAGACCAGAGTCAAGAAGCCATTCCTCTACTTAAGCTTAAAAGCGTTTGAGGGCTTCTAAACTCATCCTTGAATATATTGTTTCATACCTGCTTTTGAGAAGCTTATTTTCTGTTTTCTTTCTACTACGTGTATTTACTTGGTTCAATCGGGGGATTGAATCAAGGGGATAAAGGTTAGTTGGTGAGCCAGTTTTAAAACCAACGTGTGAAAGGGTTTGATTGTGAGCCCGGGAAAACAATCGGGGTTGGTTCTAGTCGGTGAGCCTGGGAAAACCGACCGAGTTCGTTGTTAGCTCGTAAAACAACAAGTTTGGTTGTGAGCTTGCAAAACAACCGGCTGTAATCCAAGGGGGTTATAGTGTATTCCCAAGAGAAACTTGGGGAGTGGACGTAGGAGCAAGGGATAGCTCCGAACCACTATAAAACTTGTGTTTGTGATTGATTGTCTCTTCCTCTTCTCATTTCATATTGCTCACAGCACATAGTAATTAATTAAATAACTTGGCATAGTTTTTAATTAATCATCCATAACGTTTTAAATTATCCAAATTGTTTTAAAACCCAATTCACCCCCCCCCTCTTGGGTTGTCTATCTGGGCAACACGATTCTTGTTTACTTTTACAAGATTTAGCAAATACAGAAAATACTTTAATTTTATTTGCCAAGAACAAATCCAATATAAGCTTTTGAAAACTTAGTGTTGGAAATAACATCTTTAGATTTAGAAATTGATTCTTGTTTGTTTCCTTAGTTAGCATGCATAGCAAATTTTGACCTTTCAGAAGATAATCTAAGTAAGTCAATGACAAGGTCTTTTGAGATTAAGTACATACTAGCATGAGTTGATTTTATATGCCAAGGATGGTTTCTTTAATCTTGGTATTCATAGTGCATATATTCAAAATCACACCAAGTACACATTATCATATCTATGATCAATAAACAATAATACCATGGATAAAAACTCTCAATCAAGCATATAGAGAATTCATAGAGTTATTCTTAATAAATTGATTAGCAACTTATCTAATAGTGAGTAAAGTATACTATAAAATGAAATGATTTGATTATATTTCCAAAAGTATTTTTTATATCACAAAATTGATCAATACTTGCAATTCATATCAAATACTAAAGCAAAAATAATGATGAGATGCAAGGATTATTGATTTCATTATTATTATTTTTGTTAATTACTTTTCATAAGTATATTTTAAGTTTCTTTTGTTCCATGGGTATCTTGGCACACCTATATCTACATCCTCATATTTTCATTTTGGGTACCCAAGCTTGCTTGGGTCCTTGAGAGTTAGGACATATGGTTCCTTTTGGAACCCAAATCTGTTTAATAGTAATAACTTTACCATTTGATTTAATTGTGTTAGAACGATGGGAAAAGTTGTTATGCCCATTCTTTTCATGTTTGAAATAAGTTATCTTATTTAATGGTTTGCTTGGTGAATTGATACCCTTTTTCTCTAGAGATTTATTGTTAAGTAAAGGAGTCAAGCCAAGTTTTGATTTATCATAAGCAACATATTGGCTTTCAAACATCATTTTTAATCGTTCTGAACTTACGGTGAATTTGTTAATAAAAAATTTTAATTGATTAATTTCTTTACTTAAGTTTTGATTTTCTTTAATTAAACTCTAATTTTTTTGAATCAATTGTTCTAAATTTAACCTTAAGCTTTCATTTTCAGAATTTAGTTTATCTTGTATCTCATCACTAGAATTTCTTTCTTTTAAAATTTTCAGATTTAGTTTCTTAAGATTTTTATTCTTTATAGCTAATTTTCTATATTCACCATACAAATCATGAAAAGCATTTAATAATTCATCATAAGGGAATTCTTCTTGAGAATCATTTGATGTAAAAGTAGATTCAGATTTTACCTTATCTTCTTGTGCCATAAAGCACAAGTTAGTTACCTTTTGTAGTTTTTTGGAGCTGAACTGCCTCGGAGTCGACTCGGATCGTTTTGGAGTCGACTCGGCTGACCTGGGAGTCGACTCTAGAGCGCTTGGAGTCGACTCGGCAAACTTCGGAGTCGACTCGTAACCTTCTGGAGTCGACTCGGTTGCAGGGTCTGAAATACATCGTTCTGTCTTTCTTCTGTTACCCTTAGGAGTCGACTTGAAAACGTCGGGAGTCGACTCGGCAACCATCGGAGTCGACTCGAACCTTTCTGGAGTCGACTCGCTGACAGGGTCTGAAAATCTGAGTCTCTGCCTTTCAGACTGTTTTCCTCTAGGAGTCGACTCGGACAAACTGGGAGTCGACTCGGCTGATAAGGGAGATTCTGCAGTTTCACTGTTAGTATGTAATTGAAGCACATGTGAGCTAATCTGAGATTTATCATAAATATTTTTTAAAGTATCCCAGATTTCTTTAGCAGATAAGCATGCAGAAATCTTATTAAATATAGTTTCATGGATAGCACAATATAGTATGTTCATAGCATTATCATTCAATTGTGCTAAGTCTTTTTCATTAACAGTTTGAGAGAGTGTGTGAAGGTCATTTATTATGATATTCCATAAATAATAGTTTTGTGATTGAATAAAAATGCGCATGCGTGCTTTCCAATATGTGTAGTCTATGCCATTAAATAGTGGAGGTCTATCAATTAATTGTCCCTCTTCTAGAAAACTATCTATTTGAGTTGTCATGATCTTTGGCTCTGGATCGTGAGATCAACAATTAACTTTAGAGCACCTGCTCTGATACCACTTGTTGCCCAAGGTGACAACCCAAGAGGGGGGGTGAATTGGATTTTCTAAAAATTATGTTCCCTAATTTTTACTTTGAATAGAATGCAGCGGAATAATAGGATGTTATTTACTTAAGCTCTAGGCAATTACAAGTAAAGCAGTGGAAGATTAAGCTAGAGCAATTATACTATGGCTTTAGGGTGCAATTGATCTAAAATTAACTTATAGTTGTATGATCAATCTTAATCTATGTGTATGGTAAGAATGGAGTGGAAGCTAAGCAAATCACTTATAACTCTATAGAAAACAAAGCTAGAGATATTACACAATCAAGCATGAATGGAAGGCATGAAATACAAGAGATAAGGCATCACAAACACAAAGATGTATAGTGGTTCGGTGCACCCCAGCACCTACATCCACTCCCCAAGACCTCTTGGGAATTTCACTATAATTCCTTAGATTACAGTCGGTTGTTTTACAAGCTCACAACCCAACTTGTTGTTTTGCGAGATCACAACGAACTCGGTCGGTTTTCACAGGCTCACCGACTAGAACCAACCGATTGTTTTCACGGGCTCACAATCCAACCCAGTTGGTTTTCCCAAAGGCTCACCAACCACAACCTTACAATGATTGTTTTCCGGGTTCACAATCAACCCAGTTGGTTTTCCCCAAAGGCTCACCAACCACAACCTTACAATGTTGGTTTTTCCCTTTGGCTCACCAACAAACCTTAACCCCTTGATTCAATCCCTTGATTGAATCAAGTTACAAGATATTAGAACAAGAGTTTAAATCAAATACAAGCTTCTCAAATAAGCAAATATAGCAAATGTAAATAAGTAAAGAAAAGAGAAGAAGCCCTCAAACTAATTTGTAGATGGAGGAACTCGGCTTCTTCTTCACTTGCCCCTCTTCTGATTTTGCACGAAGTAGAGAATCTCCGAGGCAGCACACGGATGGAGAGGAAGCTTTGGGATTCACTTGGATGCTCTTCTTCTCTCTATTTTACTTTGAATGGCCCTTTTGTGCTTATGGGAGATTTTCCTTTTAATCTCTTTCAAATCTCTTCCCTAAATGTTTTCTCCCACTTCCATGCCCTCTTCCCTAGCTCTCCTCTTGATTTTATAGCTTTAGAGGGAGTGGAAACAAAAATCTAGCCGTTAGAGACAAAAATAGAGCCGTTGGAATCAAGAAAAAACTAGCCGTTATGCCTCCCAGCGTGCTAGAGTCGACTCGGCTGAAGCAGGAGTCGACTCGGCTGAAGCAGGAGTCGACTCGGCTGAAATAGGAGTCGACTCGTGAATAGTAGTCTGCCGGCACTGTAGCTGGGAGTCGACTCCGCACTGTAGCACTGAAGTTGGAGTCGACTCGAGATCACTGTAGCGCTGAAAATCAACTCTCTGTCTTTTTGTTTGTTCTCAGTCGGAGTCGACTCGTAGAGTATCGGAGTCGACTCGAGCACTGTTTCTTGAAACTCTAGAGTGCCAGAGTCGACTCTAAACTTTCCGGAGTCGACTCGAGGACTATTCTTTTGAATTTTTCTTTAAATTTGCTCCTCCAACTTGAATTCTTTAAACTTGAAGCTTGGGCCATAAATTGTAGCTTTCTTCCAACTTTTCTTGAGAGCTTTTGAGGCCTTCTTGTATTTTTCCAACTTGCTATGTTCCTTGCAAAATAAATTATCTTTTCTTCTTGCAACACAAATATTAGTAATTATACTTCAAGGTTTTGTGATCATCAAAATCAATCTTTAACTCAATCTTTGGGTCATCATAGGTAGAGACCGCAGTTTGTGGGTATCTGAGCCGGAAATCCTCACGAGACAAAACTCGTCCACTAGGGCCACCTAGGAGTTTAAAGCCTTATTGCATACGGTAAATGCAATCGCGATTCCTGCGAAAGTGAGTTAGTTTTTATTTTGCTCGAGGACTAGCAAAATGTAGGTTGGGGGGTGTGATAAGTGCTAAATAATTCATAAATTAATATCTTATTTATAGCACTTACCATTATTTTAATTCACATATTTTGTAAATTTAACTGAAAATTGTATTACCTTCATGATTGCATTTTAATAAATTATTAAAGGTAATTCAAGTTTTACTTATTTACTGATTGAGTCTAATGTATGCAGGTTGAGTCAAGTTCATTAGGGATTATTCCTGGACCTAAACCACATGCACCCCGCAAATCAAAACCCTCTGATTCAGTCACTTAACTCTTTTTCCACGTGATCCAATTTTAATCTCAAAAACAATAAAATCCCTTCAATTATTTGTTCCTCAGATTTCAAAGCATGCCATCATATTTGCATGAATCCTAAAGCTCTCCTTCACTCCTCACGTATCAAACCCCAATTCCTTCTCTTCGCGTATTCTTCCCAACGGCTTATCTCCCCTTCAAGCCGTTCACAACTCCAATCTTCTTCCCGAAACAACTTCATCCGCAAACACATCTCCCAGATCTCATCCCATCATACTGTATCCTCATACCGTTCATCATCCTTATCCCTTATCCAACCATTCCCAAGCTTCATCCCATTCGAATCAAACACTCCATCCAAGCTTCACGGAACAGAGCATCCTCTTCGCCTGTAGGATAAACTCCAAATCCAAACTTCTTCCGGATTGATCCAAACTCCATGCTCCCCACGACTAAGCTCCCATCCACGTCACTGTTTGACCCACCTCCTAGATTTCCCCCGCCGCATCTCAACCGGATGAGCTTCATCCTTGCGAGCTTCACGGCAACCACACGTATTCTTCCTCTGTTCCGGAATAACCACCAGCAAATCTACATCCCAGCTCGCGGTTCATCACTTTCTTCCAACGTCTTCCCAGATTTTCTCTTCCGAATCAAGTTAATCTCCCTTCTGTTTGTAATCGGTTGCCACCCACGATGGAATCTCCCCACCAACGTCAATCGGATGAACATCCTTGTCCTATCTCCCAACCAACTCCAACCTTCATCCCGTTCGCAGATTGACTCCTTCATCCATGGAAAAGAACCAGCTTTATCCCTTCCGAAACACTCTGCATCCCAACGTTATCACCAACTTCTCATCCGAATCAGTTTAAATCCTTATCCAAGCAAACCTCAGGATCTCGTTCTTCCCAACAACTCAATCAGTTCCCTTTCATCCCGAGATCCCAACTTCCTCCCAACCTCCGAATCCGAACTCCACCCCATCCTGTTTCTTCCACGTCCTCGTTACCCCCTGTAGCCGAAGATCAAACAACAGACTTCCGGATCAACTACCAGCTCACCTTCCTCTGCTTCGAAATCAAATCCCAACAGCATACCAACTCTCGGATCAACTCCAAATCTCAGCGAAGTCAGCACCCATGACGCGTCCGAGTAATCCGCGATTCGACTCCATCCGCAAGAGAGCTTCGTGAGTCTATAAAAGGAGAAGACTCCTATTCAATGGGGCATCTATCAATCTCTCGGAGGCAAGTCCCACGGGAAGAAGAAGAGGAAACAGGGGAGGGAGTGAGCCACGGGAACATGAGAGAATAAAAAAATAAGAGGAGAGAGAAGAGTTTTGTTATTTTGGGAATATTTTAAAGAAAGAAATCATGAAGGAAGAGATGGGAGCCTGCTGCTGTGCTGCTGCTGCCGTCTCCAACTCCATGCAGGGCTGATCTCTTCTCCAGGGCCGGATGTAGCCCTAACAAAGGGCCAAGGGTTTTTATATTTTTAATTTCTATTCTTGGAGTTGTATAAACCTTATTCTGCTTCTAATGAATATTTTATTTCATCTCATATTTAATTTCTGTGATTTTAAATATGAAGTTTATACAACTGCTCTTCATGATCATTGAAGTAAAAATAAGATAGTAAATGCTTAAGGAAGATGCGATGTGCTACCACCTTAGATTAGGGTAGATATTTCATGCTAAACTAAAGATGGATTATGCCTAAATTACTTCTGTGAAATTTTATTCGAATGCTTATTAGGCTTGTAGCCAATTTGCATGTTAATCCAAGAATAAATTAAAATATAAATAACCCTTGTTCTGATGTTAGTGGTGAATTTCTTGCCCTAGGTTCTCCCAAATTGATATCATTTTAATTGCATTTTTTTATTCAATTGCTTAGTTTAATAGTCTTCACAATTCTCTTCCTTTCAAATATTTTTATTTTTAAGAAAAACAACTATACCCCAATCCCTGTGGATCGATACCCGTAATCACTATCCTACCAGATACGTGCTATTGCGTGGTCTTTAAAGTTGACTATCATCCGGGCTCACCAACGAACCTTTACAATTTGATTTTACGGGTTCACCAATCAACCTATACCGTTGGTTTTACGGGCTTACCATCTAACCTTTACAATGAGTTTAATAAACAAAGTAAGAAGATTTAAGCTCCTAGATGAGCAAATATAACAATATAATCTACAAAGAAGAGTTTAGAGAATAGTTATCGCTTGATGTGACTTCTCCCTTCTTTGTCAAGTATGGAGTGATTGATTAAAATCCCATTTGATTTTGATGAGCTCAAAGCATTTGAGTATATCTTTTAATTACTAATGAATTCAATTGAGTGTTTCAGTGAAAATCCTGTCTAAGTGTCCCAAGACTTGGTTCATAATTGTTGGATAAGTTAAGGAGTCTATTTGAACCAATGTCTGAGACTCGAGTCGACTCCCGAGTATCACGAGTCGACTCCAAGCGTATCAAGTTCACTGGCACGAGCTCGAGTCGACTCCAGATGAGTACGAGTCGACTCTGACTGAGAACAGACAGAAGAACAGAAAGGATCAACTCAGAACCTATCAACGAGTCGACTCCTGAAGTGCGCGAGTCGACTCCAATGTTCACCAAGTCGACTCCAGGGAAGTAAGAGTCGACTCCAAGCAGTCACAGGCAGAAAAGTCAGAGAGCAGTTTTCGGGTCTGAGATTCGAGTCGACTCCAGTGGAACGCGAGTCGACTCCGATGGTTGACAGGTCGACTCCAAAGAAAGCAAGAGTCGACTCTCAGCGGTACACAAAGAAAGTCAGAGACCATTTTATGGACTCTGAGATTCGAGTCGACTCCCGCAATACACGAGTCGACTCCAAGACACCGCGACCCCAAGACAGACAGAAAACCAAGTTACTGCCTCTGAGATTCGAGTCGACTCCCAGACAGCTCGAGTCGACTCCAAGACAGCTTCACGTCAAAAGGCAGAAGACCATCTTTCGGAAACTGAGAGCCGAGTCGACTCCAAGGAAGTTCGAGTCGACTCCAAGACTGGACGAGCCAAAAGACAGAGGATCGGGAGTTCGGGCTCTGAGATTCGAGTCGACTCCCAGGACAGTCGAGTCGACTCGAGTGGACAAAATTCAAAATTGGATCCACGGACTTCAGTGGATGAGCCGACTCCAAAATTGCCAAGTCAGCTCCAGAAGTTGACGAGTCGACTCCAGGTCAAGACGAGTCGACTCCCAGTCGTGAAGGCAACTTTAATTCAAATTTGGAACAGTTGCCGAGTCGACTCCGGAAAAGCTTGAGTCAACTCCCGCTACAGCCGAGTCGACTCCTGATCGCGCGAGTCGACTCCAACCCACCAACGGTCATATTGTCAGGCTACGCAGAGTGTTCAGAACGGGCAGAAAAAGCACTCTAACGGCTGGTTTCCGTGGGGGTTGGCTTAAATAGCCACAGAGGACTGTAGCAAGGGAGAGAACAACTATTTCACTCCAACTAATCAAGCATTCAAGCTCTGCAACGTGCTCTTCAACGAAAAAGAGGAAGATCTGCATTTACTGCTTCCAACTACATCTTCCCAGCAATTAAAGCCTCCTTCTCCTGCATTCAAGTCGACTACTCTTTCAAGAGGAGACCAGAAGTTTAAGAAGCCATTCCTCATCTCCAATCTAAAAGCGTTTGAGGCTTCTTAACTTCATTTATTGTTCATATTATTTTCATCTGCTTTTTGAGAAGCTCATTTTCTGTTTTCTTTCTACAACTTGTATTTACTTGGTTCAATCGGGGATTGAATCAAGGGGATTGAGGTTGGTTGGTGAGCCGAGTTAAAACCAACGTGTGTAAGGGTTCGATTGTGATCCCGGAAAAACAATCGGGGGTGGTTCTAGTCGGTGAGCCTGGGAAAACCGACCGAGTTCGTTGTGAGCTCGTAAAACAACAAGTTTGGTTGTGAGCTTGGAAAACAACCGACTGTAATCCAAGGGGATTATAGTGAATTCCCAAGTGAGACTTGGGGAGTGGACGTAGGAGCAAGGGTTAGCTCCGAACCACTATAAAACTTGTGTTTGTGATTGATTGTCTCTCCTTCTTCTCATTTCATATTACTCACAGCACATAGTAATTAATTAAATAACTTGCAATAGTTTTTAATTAATCATCCATAACGTTTTAAATTATCTAAATTATTTTAAAACCCAATTCACCCCCCCTCTTGGGTTGTCTATCTGGGCAACAAGTGGTATCAGAGCCTAAACTCTTCCACCCAAGAGTAAAAGATCGAAATGACAACCCCATTTGGATCTTCCCACATTGAGGGTCAGTCCACCCAAAGACCCCCATTCTTTAATGGGTCTGACTACTCATATTGGAAGGCTAGGATGAGAATATTCATCCAAGCCCAAGACTATGAGATGTGGACTATTGTAGTAAATGGGCCATACATCCCATCCATATATGTAGATGGTGTCAAGGTACCCAAACTAGAAACGGATTGGGATGAACATGACATGAGGAAGGCACAACTAAACTCTAAAGCTATGAATGTGTTTTATTGTGCCTTAGATAGAAATGAATTCAATAGGGTCTCTACTTGCAACTCTGCAAAAGAGATTTGGGATAGACTTGAAGTGACCCATGAGGGCACAAATCAAGTTAAAGAATCCAAAATAAATATACTGGTTCATAAGTATGAACTATTTAGAATGGATTCTAATGAGACAATCACTAGCATGTTCACTAGGTTTACAGACATTGTCAATGGCCTAAAAAGCCTTGGCAAGAGCTATACTAACAGTGATCTTGTCAGGAAAATCCTTCGGTGTCTACCTAGGTCGTGGGAAGCTAAAGTGACGGCAATCCAAGAAGCCAAGGACTTGAACAAGTTACCACTAGAGGAGCTTCTTGGATCCCTAATGACGCACGAGCTAACCATGAAGCAACACAACGAGGAAGAGTCCTCCCATAAGAAAAAGGTAATAGCTCTAAAATCTACTTCATCTAACAAGGACTTATCTTGCAGTAGCAGCAGTGACGAAGAAGAGGATGAGGAAGATGATGGTGAGGCTCTTCTTGTGCGCAAGTTCAAGAGATTCATCAACCACAAGAAGTCCTATCATCAAAGGAGAGGCCCTTCAAATTTCTACCGCAAGGACAAAGGTAAGGAAAGGAAAAACGAGGGGATTGGGTGTTACGAGTGCAAGAAGCCGGGTCACATAAGAGCTGAATGCCCTTTACTGAAAAAGGGAAGCAAGTACAAAAAGAAGAAGGCTCTTGTCACGACTCTATCCGACTCCGACTCATCATCCTCTTCATCGGATGAGGAACAAGAGGAAAAGGCCAATCTCTGCTTCATGGCCAATGAAAGTGAGGTAACATCCGAATCACCTTTAGATTTTACTTTTGATGAGCTTTATGATGCTTTTAATGAATTAATGATAGAATATAAGGTAATAAATCTGAAGAATAAAGAACTAAAAATAGCTAATCAATCATACATACTTAAGTACGATAAATTAGTTGAGGATAAGGACTTAATCACCAAAGAAAATATGGAACTTAAGACAAGCAATAAACTTTTAACTCAAAAGACTAATACCTTAACTAAAGAAAATGAAAGGCTAAATAAAGAAATATTAGAACCCAAAAATCATAAACAAATCCTAAACAAGGATCTCACAAAAGAACTTAATGATCTAAAAGCAGAAAATCAAACACTAACTAAAGAACTTAACAAATACAAACCCTTAGTTGAAAAATTTACCTATAGTTCTGAAAAGTTAAACATGATACTTAATAGTCAACGAGCCGTATTTAATAAAGCGGGGTTAGGATATAAACCAAGAAATAAACAAAAACTTCTTAGTAACTTCTTTGTTAAAGCTGGAGAAACTAAAATTAAGAAAATAACCTGCTTTTGTTGTGGAACTATCAGACATAAGGTAAATGTATGTGACTATAGGAAAAGTAAAACAAAAAGGAAAATAAAAAGGGTATGGGTTCCAAAAGGAACCAACTTGACTAACCATGAAGGATCCAAGAAAACTTGGGTACCTAAGATGACATGATTTGCTTGTGTAGGAGTGTTTTGCAGCCAAGGTCAACAAAAACTGCTGGTATTTGGATAGTGGCTGCTCAAGGCACATGACGGGTGATAAAGATCAATTCTTCACCCTCGAAGCTAAGAAGGGAGGTGCTGTGACTTTTGGAGACAACAACCAAGGTCACATCATTGGTATTGGTAAAGTTCAAATCACCCCTTCTACTTTTATAGATAATGTTAGATATATTGATGGTCTTAAGTATAACTTGTTAAGCATTAGTCAATTATGTGATAAAGGATATGATGTTATGTTTAAACCATCACTATGCATTATAACAAATCCTAATGATAATAGTTTAGTTTTTAAAGGGATTAGGCGTGGAAATGTATATGTTGTAGACCTAGAAGATCTTGCAAAACATAACCAATGTTTAGTTGTTAATGAAACTAAAGAAAATGATGCTAGTTGGTTATGGCACCGTAAGTTAGGTCATGCAAGCATGGACACAATAACTAAACTAGTTAAAAGAGACTCCGTGATAGGTTTGCCAAAATTAAAATTTGAAAAGAACAAAATATGTGAAGCATGTCAATTTGGCAAACAATCTAGGAACTCATTTAAATCCATAAAATGTGTCTCTACTTCTAGACCTCTAGAATTATTACACATGGATCTATTCGGTCCAACTAGAACAACAAGCCTAGGTGGAAATAAATATGGTCTAGTCATTGTAGATGATTATTCTAGGTACACATGGGTCATGTTCCTAGCACATAAGGATCAAGCATTTTCTGTCTTTAAGAAATTCCATAAAGAAGTAACCAATGCTAGAGATAACTCAGTAATAGCTATTAGAAGTGACCATGGTACCGAATTCGAAAATCAGTCATTTGAGGAGTTTTGTAGTAAAAAGGGGATAACCCATAATTTTTCAGCACCTAGGACACCACACCAAAATGGAGTTGTGGAAAGGAAAAATAGAACACTAGAAGAAATGGCTAGAACTATGTTATGTGAAAGTAACCTCCCTAAGTACTTTTGGGGAGAAGCCATTAATACTTCTTGCCATATATTAAATAGAGTTTTGTTAAGACCCATTATAAAGAAAACACCTTATGAACTTTGGAAAAACAGAAAACCAAAAGTTAATTACTTTCATGTTTTTGGATGTAGGTGTTTTGTTCATAATAATGGGAAAGATAATCTAGGTAAATTTGACTCTAAATCGGATGAAGGAATATTCTTAGGTTATTCTACAACTAGTAAAGCCTATAGAGTCTTTAATAAAAGAACCTTAGTTATAGAAGAATCTATACATGTTGTTTTTGATGACTCTAGTGATATCTCGTCTAGTAAGAAGATTAATTTTGATGATGATGTTGAAATACTTGAAGAAAAGATAGATGAGATGGGATTTCAAGATAATAATCAAAAGTTGATTGAAGGAGAATCATCAAGCCAAGAGGGTATTGTAGATCATGGGCTAACTAAAGCTTGGAGGTATGCTCATGGGCATCCTAAGGAACTAATTCTAGATGATCCATCTCAACCCGTTAGGACTAGAGCATCCCTTAGGAATTTGAATAACCATCTAGCTTTTGTTTCACACTTTGAGCCCAAACATATAGAAGAAGCCGAAAATGATGTAAATTGGATAAATGCAATGCAAGAAGAACTAAACCAATTTACTAGAAACAAAGTGTGGAATCTAGTAGAAAGACCTTCTGAATATCCAATTATAGGTACTAAATGGATATATAAAAATAAGCTAGATGAAAATGGAATTATTATAAGGAATAAGGCTAGACTAGTAGCAAAGGGTTATAATCAAGAAGAAGGCATAGATTTTGATGAAACCTTTGCTCCCGTAGCTAGACTTGAGGCTATTAGATTATTATTAGCATATGCATGCTCTAAGGACTTCAAACTATATCAAATGGATGTAAAAAGTGCTTTTTTAAATGGGTATATTAATGAGGAGGTATATGTAGAACAACCTCCTGGTTTTGAAAATCATCAATATCCCAATCATGTATATAAACTAAACAAAGCACTTTATGGTTTAAAACAAGCACCTAGAGCATGGTATGAGAGGCTTAGCAAATTCCTATTAGAACATGAATTCTCTAGGAGAAATGTAGATACAACATTATTTCTGAAAAAGCAAAATAAGGATATGTTATTAGTACAGATTTATGTTGATGATATCATTTTCGGTGCTACTAACAATCGCCTCTGCGAAGAGTTTGCTGATTTGATGCAGAGTGAGTTTGAGATGAGCATGATGGGAGAGCTGAACTACTTCCTCGGGCTTCAAATCAAACAGTCTGAAGGAGGCATCTTCATCAATCAAGCTAAATATATCAAGGAGATGCTCAAGAAGTTTGATATGGAGGGAAACAAATCAATCAGCACCCCCATGAGCTCATCATGCAAATTAGACCAAGATGAATCAGGTAAATCTGTAGATCAAAAACTTTATAGAAATATGATAGGATCTTTACTGTATCTTACTGCAAGTAGACCTGATATTATGTTTAGTGTGTGCATGTGTGCTAGATATCAGGCTAATCCTAAAGAAACACACCTAGCTGCAGTTAAGAGAATTTTTAAATACTTAATAGGAACTAAGAACATAGGGCTATGGTACTCTAAAGAATCTAGCCTAAACTTAATAGGATACACAGATTCAGACTTCGCTAGATGTAAGCTTGATAGAAAAAGTACCAGCGGGTCGTATCAATTTCTAGGAGAAAACCTTATCTCATGGTTTAGCAAGAAACAAAACTCGGTTGCCTTATCCACTGCAGAAGCTGAATATGTTGCAGCCGGGAGTTGTTGTGCTCAAATCTTATGGATTAAACAACAGTTAGAAGATTATGGCATTAAACAAGATAAAATTCCCATTAATTGTGATAATACAAGTGCCATAAATCTAACTAAAAATCCAATTCAACATTCAAGAACTAAACACATTGAGATAAGACATCACTTCATAAGAGATCATGTATTGAATGGTGATGTGACACTCCAATTTGTTTGTACTGATAATCAATTAGCAGATATTTTTACAAAACCCCTAAGTGAAGAGAGGTTTAGTGTGCTTAGGAGGGGATTAGGAGTGATTGATCCATCCTAGTGGTAGTTTCCACTAGATTCATTGATTTTGATGATTACAATGTGGTTAAAATAGAGTTCCTTTTCAATGATCATCAAATCAGATCTTAATTAGGTGATTTTTCCTCATTTGGCACGATTATAGCATGATTTTTAGGTGCGTGCCAAGGTTAGAGACGACTCGAGTAAGTTACAGAGCCGGCTCCTAAGGGGGAGTCGACTCGCGCATTGGCGGGAGTCGACTCGCAAAGATGGCAGCAGAGGGGGAGTCGACTCGCATATTGTCGGGAGTCGACTCGAGGCCTACAGGCGCATAAGGAGAGTCGACTCGCGCATATTCTGGAGTCGACTCGAGGTCGAGTCGACTCGCGACTCAGTGGAGTCGACTCGCAGTCGGGATCCGACTTTTTAACCCTAGATTTGTCGTTTCGAAAACACTTTTCTCTCAAGCCGCCACTGTTCAAAAAGCCCTAGAGCCGACTCCTAGGTCGTCCCCGATCGTCTCCAACCCTTTTTCCGTCGATTTTTCACCGGTTCTTAGGGTTTTCGTCCGTTCCTAGGTCGTCTCCGGTCCGTCCCAAGCTTCCTCCGTCGACCCTTCTCCGTCCTTTAGGTTCTTCATTCCATTTTAGGTCAAAATGCCACGTAAGACCGTGGTTAGGAAGAGGTCCCGTCCCGAGGCCGGTCTCGAGCGGCGCTCCAAGGCGCGGCATGATCCCGCGAGGCAACCACCTCCGGCTCGTTCCCCGCCTAGGGCGGTTTCCGCGAGGCCATTGGCCGGGAAGGTCGTCTCCACCGGGAGGTATGTCGATTTCGACTTCCTCTCCCGGGAAGGGTTCACCATAGGTGAAAGACTTAGGGTCCAGGGCTTAGAGTTCTTCCTTACATTGGACCTCCCCACATATCCAGGGCTCGTTAGAGAGTTTTACGGTACCGTCCATCGGAGAGATGGGGGTATCGAGGGCACAGTAGTCGGTGTCCCTGTGTTTGTCACGGAGGATCTTATTGGCCACATCCTCCACCTTCCACTAGTAGGGGTGGCTCCCACACATCCCGAGGACATAGTTGAGGCCCTTACGGCCGTTCTCGGGCATCCACCCCAGTCACCCGTAGACGAGGTATCCGCCAGCTCACTACCGATTGAGATGCGGATCCTCTTGAGTATACTGTCTAGGTCCATCTTCCCTAAGACAGGGAGATTTGATTTTGTAAATGAGAGGGACCTAGCTCTTATGTTCTATATGCTTCATGACACCCCAATCAACTTCCCTAAACTCATATATCGATACATGTGTGAGCCCCTAGATAGACCTAGGCTCACCCTCCCATATGGCATGATATTCACCCTTCTGTTTAGGGAGTACGAGGTTCCCATTCCTGAGGGGGAGCCCTTTCGCGCTTTGCGATGGACTGATCGCACGCGTGCGGGGACCCTACACAGGATGGGGTTTCGGAAGAGAGAGGGGGTATGGGTTAGGAAGTCTACCCTCACCGCTCAGACCACCAGACCTTCACCCAGTCCTGAGCCCGATTCAGACTACCCAGACCTTCCAGACCATCCAGACCTTCCATCCACTCCTCCTGCTCCTACCACCTCCGCCGGACCTTCCTCCTCGGCACCACCCTCTATGGCGGTCCGGATTGATCCTGAGCAGCTCCGGGAGCTGCGACAGGAGATAGTCAGAGAGGTGAGGGATGAGCTGCTTCGGGAGCTCCGAGGTGCGGTGCCTGCTCCCACTCCTGCACCCGTATCTTCTCAGTTGGTCCCTTCCTTGACAGCCGTGACTGACATGACGGCTCATGTACGGGAAGAGATCTACAATGTCCGGAGTTTGGTCCAGGCCCAGTTCTAGAGCATGAGTGAGGTCACGAGCACCACTCGACAGATGCGAGAGGACATAGGTCGTGACATGCACACCACCACCGAGGGGGCCGAGCGCTTGTCGAATGTACTCATCGACAAGCTGGACGCACTTCAGACGTCAGTGACTGGGCTTCAGACGTCGGTGACTGAGCTCTCCACTACACATAGCAGAGCCACTACGTCTATTATCACGCAGCTCGGACATATTACAGATACAGTCACCCTCCTCATGGAGCAGAGCCGATTGAGAGGAGGAGCACCATCCTCGAGAGGAGGAGCCACATCCTTGAGAGGAGGAGCCACCTCAACGAGAGGGGGAGATACATCCTCGAGGGGGGGATCTTCATCCTCGAGGAGACCATAGATGTTCTTTTTGTTTTGTTTTGTATTGTTTTGCTTTACTTATTGTATGCTCAAATGTATTCACATTCATATCAATATAATGAGTAGACATCTTATCTTCATTTCTGTGCCATTTGATGATTGGTTGTGCCATTTGTGCCATTGATTGTGTGTGATTACCTCCTTTTTGATATGATGACAAAAAGGGGGAGAAATATGTATAAAATATGTAAAAGGGGAGAAACATGGATAAAATATGTAAAAGAAATCAATAAAAAGATAAACTCTTAAAAACACACACAAATTTGTTCTAAGTGGATTCGGTACCTCGAGACTCATTATCTCTCTTTTGGGGCTCCTAATGGAGTAATCTCCAGAATCTATTCAAGGAATATTCGGAGATTAGCTGAATCCTACTCATGAACAAATTGACAGATTTTCCCTCTAAAAACCAAAAAATTCAGTTCAAAAACTTCAAAGCATTAAAAGGAAATTCAGAGAATCAAAACATAGTTGAATGCATATGTTGAGGGGGAGAATCTAAATTTTAATCAAACTAAATCATTAATGACATATAAGCCAAACAATTGATTGCATAATATGAAGGCTTATATAATTCCAAATGAAAGGGGGAGCTTTAACTCCGAAATTTAATGTTTCACTCCTTTCAAGCTTGGATAAATTGAATTACCAGACATTTGAATTCATTTATGGATTTTATTTCATTATTTATTGAGCAATTCATTTTACATATACTTAATGTTTTGTCATCATCAAAAAGGGGGAGATTGTGGAGTGATTGATTAAAACCCCATTTGATTTTGATGAGCTCAAAGCATTTGAGTATATCTTTTAATTACTAATGAATTCAATTGAGTGTTTCAGTGAAAATCCTGTCTAAGTGTCCCAAGACTTGGTTCATAATTGTTGGATAAGTTAAGGAGTCCATTTGAACCAATGTCTGAGACTCGAGTCGACTCCCGAGTATCACGAGTCGACTCCAAGCGTATCAAGTTCACTGGCACGAGCTCGAGTCGACTCCAGATGAGTACGAGTCGACTCCGACTGAGAACAGACAGAAGAACAGAAAGGATCAACTCAGAACCTGTCAACGAGTCGACTCCTGAAGTGCGCGAGTCGACTCCAATGTTCACCAAGTCGACTCCAGGGAAGTAAGAGTCGACTCCAAGCAGTCACAGGCAGAAAAGTCAGAGAGCAGTTTTCGGGTCTGAGATTCGAGTCGACTCTAGTGGAACGCGAGTCGACTCCGATGGTTGACAGGTCGACTCCAAAGAAAGCAAGAGTCGACTCTCAGCGGTACACAAAGAAAGTCAGAGACCATTTTATGGACTCTGAGATTCGAGTCGACTCCCGCAATACGCGAGTCGACTCCAAGACACCGCGACCCCAAGACAGACAGAAAACCAAGTTACTGTCTCTGAGATTCGAGTCGACTCCCAGACAGCTCGAGTCGACTCCAAGACAGCTTCACGTCAAAAGGCAGAAGACCATCTTTCGGAAACTAAGAGCCGAGTCGACTCCAAGGAAGTTCGAGTCGACTCCAAGACTGGACGAGCCAAAAGACAGAGGATCAGGAGTTCGGGCTCTGAGATTCGAGTCGACTCCCAGGACAGTCGAGTCGACTCGAGTGGACAAAATTCAAAATTGGATCCACGGACTTCAGTGGATGAGCCAACTCCAAAATTGCCAAGTCAGCTCCAGAAGTTGACGAGTCGACTCCAGGTCAAGACGAGTCGACTCCCAGTCGTGAAGGCAACTTTAATTCAAATTTGGAACAGTTGCCGAGTCGACTCCGGAAAAGCTTGAGTCGACTCCCGCTACAGCCGAGTCGACTCCTGATCGCGCGAGTCGACTCCAACCCACCAACGGTCATATTGTCAGGCTGCGCAGAGTGTTCAGAACGGGCAGAAAAAGCACTCTAACGGCTAGTTTCCGTGGGGGTTGGCTTAAATAGCCACAGAGGACTGTAGCAAGGGAGAGAACAACTATTTCACTCCAACTAATCAAGCATTCAAGCTCTGCAACGTGCTCTTCAACGAAAAAGAGGAAGATCTGCATTTACTGCTTCCAACTACATCTTCCCAGCAATTAAAGCCTCCTTCTCCTGCATTCAAGTCGACTACTCTTTCAAGAGGAGACCAGAAGTTTAAGAAGCCATTCCTCATCTCCAATCTAAAAGCGTTTGAGGCTTCTTAACTTCATTTATTGTTCATATTGTTTTCATCTACTTTTTGAGAAGCTCATTTTCTGTTTTCTTTCTACAACTTGTATTTACTTGGTTCAATCGGGGATTGAATCAAGGGGATTGAGGTTGGTTGGTGAGCCGAGTTAAAACCAACGTGTGTAAGGGTTCGATTGTGATCCCGGGAAAACAATCGGAGGTGGTTCTAGTCGGTGAGCCTGGGAAAACCGACCGAGTTCGTTGTGAGCTCGTAAAACAACAAGTTTGGTTCTGAGCTTGGAAAACAACCGGCTGTAATCCAAGGAGATTATAGTGAATTCCCAAGTGAGACTTTGGGAATGGACGTAGGAGCAAGGGTTAGCTCCGAACCACTATAAAACTTGTGTTTGTGATTGATTGTCTCTCCTTCTTCTCATTTCATATTACTCACAGCACATAGTAATTAATTAAATAACTTGCAATAGTTTTTAATTAATCATCCATAGCGTTTTAAATTATCTAAATTATTTTAAAACCCAATTCACCCCCCCCTCTTGGGTTGTCTATCTGGGCAACATCAAGGATGCTTCACTCTTCAAGGGTAGATAGAGCTCTTAATGACTCTTTGAATCTGCTCAATCACTTTCTTTTTGACTCTTGAATGAAGCACTTGGATGAAGAAGATTAGGGCACTTTGTCTTTCTTGTGTACTCTTTGATATTTTGCAAAAGGATGTTCTCTCTGATGAATAGTGCCACTTTAAATAGTTTCCTTCATCCATTGGACAAGCCCTAATGGTTAGAATTCAAAAACTAGCCGTTACTCACTTTTGGAAGGACAAAAAGTACTTCTGCAGAACTAGCCGTTATGCTTCTGCCCGTATTTGGGTCGGCTCAACCTGTCCTTGGGTCAACCCAAGTGAACTTGGGTCGACTCAACCTTTCCTTGGGTCGACCCTCTCAGAACCACAGAAACTTGCAATTCAGCCTTCCTTCACTTGGGTCGACTCAATATTTCTTTGGGTCGACTCAAGGTTCAGTTGGGTCGACTCAACTTCCACTTGGGTCGACCCTCTCAGGGTTTCCAGATAACCTTTTCTGTTATGTATTCTGTCATTGCCTTTGGGTCGACCCTCTCAGTGTTTGGGTCGACTCAAGCTTGGGTCGACTCAACTTCCTCTTGGGTCGACCCTCTCAGTGTTTCCAGAGAACTGTTTTCTTGAGTCTTTGAGAGGCTTGAGGTTTGGGTCGACTCATGCTTTCCTTGGGTCGACCCAACTACTGTTCATCCGTGCCATTTTTGCAGAAGTGTGCCAGATGCTTTCTTGATGTGCCGGGGTCGACCCAATCATCCTTGGGGTCGACTCAATCCACACTTTGCTGCAACTCAAGGTTAGATTCATCCAAATAAACAATGAAATGCATCTTTATCTTATTATACAAATATACTGAGAGTAACACACTTGTAAATGAAGTATCGAATTGACTTGTAACATACTCTTGATTATTGCTTGTTAATCATCAAAATAACACTATCATCCTCAATCTTTCCCTTTTTGATGATTACAAAATATAGAGTATGAGCTTATTGATACTTATCTTAAAATCAGTTTTAAAAGAGCTCAAGTTGCTGAATTTCAGCTTTTCAAATATGTGAGTGAAGTCTCCCCCTATTTCATCCAAATATTTTCCAATTTGACTTTTTGAATTGCTCCCCCTTTTTTTTATATTTCATTAAAGATGAAACTTCAAAAATTTGAGATAATGCATGAGTTTCAGATTATGTATCGAGGTGTGAAAGGTATGTGCCAAATTCTGAAATTCTATGTGCCAAATTCTGAAATTCAATAGAAATTTTAGATTTGATCATTTTCATTGTTACAAATTGCTCCCTCTTAAATGTATATGCTTTCCCATTATAATTTTCAATTTGTTTTACAACTTATTTCTCTTTTCTTACACAACTTATTTCTCTTTCTTTACTTCTCCCCCTTTTTGTTATCATCAAATAGGTGCATGGGAATAGACACAATAAATAACAAACATTTAAACTTCATTGATCAAAATAGGAATATTTTAGTACAATAATGCCAAAACAGAAACAAATACAATGTTCCTCAATCAAGGTTTAAAATACATGATCAACACAAAATACATATGAGAACTAGATACCTATCCTAAGCTCTAAACAGAAATACTAATATCAGCCTAGGGAGTATCTAATGGCTGTGATCTAGTCCTCATCCTCCTAGTATAAGTGGCGAGGGGAGGTCGAGCCTGATGAGACTGAGTCTAGCGTGAAGCACGGTGAGCTGGATGACTCTGTGCCGAAATCTCTGACTCAGCAGCCTGTGGCACAGATGGTCCATGAGTCTCTCTCTCTCCGTAGAGCTCCTATCTGCTCTCTCAGATCACTGATCTCAGCAGACATGATATCTAGTCGGCCCGTCAGCCCATCAGTGATAGTCCTCGCCTGAGCTGTCATAAGCTCAGTCATCCTACTCCAGAACGCATCTGTGTCTTCCACAGGAACAGATGACGATGGTCCAGCCTCTGAAGGTGCAGTAGGATGATCCATATGCTCCTCATCCTCAGGGATAGGGTCTCCAATATCTGGTGCATCACCCTCTGGTGCATCACCCTGAATCCCTGCTCCAGTACGAACCCACTGCCCGTTCACTTTCTCATAGCCCATGCGAATAAGTGATCGTGCAGTGTATGTATCAGTATGAAGCAGATGCCTGGAGATCTCCCCCTCGACAGATATGTCGTGCTGTCGGAAGATCAAGGTGAGTATCATACCATAAGGCAGAGATACTCTGGAGTTGCAGATCACCTTCCTCATCTGCCTCAGTATTATGGCCGGGAGATTTAGGAAAATACCCTGAATAATATGCTCCATCACTACTAGATCTCGCTCTGTAATGAGATCAAATCTCCCGCTCTTCAAAAATAGAATCCTATCAATGATGTTGTGCAACAACCTCATCTCTGCAGAAAGAGAGCTCGCTATAACCTGCTCCGAGAAGTCGAAGTCTTCATTTTCAAGAATTAACTGCAGGGCTCTCAACTTGTTTTCTGGCTTTTCTGGAGTTGCTCCTTCGCAGGGGAGATGAAGCAACTCACTCAAACTCTCTTCAGAAACTCGAACCCTAACTCCTCGAACTTCCGAAATGAGCTCTCCCATCCCAGTTTTGAGGAAGGCATAGAACTCCCGGACTAGTCCCGGATATATCACCACATCTAGGGAGCAGAGATACTCCCAACCTTGCCTTCGGATCCATTCCCCCAAACGGAACCCTTCTTGATTCAAGAACTCTGAATGAATCCTTCTCCCCGTTGTAACCGGTCTCCCCGCAAACTTTGCAAGTTGTACTGAAGGGGAGGGAGGAGGAGGTGGCTCTACACGTGTCTCACCTTGTGGAGACACTGTAGATGGCTCCGTAGCTTCTCTTTCCGCACGTTGGATCCGTGAGACTCTCCCGGATCGCTTGGCTACGGCTCTTTTGGGTCCCATTTCTCCAAGATTTTGAAGTAATCTACTGTTTGGAGATGATTGGAGGAGATTGGAGAGTGGGAAATAGGGTTTTCGGAAGAGGACAAAGGGTAAACAGTGCCTTAGATAGCTCACGGGTCTCCCTTTTAACAGTGGGGTCCCGACGTTGGGTCGACTCAAGAATTTTCTTGGGTCGACTCAACGTTGGGTCGACCCTATTCTGGGTCGGGTCGACCCAAGTTCAGAAATTTTTCCTTTCTCTTCCTTTTTGCTTCTAAAAATTTTTCTTGCTTCCAATCCTTACAAATTCTTTCTGGGACAATGATACATGAGTAAGAAATCTATAGATGACAAGTTTGACTCATGTTTCATGGATTTTTAGAAATGGGAGGAATGTATCATGAGACTGCTTGCTCCCTTTTATATCTCTTTAATAAAAAGGATCACATATGCCTAATTTCCTCCTTAGCGTGCAGAATCTATCTTCACTCAAGGGTTTTGTGAATATGTCAGCTAATTATTTTTCAGTACATATATGCTCAATATATATGTTTCCATTTTGCACATGATCCCTAATAAAATGATATCTTATTTCTATGTGTTTGGCTTTAGAATGCTGAACCGGATTTTTACTAAGGTTGATGGCACTAGTATTATCACACTTAATAGGAATATTATCTAGCTTAACTCCATAGTCCTCTAGTTGTTGCTTAAGCCATAGTACTTGAGCACAACAACTGCCAGCAGCTATATATTCAGCTTCAGCTGTTGACAGTGCCACTGAATTCTGCTTTTTGCTAAACCATGATACTAAGTTGTTTCCTAAGAATTGACATGTTCCACTAGTGCTCTTCCTATCTAATTTGCATCCAGCAAAATCAGCATCTGAGTATGCAAGCAAATCTAGACAGGAGTCTCTTGAGTATCATAATCCTATGTTCGAAGTTCCTCTTAAATATCTAAGGACTCTTTTAACAGCACTTAAATGTGACTCCTTAGGATCTGATTGGTATCTAGTACATATTCCTACACTAAACACGATGTCTGGTCTACTAGCAGTAAGGTAGAGCAAGGATCCAATTAGTCCTCTATAAAGCTTAATATCAATACTCTTTCCTTTCTCATCTTTGTCTAGCTTGCTAGTAGGATTCATTGGAGTGCCTACTTCCTTTTGATTTTCATTCCCAAACTTCTTTAGTATTTCATTTGTATACTTAGTTTGATGAATGAAGATACCTTCTTTAGTTTGTTTGATTTGTAATCCTAGAAAGAAACTTAGTTCTCCCATCAAACTCATTTCGAATTCTCCGTGCATTAAATCAGCAAATTCTTTGCAAAGAGTATCATTTGTGGCACCAAAGATTATGTCATCTACATATATTTGTACCACTAATAGATTTTTGTCCTTTCTTTTGAGAAACAGGGTTTTATCTACATTTCCTCTACTAAAGTCATTATTTAGTAGAAATTTGCTTAATTGATCATACCAAGCCCTAGGTGCTTGCTTCAACCCATATAATGTCTTATGTAATCTAAACACATGATTTGGCAAATCATGATTCTCAAAACCAGGAGGTTGCTCTACATATACTTCTTCCTCTATAAAACCGTTTAAGAATGCACTTTTTACATCCATTTGATACAATTTGAAATCCATGAAACATGCAAAAGCTCGAAGTAATCTAATAGCCTCTAATCTAGCTACAGGAGCAAATGTTTCATCAAAATCTATCCCTTCTTCTTGATTGTATCCCTTAACTACAAGTCTAGCTTTATTTCTTATAACTAACCCATTTTCATCTAATTTATTTCTAAAGATCCATTTTGTTCCAATTACAGAGTTATGCTTTGGTCTTTCAGTTAATGTCCATACATTTCTTCTTTTGAATTGATTTAATTCTTCTTGCATGGCATTTATCCAATTGGTATCTTTTTCAGCTTCTTCATAAGTCTTAGGTTCTAACTGTGAAACAAAAGCAAGATAATCATTTAAATTTCTAAGAGAGGATCGAGTTCTTACCCCTTGAGATGGATCACCAATGATTAAGTCTTTAGGGTGTCCATATGCATACCTCCATTCTTTTGGCAAGTTTTGAGATTATGGTGCCACGCAATCATCTCCCTTATCTTGAATTGGCACGTCATCAATATTCAACTTTTCAAAGTTAATAATTTCTGTATCATCATCAAGAATATTTTCTTTCCTAGCAGACTCACTATCAGACTTATCAAATATGATATTAACTGACTCTTCGACTACAAGAGTTCTTTTATTGAATACTCTGTATGCCCTGCTAGATGTGGAGTATCCTAAGAAGATACCTTCATCTGACTTGGCATCAAATTTACTAAGATCCTCCTTGCCATTGTTTAAAATGAAACATCTACATCCAAATACTCTAAGATATTTAGCAGTTGGTTTCTTATTCTTCCAAAGTTCATAAGGAGTTTTCTTGGTTATTGGTCGTATTAAAACCCGATTTAGAATATGGCAAGCAGTGCTTATAGCTTTAGCCCAAAAGTACTTTGGAAGATTTGACTCACACAACATCGTGCGTGCCATTTCTGCCAATGTCCTGTTTTTTTCTTTCAACAACCCCATTTTGTTGAGGCATTTTAGGTGCTGAAAATTGATGTGAGATGCCATTTTTATTACAAAATTCTTCAAAGTGTTGATTTTCAAATTCAGTACCATGATCACTTCGAATTGCTACTAAGGTGAGCTTCTTTTCATTTATGATATTATTATAAAGTTTCAAGAATTCTGAAAATGCTTCATTCTTATGTGCCAACAATGAAACCCATGTATATCTTGAAAAATCATCTACAATAACTAGTCCATACTTCTTTCCTCCTAGACTCGCAGTTCTAGTGGGTCCAAATAGATCCATGTGTATGAGTTCAATAAGCCTAGTTGTTGATACTATATTCTTTGATTTGAAGGATGATTTAGTTTGTTTTCCTAATGAGCATGGTCCACAGATTTTGTCCTTTTCAAAAATCAATTTTGGCACATCTTTTATTAATTTCTTATTGACTAGTTTTGATATTAATTCCATACTAGCATGTCCTAGTCTACGATGCCAAAGCCAACTTGTTTCATTTTTTTTTTCTTCATTAGAAATTAAGCATAATCCATTTTTCTTGCCTAAATCATGAAGATCTACCATGTAAATATTTCTTTTCCTTTGTCCTACAAGTACAATGCTATTATCTTTAGGATTTGTGATTATGCATACTGATGCTTCAAATGTGACTTTAAACCCTTTATCATAAAATTGACTTATGCTAAGTAGGTTATGTTTCAAACCCTTAACTAATAAGACATTTTCTATGAAAGTAGATGGAGTAATGAAAATTTTACCCTTTCGAATGATATACCCTTTACCATGTCTCCATAGGTTACTACTCCACCCTTCTTAGATTCCAAGTTGATAAATTGATCTACGTCACCGGTCATGTGTCTTGAACAGCCGCTATCTAGATACCATCGTTTTTCCACTTTATTAGCTGCAAGACACCCCTGCAATAAAGATCAAGAAAGAGCTTTAGGTACCCAAACTATGTTGGATCCTTTAGAGTTAGTACTTGATGTTTCTTTTGGAACCTAAACTTTCTTGAATTTAATCTTATGATTATTACTCAATTTGTTTTGACTGGACTTTCTATAGTTACATTCATATGCTTTATGTCCTAATTTATTGCAGCAATGACAAGTAATATTTTCATTTTTAGCTTTTACAAAAATGTTCTTTAAGTATTTTTGTTTCCTATTTGTTTTATATCCTAATCCAGCCTTATCATATACAGCTTTTTGACTATCAAGAATCATATTTAATTTAGTTGAACTAAGTGTAAACTTATCTACTAAGGATTTATATTTTTCAGCATCTTCTTTTAACTTGACATTTTCAGCAATAAGATTCTTGGTTTCATTTGTGAGTTTCCTACTTAATGTTTCATAGTTATGAGATAGTTTTAACTTTTCTTTGATAAGAGATTGATTTTCTTCTTTTAGAACCTTATTTTTATTGATTAGGTTTTTATGTTCTTCCATGAGTTCTAAAAATGCATCATGTAATTTATTAATAGTAAAATCACATTCAAGTTCAGAATCTACCTCATCGTCATTGGCCATATGACACATTTGGGCCGTCTCTTGATGATCTTCCTCTTCCGAACTTGACTCTTCACTTTCACTCCATTCAGCCATGAAGTTCTTCTTTTTCAGTTTTCTTGCCATCCACTTTAATTTCGGGCAATCTATCTTATAATGCCCGGGTTTGTTACACTCATAACAAATAGAAGTTTCTTTTTCCTTTTTTTTGTCCTTACCCTTTTCTTTGCTTGAGCTACCTTTGAAGAAGGGTTTCTTTTTATGAAATCTATTCTTACCTCTCATAAATTTTCTGAATTTTCTTCCAAGCATAGCCATTCCTTCTTCATCAAATTCATCATCATCTGAATCTTTCGACTCAGTTTGTTGTTTAGGGGTGGTAGACTTTAGGGCAATAGTCTTTCTTCTCTTGACCTCATCTTCTAAATTTTGCCTCATGGTCAACTCATGGGTCATGAGTGATCCTAGAAGTTCCTCTAATTGCAGTGTGTTGAGGTCCTTAGCTTCCTGAATTGTAGTTACCTTGGCCTCCCAAACTCTTGGTAGAGACCTGAGAATTTTTCGCACCAGTTCAGAGTTAGTATAAGACTTTCCTAAACTCTTAAACCCATTTATAATTTCAGTAAAACGAGTAAACATATCAGTTATGGACTCAGTGGATTCCATTTTAAATAATTCATACTTATGTACTAATATGTTTATTTTTGACTCCTTAACTTGATTAGTCCCTTCATGAGTGACCTCAAGTTTGCCCCAAATTTCTTTTGCAGAGATGCATGTAGATATTCTATTAAATTCACTTACATCTAATTAACAGTAAAGTACATTAATTGCTTTTGAATTTAACTGTGCTAATCTTCTATCACTTTCATTCCAATCCATTTCTGGTTTGGGTATGATAGTGCCCTCTATATTAAGTGTGGGTGTGTGAGGTCCTCTAGTAATAATGTACCATAATTCATAGTCTAAAGCTTCAATGAATATCCTCATCCTAGCTTTCCAGTATGTGTAATTTGTGCCATTAAATAGAGGAGGTCTATTTGTGGATTGCCCCTCACTCATAGAACATCCCACTTGGGTTGTCATGATCTTTAACTCTTGATTGTGAGATCAATAAGTACTATTGGAGCACCTTGCTCTGATACCACTTGTTGCCCATGGTGACAAGCCAAGAGGAGGGAGGGGGGTGAATTGGTTTCTCTTAATTTTAACTAAATTACTTATGTTAATTGATGAGTTAGTGGAATTAAACAAATCACAATACAAACAACAAGAAGTATAGTGGTTCGGTGCTCTCCTAAGCACCTACGTCCACTCCCCAAGCGACCTCTTGTGTTGCCCAGAGATGGTCACCCAAGAGGGGGGGTGAATTGGGTGTTTTAAAACTTTTGTCTAATTAAAAAATAAAACACACAAATGTATGAGCTAAAGCTAAAATAAAGCTATGAAGACAAACAATCGCAAACACAAGTTTTTATAGTGGTTCGGAGCCTCCACTGCTCCTACATCCACTCCTCAAAGCACCTTTGGGAATTTCCACTATAATCCACGATTACAGTACGGTAGTTTTGCGAGTTCACTACCCAACTCGTTGTTTTACACCGGACTAACAACAAACCCTATAACTCCCAATTTTACTTAGGCTTGGGACGCCTTTCCCTTGTTCCAAGTCCCTTGACTGGAACAAGCACCACAATGAAAGGTTTTACAAAGGATTGAAAAGCTCTAAATAAGCAAATATGACAATGATAAACAATAGAACCCGGAAGAATCCTTTTGCCGTTGGAAGCGTGGGAAATGATGATTCTTCCGATGTGGATCGCGTAGGCTTGAGTATGAGCTTTGAATCCCGAGCGGAAGAGAGTGGTTGAGCTTGAAATCACTTGGGAAGCTTGAAAGCACTTGATTTCTTCACTTGAATGCACTCACTCCCTTGAACTTCTCTCTCTTGCTTCTCTCTTAAATGATCTAGCTTTGGGTTGGTGAAGAGTTGTTGAGAAGCACTTAAGAGGTCCCTTTTATAGCCCAAAAAGCAAATATAGCCGTTAGAGATAAAGTAAAAGAGATTTGAAATTCAAACCAAGCCTGCAAAAGTTGTCAGTCGCGTCCCAGGCGCTCCGGAGACGTCTCCGCTTCAACTCGAGACGTCTCGGCTGTATAAATTTACTTTTCACTTTGTTTGGGGTCGACTCGGCACTTTACGGGGACGACTCTGGAATTGTATCGTTTGAATCCTTGTTTTTCTATTTTTCTGAGAGGGTCGTCTCTGTACTTTACCGTGACGTCTCAGCTTGTTTGCACTTTTTGCATGGGGACGACTCCGCTGCCTTGGGGACGACTCCGCTGTTATAACTCCGAAAAACATGTCTTCTAGAATTCTCTGAGAGAGTCGACTCCGCTCTTTCAGGGGACGTCTCGGCTGCCTTATCACCGAAAATGACATCCTCTGGAAAACCCTGAGAGAGCCGACTCCGCTACCTCGGGGACGACTCGGGAAGTCTGCTTTTTACTTGCGGGGACGACTCCGCGTACGGTGGGGACGTCTCGCGCATATCTCTTGAAAACTGCCTTTCTGCCGCCACTGAGAGAGTCGACTCCGCTACTGAGAGAGTCGACTCCGCTATCGCGGGGATGACTCGGCAGGTGCCGGGGACATCTCCAGACATGCCAGTTCTTCTTGTTTGTGCCAGAGACGTCTCTGAGACAACCCGGAGACGTCTCGGCTGTCCCTGAACTTTTTCTTTCATCTCAAAGATTCTTCAATAAGTCCTTAAAAAATCATGGGAACTTGCCTAGACATTTCTTAACAATATTCTTAATAAAATACATGAAATCCTCAATTAAATTGTTAAGATAAATAGAATTATACTCTAGTGTTTTGTATTCATCAAAATCCATTAGGGGGTCAACAATCTCCTCCTTTTTGATGATGACAAAACACTGAGTATATGCAAAATTCGAATTTTAAACATATACACAGTATTTGATCAGATGTACAAGCATAATGTTTTGATTAGAGCTAGATACAGTGTGCATAATTCAAAATAGTCAATTTTCAGTTCTATCATTATGCGTAAGATTGATCTTTATAGCTCTTAAGCAATTTTAGCATATCAACTAAATTTGAATTAAGTTAAAATTTGAAAGCTAAGTTCTTTTTGACTCCCCCTTTCTTTTCCAGAAGGGCAATTATCTAAAAGCCAATATTTTTCAATTTTATCTTTTCTAATTCAACTTTGGAGTATGAATTTCGTATTTTGCATTCCAATGTATCCAATATCCATATTGGTTCTACTCTTGGTTCTACTCCCCCTTCTATATATCTACTCCCCCTTTTTGTCATCAACAATGAAGGGGACAAATTATCCTTCTATGAACTACTCAAGGAGATTCAAGTTGTGCTCCCCCTGTCCAAGTTATTTCTATTAAAGAATTTTAGTCATTCATATCACTCCCCCTTTGTTTTGGAATTCATTTCAGACTCCTCTTTTTGTTTAACATAGTTATCACAAGATGTGCTCCCCCTGTGTCATATGCATGGATAAGTTGTGTTGAATTTGAATACTTAAGGTATGTTATGAGATTTTTATGGCACATCACAAGAACCACATACACAGTCACAGAATCACATACACAGTAGCACATACACAAGGTTTCAAAAGAAATTGTATTCATGTATCATTGTAAACCTTTGAAGTCAGTACATAGTTAAAAGAAGAAATCATTACAAGTATTGATTTCTACTACAAAAAGTGTTTCAAAATAGCCTAGGGTATACAAAAAGAAGATCCCTAGATGTCTACAAAAAGTCCCTTATCGGCGACGTTGCTCATAAGCCCTACAAGCTGCATCTATAAATGCATTGATTGAATCCATTAGGGTCTTGAACTGATCTCCCTGTGACTTATGGAAGGCTGCCACGAGTGCTTCAAATTCTATGGTTGCCATTTCAATTCTTCCTCTAAGTTGGGCAACCAAGGTGCCCACATTTCCTCCTGGGCTTGTCAACTCTTTAAGACTCTTTGAAATGGTCTTCAAGCTGTCCTTTAGCTCAATTGATCTGATTGTTTGGGTGGCACCCACACCAACTATTTCTTGCATTGTAGCTTCAATTTGAGCTCTAATTTCCTTCAGCTCTTGTAGAAGCCCTTCATGTGAAGCTCTGATGGGGGCCAACTCAGTAGAGATCATGGATCTCATTTCCTCCCTCATCTGCTGGCAAATGACAGATGCTAAGGTACGCATCTGGTCTTCTGATAGGAAGGAGGGCCCACTGACTGGAGGAGGTGGTGGCATGGATGTGGAAGGTCCAGCTGAGCTGGAGGGTATATCAGGAAAATCCATGTGGCTGGGTGGAGGAGAGTGGTGGTCAGACTCCTGATGTGGGATCTCAGGCTCTAGGGTTTGAGCTTTTCTTTTTGGTACCTTGACCCAAGACCCATCTACCTTTTGAAACTCCATTCTTCGCATTGTGCCCTCATTATAGTAGTAAATGTTTCTCAAGGGTTTTGCAGGTTCATTTTCGGGAATGTGAACCTTAAAGTGTTTAAATACTAGGGTAAATATCATGCCATAGGGTATACTAAACCTAGAATACCTATGACATAGAGCAATGTAGTTTAACATGAGTCTAGGGAGGTTTAGAGGAATCCCTAGTAGGATATGGTGCATGATAACTAAATCTCGCTCCGAAACAAAATCGAAGCGACCAGTTTTAGGAAACAAGACCCGGTTGACAATACTTAAAAGTAATCTCATCTCGGCATTTAGGTCTTGTGAGTTCACTACATCAAGAGGGCCGCAGTCCTCTCGTCCTAAAAGTAAGTTTAGGGCTATTTCCCTTTGGGGATGTGGGTTGGAGCCTCACTGTCCTTAGGGATTTGCAAAACAGTGGATAAGATGTCCTCATTAATTTCTACTAATGTCCCCCGGACATATGCAGTGTACCCTAAGTCCCCTAAAGCGATATTACTAAACATTTCTCTAACAAGGCCGGGGTAGGTCGAGGTATTGAGGGTACAAAGGTGCTCCCACCCTTGGGCTCGGAGTCTCTCTCCAATAGAGAACCCCTCATTATCTAGAAAATGAAAATCTATGTACCTCCCGGTTGTCACTGTGCGATTTGCACAGGAAATGGTTGTGGTCGGCGGAGCAACCGGAGGAGATGGCGCGGAAGGCTCTTCCCTCCGTTTCTCACCGTCGGCCGCTGCCCTAGGATGCCTCCCACCAGTCCTCCTAGCTCTTTTGGGTGCCATTGAATGGAAATCCTAGGGAAATGAGGAAAAAGAGGCTAGGGTTTGTGTTGGAGAAAAATGGAGGCTAGGGTTTTTGTTTTTGTCGGGGATGAAAGGGAAAGCTCGGGTCGGCTCGAGCTGTTTCGACCTATTTTAAAAATCCTCGTTCGGTCCCCGAGACGTCTCCGCGACTAAGGCGAGACGTCTCTGCGATTTGCCAGAGACGTCTCCGGCACTGAAAAATTTCAGACTGAATTCTATCTTTTCCCAATTTTTTTATTTAATCACCCTAATCAACATGATTTCTTTTGATAAACACAGAGTGTATTTGTTGTGATCCTTCCCCTTAATAATACATCCTATAATAATTTGATAATGATTTTTGAATTATTAATATTGAAATGAGGAATGTTTGACCAAATTTCGAATACCTATGAAATAGGCTCTGAAAATATCTCCATGAAGAGTCCAAGGGAGGGTAACCATCCTCCGGAAAGTCAAACAGTTCGTCATTTAGCTTAGATGAATTCATGCTTTCACTTATGTTTACCTTGAGGTGGATTACTAGTTTGAGTAGCAAAGCAATGCAATACAAGTTCAATTTATTTGCTAGGATCATACAAGCTCAAAGCATTCCTTAAGAAGTTGAATCTATCTTTACAAAGGAGCTTTGTAAAGATATCGGCCAATTGATTTTCAGTACATACATATTCAATCATCACATTATTTTTCAGCACATGATCCCTAATAAAATGATGCCTAATCTCTATATGCTTTAACTTAGAGTGTTGGACAGGATTTTTTGTTAAATTAATTGCACTTGTATTATCACATTTAATTGGTATATTATCCACTTTGATACCGAAGTCTTCAAGTTGTTGCTTAATCCAAAGAACTTGGGCACAACAGCTTCCAGCTGCAATGTACTCAGCCTCAGCTGTGGACAAGGCAACTGAATTTTGTTTTTTGCTAAACTAGGAAACCAAATTAGCACCTAAGAATTGACATGTGCCACTTGTGCTTTTTCTGTCGAGTTTGCACCCGGCAAAATCAGCATCGGAATAAGCAATTAAATTTATGTCAGATTGTTTAGAATACCATAAGCCTACATTAGATGTCCCTACCAGATATCTAAAAATTCTTTTAACAGCTTGCAAGTGTGATTCCTTAGGACATGCTTGGTATCTAGCACACATACAAACACTGAATAATATATCTGGTCTACTAGCAGTAAGGTAAAGTAATGAGCCTATCATACCTCTGTACAATTTGCAGTCTATATTTTTACCTTTTTCATCTTTGTCAAGCTTGCAACTTGAGCCCATGGGTGTGCTGATTTCCTTTGCATCCTTCATCTTGAATTTTTCCAACATTTCCTTGATGTATTTGGACTGACTGATGAAGATGCCTTCCTCTGATTGTTTTATTTGTAGCCCAAGGAAGAAGTTGAGCTCACCCATCATGCTTATTTCAAATTCTCCCTGCATAAGCTTGGCAAACTCTTGACAAAGACTATCGTTAGTAGCACCAAAAATTATATCATCCACATAAATTTGCACAAGCAATAAGTCATTTCCTTTTCTTTTAATGAAGAGGGTTTTGTCTACATTTCCTCTCTTAAATTTATTTTCAATTAGAAAATTACTTAATCTTTCATACCATGCCCTAGGAGCTTGCTTAAGTCCATACAATGCTTTATGCAATTTATAAACGTAATCTGGATGTAAGTGGTTTTCAAAGCCTGGAGGTTGTCCTACATAAACTTCCTCCATTATATAACCATTTAAAAATGCACTTTTTACATCCATTTGATAGAGTTTAAAATCCATGAAGCATGCATATGCCAAAAGTAGTCTAATAGCTTCTAATCTAGCAACAGGAGCAAAAGTTTCATCAAAGTCTATTCCTTCCTCCTGATTATAACCTTTGGCAACTAGTCTAGCTTTGTTTCTTATGACTATTCCATCTTCATCTAGTTTATTTCTATACACCCACTTGGTGCCTATAATTGTAACATTAGGGGGTCTTTTCATTAGAGTCCAAACTTCATTTCTTTCAAATTGGTTTAATTTCTCTTGCATAGCATTCATCCAATTATCATCTTCTTCGGCTTCTTCTAGTGATTTAGGTTCTATTTGTGAAACGAAAGCAAGATAATTACTGGTATTTCTTAGAGAGGATCTTGTCCTTACCCCTTGCGAAGGATCACCAAGGATTAGATCCCTTGAATGACCATGTGCATACCTCCATTCCTTAGGAAGATCTTGATTTCTTGATGGAGGTTGATCTTCTTCATCTTGCTGAATTGTATCTTCTTTGATCTCATCCTCATGTTGTTTGTCTTGTATGGAGAATTCCTTCATTCGGTCTTCAAGTATACCTGCATCACCATCTTCTTCTTTTCTAGAAGAATCTCTGTTACCTTCATCAAAAACAACATGAATGGATTCTTCAACAATAAGAGTTCTCTTGTTGAAGACCCTGTATGCTCTACTAGATGAGGAATAACCTAAGAAGATCCCCTCATCTGATTTAGCACTAAATTTGCTTAGATTGTCCTTTCCATTATTTAAAATAAAGCATCGACAACCGAAAATATGAAAATAGCTTATATTTGGTTTCTTACCTTTTATTAACTCATAAGGTGTTTTCTTCAAGATGGATCTAACTAATGCACAGTTTAAAATGTGACATGCAGTATTTATTGCTTCAGCCCAAAAATATTTTGGTAGATCCGATTCGCACAACATGGTACGAGCCATATCTGCTAGTGTGCGATTCTTCCTTTCTACCACCCCATTTTGTTGGGGTGTCCTAGGTACCGAAAAATTGTGATTGATACCATTTTCGTCACAAAACTTTTCAAAGTGCTGATTTTCAAACTCGGTACCATGATCACTCCTAATTGCTTTTAGTTTAAGATTGAGTTCATTCGAAACTCTATTATGAAACTTGATAAAAGCGGGAAAGGACTCATCTTTATGTGCAAGAAATGAAACCCATGTAAAACGTGAAAAATCATCAACAATTACAAGACCAAATTTCTTACCCCCTAGACTAGCAGTTCTAGTGGGTCCAAACAAATCCATATGGATTAGTTCTAAGGGTTTTGTTGTTGAGACTATGTTTTTAGACTTGAAAGAGCTTCTCGTTTGTTTCCCTAATTGACATGCAGCACAAATTTTGTTCTTTTCAAAATCTATCTTTGGTAGTCCTTTGACTAGATCTTTTGTAATCAATTTAGAAATTAAATCCATGCTAGCATGTCCTAACCTACGATGCCATAACCAACTAGTCTCATTGACTTTGGGACTCATGGCTACAAGACATTGGCCATCCTTCATAGTGAGATCATCAAGATCAACCATGTAAACATTTCCATGCCTATGTCCTGTGAGTATGATCTCATTGTCAATTGGACTACTAATTATGCATAGTGATGATTCAAATGACACTTCAAATCCCTTGTCACAAAATTGACTTATACTTAATAGATTATGTTTTAGTCCATTAACTAACAATACATTGTCAATAAAAGAGGAGGGTGAAATGGAGATTTTACCAACACCAATGATTTGACCTTTAGCATTGTCTCCAAATGTGACTACTCCTCCTTCTTTTGATTTCAAAGTGACGAAGAGACTCTTGTCACCGGTCATATGCCTTGAGCAACCACTATCAAGATACCACATTCTCCTTTTATTTCCGGCTGCAAGGCATACCTGCAAAATGATCATGTGAAGCTCTTAGGTACCCAAGTTTTCTTGGGTCCTTCGTGGTTAGTGTAGTTGGTTCCCTTAGGCACCCATACTTTAGTTATGTTTTTAGCTTTCACAAATGTACTCTTGTTAGTTTGGATCTTTCTTTGAATACAAGAGTAGGCTTTATGTCCATTCTTTCCGCAATAAAAGCATGTAGGTTTTTCAGTTTTTACATCTTTTGCTTTTACAAAGAAATTCTTTAGATACTTTTGTTGTTTGTTAGTTTTATATCCTAATCCGGCTTTATTAAAAACAACTCTTTGATTTGAAAGAATAAGATTTAATTTTTCAGAGCTTTGTGTGAATTTTTCAACAATTGGTTTGTATTTATGTACCTCATTCTTAAGAATTAAATTTTCTTTAACTAGTTCTTCCTTATCCTTTTTAAGGGATTCAACATTTTGTGCAAGTGAGGTATTATTATCGAGTAG
The DNA here is from genome assembly GCF_009389715.1 of Phoenix dactylifera. Classification (NCBI taxonomy): domain Eukaryota; kingdom Viridiplantae; phylum Streptophyta; class Magnoliopsida; order Arecales; family Arecaceae; genus Phoenix; species Phoenix dactylifera. The sequence continues at coordinate 445,833 of NW_024067726.1, read as the reverse complement.
AGATTTTACTTTTAGATTTAATTCCTTAATTAGTGTTTTTTCCGTTTTATTTTCAATGCTAAGTTTTAAGTTTCTATTTTCTAGGTCAATGGTGTTAATATTTTTAACGCTCTCCTTCTCAATCAATAGGTTTTCAATATCTTCTTTCAGTTTTTGATTGGAGGCTTTTAACTCTTTATTCTTTGCTCCTAACATACTACAATCACCCATAAGTTCTTGAAAAGCTTCATACAATTCTTCTAAAGTAAAATTTATAGTTGAGTTTTGACATACCTCGTCGTCTTCGAATGCCATGAAGCACAAATTGGCGGTCTCTTCCTTCTCTTCCTCGGAGGATGATGTGTCACTATCATCCCATGTTGCCTTCAATGCCTTCTTCTTCTTCTTTCCAAAAAACTTCTTTTGTTGAGGGCATTCGGAACGAATGTGTCCCGGTCTCTTGCAATCGTAGCATATGATTGGGTCTCTTTCTTTTTCTTTTTCTTTTTTTCAATCATTTCTCCCTCCAAACTTTTTTCTTGGAAAGGATTTCTTTTTCCTCATAAATTTTTTAAACTTCCTAACTATCAAACCCAAGTCCTCGTCCTCACTTTCTTCCTCACTCTCACTACTTTCTTCTTCACACATACTCGAAGTAGCCTTGAGTGCAATTGTCTTCTTCTTTGGCAAATCATCTTCATGTTGCTTCATCGTGAGCTCATGCGTCATCAATGAGCCCAAAAGTTGTTCTAGCCCCAAGGTGTTGAGGTCTTTGGCTTCTATGATCGCCGTGACCTTTGCTTCCCATGCTTTCGGCAAAGACCTGAGAATTTTACTTACAAGTTCCGGATTAGTATAAGATTTACCCAAACTCTTTAGACCATTAATTATATCGGTAAAGCGTGTAAACATGCATGTGATGGTTTCATTGGGTTCCATCTTAAACAACTCATATTTGTGAACTAGAATGTTCACTTTGGACTCTTTGACTTGATTTGTACCCTCGTGGGTAACTTCAAGCCTATCCCATATTTTCTTAGCGGAACTACATGTGGAGACTCTATTAAACTCATTTACATCTAGAGCACAAAATAATGAGTTCATGGCTCTTGAATTGAGTTGAGCCATCCTATCATCATTCTCATCCCAATCCTCCTCAGATTTGGGAACTTGAATGCCATTAACCATGTGTGATGGTTCTTGTGGTCCCTTGACTATAACCCTCCACAAGGCATAGTCTTGTGCTTGAATGAAGATTCTCATTCTAGTCTTCCAATAGGTATAATTTGTCCCATTGAAGAGTGGAGGTCTATTGGTTGCTTGCCCCTCAGCAGGAACATTATTAAAGGGTGTTGCCATCTAGATCTTTGGCTAAGACGGTTAGGTCTTTCAAGAAATACACAGAGCACCTGCTCTGATACCACTTGTTGCCCAGAGATGGTCACCCAAGAGGGGGGGTGAATTGGGTGTTTTAAAACTTTTGTCTAATTAAAAAATAAAACACACAAATGTATGAGCTAAAGCTAAAATAAAGCTATGAAGACAAACAATCGCAAACACAAGCTTTTATAGTGGTTCGGAGCCTCCACTGCTCCTACATCCACTCCCCAAAGCACCTTTGGGAATTTCCACTATAATCCACGATTACAGTACGGTAGTTTTGCGAGTTCACTACCCAACTCGTTGTTTTACACCGGGCTAACAACAAACCCTATAACCCCCAATTTTACTTAGGCTTGGGACGCCTTTCCCTTGTTCCAAGTCCCTTGACTGGAACAAGCACCACAATGAAAGGTTTTACAAAGGATTGAAAAGCTCTAAATAAGCAAATATGACAATGATAAACAATAGAACCCAGAAGAATCCTTTTGCCGTTGGAAGCGTGGAAAATGATGATTCTTCCGATGTGGATCGCGTAGGCTTGAGTATGAGCTTTGAATCCCGAGCGGAAGAGAGTGGTTGAGCTTGAAATCACTTGGAAAGCTTGAAAGCACTTGATTTCTTCACTTGAATGCACTCACTCCCTTGAACTTCTCTCTCTTGCTTCTCTCTTAAATGATCTAGCTTTGGGTTGGTGAAGAGTTGTTGAGAAGCACTTAAGAGGTCCCTTTTATAGCCCAAAAAGCAAATATAGCCGTTAGAGATAAAGTAAAAGAGATTTGAAATTCAAACCAAGCCTGCAAAAGTTGTCAGTCGCGTCCCAGAGACGTCTCCGCTTCAACGCGAGACGTCTCGGCTGTATAAATTTACTTTTCACTTTGTTTGGGGTCGACTCGGCACTTTACGGGGACGACTCTGGAATTGTATCGTTTGAATCCTTGTTTTTCTGTTTTTCTGAGAGGGTCGTCTCTGTACTTTATGGGGACGTCTCGGCTTGTTTGCACTTTTTGCATGGGGACGACTCCGCTGCCTTGGGGACGACTCCGCTGTTATAACTCCGAAAAACATGTCTTCTGGAATTCTCTGAGAGAGTCGACTCCGCTCTTTCAAGGGACGTCTCGGCTGCCTTATCACCGAAAATGACATCCTCTGGAAAACCCTGAGAGAGCCGACTCCGCTACCTCGGGGACGACTCGGAAAGTCTGCTTTTTACTTGCGGGGACGACTCCGCGTACGGTGGGGACGTCTCGCGCATATCTCTTGAAAACTGCCTTTCTGCCGCCACCGAGAGAGTCGACTCTGCTACTGAGAGAGTCGACTCTGCTATCGCGGGGACGACTCGGCAGGTGCCGGGGACGTCTCCAGACGTGCCAGTTCTTCCTGTTTGTGCCAGAGACGTCTCTGAGACAACTCGGAGACGTCTTGGCTGTTCCTGAACTTTTTCTTTCATCTCAAAGATTCTTCAATAAGTCCTTAAAAAATCATGGAAACTTGCCTAGACATTTCTTAACAATATTCTTAATAAAATACATGAAATCCTCAATTAAATTGTTAAGATAAATGGAATTATACTCTAGTGTTTTGTATTCATCAAAATCCATTAGGGGGTCAACATCTTGGGAATTCACTATAATTCCGCGGATTACAGTTGGATTGTTTTCTAGGCTCACAATCCAAAAACCTTTACACTTTGGTTTTTCGGGTTCACCAAAAACCTATGTTGGTTTTACGGGCTCACCAACGAACCTATGTTGGTTTTCCGGGCTCACCAACGAACCTTTACAATTTGGTTTTACGGGTTCACCAATCAACCTATACCGTTGGTTTTACGGGCTTACCAACTAACCTTTACAATGAGTTTAATAAACAAAGTAAGAGGATTTAAGCTCCTAGATGAGCAAATATAACAATATAATCTACAAAGAAGAGTTTAGAGAATAGTTATCGCTTGATGTGACTTCTCTCTTCTTTGTCAAGGATGCTTCACTCTTCAAGGGTGGATGGAGCTCTTAATGACTCTTTGAATCTGCTCAATCACTTTCTTTTTGACTCTTGAATGAAGCACTTGGATAAAGAAGATTAGGGCACTTTGTCTTTCTTGTGTACTCTTTGATATTTTGCAAAAGGATATTCTCTCTGATGAATAGTGCCACTTTAAATTTCTTTCATCCATTGGACAAGCCCCAATGGTTAGAATTCAAAAACTAGCCGTTACTCACTGTTGGAAGGACAAAAAGTACTTCTGCAGAACTAGCCGTTATGCTTCTGCCCGTGTTTGGGTCGGCTCAACCTGTCCTTGGGTCGACCCAACTTTCACTTGGGTCGACTCAACCTTTTCTTGGGTCGACCCTCTCAGAACCACAGAAACTTGCAATTCAGCCTTCCTTCACTTGGGTCGACTCAACATTTCTTTGGGTCGACTTAAGGTTCAGTTGGGTCGACTCAACTTCCACTTGGGTCGACCCTCTCAGGGTTTCCCTTGAGGTTTGGGTCGACTCATGCTTTCCTTGGGTCGACCCAACTACTGTTCATTCATGCCATTTTTGCAGAAGTGTGCCAAATGCTTTCTTGATGTGCCGGGGTCGACCCAATCATCCTTGGGGTCGACTCAATCCACACTTTGCTGCAACTCAAGGTTAGATTCATCCAAATAAACAATGAAATGCATTTATACAAATATACTGAGAGTAACAGACTTATAAATGAAGTATCGAATTAACTTGTAACATACTCTTGATTATTGCTTGTTAATCATCAAAATAATACTATCATCCTCAAGGATTTGCTGCACAAAGCTATTCTAGTGGAAAGGCAATTGAAAGCTAAGAGTACTTCCAAATTTACTACTAGTTCTTCATGGAAATCGATTTGGCAAAACAACAAATCTGTGTCAAAGCCAAAAGAAGATGCAAAGGCCAAAAATTCGATTGCTACACCTAAAGGTAAAATGAAAACTAATTCATCCTCTAGATCTCGTGATATCAAATATTTCAGGTGTCAAGGAGTTGGACATATTGCTTCTCAATGTCCAAATAAAAGAGCCATGATACTGTTGGATAATGGAGACATAGAGAGTGTGAGCTCAAGTGATGATGACATGCCACCATTGGAGGATTGTAGTGATGTTGAAGTTGCTGAACCTGTTGTTGGAGATGTGCTTGTTAATAGGCGTGCTCTCAACATGCAACCTAAGGCGGGTGGTAATGAGGAGCAACGTGAGCATATATTTCATACAAGATGCCATATAAATGACAAGGTATGCAACTTAATCATTGATAGTGGAAGTTGTACTAATGTTGCTAGCACCTTGTTGGTTGAAAAATTGACTTTGCCCACATTAAAGCACCCTAATCCATATAGACTTCAGTGGCTGAATGATTGTGGAGACATAAGGGTGACTAAGCAAGTGATGATTTCATTTTCTATTGGTAAATACAAGGATGAAGTTCTTTGTGATGTGGCACCTATGCATGCTGGACATCTACTTCTTGGGCGTCCGTGGCAATTTGATAGAAGGGTTATTCATGATGGGTACAAAATAGATACACTCTTGTTATGAACAATCACACCATTGTTTTAACACCTCTCCAACCAACCGAGGCCTATGCTGATCAAATCAGAATTACAAGAGAGTGTAAGTTGAGAGAGGAGCAATTGAGCATTCAAGAAAAAAAGAGGAAAGATAAGAAAAATGAGAGTGAGCAGAAGAAAGAAAAGAATAAATCAGAATCCAAAGAAGAGAAAAAAGAGAGAGTGAGTGCATTTGCAAGCAAAAGAGAGGTTGAGAGTGCCTTGTTAGCAAAAGAGCAGCTACTTGTGCCATACACAAGGATGTTTATTTCACTAACGAACTCAATTCTTCTTTGCCTAGTATGGTTGCTTCTTTGTTACAAGAATTTGGTGATATTTTTCCAGAAGAAATTCCCTATGGATTACCTCCTACAAGAGGTATTGAGCATCAGATTGACTTAATTCCAGGTTCTTCAATCCCAAATAGACCAGCCTACAGAACAAGTCCAGAGGAAGCAAAAGAAATTTAAAGGCAAGTAGATGAGTTGCTGCAAAAAGGATTTGTGAGGGAGAGTCTTAGCCCATGTTCTGCTCCTGTGATCTTGGTTCCGAAGAAAGATGGGACGTGGCGCATATGTACGGACTGCCGAGCCATAAATAAAATCACTGTAAAATATCGATATCCTATCCCTAGATTGGATGAGATGCTTGATGAATTGCATGGTTCGTGTGTGTTTTCTAAAATAGATTTGAAGAGTGGATACTATCAAATTCGCATGAAAGAAGGTGATGAATGGAAAACAACTTTTAAAACAAAATATGGTTTATATGAGTGGATGGTGATGCCATTTGGCTTATCTAATGCACCCAGCACCTTCATGAGGTTAATGAACCATGTTTTGCGTTCTTTCATTGGAAAATTTGTTGTAGTGTATTTTGATGATATTTTGATTTATAGCAAAACCTTAGATGAACATGTTAATCATTTGCATGTTGTTCTTAATGTTTTGAGAGAAAACAAATTATATGCTAATCTTAAAAAGTGTTCATTCTGCCATGAATCTGTTGTATTTTTGGGTTTTGTTGTAAGCTCGAAAGGAATAAGTGTGGATGAGAAGAAGGTAAGGGCAATTAGAGAATGGCCTACACCTAAGAATGCAAATGAGGTAAGAAGTTTTCATGGTTTAGCAAGTTTTTATAGAAGGTTTGTAAAGAACTTTAGTTCTATTGCTACACCTTCAAATGAACTTGTTAAAAAGAATGTTGGGTTTAAGTGGAAGGATGTGCATGAGGAAGCTTTTTTTAATTCATTAAAAGAAAAATTGACCAGTGCACCTTTGCTTTGTTTGCCTAATTTTGATAAAGCTTTTGAAATTGAATGTGATGCATCTGGTGTTGGTATAGGGGCCGTACTAATGCAGGACTCTAAACCAATTGCTTACTTTAGTGAAAAGCTTAATGGGGCATCATTGAATTATTCCACGTATGACAAAGAGTTGTACGCTTTGGTGAGAGCTTTGCAAACTTGGCAACACTACTTGTGGTCAAGGGAATTCATAATTCATTCTGACCATCAAAGCTTGAAGTTTCTAAGATCTCAAGGCAAGCTTCAAAAAAGACATGCCAAGTGGTTGGAATTCATTGAGATGTTTCCTTATGTAATCAAGACAAGAATGGTAAGAAAAACATAGTGGCTGACGCATTGTCCAGAAGGTATGCATTGCTTACTTCTTTGCAAACTAAATTACTTGGTTTTGAGTTTATAAAGGACTTATATGCTAATGATTCTGACTTTGGCCAAGTATGGGATTCTTGTTCTCAACATGCTTTTGGGAACTATTATAGGCATGATGGTTTCTTGTTTAAGAAAATAAGTTGTGTGTGCCTGTTTGTTCCTTGCGTGAATGCTAGTTAGAGAAAGTCATGGTGGTGGATTGATGGGACATTTTGGGATGAAAAGGACTTTAGAAATATTGCATGAGCATTTTTATTGGTCTAACATGAAGCATGATGTGCAATCTATCTGTGATAAGTGCATAGCATGTAAACAAGCTAAATCTAAAGTCATGCCCCATGGCTTCTATACACCTTTGCCTGTGTCTAATCAACCTTGGACTGATATTTCAATGGATTTTGTGCTAGGATTACCTCGATCTCAAGGTGGCAAAGATAGTATATTTGTCGTTGTTGATAGGTTTAGTAAAATGGCACATTTCATTGCATGCTCTAAAACCAATGATGCAACACATATTGCTGATCTGTTCTTTAAAGAGATAATACGCTTGCATGGATTGCCTAGAACAATAGTAAGTGATAGGGATGTGAAGTTTCTAAGTCATTTTTGGAAAACTTTGTGGAATAAACTAGGAACAAAACTCTTATTTTCTACTGTTGCACATCCTCAAATGGATAGACAAACTGAAGTAGTAAATAGAACACTTACTACCTTGTTGCGTGCTATCATTCAAAAGAATTTGAAAAATTGGGAGAAATGCTTGCCACATGTTGAGTTTGCTTATAATAGAACTGTTCACTTCTTACTCTCCTTTTGAAGTTGTGTATGGCTTTAATCCTTTGACTCCTTTGGACATCTTACCTTTGCCTACTAATGAGTGTACCAATTTGGATGGTAAGGAAAAGGCGGATACTATTAGGGAGTTGCATGCAAAAGTTCGAGCCAACATTGAGAGGAAGAATGAGCAATATGCAAAGCAAGCAAATAAGGGGCGTATTAAAGTTATTTTTGAACCGGGAGATTGGGTTTGGGTTCATATGAGGAAGGAGAGGTTTCCCACTCAAAGAAAATCTAAGCTGCAAACAAGAGGAGATGGACCCTTTCAAGTTCTAGAGAAGATCAATGACAATGCCTACAAGCTGGACTTGCCAAGTGAATATGGTAATGTAAGTGCTACCTTTAATGTGGTTGATCTATCTTTGTTTGATGTAGGTGATGAATCTGATTCGAGGATGAATCCTTTTGAAGAGGGAGGGAATGATAGAGACGCAACCAGCCCATCTAAAGATCCTTTGCATGGAATTGAAGGTCCTATGACTAGGGCTAAGACTAAGAGGATGAAACAAGCTTTGGAAAGCCTGATCATAAAAATCAAAGGAAAAGAAGACCAACGTGAGATAGAGACTGCACCTAATTGGGTCACTTTCATACAATTGGGTGAAGATGCTTTGAGTCCAACCTGAAGACAACACTTTGGAAAGTCCAAATCACATAACAAGAAGCATTCATGGGAAGGCCAACTTTCCTATTGTATTTGGATTTTCGTGCATATTTTTGGGGTGATTTTTCAGATGATATTTGTATTCCCCAAGTCACATTCAGACTTTCTTGTAGTTTCCAAAGTCACTATAATTACTTTGGGATCTTTTTCCTAAGTTCTGGTTACTTTTCTAGGAGTAGGTGTAACATGCATTTTTCCAAGCCTCGGTAAACGCAGCCTTGGTAAATGCATGACAAGTAGTGCTATGTAATTTCCTAGGAGTTGCTTCTCTTTGAAGCCATTTCAGCCTTAAAATAGAACCTGATTGTACTTGAAAGGGGGAGGACGCATGAATGAAATTTGAGAGTTTCTCTTATGTGAGAGCTTCATCTTTGTTCTTAGATTAGAACTTGATAGTGTTGGTTCTACCGGCAGGTCACGGTTAGGGTCACGCTTCTTTTGATAACTTTGGTTTCACCGGCAGGTCGCGGATAGGGTCAAGTTCCTCTTTATCTACCCGTTTTCAGGACGGTCCGAAGTGTGCTCTTATCAGGGCTCCTCACAGAGTAATCTCCAGAGCTTATTCAACGGGCATTCGAAGATTGACTGATGCATAAGGATTAGTTTTTAGTTTACATTCAAGTTATTTCTATATAAATTTTTTATTAAAAAACATAAAATTAAAAAAATAAAAAAAAGTAAATATAAAAAATAAAAAAATTGCTTGCTCATTTAATCAGTACAACCTAATGACATTGCATAAACTTTAAAAAAAAAATCATTGATTAATTGCTGCATTTAGTATTAAGTATCTGTATAAAATAATTTAAGAGCAAAACCCATTAAAAAGATAAGATCGGAAAGTCATTACCTGTCCTTAGCCCAAAAATCACCACCTTGCATACATATCCTAAGCCAAATTAAATTAACATCAATTAGACGTTGGCCTTAGGATTTTCGAGCTCAATTAGGCTCTTGGAAAGAAGCGGCTGAAAGCCACTCCAGTGAGAATTTAGTAATTGGTAATGTCTAGGAAAGTTTTACAACAGTGAAAATTGTTACGGGTATTGTGGTATCGGTGTATCCCTTCTGGCACCACCACACACCCCGGGACTTTTCTGGTCACTAGTTACTGGATCGCTTAACTGGTAAGCTCAAGCTTAATCTGAAAGGAAGATTAGGAGCTGTCTAATCTAGAGAGAATTTTAGAAATTGTTTAACCTAATAAATCTCTGTGCAACTAGATTTAAGAAGCTACTAAACCTCACTTAATTCTAAGATTAATAGGGTCAAATTGTTGTGTGGTGTTGGTTGTGATCATCTATGTCTAGCCCTTCTCTTCTATTAGAATTTCGTTTATTTTAGGAGTCAAATCTAATGAATTGTTGATAATGTATGCATGGTAGAAGGTCATTAAGGGATAAGTTAACCCCATTTGATCCAGATTGATAGAACTTTTCATCACAACCTGTGAACTATAAACCAACCGTCAATCTCTATAATGGGTGAACATATTAGAACTTTGAATGAGTTGTTCGCACCCATATCCGCTAGTCCCCCTACTTGCATAGTATTACCAATTAATAATGCAACCCAATTCGAGATTTGGGCTGCAACAATAAACATGTTACCCAAGTTTCATGGGTTCGAGAGTGAACAACCCTACATTCATCTAAACAAATTTTTGACAATCTGTCAAACATTTAGAAATCAAAACTTAGATGAAGAGGGTATTAAATTAAGGTTGTTTTCCATGACTTTAGAGGATCGTGCTGCTGCATGGCTGTATTCCCTTGCTTCAAATTCTATCACATCATGGGAACAACTATCTAGGAAGTTCATGGCTAAGTTCTATCCCATGGTAAAGACTGAAAAAATTAAGGATGCCATCAGAACTTTTAGAGAAAAATCTGAGGAGGAATTTTTCCAACTTTGGAAAAGATTCCATGATCTTTTGGTCAAGTGTCCGCACCATGGGCTTGATAAGGCTGATCTGGTCCACTTTTTTTATAAAGGACTAACTCCGGCACATAGAAACATGATTGAGTCCATGCACAAGGGTAGGTTCATGAACCAAACCCCAGATCAAGCCTATGAATTTCTTGTTGACTTAGCCGAGAACGCCCAAAATTGGAGTAGCTATGGTGAGGAAGTAAATAGAGATGAGTTTGGATCTAGAAAATTAGGTAATTATGAAATAAAAGCAGACCCAGATCTCAAAAATGTTATATCCAATTTGGTGACTGGAATAAACAATTTAGGCAAAAAGTTTGATGCTTTCACTGTGTCCACTAGTTCAGGGTCATATAAAGAGTCAAATCCCGTCATGAAAGTGGATCACGAGTCATATAGTTTGTGTGTCTTGTGTAATAGTCTGGAGCATCTAGTGGAGTGCTGCCCTAATCTGCCCACCATAAAGGCCGACCAAGCAAATACTCTAAATTCATATAGTGCCTTTAAGAAGCCCACTCCCAACTCGTTCAGCCCAGTTTACCACCCTGATAATAGGTTCCACCCAAATTTTTCATACAAGCAGAACGAACCTATTCAGTATCAAGATGGTCCACCAGGTTTTCAGAACAACTACCCCATGATAGGTCCATCACATATGAACCAACCTTTGGTTCCATCTGTACCTCCTTATAATGCTCCTATCCCATAGCAACCTTCACCATTAAAAATCATGATGGCCAATATGATGAAACAACAACAAGATTTTATCAAGCAACAACAACAGACCAATACAGCCCAAGCCCAGACTAACCAATTTCATGCGCAAGCAATTGCAAAACTTGAGGTTAGTCTGAGCTAAATAGCTAACTCTCTAGGGGATAGGAAGAAAGGTGAACTACCTAGTCAACCAGTGCCTAACCCTAGTAGACAACAAAATCAAGGTCAGATAGGTCAGTATCAAATCAATTCTAATAGAAATCCGACCTATGAAGTCCAGGCAATTATCACTTTAAGGTCTGGCAAGCAATTGGACAATAAAGTCCAACTTCCTGAACATGAAAAAGAAAATAAAAATGAATATGATAAGAACCCTATTCAGAAGAGAGGTCAAGAATAGGATAAATCACACAAAAAGAAAGAACCTATAGAAACATACAAACCTAAGGTTCCCTTTTCCAGCAGACTTCAGCACTCCAAGAAACAATCTAACTTTGATGAAATCATGGAAGTCTTTAAAACTGTTCGAATAAATATACCTTTTCTCGATGCCATAAGACAAATTCCTTCCTATACAAAATTCTTGAAAAACCTCACCACGGTCAAAAGAAAAAACCAGCATTCCTACACAAGCTGTTATGGCTGCACAAGCCTCATCTCTCATTCAACAACAGATTGCCCCTAAATACAAAGATCCTGGTTGCCCCACCATTGAAATAAAAATAGGAGAGACGATCATCCAGAGAGCCCTATTAGATTTAGGAGCCAGTGTGAACCTACTTCCCTACAATGTGTACCAAAAGTTAGGTTTGGAGGAATTAAAATTCACAAATATTACCCTTTCCTTAGCATATAGGATGGTGAAGTATCCCAAGGAGATTGTAGAGGATGTAATAGTGAAGGTAAACGAGTTTTTACTATCCTGTGGACTTCGTTATCCTTGAGACCGAACCTGTAATACATCCAGACAATCACACACCTATAATTTTAGGTAGACCCTTCTTAGCCACAGCAAATGCGGTGATCAATTGTCGAAATGGAATGCTCAAGTTATCTTTTGGCAATGAAAGTTGAGCTTAATGTCTTCAACATAAGTAAACAACCACCAGACGACAAAGAAATCAATGAAGTTGACATGATTGAAAGTCTGGTTCAGAAGACTTTCTTACAAACTTATAATAAGGACCCTTTAGAGGCTTACCTTGTCTATTCCGAGGAAGGGGTCGAGCATGCGCCCCCTAATTCTATTCCCCTTATGAGCATAGATCGTCATCAGCCGACTGTTCTTTCTCAGACTCTTCCAAAACCATTCTTAGATAATGGTTGAAAAAAAAAGGAGATCTATATTTTGTCTGGCTGAAGACATAAAACTTAGCTCTCTTGGGAGGCAACCAACACATAAATAAAAAAAAAGAAAAGAAAAAATCAATAAATTACTAACATGCAGGTTTGGAGGTTTTTGGCCCCAATTATCACTTTATCCATCCATATCAGGTAACTTCTCCTCTGTCCTATTATTGCTTTAAATTTTCTTTAACATTGAGGACAATGTTAGATTTAGGTATGGAGGTGAGAATATTTTTGATTTTTTATGCAATTTAAAAAAATAAATAAATAATTTTTTTAAAAAAATAATTAATTAAAAAAAGGGTGATCTCAAATTTTTAACTCAAACTCTAATCTTTTTGGATGTACAAACTAGAAATTGCTTTGACAATAGCTTTGAGTAAGGAATATCATAGCAGTTCTAGCTTGAGTTTTCGTCCCACCTATCTTCAGCTAACATAATACAAGATGATTTAGCACATACATATAAGCACATGAATAGTGGGGTATGTATACTTGCAACTAATATGAATACTTTTAATCTTCGGGATAATTTAAAGTTATATGTGTGATGAACACCCTAATTAAAAAAAAAGATAAAATAAAATAATGAGTTTATTTTAAGTCTTCTCACTGAGTAACCGGACCTCTTGCCTCGCAAGCAGCGAGTGTTCATGTAAAAGGTGAGAATGATTGAGATTAAACTTTGACTGACTAATTTAGCCTCGAAGCCTAGTTAACTTGAGTTATTAAGCCTGTTAGGGTGTCTCTACACCTAGTGCCCTAAGCCATCTGGATCGGGAGTCATTGGCCTAACACTCGCTACATGGGTCAGCTAGAAAGCTTAATAAGGCTAGATATTGCACAAGTCATTCTCTTAGCATTCAGTCAGATAAAAAATAATAATAATAATAATAAAAATTTGGGGTGTTCATTACCATTTAACTCTAGAAAGTCTTGAAAATCGGAGTGATCATGTTGGAAGTAAGTGAAAGCCACTCATTTATATAATATTATCTTGCACCTCACTACATTCTTGACTTGTTAGCAGATAGATGGGGTGTAATGAAACTCGAGTTAGAGTCTGCTTAAATATGATAGCAATAAGTCTTTATTATCCTTGCAATTCTAAGTTCATACAATAATACTTGTTCAAATTTTGAGTTAAACATTAGAAATCCCTGACTAATGAAGTTTGTGGGTAACTTCACTGCAAACCCTCATGAGACAACACTCGTCCACTAGGGTAACCTAGGGATTTAAAGGCTTGTTGCACGTGCTAAGTGCAATCGTGACTCCCTACGAAAATGGGTACATATCTTAGTTTGTGTATTTAGCTTCAATAAAAAAAGCGAGAGAGAGAAAAAAAAACATAAGTTAGACTACATCTTTTTGTGCCCTCATTTTATTGTTTGCTTGTTAATTGCTAGAGACTAGCAATAAGCTAGTTGGGGGGTGTGATGAGAGCACAAAAGTGCGACCTACATGTCACTAAAATTAGTGTTATTGCTAACCGATAATAATAAATTCACTAGATTAATATTATATTTGGGTTTGACCACAGATTATCATAAATTAGAGATAAAATGCACATTGAGTACAAATTTGACTTCAGAAGGATCCCTTCCCAGATTCGACCCAGTTGAAGATCGAGTCGGGTTCGAGTCGGGTTCAGGTCCGAGTCGGGTTCAGGTCTGAGTCGGGTTCAGGTCCGAGTCGGGTTCGGGTTCGAGTCGGGTTCGGGTCCAATTTTTCTGTGCTTTTGGGAAAGAATTTTGGGCAAATCTATTTTGGCCATATCATAACTATGAGGTGTTGGGTGATCCATGACTTGAAAGACTTGCACTTGACCTCCAGTCAGAATAGATGATCCGTGACGAACTCAGTCCGTCCGTCTACAAGCCAAATTACATATCACACTATTTTTTTTAGATGACTGATTGGATGGAACTTGGTGTCTCCCAGCTCCCATCTCAAAACATCTTCCATCTTCGTCGATCCCACAGCATCCCGTGGCCTCGCATCCAAGCATCCGTGCCAGCTCCCGTTGGATCCCCAGCATCACGCATCAATCTTCCTCTTCCGCTTCATCATTGGCATCCTCCGCGTCTCCCTCTTCCTCCTGCAGTGCCCCAGCCACGGACCACTTTCTGGATCAGCACCACCGTCCCGTGATCCACGTCCCAACATCTTCCATGGCGCCCTCCAAGTCACCCCAGCTCATTTTGCGGCCAGCCCCTCTTCACCGTGTCCGTGATCAACGCTCACAGTAGCCTCCTCCGCCTCAGCCCGCGGTAGCCTTCATTGTCATCCATCGCACCATCTCGCGATCCGCCCAGCCGATTCAAGGAGCGTCCTCAGCTGTCCAAGTCCGGATCCACTCCCGCGATGCAGTTCGAAAATGCCTCCTCTTAGCCCGCGGCCTCCTTCATCTGCGATCCCGCCAATGCAGCCTCCGCGTCCGGACATCCCGCGACAGCATACCCCGGCTCCTCCAGTGATCCAAGCCGTCCGGATTCGAGGCGTACTCAGTGGCTGCCCTCCCCCTGTACCGCATCCGCCTTTCCTTCCGCCCATAATCCAGCCATCCACGCAAGCTCGGGCGATCTATAAGAAGATGGGAGGAAGGGGAGGAAGGGGAGGAAGCTGGGCAGTGGTGGTGGCCAGCTGGTCCAAGGAGGAGGGGAGGAGAGCTCGGTTTGGGTGGTGGCCGGCGAGTCCAAGGAGGAGGAAGTGAGCTCGGTTGAGAAGGAAAATAGAGCATTGCTCTATTCTTGGGGGGAAGAAAAGAATAAAAAAATATATTTTATGTTCTAACGGGAGGGAGAAGCTTTTTGTTTTATTTTTTTATGTTATTTGTAAAAGAGAAGAAACATTAGGTTTCCAATCTCCACTTTTATTTGTAATGAATTTTCTTTTTATCAAATCTATCATTTCTTTTTCATGGCAATCCTATTCTAGGTTCAAGTTAATTTCTTTTTTTTTTTAATGCAATCTTTTAATTCTTCTTGATGCAATACATTAAATTTGTCTTTTATGCAATTTATATTCTAGGCTTTTGATCTTCTTAGCACTTGTTTTCATCCATTTTAATTTATGCCAAATTTTCCTTTGAATAGTTAAACATTTCATGAATTTATAAATGCTCTTTGATTTCTAAGTAGTTGTCTTTTTATTATTTTAAATAAAGAAGATTCTTTGGTAGACCAGAAAATCAGTCAATATCCTAAAAATAATGTTTTTCTTCTATCATTCAAAAGTCGATTTCGAATCGGAGTGAACGTTTTAATTTTTATGCAACTCCAATCACCTTCCTGTGGATCGACCTCTTACAACCGCTATTCTTCGAGTAGGAAAGGTAAGAGTAAAATTAAATTAAACTTTGTTTGTCAGTTCTAACAACGATCTGTTTAGCATATTTTTAGTTAGATAGGAATCAGACGAACAGGCCCACATACATCAGAATATACAAGGGTCAATAAATCACTGGCTCATTCACCTTTTCTGATAAAAGGTGATTTAGTCATTTTACCAAGAAGGCATGATTCACAGGTTGTCAATGATTCACAATCATTAACATCGAGGATTCCCTCTTTACTTAACCTGTTCATCCTGTTCTTATTAATATGACCTAGCCTATGATGCCAAAGGTAGACATTCGTGACATTATCTATTCTATGGCGCTTATTGGATTTATACATTACATGAACAGGCTGTGACAAAATGTAAATGCCATTACTTATAATTTCATTCATTACAACAACACCATTCCAAATGACATTGCAATAATCCTTTTTTATTGATATTTCATAATCATTTTTGGCCAAAAGGCCTACAGAAATGATATTCAATAGAAAACTTGGACAATAGTGACAATCACTAAGGACATTTACATAAGAGCTGAATTCAAGTTTAAGAATTCCTAATGCTAGAACTGCAACTGGTCTTCCATCTCCAACATTCAGGAACCTTTCTCCTTCTTTAAACCTCTTACTGACTTGTAGCCCCTGCAACGAATTACAAATATTAAAAGGACTACCAGTATCCAATACCTAGGTTGAATTATCACAAATAGAAAAATTGCAAGGTACCTTGATTGGCAACTGATTGCCCACTTTTCTTAGACCAGTTTGGATCGAGGGATGCAATGTAAAGAGGACGGTTCCTCTTCCAATGTCCTTGCTTCTTGCAGAAAGAAGCACTCCGCCTTGCTCTGATCAGCCTTTTTATTCTTTTTCTGACTAGGCTGAGCATGGTGCACCTGTTTCTTTAGGATTTTATTTTTATTTTTCTTTTTTCCTTTCTTAAAGGGGCAACCCTTGGATGAACCTCCCACTAAGTTCACCGTCTTCTTAAGAAGTTGGTGATAATTCTCAATCGTCTGTAGTAACCCCAACAATTGGTGATAATTCACTACAGATTTCATCATACGAAAATGAGTGAGAAAGGACGGTATGATACAGGCAATGAGTTTAGTATGGCATCCTTCCCCAATTGATCATGAAGGAAAAAGCCAAGAGAGCTTAGACGCTCGATCAACTCAATCATGTACAATACATGATCAGTTACCGAGGTTCCATCTTTCATTCGGGAAGCGCTGAAGATGGCACAACTAGTTTTGTGCCTCTCAACGTCGTTAGGAACACCGAATGATTCATTCAACACTTTGAATGATTCTTCCGGCTACGTATTCTCAAAACACCGTACTAAACTCATCACTCATTGCTGCCAACATGATGCATCGAATAGTGGTCCGATCACTGAGCCACTTCTGATAAGTGTCTCTGGCCAATCTTGATGCATTAGCAGCAGGCTGCAAATGTGCTTGATCCGTTATCACATAAAGGATGCCTCTCATGCTCTAGCACTATTTTCATTTTTTCTATGGCCAATTATTGAAATTTGGACCAGTCAACTTGTTATTGTCCAACAATGATCGAAGTGATAAATTAGTGGCTATTTTCTGCATAAAAGAAAATTTGCTATTAGTATATGAATTGACTAAACTCAATAGACTTGGACTTTAGTCTAAAGTACTTCCACTATTTTATACAAATTGTAGCCTCTACTCTAATTCGAAAAATTACTCCTAATTCTTTAGTGGCACTGAACCCAATAATCGCATATAGGCTCGAGTGTGGCTCTGATCGGCTCTTTCAATTTCAAAGTAAACACGCAATAGCACGTATCCTGTAGGATAGTGATTACGGATGTCGGTTCCACAGGGATTGGAGACAAGTTATTTTTCTTTATAATAAATCAAAAAGAAGAGTTTTGCTAACTTAATTATACTGAATTAATCTATGAGTATGAATTTGAAATTTATCAAAGTAGATGGATCTAGGGTTTGGAATCCACCGCCGTAGCATTGCATTAGGGGACTGTGTTCTTAATTTTTATCTTTTGAAGAGGCATGCAAATTGGCTACAAGCCTTTAAAATAAAAACATAAAGAGTTTTAGGAAGCTTCCATCTTCGGTATAGCATGAAGTGTCTACCTAAGCATGCTAATCTGGGGTGCAGCACACCTCATCTTCCTAGGCATGGATCATCTTAGACTACTTTAGCAAATATGAATAGTAAATAGCATGCTCAAGGTTTAAACATCATAAAAGAAATTTTTCATTGAGAATGAGAATTTAAACAAACTCCAAAAAGATTAAAAGAGTACGAACTACACATGCCCTGATACATTACTAGGGCTTCATCCAGCCCTAGATTGGATATTTAGCCGTGCATGGCTTCCGGACGACCTCCCATCTTCATATTATAAACTTCAGCTCCCATTATTCCCAAAATATTCTCTTTCCCCCCCTCCTTTCTCTTTTTTTTTTCTTCTTTCTTTGTTCGGCTCTCTTCTCTTCACCGAAACAGGGCCATCCCCTGTTTTCTCCCCAAACCGAGCCCTCTCTTAGCCGATGGCCACCTGATAAGTGCTAAATAATGCATGAATTAATATCTTACTCATAGCACTTATCATTATTTTAACGCATATATTTTAAATTTAAACATAAGAAAATCATTCCCCTTCATCATTGCATTTTAATTAGAAATAATTCAAGTTTGATTATTTTTATTGATCGAATCTAATGTATGCAGGTCAAGTCAAATTCATTAATTTCTGAATCCAAATGCACGCACCCTGCAAATTAGATCCTCTCAGATTTTGATTCAGTTGTTCATCCCGTTTCCAAGCCAATCTAACACACTCATTTCATCCCGTGTGCATGCTATTCGGACCCAGGAATAGAGCCGTAAAGGATTGTTCCCAGCTCATCTTTTCTTCTTCTAGACATCTCCTAGCTTCTCCCGCAATGCGTGACAAGCAAACTACCTTCATCCACGTCAAAAAAGGATCCAGGAATTTAGCTTCCCATGTCTTCCGAAATCCCTGCATCCTACCCATATCCTCTCCGGATTCTTCTCATTTGCGATGGCTTCTCTCCCAGTAGGATGAACATCTCCCAACATACCTCCCCTGTTCCGCATCCAAGCCAATCAACAACCCAATCCCATGCTCTCCGCGTTCCTTCCAACGTCTTCCCATCCAGCTCTTAGCCGAGTCCCAAGCTTCATCTTATGGATCATCTCCCCTGTTCCCAACCGAATCGAGTTCATCTGCATCTCCCCAACTTCTTCCGCTAGATCCCAGCAAGGATAAGCCTTCCGAACTCCCAGATTTCATCCAAGCATCCGTTCCAAGCTCCCGAGTTCATCCTCATCCCATCGGAATTAACTCCATCATCTCGGATTACAGCCTTATCTCTTCTTCGGAACAGAATCCCAGCATATTCATCTCCCCTATTTCTGGATCAACTCCTTCATTCCATTCTCTTCCCAGCATCTGTATCTCCGCGTGTCTTCCCTCCCGTCCGCGATTCAAGGCCTCTTTCCTCCACGGATCATTCCGTTCGCGATGGCCTTCAACGCTTCCCCGTTTAAGCGGAACAGAACCATCACGAGCTTCAGCCGTTTCTTCCATTCTCAGCTGTGGAGTGATTGACTATACCCCTATTTGATTTTGATGAGCTCAAAGCATTGAGTATATTTCATGTTGTACTAATGAATTCAATCTAATGTTTCAAGCAAATATATGTGAATTTATCTTTAAGAATATCGAGCTTTTGTTCAAAGTCATTTGGCTAAGTTTTGAACTCAATTAAGCCAAAGTCTGAAGCTCGAGTCGACTCCGAAAGATTGCGAGTCGACTCTAAGTATTTCAGAGGTTCTGGCACAAGCTCGAGTCGACTCCAGTACACTACGAGTTGACTCCGACTAAGAACAGACAGAAGGACAGAAAGATGAATTTCAGACCCTGTCACGGAGTCGACTTCAACAATTTCGAGTCGACTCCGATGCTTGCCGAGTCGACTCCCGACAGTTTCGAGTCAACTCCAAGGAGTAACAGACAGAAAGACAGAGAAGTGTTTTCTAGACTCTGTTACCGAGTCGACTCCAGAAGGATGCGAGTCGACTCCAACGTTTGGCAAGTCGACTCCTAAACATGCCAGACTCGACTCTTAGAGGAAAGCGGATCGAAAGGTAGAAAACCAAACTTAGTGACTCTGAGAGCCGAGTCGACTCCAAGAATTCAATAGTCGACCCCAACAAAGTGCGAGTCGACTCCGAGGCAGTTCAACTCGAAAGACAGAGGATCAATTTCACGGTCTCTGAGAGCCGAGTCGACTCCCAGATGATCCGAGTCGACTCAAGAGAGAAATGCAGAAAAATAGATCTCTGGAATCCTGAAAACGAGTCGTCTCCAAAATGCCAAGTCATCTCCAGATCATGGCGAGTCGACTCCAGGTTTGGCCCGAGTCGACTCCAGAACGGGACAACACTTTAATTCAAATCCTGAACAGTGGGCGAGTCATCTCCAGTAAAGCATGAGTCGACTCCAGCAACAGCCGAGTCGACCCCAGATCGAGCGAGTCGACTCCGACCCCAACGGATACATTGTCAGAATGTGCAGACTGTGCAGAACGGCCACAAATCAGTGTCTAACGGCTATTTTTCAAGGAGGACTGTTTAAATAGCCAGAGTGAACAGTAGTAGACATCAAGAGAGTTACTCCATCTGTGCATTAAGTATTTTTCCAACTACCAAGAGTCTATTGAGAGAAAAGATAAGCAAAAGAAGGAAGAAACGCATTCAATACATTTCTAGAAGTCTTTCCTTCGCATTCAAGGCTCTTCTTCTAGCATCAAATCTTCAGTGCACTCAAAGAGAGACTCAGAGTTCGAAACCCTTCTCTTCCTCTTCCGAAATCCGTTAGGGCTTCTAACTACTCTATTCATATTGATTCATATTTGCTTGTAAGAAGCTTTCCTTGTATCTTTCCTAAACTATTTCTTACTTGATTCAATCGGAGTTTGAATCAAGGGTTGTAAGGTTTGTTGGTGAGCCAAAGTTAAACCAACGGTGTAAAGGTTCGATTGTGATCCCGAAAAAATAATCGGTGGTTCTAGTCGGTGAGCCTGTGAAAATCGACGAGTTCGTTGTGATCTCGCAAAAACAACAAGTTGGATTGTGACTTGTAAACAACCGGCAGTATCCAAGGAATTATAGTGAACTCCCAAGTGAAGCTTGGTGTGCCCAAGGTGACAAGCCAAAGGGGGTGAATTGGTTTCTTTTAATTTTAACTATCTTACTTGTGTTAAATGATGAGTTAGTGAACTTAAACAAATCACAATGCAAACAACAAGAAGTATAGTGGTTCGGTGCTCTCCTTAGCACCTACGTCCACTCCCCAAGCGACCCCTTGGGAATTCACTATAATCCCGCAGTTACAGTTGGATTGTTTTCCGGGCTCACAATCCAAAAACCTTTACACTTTGGTTTTCCGGGTTCACCAAAAACCTATGTTGGTTTTACGGGCTCACCAACGAACCTATGTTGGTTTTACGGGCTCACCAACGAACCTTTACAATTGGTTTTACGGGTTCACCAATCAACCTTCCGTTGGTTTTGCGGGCTAACCAACTAACCTTTACAAGAGTTTAATAAACAAAGAAGAAGATTTAAGCTCCTAGATGAGCAAATATAACAATATAATCTACAAAGAAGAGTTTAGAGAATAGTTATCGCTTGATGTGACTTCTCTCTTCTTTGTCAAGGATGCTTCACTCTTCAAGGGTGGATGGAGCTCTTAATGACTCTTTGAATCTGCTCAACCACTTTCTTTTGACTCTTGAATGAAGCACTTGGATGAAGAAGATTAGGGCACTTTGTCTTTCTTGTGTACTCTTTGATATTTTGCAAAAGGATGTTCTCTCTGATGAATAGTGCCACTTTAAATAGTTTCCTTCATCCATTGGACAAGCCCCAATGGTTAGAATTCAAAAACTAGCCGTTACTCACTGTTGGAAGGACAAAAAGTACTTCTGCAGAACTAGCCGTTATGCTTCTGCCCGTGTTTGGGTCGGCTCAACCTGTCCTTGGGTCGACCCAACTTTCACTTGGGTCGACTCAACTTTCCTTGGGTCGACCCTCTCAGAACCACAGAAACTTGCAATTCAGCCTTCCTTCACTTGGGTCGACCCAACATTTCTTTGGGTCGACTCAAGGTTCAGTTGGGTCGACTCAACTTCTTCTTGGGTCGACCCTCTCAGGGTTTCCAGAGAACCTTTTCTGTCATCTGTTCTGTCTTGCCTTTGGGTCGACCCTCTCAGGTTTGGGTCGACTCAAGCTTGGGTCGACTCAACTTCTCTTGGGTCGACCCTCTCAGTATTTCCAGAGAACCATTTTCTGAGTTGTTGAGAAGCTTGAGTTTGGGTCGACTCATGCTTTCCTTGGGTCGACCCAACTTACTGTTCATCTGTGCCATTTTTGCAGAAGTGTGCCAAATGCTTTCTTGATGTGCCGGGGTCGACCCAATCATCCTTGGGTCGACTCAATCCACACTTTGCTGCAACTCAAGGTTAGATTCATCCATATAAACAATGAAATGCATCTTTATCTTTATATAAATATACTGAGAGTAACAGACTTATAAATGAAGTATCGAATTAACTTATAACATACTCTGATTATTGCTTGTTAATCATCAAAATAACACTATCATCCTCAATCTCCCCCTTTTTGATGATTACAAAATATAGAGTATGAGCCTATTGATACTTATCTTAAAATCAGTTTTAAAAGGGCTCAAGTTGCTGAATTTCAGCTTTTCAAATATGAGAGTGAAGTCTCCCCCTATATCATTCAAATGTTTCCAATTTGACTTTTTGAATTGCTCCCCCTTTTTTATATTTCATTAAAGATGAAACTCCAAAAATTTGAGATAAAGCATGAGTTTCAGGTTATGTATCGAGGTGTGAAAGGTGCGTGCCAAATTCTGAAATTCTATGTGCCAAATTCTGAAATTTAATAGAAATTTTAGATTTGATCATTTTCATTGTTACAAATTGCTCCCCCTTAAATGTATATGCTTTCCTATATATAATTTTCAATTTTTTACAACTTATTTCTCTTTCTTACACATCAACTTATTTCTCTTTCTTTACTTCTCCCCCTTTTTGTTATCATCAAATAGGTGCATGGGAATAGACACAATAAATAACAAACATTCAAACTTCATTGATCAAAATAGGAACATTTTAGTACAATAATGCCAAAAACAAAAGCAAATACAATGTTCCTCAATCAAAGTTCAAAGTACATGATAAACACAAAATACATATGAGAACTAGATACCTATCCTAGGCTCTAAACAGAAATACTAATATCAGCCTAGGGAGTATCTAATGGCTGGGATCTAGTCCTCATCCTCCTAGTATACGTGGCGAGGGGAGGTCGAGCCTGATGAGACTGAGTCTGGCGTGGAGCACGTGAGCTGGATGACTCTGTGCCGAAATCTCTGACTCAGCAGCCTGTGGCACAGATGGTCCATGGTCTCTCTCTCTCCGTAGAGCTCCTATCTGCTCCTCAGATCACTGATCTCAGCAGACATGATATCTAGTCTGCTCGTCAGCCCATCAGTGATAGTCCTCGCCTGAGCTGATAAGCTCAGTCATCCTACTCCAGAACTCATCTGTGTCTCCCGCAGGAACAGATGACGATGGTCCAGCCTCTGAAGGTGCAGTAGGATGATCCATATGCTCCTCATCCTCAGGGATAGGGTCTCCAATATCTGGTGCATCACCCTCTGGTGCATCACCCTGAATCCCTGCTCCAGTATGAACCCACTGCCCGTTCACTTTCTCATAGCCCATGCGTATAAGTGATCGTGCAGTGTATGTATCAGTATGAAGCAGATGCCTGGAGATCTCCCCTCGACAGATATGTCGTGCTGTCGGAAGATCAAGGTGAGTATCATACCATAAGGCAGGGATACTCTGGAGTTGCAGATCACCTTCCTCATCTGCCTCAGATCATGGCCGGGAGATTCAGGGGAATACCCTGAATAATATGCTCCATCACTACTAGATCTCGCTCTGTGATGAGATCGAATCTCCCGCTCTTCGGAAATAAATCCTATTTATTACTGAGCATAACCTCATTTCAGCAGAAAGAGAGCTGCTATTACCTTCTCCGAAAAGTCGAAGTCTTCATTTTCCATTATCAACTGCAGGGCTCTCATCTTGTTTTCTGGCTTTTCTGGAGTGGCTCCTTCGCAGGGAGATGAAGCAACTCACTCAAACTCTCCTCGGAAACTCGAACCCTAACTCCTCGAACTTCCGAAATAAGCCCTCCCATTCCAGTTTTGAGGAAGGCATAGAACTCCCGAACTATCCGGGGTAGATCATCACATCTAGGGAGCAAAGATACTCCCAACCTTGCCTTGGATCCATTCCCTCAAACGGAACCCTTCTTGATCAAAGAACTCGGAATGGATCCTTCTCCCCGTTGTAACGGTCTCCCCGCAAATCTTGCAAGTTTACTGGGGAAGGAGGAGGAGGTGGCTCTGCACGTGCCTCACGTTGTGGAGACACTGTAGATGGCTCCGTAGCATTCTTTCCTCACGTTGGATCCGTGAGACTCTCCGGATCTCTTGGCTACGGCTCTTTTGGGTCCCATTTCTCCAAGATCTTAAGTAATCTACTGTTTGGAGATGATTGGAGGAGTTTGGAGAGTGGGGAATAGGTTTTCAGAAGAGGACAAGGGCAAACAGTGCCCTAAAAAGCTCTCGGGTCCCCCTTTTAACAGTGGGGTCCCGACGTTGGGTCGACTCAAGAATTTTCTTGGGTCGACTCAACGTTGGGTCGACCCTATTCTGGGTTGGGTCGACCCAAGTTCAGAATTTTTTCCTTTTCTCTTCCTTTTTGCTTCTAAAAATTTCTTTGCTTCCAATCCTTACAAATTCTTTTTGGAACAATGTACATGAGTAAGGAATCTATATATGATAATTTTGACTCATGTTTCATGGGTTTTTTTAAGAAAATGGAAGGAATGTATTCATGAGACTGCTTGCTCCCTTTTATATCTCTTCAATAGAAAGGATCATATATGCCCTAATTCCCCTCCTTAGTGGTGCCAGAATCTATCTCCACTCAACGGCTTTTGTAAAATGTCGGGCTAATTATTTTTCAGTGCATATATGTTCATACATATGTTTCCCATTTTGCACATGATCCCTAATAAAATGATACCTTATTTTCTATGTGTTTGACTTTAGAATATTGAACCGGATTTTAGTAAGATTGATGGCACTAGTATTATCACACTTAATAGGAATATTATCTAGCTAAACTCCATAGTCTCTAGTTGTTACTAAGCCATAGTACTTGAGTACAACAACTACCAAGCAGCTATATATTCAGCTTCAGCTTTGACAGTGCCACTGATTCTGCTTTTGCTAAACCATGATTACTAAGTTGTTCCTAAGAATTGATATGTACCACTAGTTCCTTCCTATCTAATTTGCATCCAGCAAAATCAGCATCTGAGTATGCAAGCAAATCTAGACAGAAGTCTCTTGAGTACCATAATCCTATATTCGTAGTTCCTCTTTAAATATCTAAGGATTCTTTTAACAGCACTTAAATGTAACTCCTTAGGATCTGATTGGTATCTAGCACATATTCCTACACTAAATACGATGTCTGGTCTACTAGCAGTAAGGTAGCAGCAAGGATCCAATTAGTCCTCTATAGAGCTTAATATCAATACTCTTCCCTTTTTCATCTTTGTCTAGCTTACTAGTAGGATTCATTGGAGTGCCTACTCCCTTATGATTTTCATTCCCAAACTTCTTTAGTATTTCCTTTGTATAACTTAGTTTGATGAATGAAAAATGCCTTCTTTAGTTTGTTTGATTTGTAATCCTAGAAAGAAACTTAGTTCTCCCATCAAACTCATTTCGAATTCTCCATGCATTTAAATCAGCAAATTCTTTGCAAAGAGTATCATTTGTGGCACCAAAGATTATGTCATCTACATATATTGTATCCACTAATAGATTTTTGTCCTTTCTTTTGAGAAATCAGTGTTTTATCTATATTTCCTCTACTAAAAGTCATTATTAAGCAGAAATTTGCTTAATCGATCATACCAAGCCCTAGGTGCTTACTTTAATCTATATAATGCCTTATGTAGTCTAAACACATGATTTGGCAATTCATGATTCTCAAAACCAGAGGTTGCTCTACATATACTTTCTCCCTCAATAAAACCATTTAAGAATGCACTTTTTACATCCATTTGATATAATTTGAAAATCCATGAAACATGCAAATGCTAGAAGTAATCTAATAGCCTCTTAATTCTACTACAGGAGCAAATATTTCATCAAAATCTATTCCTTCTTCTTGATTGTTATCTCTTAGCTACAAGTCTAGCTTTATTTCTTATAACTAACCCAATTTTCATCTAATTTATTTCTAAAGATCCATTTTGTTCCAATTACTGAGTTATGCTTTGGTCTTTCAGTTAATGTCCATACATTACTTCTTTGAATTGAATTTAATTCTTCTGCATGGCATTTATCCAATTAGTATCTTTTTCAGCTTCTTCATAAGTCTTAGGTTCTAATTGTGAAACAAAAGCAAGATAATCATTTAAGTTTCTAAGAGATGATCGAGTTCTTACCCCTGAGATGGATCACCAATGATTAAGTCTTTAGGGTGTCCATATGCATACCTCCATTCCTTTGGCAAGTTTTGAGATTGTGGTGGCATGCAATCATCTCCCTTATCTTGAATTGGCACGTTCATCAATATTCAACTTTTCAAAGTCGATAATTCCTGTATCATCATCAAGAATATTTTCTTTCCTAGCAGACTCACCCATCAGACTCATCAAATATAATATTAACTGACTCTTCTACTACAAGAGTTCTTTATTGAATACTCTGTATGCCCTGCTAGATGTGGAGTATCCTAAGAAGATACCTTCATCTGACTTGGCATCAAATTTACTTAGATCCTCCTTGCCATTGTTTAAGATGAAACATCTACATCCAAATACTCTAAGATATTTAGCAGTTGGTTTCTTATTCTTCCAAAGTTCATAAGGAGTTTCTTGGTTATTGGTCGTATTAAAACTCGATTTAGAATATGGCAAGCAGTGCTTATAGCTTCAGCCCCAAAAGTACTTTGGAAGATTTGACTCACACAACATCGTGCGTGCCATTTCTGCCAATGTCCTATTTTTTCTTTCAACAACCCCATTTTTGTTGAGGCGTTCTAGGTGCTAAAAATTGATGTGAAATACCATTTTTATTACAAAAATTCTTCAAAGTGTTGATTTTCAAATTCAGTACCATAATCACTTCGAATTGCTACTAAGGTGAGCTTCTTTTCATTTATGATATTATTATATAGTTTCAAGAATTCTGAAAATGCTTCATTCTTATGTGCCAAAAAATGAAAACCCTTGTATATCTTGAAAAATCATCAATAATAACTAGTCCATACTTCTTCCCTCCTAGACTCGCAGTTCTAGTGGGTCCAAATAATCCATGTGTATGAGCTCAAAAGGCCTAGTTGTTGATACTATATTCTTTGATTTGAAAGATGATTTAGTTTGTTTTCCCAATGAACATGGTCCACAGATTTTGTCCTTTTCAAAAAATCAATTTTGGCACATCTTTTATTAAATTCCTTCTTGACTAGTTTTGATATTAATTCCATACTAGCATGTCCTAGTCTACGATGCCAAAGCCAACTTGTTTCATTTTTTCTTTTCTTCATTAGTAATTAAGCATAATCCATTTTTCTTGCCTAAATCATGAAGATCTACCAAGTAAATATTTCTTTGCCTTTGTCCTACAAGTACAATGCTATTATCTTTAGGATTTGTGAATTATGCATACTGATGCTTCAAATGTGACTTTAAACCCTTTATCACAAAATTGACTTATGCTAAGCAGGTTATGTTTCAAACCCCTTAACTAATAAGACATTTTCTATAAAAATAGATGGAGTAATGAAAATTTTACCCTTTCCAATGATATGCCCTTTACCATTGTCTCCATAGGTTACTACTCCACCCTTCTTTGATTCCAAGGGTGATAAATTGATCTACGTCACCGATCATGTGTCTTGAACAGCCGCTATCTAGATACCATCGTTTTTCCACTTTATCAGCTGCAAAACACCCCTGCAATCAAGATCAAGAAAGAGCTTTAGGTACCCAAACTATATTGGGTCCTTTAGGGTTAGTACTTGATGTTCCTTTTGGAATCCAAACTTTCTTGAATTTAATCTTATGATTATTACTCAATTTGTTTTGACTGGACTTTCTATAGTTACATTCATATGCTTTATGTCCTAATTTATTGCAGCAATGACAAGTAATATTTTCATTTTTAGCTTTTACAAAAATGTTCTTTAAGTATTTTTGGTTTCTATTTGTTTTTATATCCTAATCCAGCCTTATCATATACAGCTTTTTGACTATCAAGAATCATATTTAATTTGGTAGAACTAAGTGTAAACTTATCTACTAATGATTTATATTTTTCAGCATCTTCTTTTAACTTGACATTTTCAGCAATTAGATTCTTGGTTTAATTTGTAAGTTTCCTACTTAATGTTTCATAGTTATGAGATAGTTTTAACTTATCTTTGATAAGAGATTGATTTTTTTCTTTGAGAGCTTTATTTTTATTGATAAGTTTCTTATGTTCTTCCATGAGTTCTAAGAATGCATCATGTAATTCATCAACAGTAAAATCACATTCAAGTTCAGAATCTACCTCATCGTCATTGGCCATATGAAACATTTGGGCCGTCTCTTGATGATCTTCCTATTCCGAACTTGACTCCTCACTTTCACTCCATTCAGCCATGAAGTTCTTCTTTTCTAGTTTTCTTGCCATCCATTTTAAATTTGGGCAATCTATCTTATAATGCCCGGGTTTGTTACACTCATAGCAAATAGGAGTTTCTTTTTCCTTTTCTTTGTCCTTATCCTTTTCTTTGCTTGAGCTACCTTTGAGGAAGGGTTTCTTTTTATATAATCTGTTCTTACCTCTCATAATTTTCTGAATTTTCTTCCACGCATAGCCATCCCTTCTTCATCAAATTCATCATCATCATCTGAATCTTCCGATTCAGTTTGTTGTTTAGGGGTGGTAGTCTTTAGGGCAATGGGCTTTCTTCTCTTGACCTCATCTTCCGAATTTTGCCTCATTGTCAACTCATGGGTCATGAGTGATCCTAGAAGTTCCTCTAATTGCAGTGTGTTGAGGTCCTTAGCTTCCTGAATTGCGGTTACCTTGGCCTCCCAAATTCTTGGTAGAGACCTGAGAATTTTTCGCACCAATTCAGAGTTAGTGTAAGACTTTTCTAAACTCTTAAGCCTATTTATAATTTCAGTAAAATGAGTAAACATATCAGTTATGGACTCAGTAGATTCCATTTTAAACAATTCATACTTGTATACTAATATGTTTATTTTTGACTCCTTAACTTGATTGGTCCCTTCATGAGTGACCTCAAGTTTGTCCCAAATTTCTTTAGCAGAGATGCAAGTAGATATTCTATTAAATTCACTTATATCTAATGAGCAATAAAGTACATTTATAGCTTTTGCATTTAACTGTGCCAATCTTCTATCACTTTCATTCTAATCCATTTCTGGTTTGGGTATGATAGTGCCCTCTATATTAAGTGTGGGTGTGTGAGGCCCTCTGTTGCCCAGTAGATACAACCCAAGAGGGGGGATGAATTGGGTCTTTTAAAACTTTTATGCTACTTCTAAAACTTTTTGATTAACTATGCTAAGTTGTATAGATGCACAGTGAAAGTTAAACTTAGCAAGGGTTTGATGTATAGACTTCGACTTGATTAAATATGCTTGCAACTAAAGGATGTGCGGATAAGAATTAAGCAAGCAATTTATCTAAGTAAGTAAGTGTGTTAGTTAGACAATAACTAGAGGCATTACAAACACAAAGGACATATAGTGGTTCGGTGCACCCCAGCACCTACATCCACTCCCCAAGACCTCTTGGGAATTTCACTATAATCCTACCGATTACAGCCGGTTGTTTTACAAGCTCACAACCCAACTTGTTGTTTTACGAGCGCACAACGAACTCGGTCGGTTTTCCCAGGCTCACCGACTAGAACCTCCCCGATTGTTTTCCCGGGATCACAATCGAACCCTTACACGTTGGTTTTACCCTCGGCTCACCAACAAACCTATCACCGTTGGTTTTCCCTTTGGCTCACCAACAAACCTTAACCCCTTGATTCAATCCCTTGATTGAATCAAGTTACAAGATATTAAAACAAAGTATAAAACAAAACAAAGCTTCTTAAACAAGCAAATATGACAATATAAACAAATAGAGTAAAGAGAAGCCCTCAAACGAGTTTTGAAGATGGAGGAGCTCGACTTCTTCTTTACTTGATCCTCCTCTGATTTGGCATGAAGTAGAGGATCCCCGAGGCAGCACACGGATGGAGAGAAAGCTTTCGGATTCACTTGGATGCTCTTCTTCTCTCTATTTCGTTTTGGATGGCCCTTTTGTGCTTATGGGAGATTTTCCTTGTAATCTCTTTCAAATCTCTTCCCTAAATGTTTTCTCCCACTTCCATAAGTTCTCTCCTAGCTCTCTTCTTGTTTTTATAGCTTTTGATAACGTGGAAACAAGAATATAGCCGTTAGAGACAA
This sequence comes from Phoenix dactylifera, assembly GCF_009389715.1. Taxonomy (NCBI): domain Eukaryota; kingdom Viridiplantae; phylum Streptophyta; class Magnoliopsida; order Arecales; family Arecaceae; genus Phoenix; species Phoenix dactylifera. The sequence goes on along the minus strand of NW_024067726.1, from coordinate 415,691 downwards.
AAATAGAGCCGTTGGAACCAGTCTGCACCTCCTGACAATATGACCGTTGGGATCGGAGTCGACTCGCGCGATCAGGAGTCGGCTCGCCTGTTGCAGGAGTCGGCTCGTGTTTTACCGGAGACGACTCGCCCACTGTTCCAAATTTGAATTAAAGTGCATGCCTTGACTGGGAGTCGACTCGGCTTAACCTGGAGTCGACTCGCCAACTTCTGGAGCTGACCTGGCAATTTCGGAGTCGGCTCATCCACTGAAGTCCGTGGATCCAATTTTGAATTTTGTCCTCTCGAGTCGACTCGACTGTCCTGGGAGTCGACTCGAATCTCAGAGCCCGAACTCCCGATCCTCTGTCTTTTGGCTCGTCCAGTCTTGGAGTCGACTCGAACTTCCTTGGAGTCGACTCGGCTCTCAGTTTGCGAAACACAGCCTTCTGCCATCTTGGTGTAGCGCTGCCTTGGAGTCGACTCGAGCTGTCTGGGAGTCGACTCGAATCTCAGAGGCAGTAACTTGGTTTTCTGTCTGTTGATGGTCGCGGAGTCTCGGAGTCGACTCGTGCAATGCGGGAGTCGACTCGAATCTCAGAGTCCCAAAAATGCTCTCTGACTTTTTCCTTGTGTTCCGCTGAGAGTCGACTCTTGCTTTCTTTGGAGTCGACCTACCAACCATCGGAGTCGACTCGCGTTCCACTGGAGTCGACTCGAATCTCAGACCTGAAAACTGCTCTCTGACTTTTCTGCCTGTGACTCCTAGGAGTCGACTCATACTTTCCCGGAGTCGACTCGGTAAACATTGGAGTCGACTCGAATTCCTCAGGAGTCGACTCGAAGACTATTCTTTTGAATTTTTTCTTTGATTTTACTCCTCCAATTTGAATCCTTTGAACTTTAAGCTTGGGCCAATAAATTGTAGCTTTCTTCCAACTTGAGAGCTTTGGAGGCCTTCTTGTGTTCTCCCAACTTGCTATGTTCCTTGCAAAATAAATATCTTTCTCCTTGCAACATAAACATTAGTATCTATACTTCAAGGTTTTGTGATTATCAAAATCAATCTATAAATCAATCTTTGGGTCATCAATCTCCCCCTTTTTGATGATGACAAAACTTGGAGTATATGCAATATAAAAGATATTGTTTTCTAGAAGTAATACATAGCTAAGTTGCATGAAGTAGAAGACATGTATATTTAAAACATACTTCATGATAATGCTTTTAGATTTAATCAGCTTAACACAATCAACATATTTAAATTTTAAGCTGATTTGTATTCAATTCAAAGTAATAAAGCATTCTGAGGTATATAGCATATACTTAGATATTTCTCCCCCTTTTTGACAACATCAAAAAGATAGTGAAACATTAAGCACAAAGATCAGAGCAGAACACATCGAGTGTGAATTCAAGAGGTTTTCTAATTTGATACCACAGATAGTTTTCTAATCAAGTGTAGGTGGAATCTTCCTTAGGTTAATTCAAGAAGTACTACAAATGATATTCAAGAAAAAACATGAGTGAAAATCTAACCTCTCTTCACTGAGTATGAAAGCTTGTTCATTTAAGACCTTTTGCCCAATCTATTAAGTATTTTATCAACCATGAGAGCAATTTAATTAATTTTCTTAATGACTTCAAAGTTCTTTTATGATAATAGGAGCATTGGGGCACAAATATCAAAATATACATTCATGCAATTTTTGATACATCTTAGAGCTCTTTTAAAGACTTTCTTTTATTTCTTTAGAAAATAAGCACAATTTGATACATAAAATAATGAATTTGCACAAAATTGAAGTTCCAAAAAGCAAGCCAATTAGAGCTCATTAGTGAAGTTCCAAAAATAGATTTTCTAAGAGATACTCAAGAAAATTTAACACATTATTCTCCCCCTGTTTCATTAAATTAGAGGCTCTCAAGATTTCTAATTTGGTTCATGAGTGATGCATAAGATATACTAACCAAATAACACGCCTCAAGGTGTATCATAAAGATTTTCAGATTTAAATTTCAGATGATACATATTGGAGAGTATTAGAATCACTTTTCATTTAGTGTTCTTTCTCTCTCCTTTAGTTATAGATTTATGCGATTAAGTTCCATAAGACCTCTCCTTCTGAAATTTTCTTTCTCCCCCTCAATTGATCATTCCATTTAAGAGTTTAGAATCCTAAGATAATGTTCAATAAGATTGTCAATCTCAAAAATATATTTCAGCTTATTTTCATAAGACTCAAGGTTTGAGATAAGACAACCTTTATAGAACTCATCTCAAGGAAATTAAAGCATGTCTTGCAATATAAGGAGGTTCATCAAAATCAATCCATAAAATTCAAAGTATGCATCAAAATAAAGTGTCTTTGGGATAGGATACTGAATATCTAAAGCTCCCCCTCAAAAGATGCATTCTTCTTTAATCATTTTAAATTGTTGAATTTCAGATTTTAGTGATAAACGTGAATAACACTGAAATTCTGTAATATCGAGAATGTAGAGTAATCTAGTATTATTCCAAAATTTGTAGTAATTACTCTTTCTAATCCTTTACGAACAAGTTATGCTTTCTCTTAATCTTACAGAAAATGTATAGAAATATTAATCAGAAAATGATTCATTTGAAGCTCAATTTCTTTCAAAAGCATTACATTTTCTTTCTTTTAGAGTCATTTGAGTGAACTGAAATATTTCTAGTTTTAAGATCATTCACTCTATTGATGGAAGTCTTTAATAATGTAGGAGAAAAAAACATATAGATGATCATTGAAGTATATCTATTTATAGAACTCAATTTCTTAATTATAGTTTTTCTGCAATGGATACATGAAGCATAATAAATCTTTTTAATATCAAAATAAACTCATATATTTAAAAATATTTGTTTGCAATTAAGATCATTGAAAGACACATCATTTAGACCAATATTAGTATACTTTGAAGATAAGAAATGATATGTTTCGGATGCGTCGGAGCAATCAACCAAGGCATCAAAATTAATTCTGTTTTTCTTAAATTAAGATTTTATTTAGAAATCATATTGAGTTTAAGCTTTTATACAAAATCAGATTCTGAATTTCATAAAGATTTTTAATAGAGGCTTTTAAAGTCATAATTTGAGATATAGATCTTCCACATTGTAGCTCATCTTAAATCATTTTGATTGAAGACACATATTTCACACATATAAGAGGATATTCAGAATATTTGTATTTATGTTTAGCACATTATATACCAAGGTTTGAAGGATAGAACAAACTCAATTCATTTTGCCTAAATAGAAATATCCTTCTCTTCTCCTTTTTACAAATTTATTCACCTTTCAGATTTTAACGATGATTGTGAATGACAAATCTGAAATTTCTTTTTAACAATACAAAAAAAATTTATATAGTATTCCAAATATTCAATCAAATTATCCAAGCATGAAGCATTGTAAAACATTGAGAACCCATAAATCAAGACATCATACCATATGCACACTATATTAAGTGTTAAGTCATACATTAAAATAATAAGAACAAGCATGTCAAGGATCAAAATCAATTCTTTTCAAATAAACTCCTCCTATTTAAATATTATCTTGCATTGATTTCATCCTTAAATTATGTTTTCAAGTGATAAAAAAAAAAAAAAACTTGATTCTTCTTATATACTTTCATTTACTTTGTCTTTCATTTTTACTTTCTTATGCTCTATACTCTATTTGCTCCCTATCCGGTGGAGTTGGGAAGGGGCACGAGGTACTACCACTAGCCTCCCTCTTGTGCCATCCCTAATATGCCCTACACCGAATAGTTGGGTCAAATAGTGCCGGGTACTACCACTAGCCTCCCCATTGGCACCATCCCTATAATGAGCAATATAGAAATGTTAAAATGTTTACTTCAAACTCTCCCTGTTTAAGTGTAATTAATTGCGGATTTTATCCCTTTCGCGAGTCTCATAAATGTCCCAAATATATTATGCTTGTTTTGCTTTTCCTTAAGATTGAAGTATTTGCCTTTACTTAGATTTTACTTCTCTTAAATAATATCTATTTTCTTTTCTTTATCTCTCTCTCTTTTCGTTATTCTCAAGTAATTTACATGAAAGAGCAGAATAAAAAAATAATCTTATGTATCATATAGATGTATATCATGCAAACAGCATTTTCATTGTGCTCCAGGATTCATAACTTCTCACAAGTTATTTTACATCAAAATTTTAAGCATGTACTTGTGTATTTCATGGTTATGATATAGGCAAAGAAATAATTTAGTTTGGGCAAACCATGAAACAATTTCTAAAGTATAAGTCAGTCAATACATATATAGACATGATATCAAAAATTAATAATTAAAGAATTTAATCATGCCATAATAGGATTTAAGTTATTGACTTTGCTCAATTAATTTGTGAGAAAGGTATCTAAAATTACCTATTCATTATATGTTCTTCAAGCCAAACTAGATTTCTTATGTGTGAACTTTTGGCTGAAGAAGATCCTCTCTCTTGTTTGCATGTGAATGTTTAGTGTATCTTACATGAAGGTCATTAGTTTCTTTAAGATACAAAGCATTCATCCAACATATATATATTTTTTAATTAGATGACTCAATATGAGATATGACAATAGTTGCATGTTGAGTCACTTTATTCAAGAGATTGCCTAAATATAAGCAAGCACATATCACTTGAACTAAAGAGATAGATTCATTAACCAAGATAGTTCAAGGACAAGCATGTGAGGCAATAGACAGATTTATCAAGGTCAAATCAATTTAGTTTAGATTCTATTTGCTTAAGATAATTATCAATAAGATGTGTTAACTAAGTTTTAATCAACTTATCTTAAACGTTTGTTTCTATCAAAATTCAGATTATGACGTATTTGTTATCAATAAAATATGATTAATTAAAGTTAGATTGAAGTCTTGCACAAGGTCACATAATGAGCATACAATCTGGTCTACTAGCTGTATGATAAAATAATTATTCTATCATGCTTCAATACAGCTTTAAACAATAGATCTACTTTGCTCATGCTTTACAATTTCTACAAGATGGGGTCATAGATATACCTTCTTCATGCCAATCTTCTATAAGAGTTTTCTTGTGGACTAACGTTGGTCAATGAAGATCCCCTTTCCTGTTTGTCTTAATTTGGAGTTTGAGAGAAGATGTTAATTCATTCATCATATTTCAAACTCACTTTGCAATATAACTCTTCATTAGTAGAACCAAAAATGATGTCATCAATGTGTGCTATGAGCAAGCAAGATATCATAGATTCTTCTTTTTGATGCATAGATTTATCACTATTACTTTCTATCAACAAGGTTACCTAAGCTTTTATATATCAAGCTTTTGATGCTTGTTTTAAATCACATATTGCTTTATCATATATGTAATGTGTAATTTTTAAATATGGTGGTTATTTAACATAGATCTACTTTTTAATGAAATAACCACATAGGAGTGAATTCTACACATTCATTTGACAGAATATAAAGCTCATGAGTCAAGCAAATGATAGTGGTGATCTTTACTTTTAATCATGCAAGAATCAAGATCTATTTCATCTTTTCTTGATTTAGTCTTTTAGTAGTCATCAATTTTTCTTCATTAAGTGCATTTCTGAAAAACTCAATTTGGTTCTAATTATTAACATATTTTTAGATTGTTATATGTAAAAGATTAACCATATACATATATAATTTGATCTTAGTATCTTGATAATAAATCATTAGTCTCATAAAGAATAAAATGACTTGATATTTCTGCAACTAAAATCTTTTCATTGAATATTCTATATGCATTGCTTGATGAATGATATCCAAGGATAGACATATCTCTATCAGATTTGGCATTATTTTCATAATAACATGTACGACTGAAAAATATGAAAGATATGCAATGGTTCATTTTCCATTTTTCAGAAGATCAAAATTTTCATCAAAAATAGAAATCATATGTATGACAAGCAGTGATGATAGTCTTTTAAAAATTATTTAAGTAGATGACTATCATACATAATTGTCTTTTTCATTTCTTCAAGAATTCTATTAATCCTATTTTGCTTATGGTGTCCTTGGTGCTGAAATCATTGGATTTAATATTATTTTCTGTATAACCTTTATCAGGATTTTGGTTTTCAACACTGTGCCATGATACTCTTTATCTTCACAGTTTGGAAACCTTTATCATTTGAACCACTTTTACAAGATTTAGTAAATACAGAAAAATACTTCAGTTTTATTTTTCAAGAATAAATCCAATGTAAGCTTTTGAAAAACTTGGAGATGGAAACAACATCTTTAGATTTAGAAATGATTTTTGTTTGTTTCCTTAGTTAGCATGCATAGCAAAACTTTGACCTTTAAGTAGATAATCTAAGTAAGCCTATGGCAAGGTCTTTTGAGATTAAGTACATACTAGCATGAGTTGATTTTATATGCCAAAGATGGTTTCTTTAATCTTGGTATTCATAGTGCATATATTCCAAAGCATACCAAGTACACATTATCATATTTATGATTAATAAACAATAATGCCATGGATACAAATTCTTAATCAAGCATATAGAGAATTCATAGAGTTATTCTTAATAAATTAATTAATCATTTAGCAACTTATCCAGTAGTGAGTGGAGCATACTATAAAAATGAAGTGATTTGAATATATTTTCTTTTCATACCCAAGAAAAAAAAATCACTTATATCACAAAAATGATTAATACTTTCAAGTTATGTTTTAATCAACTAATAAAGTAATTTCAATACGAGAAGATGTAAGAATTACTTATTTCATTCTTTCTTTCATTTAAATCATTCTTTTAAATTACATTTTAAATTCAATTCTTTAACACATGTCTAGAGCACCCATTGTTTAGATAACATCTTTCATTAGAACCTTGGATAGCTAGACATGCATGCTGAAAGAATAATCATATTTTCAATTTAGGAACCCAAGCTCTTTTGGGTCCTTGTAGGTTAGCTATAATTGTTCCTTTTGGAACCCATATTCTCTTAATAGCTATTTTGTCCATGAATTTACAGATTTTAGGATTACAAGGGATGTATTTCTGTATCCTCTTGTTGAATTTAACAAACTTAGATCGAACATGAGTAGTAGGAAAACTTTTAATTTTCTGTTTCTCCCTTTTTGGTTCATCAAATTTGTAATGTATAGATTTAGGAACAACAGAAGAGATTTTACTTAGCTTTTGTTTATAAGAATCTGTTTTAGAGTAATTAAAAACTGTTTCAACAAACATATTCTTAAAAGGTTTTTGGGTGTACCAAGCTTGATATCCTAATGTAACTTTATCAAATTCAGCTCTTTGATTATTTATCATTAGGTTCAATTTTTCAGAGCTGAGGGTAAATCTTTCAACAACAGGTTTTAATCTGTCAACTTCTTTAGTTAATCTTCTGTTATCTTCTGAAAGTAACTCATTGTTTTTCTTAAGTTTATCATGACTTTCAGTGAGAAGTTGATCTCTTTGATTTAGTTCTTGATTTTCTTTAATTAAGATTTCAGTTTTACTGGTTAGTTTCAGTTTTTCATCTATTAGAATTTGATTTTCAATCTTCAAGTTTTTGTTTTTACAAATAAGTTTCTTATATTCTAAATACAAATCAGAAAAGGCATCATGGAGTTCATCAAATGTAAAATTGCTTTCAGTTTCAGCATGTACCTCTTGTGCCACCAAGCATGGATTTTCAATGTGATACTGCTCTCCTTCTACACATGATGTTTCAGATTTGTTAGTGCATTCATATTTGTCTTCAAGCATATTCCATATTTCTTTAGCAGTCATAAAAGAAGATATGCAATTAAACTCATTCCTATCTAGTGCACAATATAGTAGGTTCATGGCTTTTGAATTTTGTTGAGCCATTTTCTCATTATGACTAGTGTTTGTGTGTGTTCCATTGACTATAATGCTCCATAAATTATAATCAACTGATTGTATAAAAATGCGCATGCGTATTTTTCAATGTGTATAGTTTATGCCATTAAATAGTGGAGGTGTATCAATTGATTGTCCTTCTCCTAGAAAACTATCTATTTGAGTTGTCATGATCTTTGGCTCTAGTCGGTTAAGACTACAAATAATATTTGAGCACCTGCTCTGATACCACTTGTTGCCCAGTAGATACAACCCAAGAGGGGGGGTGAATTGGGTCTTTTAAAACTTTTATGCTACTTCTAAAACTTTTTGATTAACTATGCTAAGTTGTATAGATGCACAGTGAAAGTTAAACTTAGCAAGGGTTTGATGTATAGACTTCGACTTGATTAAATATACTTGCAACTAAAGGATGTGCGGATAAGAATTAAGCAAGCAATTTATCTAAGTAAGTAAGTGTGTTAGTTAGACAATAACTAGAGGCATTACAAACATAAAGGACATATAGTGGTTCGGTGCACCCCAGCACCTACATCCACTCCCCAAGACCTCTTGGGAATTTCACTATAATCCTACCGATTACAGCCGGTTGTTTTACAAGCTCACAACCCAACTTGTTGTTTTACGAGCGCACAACGAACTCGGTCGGTTTTTCCCAGGCTCACCGACTAGAACCTCCCCGATTGTTTTTCCCGGGATCACAATCGAACCCTTACACGTTGGTTTTACCCTCGGCTCACCAACAAACCTATCACCGTTGGTTTTTCCTTTGGCTCACCAACAAACCTTAACCCCTTGATTCAATCCCTTGATTGAATCAAGTTACAAGATATTAAAACAAAGTATAAAACAAAACAAAGCTTCTTAAACAAGCAAATATGACAATATAAACAAATAGAGTAAAGAGAAGCCCTCAAACGAGTTTTGAAGATGGAGGAGCTCGGCTTCTTCTTTACTTGATCCTCCTCTGATTTGGCATGAAGTAGAGGATCTCCGAGGCAGCACACGGATGGAGAGGAAGCTTTCGGATTCACTTGGATGCTCTTCTTCTCTCTATTTCGTTTTGGATGGCCCTTTTGTGCTTATGGGAGATTTTCCTTGTAATCTCTTTCAAATCTCTTCCCTAAATGTTTTCTCCCACTTTCCATAAGTTCTCTCCTAGCTCTCTTCTTGTTTTTATAGCTTTTGATAACGTGGAAACAAGAATATAGCCGTTAGAGACAAAAATAGAGCCGTTGGAACCAGTCTGCACCTCCTGACAATATGACCGTTGGGATCGGAGTCGACTCGCGCGATCAGGAGTCGGCTCGCCTGTTGCAGGAGTCGGCTCGTGTTTTACCGGAGACGACTCGCCCACTGTTCCAAATTTGAATTAAAGTGCATGCCTTGACTGGGAGTCGACTCGGCTTAACCTGGAGTCGACTCGCCAACTTCTGGAGCTGACCTGGCAATTTCGGAGTCGGCTCATCCACTGAAGTCCGTGGATCCAATTTTGAATTTTGTCCTCTCGAGTCGACTCGACTGTCCTGGGAGTCGACTCGAATCTCAGAGCCCGAACTCCCGATCCTCTGTCTTTTGGCTCGTCCAGTCTTGGAGTCGACTCGAACTTCCTTGGAGTCGACTCGGCTCTCAGTTTGCGAAACACAGCCTTCTGCCATCTTGGTGTAGCGCTGCCTTGGAGTCGACTCGAGCTGTCTAGGAGTCGACTCGAATCTCAGAGGCAGTAACTTGGTTTTCTGTCTGTTGATGGTCGCGGAGTCTCGGAGTCGACTCGTGCAATGCGGGAGTCGACTCGAATCTCAGAGTCCCAAAAATGCTCTCTGACTTTTTCCTTGTGTTCCGCTGAGAGTCGACTCTTGCTTTCTTTGGAGTCGACATACCAACCATTGGAGTCGACTCGCGTTCCACTGGAGTCGACTCGAATCTCAGACCCGAAAACTGCTCTCTGACTTTTCTGCCTGTGACTCCTAGGAGTCGACTCATACTTCCCCGGAGTCGACTCGGTAAACATTGGAGTCGACTCGAATTCCTCAAGAGTCGACTCGAAGACTATTCTTTTGAATTTTTTCTTTGATTTTACTCCTCCAATTTGAATCCTTTGAACTTTAAGCTTGGGCCAATAAATTGTAGCTTTCTTCCAACTTGAGAGCTTTGGAGGCCTTCTTGTGTTCTCCCAACTTGCTATGTTCCTTGCAAAATAAATATCTTTCTCCTTGCAACATAAACATTAGTATCTATACTTCAAGGTTTTGTGATCATCAAAATCAATCTATGAATCAATCTTTGGGTCATCACCCTCTAGTAATGATGTACCATAATTCATAGTCTAAAGCTTGAATGAATATCCTCATCTTAGCTTTCAAATATGTGTAGTTTGTGCCATTAAATAGAGGTGGTCTATTTGTGGATTGCCCCTCACTCATAGAACATCCCACTTGGGTTGTCATGATCTTTAACTCTTGATTGTGAGATCAATGAGTACTATTGGAGCACCTTGCTCTGATACCACTTGTTGCCCAAGGTGACAAGCCAAGAGAGGGGGGTGAATTGGTTTCTTTTAATTTTAACTATCTTACTTGTGTTAAATGATGAGTTAGTGAACTTAAACAAATCACAATGCAAACAACAAGAAGTATAGTGGTTCGGTGCTCTCCTTAGCACCTACGTCCACTCCCCAAGCGACCCCTTGGAAATTCACTATAATCCCGCGGATTACAGTTGGAATGTTTCCGGGCTCACAATCCAAAAACCTTTACACTTTGGTTTTCCGGATTCACCAAAAACCTATGTTGGTTTTACGGGCTCACCAACGAACCTATGTTGGTTTTACGGGCTCACCAACGAACCTTTACAATTGGTTTTCCGGATTCACCAATCAACCTATTCCGTTGGTTTTGCGGGCTAACCAACCAACCTTTACAAGTAGTTTAATAAACAAAGGAAGAAGATTTAAACTCCTAGATGAGCAAATATAACAATATAATCTACAAAGAAGAGTTTAGAAAATATTTATCGCTTGATGTGACTTCTTTCTTCTTTTTCAAGGATGCTTCACTCTTCAAGGATGGATGGAGCTCTTGATGACTCTTTGAATCTGCTCAACCACTTTCTTTTGACTCTTGAATGAAGCACTTGGATGAAGAAGATTAGGGCACTTTCTCTTTCTTGTGTACTCTTTGATATGCTTTGAAAAAGATGTTCTATCTGATGAATAGTGCCACTTTAAATAGTTTCCTTCATCCATTGGACAAGTCCCAATGGTTAGAATTCAAAAACTAGCCGTTACTCACTGTTGGAAGGATAAAAAGTACTTCTGCAGAACTAGCCGTTATGTTTCTGCCTGTGTTTGGGTCGGCTCAACCTGTCCTTGGGTCGACCCAACTTTCACTTGGGTCGACTCAAACTTTCCTTGGGTCGACCATCTCAGAAACACAGAAACTTGCAATTCAGCCTTCCTTCACTTGGGTCGACCCAACCTTTCTTTGGGTTGACTCAAGGTTCAGTTGGGTCGACTCAACTTCTTCTTGGGTCGACCCTCTCAGGGTTTCCAGAGAACCTTTTCTGTCATCTGTTCTGTCTTGCCTTTGGGTCGACCCACTCAGAGTTTGGGTCGACTCAAGCTTGGGTCGACTCAACTTCATCTTGGGTCAACCCTCTCAGTATTTCCAGAGAATCATTTTCTGAGTTGTTGAGAAACTTGATGTTTGGGTCGACTCATGCTTTCCTTGGGTCGACCCAACTTACTGTTCATCTGTGCCATTTTTGCAGAAGTATGCCAAGTGATTTCCTGACGTGCCGGGGTCGACCCAATCATCCTTTGGGTCGACTCAATCCATACTTTGCTGCATCTCAAGGTTAGATTCATTCATATAAATAATGAAATGTATCTTTATCAATTTATACAAATATACTGAGAGTAACAGACTTATAAATGAAGTATCGATTTAACTTATAACATACTCTTGATAATTGCTTGTTAATCATCAAAATAACACTATCATCCTCACTTGGGGAGTGGATGTAGGAGCAAGGGTTAGCTCCGAACCACTATAAATTGGTTTGTGTTTGTATTGGCTGCTTTCCTCTCTCTCTCTCTCTTCATTCACTTCATCTAGTAACTAATTTGCTTGCAATAGATTTAGTTAATTACTAATCATAGTTTTTAATTGGTCGAGAATTAATCCAAACCCAATTCACCCCCCCTCTTGGGTTGTCCTCTTGGGCATCAAGTGGTATCAGAGCAGGAGCTCTTATATTAAAAGAGTGAAAGATCAAAATGACAACCCCTTTTGGATCTTCTCTTAGTGAGAGGCAATCCACCAATAGGCCTCCATTCTTCAATGGAACCAACTACACCTATTGGAAGGCTAGGATGAGGATATTTATCCAAGCCCAAGACTATGATGTTTGGAGCATCATAGTTAATGGACTATACATTCCTTCTATTTATGCAGATAACATTACTATACCCAAGCTTGAAAAAGATTGGGATGACAATGATAGAAGGAAGGCACAACTAAATGCCAAAGCAATAAATGTACTTTATTGTGCCTTAGACCATAATGAATTCAATAGAATCTCTACTTGCAATTATGCAAAAGAGATATGGGACAGACTTGAAGTGACCCACGAGGGCACGAATCAAGTCAAGGAATCCAAAATAAACATGCTAGTTCATAAGTATGAACTATTTAAAATGGAATCTAATGAAATTATCACTTGCATGTTTACTAGATTTACTGATATTGTCAATGGCCTAAAAAGCCTTGGCAAAAGTTATACTAACAGTGACCTTGTCAGGAAAGTTCTTCGATCTTTACCAAGGTCATGGAAAGCCAAGGTAACGGCGATCCAAGAAGCTAAAGACTTGAACAAGCTGGCACTCGAGGAGCTCCTTGGATCCTTGATGACACATGAGCTCACAATGAAGCAACACGGTGAAGAAGAGTCCTCCCACAAGAAAAAGGTAATTGCCCTTAAGTCTACTTCTTCTAACAAGGATCCCTCTTGCAGTAGCAGCAGTGAAGAAGAAGACAATGAGGGAGATGAAGATGAGGCTCTTCTCGTGCGAAAGTTCAGGAGATTCATCAACCGGAAGAAGTCCTTTCATCAGAAGAGAGGTTCCTCGAGTTCCTACAACAAGGACAAAGGTAAGAAAAATAAAAGTGAGGGAATCAGTTGCTATGAATGCAAGAAGCCGGGACATTTCAAAATCGACTGTCCCTTGCTGAAGAAGGACAGCAAATACAAAAAGAAGAAAGCTCTTGTCTCCACCTTGACAGACTCCGATCAATCATCATCATCATCGGATGAGGAACAAGAGAAAAAAGCAAATTTTTGCTTCATAGCAAATGATAATGAGGTAACATCTGAAACTCAGTTAGAGTTTACTTTTGATGAATTGTATGATGCCTTTAATAAACTAATGGATGAGTATAAATTCATAACTCTTAAAAAAAAAGAATTGAAGTTGACTAATAAATCTTAGAGTCATAAAGATGATAGTCTGATTAAGAAAACGGACTCCATTATTAAAAAAAACTTAGAACTTAAAACAAGCAACCATTTATTAACTCAAAAGAATTGTACCTTGATTAACGACAAAGAAAGATTAACTAAAGAGATTTTAGAATATAAAAACAGTAATCAAACTATAAAAGATAATCTTACAAAAGACTTAAACTTAATAAAAACAGAAAAACTGAACATAACAAAAGAACTTGAAAAATACAAACCTATTGTAGAAAAGTTTACATATAGTTCTGAAAAATTAGAGATGATTCTTAATAGTCAACAGGCTGTGTTTAATAGAGCTGGTTTAGGTTATAAGCCTAAGAATAAGCAAAAGTTTCTTAAAAACTTTTTTGTAAAAGCTGGAGAAAGTAAAACTAAAAATATAACCTATTTTTGCTGTGAAAAAGTAGGATATAAAGCTAGTGTGTGTGATCATAGAAAAATAGAAGCTAAAAAAAAATTAAAAAGATTTGGATTCCAAAAGGAACCAACATAGCTAACCTTGAAGGACCCAAGAAAACTTGGGTACCTAAAATTGTATGATTTCCTTGTGTAGGAGTGTCTTGCATCCAAGGTCGACAAAAACTGTTGGTACTTGGATAGTGGCTGCTCAAGATACATGACGGGTGATAAGGAGCAATTCTTCATCCTAGAGCCTAAAAAGGGAGGTGCTGTGACTTTTGGAGACGATAACCAAGGTCACATCGTTGGTATAGGTAAAGTACAAATAACCTCTTCAACCTTCGTTGATAATGTACGATTTGTAGATGGTCTTAAACATAACTTACTTAGCGTTAGTCAATTATGTGATAGAGATTTTTATGTTCTGTTTAAGCCATCTCTATGCATCATAACCAATTCAATTGACAATAGCTTAGTATTCAAAGGAATAAAACATGGCAATGTGTACGTAGTAGATCTTGAAGATCTTGCCAAAAATAGCCGTTGCTTAGTAGTTAGTGATTCTAAAGTCAATGATGCTAGTTGGTTATGGCACCGTAAATTAGGTCATGCAAGTATGGATACAATATCAAAATTAGTTAAAAGAGACTCTGTGATTGGTTTGCCAAAAGCTAAAATTTGAGAAAAATAAAATTTGTGAAGCATGTCAATATGGCAAACAATCTAAAAATTTCTTTAAATCCATAAATTATGTCTCTACTACTAGACCCCTTGAACTACTCCACATGGATCTTTTTGGACCAACTAAAACCACAAGCCTTGGTGGAAACAAGTATGGCCTTGTCATTGTAGATGATTTTTCTAGATACAAATGGGTCATGTTTTTAGCTCATAAAGATGAAGCATTTTCAGTATTTAAGAAATTTCATAAGGAAGTAACTAACTCAAGAAATGCTTCAATTATAGCTATTAGGAGTGATCATGGAACGAAATTTGAAAATCATCTATTTGATGAATTTTGTAGTAAAAAGGGAATAACTCATAATTTCTCTGCACCTAGGACACCACAACAAAATGGAGTGGTAGAAAGAAAGAATAGAACCCTAGAGAAAATGGCTAGGACCATGTTATGTGAAAGTAACCTCCCAAAGTATTTTTGGGAAGAAGCCATTAATACATCATGTCATATATTAAATAGAGTTCTATTAAGACCAATTATAAAGAAAACACCTTACGAACTTTGGAGAGATAGAAAGCCCAAAGTAAACTACTTTCATGTTTTTGGGTGTAGGTGTTTCATTCATAATAATGGCAAAGATAACTTAGGCAAATTTGATTCCAAATCTGATAAAGGTATCTTTTTGGGATATTCTACATCAAGTAAAGCTTATAGAGTCTTCAACAAAAGAACCCTTGTTATTGAAAAGTCTATACATATTGTTTTTGATGATACTAATGATGTCTCTTCTAGCAAGAGAGTAGCTCTTGATGATGATGCAGGGATACTTGAGAAAAAGATGAATGACATGACATTACAAGAAAATGAACCGAAACAGATTGGAGACACATCAACAAACCAAGAGGTAATTGTTGATCATGGGCTTACAAAAGCTTGGAGGTATGCTCATAGTCATCCTAAAGAATTAATCTTAGATGATCCATCTCAACCTGTTAGAACTAAAGCCTCTCTTAGGAACTTAAATAATCATCTTGCATTTGTTTCACATTTAGAACCTAAAAACATAGAAGAAGCTGAAAGTGATGTAAATTGGATAAATGCTATGCAAGAGGAATTTAACCAATTTACAAGAAATAAAGTATGGAACTTAGTTGAAAGACCCACCGAATACTCAATAATAGGAACTAAATGGATATACAAAATTAAACTTGATGAAAATGGAATTGTGATTAGGAACAAGGCTAGACTAGTAGCAAAGGGCTATAATCAAGAAGAAGGTATAGATTTTGATGAGACTTTTGCTCCTATAGCTAGACTTGAGGCAATTAGATTGTTACTAGCATTTGCATGCAATAAAGATTTCAAATTATTTCAAATGAATGTAAAAAGTGCCTTCTTAAATGGGTATATTAATGAGGAGGTTTATGTAGAACAACCTCCTGATTTTGAGAATCATCAATACCCCAATCATGTTTATAAACTAAACAAAGCACTTTATGGTCTAAAACATGCCCCTAGAGCATGGTATGAAAGACTTAGCAAATTTCTATTAGACCATGAATTTTCTAGAGAAAATGTTGATACAACTCTATTTTTGAAAAAGGAAAACAAAATTATGTTGGTAGTGCAGATTTATGTAGATGATATTATTTTTGGTGCTACTAACAATCGCCTTTGCGAAGAGTTTGCTGAGTTAATGCAGAGTGAATTTGAGATGAGCATGATGGAAGAATTGAACTACTTCCTCGGACTTCAAATCAAGCAATCCAAGGAAGGAATTTTCATCAATCAAGCTAAATACATCAAGGAAATGCTAAAGAAGTTTGACATGGATGGAAATAAGTCAATTGGCACCCCCATGAGCTCATCATGCAAACTAGACAAAGATGAATCAGGTAAATCAGTAGATCAAAAGCTGTATAGAGGTATGATAGGATATTTACTATATATTACAGCAAGTAGACCTGATATTATGTTTAGTGTATGCATGTGTGCTAGATATCAATCTAATCCTAAGGAATCACACCTAATTGCAGTTAAGAGAATTTTTAAATATCTCATAGGAACAAAAAACATAGGTCTATGGTACTCTAAAGAATCAAGCATAAATTTAATAGGGTACACTAATTCAGACTTCGCTGGTTGTAAACTTGATAGAAAAAGCACCAGCGGGTCTTGTCAATTTTTAGGAGAAAATCTAATTTTATGGTTTAGCGAGAAACAAAACTCGGTTGCACTATCTACGGCTGAAGCTAAATATGTTGCTGCCGGGAGTTGTGCTCAAATTTTATGGATCAAGCAATAACTTGAAGATTATGGCATTAAACAAAATAAGATTTCCATAAATTGTGATAATACAAGTGCCATAAATCTAACTAAAACTCCAATTCAACACTCAAAAACTAAACATATTGAGATAAGATATCACTTCATAAGAGATCATGTGTTAAATGGTGATGTAATGCTTGAATTTGTTTGCACTGATGATCAACTTGCTGACATCTTCACAAAACCCTTGAGTGAAGATCGATTTTGTGTTCTTAGAAGAGGGTTTGGAGTGATTGATCCATTCTTGTGATACTCTCCTATAATTCATTGATTTTGATGATTAGCTTATATTGGATATAGGATTTCACGTCTATGGTCATCAAATCATTCATTAAGTTATAAAGATTCCCATATCTCTCTCCATTGGCACGAAATTAACTGAGTTCTCTGCTTATGTGCCAGAGTTCAAGTCGACTCGAATAGATTTTAGAGTCGGCTCGTGGGCGAGTCGACTCGTGCATATTTAGGAGTCGACTCGAGGTCGAGTCAACTCGCGACATACCAGAGTTGACTCGAGGTCGAAAATCTGATTTTTAACCCTAATCGAAACATTTATTCTTCACTTCTATTTTCGGCCGCCACTATTCCAAAACCCTAGAGTCATCTCCGACCTCATCTCTGACCCATTTTAGGTCCTTTCCCTCGAGTTTTCTTTCATTTATCTTGTCCATCCCTCGGTTTTTAGGTCAAAATGCCTAGAAAAACCGTTGTCCCGAGCCGAAAGAGACCCCTCTCCGTGAGCGGCGCCGAGCGACGGTCCAAGGCCCGGAACAAACCCGTGAGGGAACCACCTCCGGTTCCTTCCCCACCTAGGCTAGTTCCCTCGCATTCGTGCGCTGGGAAGGTAGTCTCTACCGGAGGAAAGTCAACTTTGACTTCCTCTCCCGGGAAGGGTTCACCCTAGGGCATCATCTTAGGGCTCAAGGTTTAGAGTTCTTCTGTTCATTAGACCTCCCTACCTACCCAGGGTTAGTTAGGAAATTTTATGGGACTATCGCTAGAGGTAGCGGTGGTATCCAGGGAACTGTAGCGGGTGTTCCTATTTTTATCTCGGAGGATTTCATTGCTCGAATCCTCCATCTCTCCCGAGAGGGGATTTTTCCCACTCATCCCCATGATAGGAAAGAGGCCCTTACGGCCATCTTAGGGAGCCCACCTCAATCCCCCATAGAGGAGGTGCTTGCAAATCAGCTTTCAGCTGAAATGCGGCTTCTCCAAAGTATCATTTCTAGGACTCTCTTCCCCCAAACTGGTAGGTTTGACTTCATATATGAGAGAGACCTAGCACTGATGTTCCACATTCTCCAAGACACTCCCATCAACTTCTCCAAACTCATCAACAAATATAAACCTAGATAAACTTCCCCAACCTAGATAAACTCATCAACTTCCCCAACTCTGTGAACCCCTAGATAAACCTAGGTTGAGTCTCCCATATGGCATGCTCTTCACACTTATTTTTAGGAAGTTAGAGGTCCCTATCCCTGAGGGGGAACCCTCTCGTCCACTTCGAAATACTGATCACATGGATGAGGGGACTCTCCACAGAATGGGATTCGATAAAGAATGTTTAGGTTAGGAAAACATCTTCATCCACACCATCCAACCCTACCACTCATCACTCACCTAGTCCTGACCATGATCAGGACCACTACACAGCTCCTCCCACTTTTTCTTCCACTTCTGGTCCTTCATTCCCATCTACTTCAGCTGGACCATCTACAGCTCCACCACCTCAGCAACCTTTAGAAGTCCGGATCAGCACTGAACAGCTCTGGGAGATGAGACAGGAGATTGTGAGGGAGCTAAGAGATGATTTATTGAGAGAGCGCCGAGGTCCACTGAGTGCTCCCTACACTGATGTTGTTCCCTCCTTAGCAGCAGTGTCCAAGATGGTAGCAGACCTGAAGGAGGAAATGTACAACGTAAGGAGTCTAGTCCAAGGTCAATACTGGAGCCTTAGTGATATAAAGGATGACACGAGGAAGATGCGAAATAGCATCAAGAAAGAGCTGAGTAGCCAAAGTCAAGGTGCGGAAAGGCTTGCAAATGCCTTAATATCCAAGCTTGACACTATTCAAGAAAGTGTGACCCAACTCACTGTAATACAATCCAGGGCCACCTCGGAGATCATCGAACAACTAGGGAACGTATTTGAGGGGCTAAGCTTGGTCATAAAACATATTAGACTGAGTACGGGAGCCACATCCTCCACTACTAAAAAACCCTAGTGTATTTTTTTTTTTTTTGATTTTATGATGTACAGTCCCTTGAGGACCTTTTCTGATATGTAATCACACTTGTACTCAATTTGACTTTAATACAATGAGTAGAAATTTCCTTTCAAAACTATGCAATTTGAGTTCTTATACTTTTCTGTGTTTTGTGCCTTTTTGCTATGATGACAAAAAGGGGGAGAAAATATGATGAATTGAAATGTAAAGGGAATCACTAAAAAGAAAATTCTTAAAGCAAAAAGTAATTTGTTCTTAGTGGATTCGATACCTCGAGGCTCATTATCTCTCTGTTGGGGCTCCTCAAGGAGTAATCTCCAAAATTCATTCAAGTGATATTCGGAGATTAGTTGAATCATACTCAAGAACAAATTGACAGATTTTTCCTCTGAAAGTAAGAATTTAAGCTCAAAAGTTTCAAGACATTAAAAGAAAATTCAGAGAACCCAAACAAAATTGAATGCATATGTTGAGGGGGAGAATCTGAAATCTTAAGAAAGCAAATTCATTAAACACATATAAGCCAAACAATTGATTGCATGATATGAAGGCTTATATAATTCCAAATAAAAGGAGGAGCTTTAATTTCAGGATTTACTGATTCATACCTTTTAATTTTGGATAAATTAAATGACTAGACATATGAATTCATTTCAAAACTTTACTATAAATCGCCTTTTGGTTGAGCAATTCACTTTACAAATACTCAATGTTTTGTCATCATCAAAAAGGAAGAGATTGTGGAGTGATTGGTTATACCCCTATTTTATTTTGATGAGCTCAAAGCATTTGAGTATATTTCATGTTGTACTAATGAATTCAATCTAGTGTTTCAAGCAAATATATGTGAATTTATCTTTAAGAGCATCGAGCTTTTGTTCAAAGTCATTTGGCTAAGTGTTGAACTCAATTAAGCCAAAGTCTGAAGCTCGAGTCGACTCCGGAAGATTGCGAGTCGACTCTAAGTGTTTCAGAGGTTCTGGCACAAGCTCGAGTCGACTCTGGTACACTACGAGTCGACTCCGACTGAGAACAGACAGAAGGACAGAAAGATGAATTTCAGACCCTGTCACCGAGTCGACTCCGACGATTTCGAGTCGACTCCGATGCTTGCCGAGTTGACTCCCGACAGTTTCGAGTCGACTCCAAGGAGTAACAGACAGAAAGACAGAGAAGTATTTTTTAGACCTTGTTACCGAGTCGACTCCAGAAGGATGCGAGTCGACTCTAACGTTTGGTGAGTCGACTCCTAAACATGCCAGAGTCGACTCTCAGAGGAAAGCGGACTGAAAGGCAGAAAACCAAACTCAGTGACTCTGAGAGCCGAGTCGACTCCAAGAATTCGAGAGTCGACCCCAAGTCAGCCGAGTCGACCCCAACAAAGTGCGAATTGACTCCGAGGCAGTTCAACTCGAAAAACAGAGGATCAATTTTTCGGTCTCTGAGAGCCGAGTCGACTCCAAGATGATCCGAGTCGACTCGAGAGAGAAATGCAGAAAAATAGATCTCTGGAATCCTGAGAACGAGTCGTCTCCAAAATGCCAAATCATCTCCAGATCATGGCGAGTCGACTCCAGGTTTGGCCCGAGTCAACTCCAGGACGGGACAGCACTTTAATTCAAATTCCTGAACAGTGGGCGAGTCGTCTTCAGTAAAGCATGAGTCGACTCCAGCAACAGCCGAGTCGACTCCAGATCGAGCGAGTCGACTCCGACCCCAATGGATACATTATCAGGAAGTGCAGACTGTGCAGAACGACCACAAATCAGTGTCTAACAGCTACTTTTCAAGGAGGACTGTTTAAATAGCCAGAGTGAACAGTAGTAGACATCAAGAGAGTTACTCCATCTGTGCATTAAGTGTTTTTCCAACTACCAAGAGTCTATTGAGAGAAAAGACAAGCAAAAGAAGGAAGAAACGCATTCAATACATTCCTAGAAGTCTTTCCTTCGCATTCAAGGCTCTTCTTCTGACATCAAATCTTCAGTGCACTCAAAGAGGAGACTCAGAGTTCGAGAAGCCCTTCTCTTCCTCTTTCGAAATCTGTTTGAGGGCTTCTAACTTTACTCTATTCATACTGATTCATATTTACTTGTTAAGAAGCTTTCCTTGTATCTTTTCCCAAACTATTTTCTTACTTGATTCAATCAGAGGATTGAATCAAGGGTTGTAAGGTTTGTTGGTGAGCCAAAGTTAAAACCAACGGTGTAAGGGTTTGATTGTGATCCCGGAAAAACAATCGGGTGGTTCTAGTCGGTGAGCCTGTGAAAACTCTTTAACAGCATGAGTCGACTCTTTAACAGCATGAGTCGACCCTTGCTCTTCAGGAGTCGACTCTTTAACAGCATGAGTCGACCCTTGCTCTTCAGGAGTCGACTCATTAACAGCATGAGTCGACCCTTACACTGTTTCCACTATAGTTTCTTGCATTCCTTGCTTTAGATGCGCCATATTTGTGCCCACAATCTCCACCTTGGTGCTTCAAAGCCTCTACAAGCTCCACCTGGTTCATCAACCCTACACAAGATAGAAAACTATCCCATGGAAGAATCTTCGTAAGTACATCCGACTAGTTCTTCTTTGTATGAACTTTCACCAGCATCACTTCACCATCCTCTACTAACTCTCTGATCCTGTGGTACCTCACGTTTATATGCTTTGTGCGAATATGATAGACTGGATTATGAACCAATTGCAGAGCACTCTGACTGTCACTGTGCAGCACCACTGTACTCTGCTTCACCCCCATCTTCTGAGTGAGTCTCTTCAACCAAAGAGCCTCCTTGGCAGCCTCTGTGATCCCTATGTACTCGGCCTCTGTTGTGGACAAGGTTGTGATAGGTTGAAGGGTTGATCTCCACGAAATTGGTCCACTAAACATGCTGAACACATAACCTATAGTAGACCTCCTCGTATCCAGATCACCTGCAAAATTTGCATCCACAAACCCTTCCAATGGACCTGAAAACTCCTTTTAGGCATTGGAGTTCCTCCCATATCCATCTTACTGCTCAAAAGTCAGACCAAGCTTCCGAGTTCCTTGTAGATACCGCAAAATCCACTTCAGTGCCTGCCAGGGCTCTTTCCCCGGGTTTGCTATGTACTTGCTCACTTGGTTCACTGCATGTGCTATGTCTGGTCTACAACACACCATAGCATACATCACACTGCCCACAGCACTAGCATATGGAACTCTATCCATGTACTCTTTCTCTTCATCTATCTGGAGGGACTGCAACTTCGAAAGAGACATGTGGCTTGCAAGCGGTGTTCCAACCGATTTGGATTTATCCATTCCAAACCTCATCAAGACCTTCTAAATGTATCCTCCCAATGATTAGTAGAGGACACCCTTGCTTCTATCTCTGCAAATCTTCATTCCAAGAATTTTCTTGGAAGGACCCAAATTCTTCATCTCAAATTCAGCTGACAATGCTGATTTCAACTCATTCACTACATTGATACTCCTAATGGCAATGAGCATATCATCCACATATATAAGCAAATATAGAGCATTCTCCTCATCCACATCCTTTACATAGATACAATTACCATGCTCACATCTGGAAAATCCAAGGCTAAGAATAAAGGTATCAAACCTCTTGTACCACTGTCGGAGTGACTGCTTCAAACCATAGAGAGATCTCTTCAGTAGACACACCTTTTCTTCCAACCCCGGCTGCCTGAAACCAGCTGGTTGCTACATGTATATCCTCTCCTCTAAGCTCCCATGTAAGAACGCCGTCTTCATATCCATCTGCTCCAATTCCATATCATACTGTGCTGCCAAAGACAGCAACACCCGAATTGAAGCATGTCGCACTACCGGAGAGAATACCTCTGTGTAGTCCACTCCCTCTCTCTATGAATACTCCTTGGCTACTAGCCTTGTCTTGTACCTAACTCCACCTTGCTCTGAAGGCACCTCTTTCTTTGTGAAAATCCATTTAGAACCAATGGCCCGAGCATTTTTCGGTAGATCTACAAGCTGCCATGTCATGTTCTTCTCAAGAGAATGCATCTCTTCCATCATGGCTTGAATCCATGACTCCCTTTCTGAGCTCTCCATGGCATCTTCAAATATCTCTGGATCTCTATTGGTAGTGATGAGAGCATAGGAGATGGTCTCATCAATGCCATACCTGACAGGCTTAAAGATGATGCGCTTTTGCCTGTGCGGTGCAACTCTCCTAACAAGGTCCCTCAAACCGGAACTCTGTGGCTCTACCTGCACCTCTTCCTGGACTGATGGCCCTCCTAGCTGGTCCTCCACACGTGTGGAAACATGCCTACCAAATTTCATCTCAAAAGAAATACGTTTCGAGGTAGAATTTGAAGGAATATTACCTGCTAGTGAGTGTTGTCCACTGCTGCCCTGTCCAGCCTTTTGCGCTTCATCTGGTACTCTCGGCCTCTTCAGGATGCTCTCTTCATCAAAGATAACATTCCTACTGATGGTGGACTTCTGTGAATGAGGATCCCACAGCAAATAACCCTTGACCCCTTGTGGATATTCGATGAAGACCATCTTCTGCGATTTCGGATCAAGTTTGCTTCTTTCGGTTGCCTCCACTAATGCATAGACCGGAAAACCGAATACCTTTAGGTGGCCAAGCTCCACCTTCTTCCCACTCCAGATCTCCTCTAGAATGCCTCCATCAAGCTTTCTATTGGGGGACTTGTTAACAAGAAAACAAGAGAAAGTTATCGCATCACCCTAAAACGTTTTGGGAAGTGATGTCTGCAGCCTCAAACTCTTGGCCTTCTCTATCAATGTACGGTTCATCCTCTCGGACAAACCATTCTATTGGAGAGTCATCCTCACTGTGAAATGGCGTTTGATCCTATTCTCCTCATAGTACCTTTTGAACTCAGTGTTTGTGTACTCCCTACCATTGTCAGACCTCAGGCACCTTACTGACTGCCCTATTTCCTTTTCAACTTCAGCCCTCCAGAATTTAAACCGAGCAAACACCTCTGATTTTTTCCTAATCAGATAGACCCATACCTTCCTGAAGAAGTCATCAATGAAGGTCAAAAAATACCTTGCTCCACCTCTAGCTAAAACAGGTGCTGGTCCCCAAACATCCGAGTGAACTAGCTGCAGAACGCCTTCACTCCGCTTGAAACTGTTGGCAAACTTTACTCTATGTTATTTGCCATAAATGCAAGGCTCATATATGTCATTCCCTTCCTTTTCTACTACTAGAATCAGACCTCTCTTGCCGAGTTCTGTGAGCCCCCTGTCGCTAATGTGACCCATCCGATAGTGCCACAATTTGTAGACCAACTCCTTCTCCTATGCCGCCGCCAACACCTCTGCACCATCTGTCATGTGGAGTGATTGAGTATTTCCTAATTGATTTTGATGAGCTCAAAGCATTTGAGTATATCTTATATTGTTCTAATGAATTCAATCTAGTGTTTCAGGTAAATCTTTATGAATTTCTGTCTAAGTGCCTTGAGCTTTGGTTCCGAGTATTTTGGTTAAGTATTGAACTCTATTTGAACCAAAGTCTGCATCATGAGTCGACTCCTGAACTTTGCGAGTCGACTCCAGGACACTTGAAGTTTTTGGCATAAGCTTGAGTCGATTTCGAGACTCTCTGAGTCGACTCCGACTGAGAATAGACAGAAAGACAGAACGATGGATTTTAGATTCTGTTAGCGAGTCGACTCCAAAAGGTTGCGAGTCGACTCTAATGTTTGGCGAGTTAACTCCAGATGGTCCCGAGTCGACTCCAAAAGGAAGCAGACAAAAAGACAGAACGTTAGTTTTTGAGACCCTGTCAATGAGCCAACTCGCAAAGACTACGAGTCGTCTCCCATATCAGCCGAGTCGACTCCCAATTTGTTCGAGTCAACTCCCAGAGGAAAGCAGTTTGAAAGGCAGAGAATCAGTTTTGGAGACCCTGTGAACGAGTCGACTCCAAGCGTTACCCGAATCGACCGCCACGTTACCCGAGTCGACTCCAGCAAGGCCCGAGTCGACTCCGAGGCAAAGTAGTTCAAAAAGACAGAGAGTCAATTTTTCAGTCTCTGAGAGCGAGACGTCTTTCGAAGATCTCGAGTCGCCTCTCAAGTCAGCCGAGTCGACTGAAAGAGTAGATGCCCTACAAGCCAATCGCAATATGTATTGCGAAAGGTTTTCTTTTGATTTGTCCAAATCATGTACATGTCATTTAAATATGAATAAAGGCGTTATGTTTTATCATATGCTGTTGATTATATTTATGATAAACTCCTTAGATTAGGGCAATGGTTTTAAGACTATGATGAGATCATACTAGTGAGATTTAAAATCCTAAAATCCTAATCTTAAATATTCCCAGTCATTGGTACATTGAGTCGGGGATCAATGATTACCGGAAAGACTGGCATGTCTTATGTATGCTCGATGCAGAGGATGATTGATCTCACAATCATTTGTGTGGAGATACTAATACAAAGATGTGGGTGCTCATTAGAGGAATGAGTTTACTGAATTGACCTACAAAGAGAAATCTTATGAAGTCTTACTTACATGTCAAAAGATGATTCTCTTAGTGGGAGTTGTGCAACTGATCCTATGACCTGAGATCACCATGGTATCTTGTGCACATGAACCCATATTTTGGTTTACACTCATTCATGACAATAAGTTATGTACGAGGTCTTCTGGATATGGTGAATTGTGTACGAAGATTATGAGTAGGTCAACAAGGAATTAATAACTTCTAGTAAGAGAAGATAGCATCCTATTTATTCTAATCATATGATAATTCAGGAAGCCTTTGATCAAAGCAGAATGAAAATTAGAAAGAGTTTCTAATATTTCATTATTTGAATTATCATTAAAAGATTGAGAAAAATATGAATATAAAATTGAGTTTGACATATATTCATACTCATATACATATTTGGGATGCAGTTTGATTAAAGGATTGAATTGCATGGTAACTTGCCACTGGAGGGTATTTTTGGTATTTCTACCAAATTCCATATTTTCGGATAGACATGACACGTTGCTAGACGTCAATCTTATTTTATAGGTTTGATCAAATTAAAGAGTTTAATTCGATCACCAATTAGAAAGGATTCTAATTGTTAAGTTCGGGTTCGCGCAGTTTGGACTTAAATCGATTAGAAGAGTTCTAATCAAGTTGGGTCAACTCGCACTCACACCTATTGCTGGCTAAGTATGGAACCCAATGGGTCACACACAAGAAAACTTATCAAGGGTCTAATTGGATTAGATCATGTTTGCAAGATAAACATCCTAGCAGGTGTTGCAAACCTTAGCTCCTAATTCAAATTGGATTCGAATCTGATTCGAATTGGATTCGAATCTGATTCTTAGTTGATCTAATTTGATTAGATCATATTCTAATATGGGTTAGCCAAGAGTTGGCACCTAATTGGCTTGGTTTGAGTCTAATTGGATTAGATTTAATAAATCATTCAATCTAGACCGTTAGATCTTGATCTACCATTGGATGAAGACATAATGGAGAGTTGGTTTAACCCAACTGGATTGGGTTAGAGGATGGCTACCATAATTGACCATTGGATCTTAATCCCACCATTGGATGAAGACATAATGGGTCAAGTGAATGGCACCTTGCATTGGAGCCCTTGGATCATCATCATGAAAGATCAAGAGGTGAGGCGTGATGGACATGTGATTAGCATGTGATATTGACTTGGTCAAAATATGACACCACATAAAAAGACATATCATTTGATACACCTCCTCACTTGATCTGCACCTTCTCTTATTTGATATGGCCCTTTAGATGATGCCCTTTCATGAGAGGATATGTGGATGGGATGCATCCCTTGGAGATGCATCCTTACACCTATTATAAATAGGTTAGCACTCCATGGGTTTCATCATTCCAATTCCACCCCACTCCTCTCTTCTTTCTTTCTTACATTAGTTTCTTTCTTTCTAGCATTGCTTCTGGTGTGTCCTAAGCCAAGACAAGGTGGTCTTCTTTAAGACAAAAGGATTAGAAGTGATTTTAGAAGGCTAAAGGAAAATAGAAAGGAAGGAAAGCAAGCCATTAGAGTTCTTTAGAAGAATTCTGCATTAAGGATCAAAAGTCTTTGGAGCTAAAGTCTGTTGGGTTGTGGAGCCTGATCCATTCCCTTTTTTTTTTCAAGACCCCTATGTGCACTATGGTGGTGGAGGATCAAGGGAAGACAAGCCGGAAAGAGTTCGAAAAGATTCAGAGTTGAATCAGCAAAGAAAAAAAATTTCAGCAAGGTCCGGAGTCGACTCCAGCAGACTTGGAGTCGACTCTGGCACGCAGGCAGACTTGGCACAGTCTTGGAGTCGACTCCAGATCCATAGGAGTCGACTCCCCAGTGTTGGAGTCGACTCGAGAACTCCAGGAGTCGACTCCCACAGGCAGACAGAGAGGTTTTTTCTGTGGACTGTGGCCGAGTCGACTCGCAGAATTGCGGGAGTCGACTCGAGCACGATTTTCACGCGAGGCTGAGTTATGAACCGGGTTCAAGCCAAGGTTTTTTGAAGCCCTAATCAAAGTAAGAGATTGGGAGGTATATATAGACTTCTTGTGGGACACGAGAGGTGTGTGGCAACCTTGAGAAACCCTAGAACTCATCAACGAGAAGTTTCCAAAAGGAGATCCTTTGTGTGCATCAGGAAGACGACGCGTTGCTCGTCTTGAGAGAGATTGTTTTGCTGTAAGAAAGAGAGTTTGTTCTCTTCTCTTGAATCTCTGTAACTTTCTTTGATTATATAGTGAAGTATTGATCTGTGCGGCTGTGGACGTAGGAGCAAGGGACTCCGAACCACATAAACTTGGGTGTCTTGTGCGTTTGTTATTATTTCTTGCCGTGTTCTTTTTCTCCTACTATTTCTTATATTCCGCAATCGTAGGGTTGAATCCCTAACAACTGGTATCAGAGCCATCTGGTTCAAAGGAAAAAGTGGGAGCAATGGCGGCTGAAGAAGGCAAGGTCAAGATTGACAGATTTGACGGCAAAGACTTTGGTTTCTGGAAGATGCAGATCGAAGATTATTTATATCAGAAGAAACTTCATCTACCTCTTGAAGGTATGAAACCGACAGATATGTCACAGGCCGACTGGGATTTAATGGATCGTCAGGCTTTGGGAGTTGTTCGCTTGACGTTGGCTCGAAACGTTGCGTTCAACGTTTTGGAAGAGAAGACAACAGCAGGTTTGCTGAGAGCATTGTCGAATATGTATGAAAAACCCTCGGCCTCCAACAAGGTGTACCTGATGCGCCGTTTATTCAATCTGAAGATGAGTGAAGGTTCCTCTGTTACTGATCACATCAATGAGTTCAATCTGATTACGAGCCAGTTGAGTTCGGTGGAAATCAGTTTTGAAGATGAAGTTCGTGCCCTAATTCTTCTATCCTCCTTGCCAGAAAGTTGGGGTGCAACGGTGACAGCTGTAAGCAGTTCCTGCGGCTCAAACAAACTGAAGTTTGAGGAGGTCCGAAATCTGATACTCAGTGAAGATATCAGAAGGAGGGAGTCTGGTGTGAAATCTGGTTCGATTCTGAACACATCTGAAGGCAGAGGAAGAACTATGCAACGCAGTGAAAACCATAGCAGATCGAAGTCTAAGAGGAGGAGCAAGTCTAGATCGAAAGGCGATGGCTGCTGGCATTGTGGCAAGATGGGCCACACGAGGAAGAATTGTTGGCTTAGAAAGAAGAATCCAAGCAAGGGGCAGAACGAGGTGTCCGTGAATGCAACCACAGATGAAGCCAACGATGCTTTGATTCTCAGCGTGGACAGCCCTATGGAATCGTGGATACTAGACTCTGGAGCTTCGTTTCATTCCACCTCACGGAAGGAGTGTATGCTAAACTACACTGCAGGAGACTTCGGAAAGGTTTATCTCGCTGATGATGAGCCTTTAGATATTGTGGGGACAGGTGAAGTTCATATCAGGATGATGAATCAGTCAGTGTGGAAACTGAAGAATGTGAGGCATATCCCAGGCTTGAAGAGAAACTTGATTTCTGTTGGGCAGCTTGACAGCGAAGGGTATGTTACTACCTTCGTAGGTGGTTCATGGAAAATCACCAAAGGAGCTATGGTGATAACACGTGGGAACAAGTTGGGGACTCTCTACATGACCAATGACACCAAGGATACGGTGGCATTAACAGAAACAGGTGCAGATAGTTGTCTTTGGCATCGCAGACTTGGACATATGAGTGAGAAAGGTATGAAGATGATGGTGAAGAAGAACAAGCTAGCAGATCTGAAAACTGTTGATGTAGGTCTCTGTGAAGACTGCATATTTGGGAAGCAGAAAAAGGTTAGTTTCTCAAAGGGTGGAAGAACACCGAAGACAGAAAAGCTAAAGCTTGTACACACAGATGTGTGGGGGCCTTCACCGGTTGCATCTCTTGGAGGCTCACACTATTATTTCACGTTCATTGACGACTCTACCAGAAAGGTTTGGATTTATTTCATGAAGCACAAATCAGAGGTATTTGTCACC
This sequence comes from Phoenix dactylifera, assembly GCF_009389715.1. Lineage (NCBI taxonomy): Eukaryota > Viridiplantae > Streptophyta > Magnoliopsida > Arecales > Arecaceae > Phoenix > Phoenix dactylifera. The sequence goes on along the minus strand of NW_024067726.1, from coordinate 386,162 downwards.
TTCAAAAGGTGGAAAAGTCTGGTGGAGAATGAATCTGGTGCAAAGATAAAACGACTAAGGTCTGACAATGGCGGTGAGTATGACAGCAGTGAGTTCAAGGAATTCTGCGCAGTGAATGGAATCCGAATGGAGAAGACAATACCGAGCACACCACAGCAAAATGGGGTGGCTGAGCGAATGAACAGAACCCTGAACGAGAGAGCCAATAGTATGAGGATCCATGCTGGTTTGCCCAAGATGTTTTGGGCTGAGGCAGTCAACACCGCAGCGTATCTAATAAACAGAGGCCCGTCGGTTCTCCTAGATTGCAAATTGCCTGAAGAAGAGTGGACAGAAAAAATAGTAAATTTGTCACACTTGAGGGTCTTTGGGTGTGTCTCCTTTGTGCACATTAATGCAGAGAAAAGGGACAAGCTAGATGCAAAGTCCAGAAAGTGTTTCTTCATTGGATATGGTACAGATGATTTTGGTTACAAGTTCTGGGATGCACAGAACCAGAAGGTCATCAGAAGCAAGGATGTGATATTCAATGAGCGAGTTCTCTATAAGGACAAGAATACTTCAGATCTTGAGAGTGCAGGGGAGCAAAGCAAGGAAAAACAGCAAGTTGAGCTGCAAGAGATTACAGAAGAAGATGTTGCCAAAAGTTTTCAGAAAAATCCTGAAAATTCAGAAACTGTTGTGGCACAACCTCAACCAAGTATACCACAGCTGAGAAGATCAACAAGAATCTCGAGACAACCGGATAGATATTCATCCTCTTTACATTATCTGCTATTGACAGATGGAGGTGAACCCGAGTGTTATGAAGAAGCCATGGAAAGTGAAGATTCGGTGAAGTGGGAGTTAGCCATGAAGGACGAGATGAAGTCCTTGGATAGAAATCAAACTTGGAAACTCAGTTCACTACCAGAAGGCAAGAAGGCTTTACAGAACAAGTGGGTCTACAAAGTTAAAGAGGAACATGATGGCAGCAAAAGGTACAAAGGAAGGTTGGTTGTGAAAGGCTTCCAACAGAAGGAAGGTATCGACTACACTGAGATTTTCTCTCCGGTAGTCAAATATTCAACAGTCAGAGTGATTCTGAGTATTGTGGCAGTAGAAAATCTATATTTGGAGCAGTTGGATGTTACGACTGCATTTCTCCATGGAGAGATTGATGAAGACATCTACATGCAGCAACCTATCGGCTTTGCAGTCCCTAGCAAGGAGAACCTTGTATGCAAGCTGAAGAGAAGTTTGTATGGTTTGAAACAGGCCCCGAGGTTGTGGTACAAAAAGTTCGATGGATTCATGATCAACAATGGTTTTGTAAGATGTCAAGAAGATCATTGCTGTTATCTTAAGGTACTTGATGGCAGTTTTATCATCTTACTTTTGTATGTTGACGACATGTTGATAGCCGGACCGAACCTACAAGAGATTGAAAGATGGAAGAAAGAGCTATCAAGGAAGTTTGCAATGAAAGACATGGGTGCAGTAAAACAGATGCTTGGGCTGAGGATTGAAAGGGATAAGGTGGCCGGAACACTGAAGCTTTCTCAAGCTAACTACATTGATAAGGTGTTGAATAGATTCAATATGACAGATGCAGATTCTGTGAAGACACCTTTAGCGAGCCATTTCAAACTTTCAAAAGAGCAATCACCCAAGGATGATGAGGAGCTGAAGAAGATGTCAAGGGTACCATATGCTTCAGCTGTAGGCAGCTTGATGTATGCTATGATATGCACGAGACCCGACATTGCACATGCAGTGGGAGCTGTGAGCAGATACATGGCCAATCCGGGTAGACAATATTGGGAGGCTGTCAAGTGGATCCTAAGATATTTGAAAGGTACCAGAAATGTAGGCTTGTGTTATAGAAAAGGCAGTCAAACACTACAAGGTTTTGTGGATGCAGACCTGGGAGGTGATACTGACACTAGAAGAAGCACCACAGGGTATGTTTATACCATAGGCGGAACAGCAGTGAGCTGGTTCTCACAATTGCAAAAGATCGTTGCTCTTTCGACAACAGAGGCAGAATATGTTGCCATTACAGAAGCCAGTAAGGAGATGATTTGGCTACAAAATCTTCTGAAAGAGCTGGGCAGAGAACAGAACTGTAGTGTACTATTCTGCGACAGTCAGAGTGCTATTCACTTAGCTAAGAACCCAATGTTTCATGCGAGAACGAAGCACATACAGCTGAGATATCACTTCATCAGGAAGTTGCTAGAAGATGGCAGTTTGTTACTTGAGAAGATTCAAGGAGCAAAGAATTCAGCAGATATGTTGACTAAGACAGTCACTACAGAGAAATTGAGGCTATGCATGGCCTCAATTGGCCTCCAAAGCTAGTTGAATGGAGGTGCCGCACAGAGAATACAGATCAAGATATAGAAGTTTGTTTATTTTTCAGATAGATGCACAATTGGATGTATCAGTCTCCAAGTGGGAGAGTTGTTGGGTTGTGGAGCCTGATCCATTCCCTTTTTTTTTTCAAGACCCCTATGTGCACTATGGTGGTGGAGGATCAAGGGAAGACAAGCCGGAAAGAGTTCGAAAAGATTCAGAGTTGAATCAGCAAAGAAAAAAAATTTCAGCAAGGTCCGGAGTCGACTCCAGCAAACTTGGAGTCGACTCTGGCACGCAGGCAGACTTGGCACAGTCTTGGAGTCCACTCCAGATCCATAGGAGTCGACTCCCCAGTGTTGGAGTCGACTCGAGAACTCCAGGAGTCGACTCCCACAGGCAGACAGAGAGGTTTTTTCTGTGGACTGTGGCCGAGTCGACTCGCAGAATTGCGGGAGTCGACTCGAGCACGATTTTCACGCGAGGCTGAGTTATGAACCGGGTTCAAGCCAAGGTTTTTTGAAGCCCTAATCAAAGTAAGAGATTGGGAGGTATATATAGACTTCTTGTGGGACACGAGAGGTGTGTGGCAACCTTGAGAAACTCTAGAACTCATCAACGAGAAGTTTCCAAAAGGAGATCCTTTGTGTGCATCAGGAAGACGACGCGTTGCTCGTCTTGAGAGAGATTGTTTTGCTGTAAGAAAGAGAGTTTGTTCTCTTCTCTTGAATCTCTGTAACTTTCTTTGATTATATAGTGAAGTATTGATCTGTGCGGCTGTGGACGTAGGAGCAAGGGACTCCGAACCACATAAACTTGGGTGTCTTGTGCGTTTGTTATTGTTTCTTGCCGTGTTCTTTTTTCTCCTACTATTTCTTATATTCCGCAATCGTAGGGTTGAATCCCTAACAAAGTCTTGATCAAGTTTTCATGTTGATCACCATTGGAGGACGGACACTTGGATGCCTCGTGGAGATTGTACACTTTGGATTAGCGTTTGAGGTATTCTACTAATTCTGCATTTATTTTATATCATTTAATTGTAATCATTAAGGTGATCTAGGCTTAAAAGGGTTTCATGCATAGGGACTTTATTAAGAAATTTTTAAAATCCCTAGCTTCCGCTGCGCATTATAACATGCTAAAACCCTTCAGTGGTATCAGAGCCATCCTTAATTGGTTCAATCAAATAATTATGTATGATGTATGATTATTAATTTACTATGAGATAGTAATGTCATATGCTTAGAGAAATGCTGAAATGTATGATTCATATATGATATGTATTAGATGTATGCCCTAGAAGCTAATCTGGCAGACACATTATTAATTCTAGGGACATAATTTTGTACTTGACTATTTATTATTGAATAAATAAAAGGCATCTTTTCATTCATATTATTTATGTGTCTATGAATCGTCCAAGAAATTAATAAGATGATGATGCATATTCTCAAGAGTTGAGAATTTGAGCCATGTATCATTGGTGATTAATTTCTAAATACTCCTGATCAATGGATCATCACGAGGACGGTGATCGATCCGATCAGTGCACAGATCACTTTTCTTCTGGATGGACGAGACTTGAGTCCACAGTGTAGGGACACTGAAGTGATAGTGCAGGTGCTTGTTAGAGAACAAGGGTACTGAGCGTGACCAAGACAGGAAGTCACTTGGATGTCTATCCATTCGTCAGTGACTTGCTTGATGTTGCAGTAGTATGACTGGTCCTTTGACCTGCAGTGCTTCAGCTACTCACAGTGAGGTTATTGTAGTTTGACTACACGTATACATGGTCTCTAGTCATATGGGTCCTTGTAGTGTAGATTGGCTGCAGTAAGTTCACTGTAGGAGTAGGGTATGCACTCACATAGAATCTATCGACCTTAATAGAAGAGGAGTGATCCTATGTGATTTGTTAGACTGAGTTCTAAGACCTTGGCCAGGGTATTAATATAAAGTGGAGAAAGAGTTTTCCACTAATGAACTCGAGTCGAATAAATCTTGACATATGACAGACGAAGAGGTTTGACGAGTTATCCATGACCTCCGTCCTGTAGGGATCCACGATAGTAGGACTGTATCACACGATAACTGCACCTAGAGGTTCATCATTCTATTCTACTAGGTAGCCACTACATGCTGTTAGGTGTCACTGGTGGATGGTGGGACTCACAGGGATTATCTCGATGATCAATAAACCCTAATGAGTAGAGTTGGAATCGTTCCAATCTATTGGAAGGAGTTTTCAATGATATTGTGATAGAGATCATAATATATCTCACTACCAGTCAGAGTAGAACCTATGGGGTCACACACACTAGAAGTATTGACCGATCCGATGGTTGAATCGTGATTAGGAATCACAAGTAATCAATTCGATTGATATTCAGTTGAAGAAGGAACAAAGGGAATTAATTAATTGGACTTGAAGCAAGAGTCCTACTTGGAGTAGGATTCCTAGAGTCCTAATTGGATTAGGACTGGGATTCCTATTTAGACTAGGATTCCTATTTGGACTGGGAATCCTAATTAGAGTAGGACTGGGATTCCTACTTAGAGTAGGATTCCTACAATCCTAATTAGATTAGGAGTTTTGAATTAAAATTGGATTCCTACTTGGAGTAGGATTCCTAAAGTCCTAATCGGATTAGGACTTCGGATTCAAATTAGAGTCCTAATTGGATTAGGACTAAAATTAAATAAGTCCTAATTGGATTAGGGTTTCTTAAGTTCTAATTAATTATTAATCTCATGAATCAACATGACTCCTAATTGGGTTAAGATTGAAGAGTTCAATTGAGTCATGGTTCATTCAAGTTCTAATTGGATTAGGACTAGCAAAGATTGAACCCGATTGATTCATGTTTTGGTTAAACCCTAATTGGATTAGGGCTAAACCAGATAAGGGCCTCCTAATCCTCCTTAGAGGAGGATTAGGGCATCATAAGAAGGAGGGGATCACATCCCTCCTCCTCATCTTCTTGGGTGCGGCAAGAAGGAGGGTCGGCGCCCTCATGATTAGGCATCAAGGGCTCCTAATTTGTAGAAGCCCTAGATCCCTTTAAAAGGAGGTGAAGGGAGGCGCCCTAGGGTATTGGAATCCCTCTCCTCTCCAGCCGTGGCCTCCTCTTTTCCCTTTGGTTTCAGCCGCCATCAGCAAGAAAGAAAACTCTTGGCGTCTCCCTCCTCTTGGGTTTCTTCCTTGGCTCCAACGCATGAAAAGAGAAGAAGGCTGCCAAGGGCTTTGATCCTCTTCATCTCTTCATCCTTCTTCTTCCTCCTCCCAAGCACAATCAAGGGTTGATTAAGAGGGAGGACATCAGCCATCAAAGTTGTCTCTGCAAGGGAGCTAGCACCCCGGGGAGACAAGGAAGCTTGGATTGGTCCTCTGCTTCGTATGGATACCCGTAGAGGCCGGGCACTTGAACGGCTTCAAGCGAACCTTCATCCTAAACCACGAACTTCAGTTTGCGGTGATCATCTATCCGCACAAGGTGAAGATCTGATCTTCTAAAGGTTTTAAAAAGTTTTTAATCCTTATCTATCTACGAACGGTTATCAAACGATGTTCATGCGATGAACGTCGATCCCGCACATGCCCCTTCCGCTGCCATCTGATTTTATTTTGAAATATCAGCGGCATGGGCGGGTTCTAACAGTGGTATCAGAGCCAGAGCTTTGTAGATTAAAGTAAGGATTAATTATTAGTAGGCTTATTAGATCTGAAAATTGAAAGATTATGCATGCTGAAAATTTTCTGCATGCAGATTTTTCTAGGGTGCTGATTTTTACATGCTGATTTTTATGTGATAAGATGATGATTCTAATTGCATTGTTAATGAGATTAAATATAAAGACCTGCGATGTGATCTGTAATGTCATGTAATTTTTCAGATGCTTGCATGCATCTTATTTGATGTTTTGAAAGGTCTGCGTGCCTCCTAAAAGAAGATGTAATTTATTATTATTTTTATTTTACATCTGGTTGTATTTCTGTGATGTGATGTACGTCAACGATCAAGTTGAAGACAAGGCATGAGATGAACAGGGGTCTAAGCGGTTGATGGCGATTGGATCAAGAGTTGGTCAAGGATCGAATCAAGGAGGCTTGAAACCAATTCAAGAGTTGAAGACAAGTTGATCGATTGACGTGCATGTGCTTGTAATACGACCTAACTAGAATCCATGATCATCACCTATTTAAAATTTAGCTTTAATTATTGCTGCGATTATAACTGCCTGCAATGTGCCGTTTGCATGTGATGTGAATGAGAGTCGGGTAGATAGGTTTACATGTGATGTAGCAAACCCAATTGAGACCTAAATTAAAACCTCCTCAATCAAGTCGAGAGTGAACCAACATGAGCAAGTCATATTAGATTAATTGATCTAATTGGTGTCTAGGAAAGCATGAAAGGTGGTTACTTAATTAGGACCTTACTCTCTGAGTAAGGGGAGCCTCCCACCTGCTTACCTGGCCAATTGTTCGATTACCTCTTATGAAGAGCTCAAGTTGCAAATACTAAGACCTGATTAACCAATATTAAGTCAATAGGTCTTCCACTGTAGTAGAGCTGCTAAGGCCTTTCTGATGTTGATTTGTCTCGGCTGGATACAGTGGTCAAGTTGCATTGGGGGGCTGGACCTCTCTATAGACATGAGATGTTGTAGGGTAAAGGTGGGGTTGGGCACCAATAACTGTTAGGTGAGGACCCAATGACGACTTTATTCCTACGGTTATACGGTGGGTCTGACTTAACTAAGAAATGGGACCAATAACTGTTAGGTGAGATTTTCATGGCTTAGAGACCAAGTTGCACTGCAACATGCTTGAGAAGCATTGTACAAGAGTTGTACATTCATCAATCTATGTGTCACCAATAACTGTTAGGTGAGGTGGCATGTAAATCGGTGGGACCGCAGTACACACTAGAAACCCTAGTCGTGTGGGATTTCCGTTTTCCTACCAGAAAAGTGTGAGGAATTCGAGAAAATAGTGGGAGTTACATTTGTTCTAAAAGACCTTAGAACAGATTAGGATCAAGTACAAAAGTCTAACTAGAATCTTTACTCTCTGAGGATTATAAAGTCAGCTTATAGACTCTTAACTCATATCCTATAGAACAACCGTTTGACCAAACCCAATTATAAAGACTGGCTCAGCAAATTTCAAAAATAATTTTGAATTATAAAATTAGGGTATGTGCTAGACCATGGAATCTCCATGTTACCAATCTGTCCGATCACTGATCAGCGTAAGACGCATGCTAAAGTGGACGAACAATGACAATAAGGTTAGGTGCTGCACAATGGCATCCATGTCTAATGAATTACACTGCCAGCATGAGAATATGAAGACTGCCAAGAACATATTAAATCACCTGCAAGAGTGTATGGCGATCAGAGTCGCGCAGCATGTTTTGAAGTGTCCAAGAGGCTCTTCAAGGCAAAAGATGCGCGATGGACAGTCTATCCATGATCATGGTTTGACCATGATAAATGACTTAGAGAAGCTTGAGAAGCTTGGCATGACCATGCACAAGGAATTGCAAACGGATTTGATCCCGCAATCCCTTCCAGCTTCATATGAATTTTTTATAGTAAACTACCATATGAACAAGGTTGTATGCACTAAAATAGAATTGTTAAATAAATTGGTAACTAACTTAGGGACCTTGAAGAAGTTCAAGGGGCATCATTTTTGCTGTCAAGTTGGTTTCTAATTTCAAGAGAGAGTCTATTTGGAAGAAGAAGAAGCCTGCGAAGAAGCAGAATGCTAAGAAAACACCAAGTAAGGAAGTTCCAAGAAAAAGGCCAATTGCAAGAAAAAGTGTTTCCATTGCATCATGGACGGCCATTGGAAGAGGAACTATCCTACATACATGGGAAGCATAAAGAACATGAAGGGTGACAGACCTTCAGAAGGTTTGTCAGATATGCTCAGGATACTTAGGGACTGTTACCTATTGTTAGCAGAAATTTGATTTCTGTATTTTATTTAGCACAGAAAGATTTTTATTTATTTGAAAATTAAATTGATTCAACATGGTTTTAAGATTAACAGTCTCTATCACATACATATGGATGTATCTGTGAATATATCTGAGCAAACAGTGAATACCATAGGATCTAATGAGATAAATCTAAAGTATTTATGGCACCTCAGGCTTGGCCATATAGGAGAAGACAGAATAAACAAATTGGAGAAACATGAGCTTTTGGGCTCATTGACTTCCGAGTCATATTTGATTTGTGAATTCTGCCTTCAAGGAAAGATGGCCAAATTATCCTTTGTAGGACACAGGGAGGTCCACTGAAATACTTATCCTAGTACACACTGATGTGTGTGGCCCATTCGATGTGCAGGCTAGGGGTTGTAATTTTTACTTCATTTTATCGATGATTACTCACGGTACGGATATGTGTATGAGACACAAATATGAAACTTTTGAAAGGTTCAAAAAGCTTAGATATGAAGTAGAAAAATAAGCACAAAAAATCATTAAGGTTCTTCGATCAGATCGAGGAAGTGAATACCTTAATGGAGAGTTCCGTGATTATCTCAAGGAGAATGGTATAGTTTCATAATGGACTCCTTCTGGTACACCTCAGCTCAATGGAGTGTCAGAGAGGAGGAATCGGACTCTATTGATATAGTCCAGTCCATGATGAGCTTCACTAATTTACCCTTGTTTCTTTAGATAGATGCCCTATTTTCAGCTATTTACTTGTTGAATAGAGTTTCCTCTAAATCCGTTCCTACCACACCATATGAGATATAGCATGGTAAGAAACCAAGTCTTGGTCATCTCAAGATTTGGAGATGTCCGGCCCACGTCAAGAGACTACAGGCAGACAAGTTAGAGGCTAGGACCATAAGTGCTCGTTTTATAGGATATCCTAGAGAGTTATTAGGATACAATTTTTCGTCTCAGAGGATCACAATGTGTTTGTGAGCCGTCACGCCATCTTCTTGGAAAAACCAGTTTATCCTTGATAGAGGCAGTGGGAGGAAAATTGAGCTTGAAGAGAAAGTCTCTGAAAAGCAACGAGTCATGGATCCTATCGAACCCATTCATACAGAGCCAGTACATGATGTCCCTCGACCACCTCATAGATCTAGTAGGGTCTCCCATCCTCCCGATAGATACTTAGATATACTAGAAGAGGATACCGAGGAAATGTTCCTAGTGGGAGATAGGGATCACACGCAGGATCCCAAAACCTACGACGAGGCGATATCTGATATCGATTTCGAGAAATGGTTGGAAGCTATGAAGTTAGAGTTAGACTCCATGCATTCCAACCAAGTCTGGACCTTAGTAGATCCACCAGAAGGTATTGTACCTATTGGATGCAAATGGATCTACAAAAGAAAGATAGGTTCGGATGGAGAGGTAGAGACCTATAAGGTAAGGCTTGTGGCGAAAGGGTATAGTCAGCGCGAGGGCATTGACTCTCAGGAGACCTTTTCACCTGTAGCCATGCTGAAATCCATCCAAACATTGCTTGCCATTGCAGCATTTCATAATTATGAAATCTGGCAGATGGATGTGAAAACAGCTTTCCTGAATGGATATCTTGATGAAGACATCTATATGGAACAGCCTTTGGGTTTCACTTCCAGTGATGGAGATCACAAGGTCTGCAAGCTGCAAAGGTCCATCTATGGACTAAAGCAAGCATCTTGGAGTTGGAACACTCGTTTCGATGACGCAATCAAAACGTTTGATTTCATCAAAAATGAAGAGGAACCGTGTGTTTACAAAAGGGTTAGTGGGAGTGCTGTTGTCTTTCTCGTACTGTACGTGGACGACATCCTCTTGATAGGAAATGATATTCCCATGCTAACCTCGGTTAAGTTCTGGTTGTCAAAAAGGTTCTCCATGAAAGACCTTAGGGAAGCATCCTATATTTTGGGAATAAAGGTCTATAGAGATAGATCTAAAAGGATGCTTGGCCTATCACAGAAGATGTAAATAGAGGAAGTGCTGAAAAGGTTCAGCATGGAAAACTCTAAAAGGGGTCTCTTACCCCTAAGGCATGGAATTAATCTCTACAGGAAGATATGCCCCAACACATCTGAAGAGATTCAACACATGAGCAAGATCCCCTATGCATCAGCAATAGGGAGCCTCATGTATGCCATGCTATGTACATGACTTGATATAGTACATGCTGTGAATGTCACGAGCATATGTCAATCAGATCCAGGCAAAAAGCACTGGATAGCTGTGAAGAACAGTCTTAAGTACTTAAGAAGAACTAAGGACATGTTCTTGGTCTTTGGGAGAAGATCAGAGTTGAAGGTAGAAGGATGCACACATATTGATGATAGAAAGTCTACATCAGAATATGTGCAATGGTGGTTCAGTAAATTGGAAGAGTTCCAAACAACCGATCATTATAGATTCTACCTTAGAAGCTGAATGTTAAGCCATATCTAAGGGTGCAGTGGAAACTTTCTGGTTAAAAATTCATTGCAGAGTTAGGTGTAATGTCATTAGATGCCATAACACTTTACTGCGATAACATTGGCACCATAGCACTAACTATGGAGCCAAGGTCTCATCAGGAGTCCAAGCACATAGAGCGGCGCTTCCACCTCATACGCGACTATGTTGAGAAGAAATATGTAGAGGTGCAGAGAGTAGACTCTACGGATAATGTGGCAGACCCGTTCACTAAGCAGCCAAGTCAGCAAAAGACTGAAGCCCACCTTGAGAAGATGGGGCTTAGATATATGACTGATTGGCTTTAGTGCAAGTGGGAGATTGTTAGATGTATGCCCTAGAAGCCAATCTGGCAGACACATTATTAATTCTAGGGACATAATTTTGTACTTGACTATTTATTATTGAATAAATAAAAGGCATCTTTTCGTTCATATTATTTATGTGTCTATGAATCGTCCAAGAAATTAATAAGATGATGATGCATATTCTCAAGAGTTGAGAATTTGAGCCATGTATCATTGGTGATTAATTTCTAAATGCTCCTGATCAATGGATCATCACGAGGATGGTGATCGATCCGATCAGTACACAGATCACTTTTCTTCTGGATGGACGAGACTTGAGTCCACAGTGTAGGGACACTGAAGTGATAGTGCAGGTGCTTGTTAGAGAACAAGGGTACTGAGCGTGACCAAGACAAGAAGTCACTTGGATGTCTATCCATTCGTCAGTGACTTGCTTGATGTTGCAGTAGTATGACTGGTCCTTTGACCTGCAGTGCTTCAGCTACTCACAGTGAGGTTATTGTAGTTTGACTACACGTATACATGGTCTCTAGTCATATGGGTCCTTGTAGTGTAGATTGGCTGCAGTAAGTTCACTGTAGGAGTAGGGTATGCACTCACATAGAATCTATCGACCTTAATAGAAGAGGAGTGATCCTATGTGATTTGTTAGACTGAGTTCTAAGACCTTGGCCAGGGTATTAATATAAAGTGGAGAAAGAGTTTTCCACTAATGAACTCGAGTCGAATAAATCTTGACATATGACAGACGAAGAGGTTTGACGAGTTATCCATGACCTCCGTCCTGTAGGGATCCACGATAGTAGGACTGTATCACACGATAACTGCACCTAGAGGTTCATCATTCTATTCTACTAGGTAGCCACTACATGCTGTTAGGTGTCACTGGTGGATGGTGGGACTCACAGGGATTATCTCGATGATCAATAAACCCTAATGAGTAGAGTTGGAATCGTTCCAATCTATTGGAAGGAGTTTTCAATGATATTGTGATAGAGATCATAATATATCTCACTACCAGTCAGAGTAGAACCTATGGGGTCACACACACTAGAAGTATTGACCGATCCGATGGTTGAATCGTGATTAGGAATCACAAGTAATCAATTCGATTGATATTCAGTTGAAGAAGGAACAAAGGGAATTAATTAATTGGACTTGAAGCAAGAGTCCTACTTGGAGTAGGATTCCTAGAGTCCTAATTGGATTAGGACTGGGATTCCTATTTAGACTAGGATTCCTATTTGGACTGGGAATCCTAATTAGAGTAGGACTGGGATTCCTACTTAGAGTAGGATTCCTACAATCCTAATTAGATTAGGAGTTTTGAATTAAAATTGGATTCCTACTTGGAGTAGGATTCCTAAAGTCCTAATCGGATTAGGACTTCGGATTCAAATTAGAGTCCTAATTGGATTAGGACTAAAATTAAATAAGTCCTAATTGGATTAGGGTTTCTTAAGTTCTAATTAATTATTAATCTCATGAATCAACATGACTCCTAATTGGGTTAGGATTGAAGAGTTCAATTGAGTCATGGTTCATTCAAGTTCTAATTGGATTAGGACTAGCAAAGATTGAACCCGATTGATTCATGTTTTGGTTAAAACCTAATTGGATTAGGGCTAAACCAGATAGGGGCCTCCTAATCCTCCTTAGAGGAGGATTAGGGCATCATAAGAAGGAGGGGATCACATCCCTCCTCCTCATCTTCTTGGGTGCGGCAAGAAGGAGGGTCGGCGCCCTCATGATTAGGCATCAAGGGCTCCTAATTTGTAGGAGCCCTAGATCCCTTTAAAAGGAGGTGAAGGGAGGCGCCCTAGGGTATTGGAATCCCTCTCCTCTCCAGCCGTGGCCTCCTCTTTTCCCTTTGGTTTCAGCCGCCATCAGCAAGAAAGATAACTCTTGGCGTCTCCCTCCTCTTGGGTTTCTTCCTTGGCTCCAACGCATGAAAAGAGAAGAAGGCTGCCAAGGGCTTTGATCCTCTTCATCTCTTCATCCTTCTTCTTCCTCCTCCCAAGCACAATCAAGGGTTGATTAAGAGGGAGGACATCAGCCATCAAAGTTGTCTCTGCAAGGAAGCTAGCACCCCGGGGAGACAAGGAAGCTTGGATTGGTCCTCTGCTTCGTATGGATACCCGTAGAGGCCGGGCACTTGAACGGCTTCAAGCGAACCTTCATCCTAAACCACGAACTTCAGTTTGCGGTGATCATCTACCCGCACAAGGTGAAGATCTGATCTTCTAAAGGTTTTAAAAAGTTTTTAATCCTTATCTATCTACGAACGGTTATCAAACGATGTTCATGCGATGAACGTCGATCCCGCACATGCCCCTTCCGCTGCCATCTGATTTTATTTTGAAATATCAGCGGCATGGGCGGGTTCTAACAGTGGTATCAGAGCTAGAGCTTTGTAGATTAAAGTAAGGATTAATTATTAGTAGGCTTATTAGATCTGAAAATTGAAAGATTATGCATGCTGAAAATTTTCTGCATGCAGATTTTTTCTAGGGTGCTGATTTTTGCATGCTGATTTTTATGTGATAAGATGATGATTCTAATTGCATTGTTAATGAGATTACAAAGTTTAGAATTATGATTAGCATGATCAGCAACCTATGTCATGTGATAATTAGTTAGTTTTCAGATCTGAAAATTATAATTGCTGCATGTGGTGATGATCCTAGGATTCAAACCTTTTTGGTATTAAATATAAAGACCTGCGATGTGATCTGCAATGTCATGTAATTTTTCAGATGCTTGCATGCATCTTATTTCATGTTTTGAAAGGCCTGCGTGCCTCCTAAAAGAAGATGTAATTTATTATTATTTTTATTTTACATCTGGTTGTATTTCTGTGATGTGACGTACGTCAACGATCAAGTTGAAGACAAGGCATGAGATGAACAGGGGTCTAAGCGGTTGATGGTGATTGGATCAAGAGTTGGTCAAGGATCGAATCAAGGAGGCTTGAAACCAATTCAAGAGTTGAAGACAAGTTGATCGATTGACGTGCATGTGCTTGTAATACGACCTAACTAGAATCCATGATCATCACCTATTTAAAATTTAGCTTTAATTATTGCTGCGATTATAACTGCCAGCAATGTGCCGTTTGCATGTGATGTGAATGAGAGTCGGGTAGATAGGTTTACATGTGATGTAGCAAACCCAATTGAGACCTAAATTAAAACCTCCTCAATCAAGTCGAGAGTGAACCAACATGAGCAAGTCATATTAGATTAATTGATCTAATTGGTGTCTAGGAAAGCATGAAAGGTGGTTACTTAATTAAGACCTTACTCTCTGAGTAAGGGGAGCCTCCCACCTGCTTACCTGGCCAATTGTTCGATTACCTCTTATGAAGAGCTCAAGTTGCAAATACTAAGACCTGATTAACCAATATTAAGTCAATAGGTCTTCCACTGTAGTAGAGCTGCTAAGGCCTTTCTGATGTTGATTTGTCTCGGCTGGATACAGTGGTCAAGTTGCATCGGAGGGCTGGACCTCTCTATAGACATGAGATATTGTAGGGTAAAAGTGGGGTTGGGCACCAATAACTGTTAGGTGAGGACCCAATGACGACTTTATTCCTACGGTTATACGGTGGGTCTGACTTAACTAAGAAATGAGACCAATAACTGTTAGGTGAGATTTTCATGGCTTAGAGACCAAGTTGCACTGCAACATGCTTGAGAAGCATTGTACAAGAGTTGTACATTCATCAATCTATGTGTCACCAATAACTGTTAGGTGAGGTGGCATGTAAATCGGTGGGACCGCAGTACCCACTAGAAACCCTAGTCGTGTGGGATTTCCGTTTTCCTACCAGGGAAGTGTGAGGAATTCGAGAAAATAGTGGGAGTTACATTTGTTCTAAAAGACCTTAGAACAGATTAGGATCAAGTACAAAAGTCTAACTAGAATCTTTACTCTCTGATGATTATAAAGTCAGCTTATAGACTCTTAACTCATATCCTATAGAACAACCGTTTGACCAAACCCAATTATAAAGACTGGCTCAGCAAATTTCAAAAATAATTTTCAATTATAAAATTAGGGTATGTGCTAGACCATGGAATCTCCATGTTACCAATCTGTCCGATCACTGATCAGCGTAAGACGCATGCTAAAGTGGACGAACAATGACAATAAGGTTAGGTGCTGCACAATGGCATCCATGTCTAATGAATTACACTGCCAGCATGAGAATATGAAGACTGCCAAGAACATATTAAATCACCTGCAAGAGTTGTATGCCGATCAGAGTCGCGCAGCATGTTTGAAGTGTCCAAGAGGCTCTTCAAGGCAAAAGATGCGCGATGGACAGTCTATCCATGATCATGGTTTGACCATGATAAATGACTTAGAGAAGCTTGAGAAGCTTGGCATGACCATGCACAAGGAATTGCAAACGGATTTGATCCCGCAATCCCTTCCAGCTTCATATGAATATTTTATAGTAAACTACCATATGAACAAGGTTGTATGCACTAAAATAGAATTGTTAAATAAATTGGTAACTAACTTAGGGACCTTGAAGAAGTTCAAGGGGCATCATTTTTGCTGTCAAGTTGGTTTCTAATTTCAAGAGAGAGTCTATTTGGAAGAAGAAGAAGCCTGCGAAGAAGCAGAATGCTAAGAAAACACCAAGTAAGGAAGTTCCAAGAAAAAGGCCAATTGCAAGAAAAAGTGTTTCCATTGCATCATGGACGGCCATTGGAAGAGGAACTATCCTACATACATGGGAAGCATAAAGAACATGAAGGGTGACAGACCTTCAGAAGGTTTGTCAGATATGCTCAGGATACTTAGGGACTGTTACCTATTGTTAGCAGAAATTTGATTTCTGTATTTTATTTAGCACAGAAAGATTTTTATTTATTTGAAAATTAAATTGATTCAACATGGTTTTAAGATTAACAGTCTCTATCACATACATATGGATGTATCTGTGAATATATCTGAGCAAACAGTGAATACCATAGGATCTAATGAGATAAATCTAAAGTATTTATGGCACCTCAGGCTTGGCCATATAGGAGAAGACAGAATAAACAAATTGGAGAAACATGAGCTTTTGGGCTCATTGACTTCCGAGTCATATTTGATTTGTGAATTCTGCCTTCAAGGAAAGATGGCCAAATTATCCTTTGTAGGACACAGGGAGGTCCACTGAAATACTTATCCTAGTACACACTGATGTGTGTGGCCCATTCGATGTGCAGGCTAGGGGTTGTAATTTTTACTTCATTTTACCGATGATTACTCACGGTATGGATATGTGTATGAGACACAAATATGAAACTTTTGAAAGGTTCAAAAAGCTTAGATATGAAGTAGAAAAATAAGCACAAAAAATCATTAAGGTTCTTCGATCAGATCGAGGAAGTGAATACCTTAATGGAGAGTTCCGTGATTATCTCAAGGAGAATGGTATAGTTTCATAATGGACTCCTCCTAATACACCTCAGCTCAATGGAGTGTCAGAGAGGAGGAATCGGACTCTATTGATATGGTCCAGTCCATGATGAGCTTCACTAATTTACCCTTGTTTCTTTAGATAGATGCCCTATTTTCAGCTATTTACTTGTTGAATAGAGTTTCCTCTAAATCCGTTCCTACCACACCATATGAGATATAGCATGGTAAGAAACCAAGTCTTGGTCATCTCAAGATTTGGAGATGTCCGGCCCACGTCAAGAGACTACAGGCAGACAAGTTAGAGGCTAGGACCATAAGTGCTCGTTTTATAGGATATCCTAAAGAGTTATTAGGATACAATTTTTCGTCTCAGAGGATCACAATGTGTTTGTGAGCCGTCACGCCATCTTCTTGGAAAAATCAGTTTATCCTTGATAGAGGCAGTGGGAGGAAAATTGAGCTTGAAGAGAAAGTCTCTGAAAAGCAACGAGTCATGGATCCTATCGAACCCATTCATACAGAGCCAGTACACGATGTCCCTCGACCACCTCATAGATCTAGTAGGGTCTCCCATCCTCCCGATAGATACTTAGATATACTAGAAGAGGATACCGAGGAAATGTTCCTAGTGGGAGATAGGGATCACACGCAGGATCCCAAAACCTACGACGAGGCGATATCTGATATCGATTCCGAGAAATGGTTAGAAGCTATGAAGTCAGAGTTAGACTCCATGCATTCCAACCAAGTCTGGACCTTAGTAGATCCACCAGAAGGTATTGTACCTATTGGATGCAAATGGATCTACAAAAGAAAGATAGGTTTGGATGGAGAGGTAGAGACCTATAAGGTAAGGCTTGTGGCGAAAGGGTATAGTCAGCGCGAGGGCATTGACTATCAGGAGACCTTTTCACCTGTAGCCATGCTGAAATCCATCCGAACATTGCTTGCCATTGCAGCATTTCATGATTATGAAATCTGGCAGATGGATGTGAAAACAGCTTTCCTAAATGGATATCTTGATGAAGACATCTATATGGAACAGCCTTTGGGTTTCACTTCCAGTGATGGAGATCACAAGGTCTGCAAGCTGCAAAGGTCCATCTATGGACTAAAGCAAGCATCTTGGAGTTGGAACACTCGTTTCGATGACGCAATCAAAACGTTTGATTTCATCAAAAATGAAGAGGAACCGTGTGTTTACAAAAGGGTTAGTGGGAGTGCTGTTGTATTTCTCGTACTGTACGTGGACGACATCCTCTTGATAGGAAATGATATTCCCATGCTAACCTCGGTTAAGGTCTGGTTGTCAAAAAGGTTCTCCATGAAAGACCTTAGGGAAGCATCCTATATTTTGGGAATAAAGGTCTATAGAGATAGATCTAAAAGGATGCTTGGCCTATCACAGAAGATGTAAATAGAGGAAGTGCTGAAAAGGTTCAGCATGGAAAACTCTAAAAGGGGTCTCTTCCCCCTAAGGCATGGAATTAATCTCTACAGGAAGATATGCCCCAACACATCTGAAGAGATTCAACACATGAGCAAGATCCCCTATGCATCAGCAATAGGGAGCCTCATGTATGCCATGCTATGTACATGACTTGATATAGTACATGCTGTGAATGTCACGAGCATATGTCAATCAGATCCAGGCAAAAAGCACTGGATAGCTGTGAAGAACAGTCTTAAGTACTTAAGAAGAACTAAGGACATGTTCTTGGTCTTTGGGAGAAGATCAGAGTTGAAGGTAGAAGGATGCACACATATTGATGATAGAAAGTCTACATCAGAATATGTGCAATGGTGGTTCAGTAAATTGGAAGAGTTCCAAACAACCGATCATTATAGATTCTACCTTAGAAGCTGAATGTTAAGCCATATCTAAGGGTGCAGTGGAAACTTTCTGGTTAAAAGTTCATTGCAGAGTTAGGTGTAATGTCATTAGATGCCATAACACTTTACTGCGATAACATTGGCACCATAGCACTAGCTATGGAGCCAAGGTCTCATCAGGAGTCCAAGCACATAGAGCGGCGCTTCCGCCTCATACGCGACTATGTTGAGAAGAAATATGTAGAGGTGCAGAGAGTAGACTCCACGGATAACGTGGCAGACCCGTTCACTAAGCAGCCAAGTCAGCAAAAGACTGAAGCCCACCTTGAGAAGATGGGGCTTAGATATATGACTGATTGGCTTTAGTGCAAGTGGGAGATTGTTAGATGTATGCCCTAGAAGCCAATCTGGCAGATACATTATTAATTCTAGGGACATAATTTTGTACTTGACTATTTATTATTGAATAAATAAAAGGCATCTTTTCATTCATATTATTTATGTGTCTATGAATCGTCCAAGAAATTAATAAGATGATGATGCATATTCTCAAGAGTTGAGAATTTGAGCCATGTATCATTGGTGATTAATTTCTAAATGCTCCTGATCAATGGATCATCACGAGGATGGTGATTGATCCGATCAGTACACAGATCACTTTTCTTCTGGATGGACGAGACTTGAGTCCACAATGTAGGGACACTGAAGTGATAGTGCAGGTGCTTGTTAGAGAAGAAGGGTACTGAGCGTGACCAAGACAAGAAGTCACTTGGATGTCTATCCATTCGTCAGTGACTTGCTTGATGTTGCAGTAGTATGACTGGTCCTTTGACCTGCGGTGCTTCAGCTACTCACAGTGAGGTTATTGTAGTTTGACTACACGTATACATGGTCTCTAGTCATATGGGTCCTTGTAGTGTAGATTGGCTGCAGTAAGTTCATTGTAGGAGTAGGGTATGCACTCACATGGAATCTATCGACCTTGATAGAAGAGGAGTGATCCTATGTGATTTGTTAGACTGAGTTCTAAGACCTTGGCCAGGGCATTAATATAAAGTGGAGAAAGAGTTTTCCACTAACGAACTCGAGTCGAATAAATCTTGACATATGACAGACGAAGAGGTTTGACGAGTTATCCATGACCTCCGTCCTGTAGGGATCCACGATAGTAGGACTGTATCACACGATAACTGCACCTAGAGGTTCATCATTCTATTCTACTGGGTAGCCACTACATGCTGCTAGGTATCACTAGTGGATGGTGGGACTCACAGGGATTATCTCGATGATCGAAAAACCCTAATGAGTAGAGTTGGAATCGTTCCAATCTATTGAAAGGAGTTTTCAATGATATTGTGATAGAGATCATAATATATCTCACTACCAGTCAGAGTAGAACCTATGGGGTCACACACACTAGAAGTATTGACCGATCCGATGGTTGAATCGTGATTAGGAATCACAAGTAATCAATTCGATTGATATTCGGTTGAAGAAGGAACAAAGGGAATTAATTAATTGGACTTGAAGCAAGAGTCCTACTTGGAGTAGGATTCTTAGAGTCCTAATTGGATTAGGACTGGGATTCCTATTTGGACTAGGATTCCTACTTGGACTGGAAATCCTAATTGGAGTAGGACTGGGATTCCTACTTAGAGTAGGATTCCTACAATCCTAATTAGATTAGGAGTTTTGAATTAAAATTGGATTCCTACTTGGAGTAGGATTCCTAAAGTCCTAATCGGATTAGGACTTCGGATTCAAATTAGAGTCCTAATTGGATTAGGACTAAAATTAAATAAGTCCTAATTGGATTAGGGTTTCTTAAGTTCTAATTAATTATTAATCTCATGAATCAACATGACTCCTAATTGGGTTAGGATTGAAGAGTTCAATTGAGTCATGGTTCATTCAAGTTCTAATTGGATTAGGACTAGCAAAGATTGAACCCGATTGATTCATGTTTTGGTTAAACCCTAATTGGATTAGGGCTAAACCAGATAGGGGCCTCTTAATCCTCCTTAGAGGAGGATTAGGGCATCATAAGAAGGAGGGGATCACGTCCCTCCTCCTCATCTTCTTGGGTGCGGCAAGAAGGAGGGCCGGCGCCCTCATGATTAGGCATCAAGGGCTCCTAATTTGTAGGAGCCCTAGATCCCTTTAAAAGGAGGTGAAGGGAGGCGCCCTAGGGTATTGGAATCCCTCTCCTCTCCAGCCGTGGCCTCCTCTTTTCCCTTTGGTTTCAGCCGCCATCAGCAAGAAAGAAAACTCTTGGCGTCTCCCTCCTCTTGGGTTTCTTCCTTGGCTCCAACGCATGAAAAGAGAAGTGTTGGATTACCCCCACACGCGTTGCGACGATCGCAGCGGAAAGACACGTGCGGGGGCGTTCATCTCATGAACGTTCTAGGGAACGTAGATTTCAAAAATTTTCTAGAGTTCTCTAACTCAGTTTTATGAAATCTAAAGGGAAGATTAAAATTAAAAGACATGATTAATTTCAGATCTACTACTTACCTTTGAGTGGGTAGAACTTCATCACTATCTGATGATCGTAGGATTTCTGGAAGAGGGTTCGCTTGAAGCCGTTCAAGTGTCCGGCCTCTACGGGTATCCACACGAAGCAGAATCCGATCCAATCTCTCTATCTCACCGGGGTGCTAGCTCCCTTGCAGAGATAACTTTTGA
Source organism: Phoenix dactylifera (assembly GCF_009389715.1). Classification (NCBI taxonomy): domain Eukaryota; kingdom Viridiplantae; phylum Streptophyta; class Magnoliopsida; order Arecales; family Arecaceae; genus Phoenix; species Phoenix dactylifera. The sequence continues at coordinate 365,119 of NW_024067726.1, read as the reverse complement.
TGGCTGATCTCCTCTCTTTCTTTCAACTCTTGAATATACTTGAGAGGAGGAAGAAGAAGGATGAAGAAGAGGAAGAAGCAAAGCCCCTGCAGCCTACTTTCTTTTTCCTGCGTTGGAAGGAGGAAAGGAGGAAGAGGAGGGCGCCATGGCTTCTTTTTCCCTTCTTCTTGCTGGCGGCTGAACCAAGGGAGGGAGAGGGTGGCCACGGCTCCAAGGGAAGAGGAAAAACTCTTGGGAGCCCTAGCTGCCGCCCTCACCCCTTTTTAAAGCATGAAGGGCTCCTACAAGTTAGGAGCCCTTGATTGCTTTCCAAGAGGGGCGCCGGCCCCTCTTGTGTTGCCGCACCAAGGAGGAGAAAGGGGAGGGGCGTGAGCCCCTCCCTTTTGTGTTGCCCTAATCCTCATCTAATGAGGATTGGGTGGCCCTAATTTGGTTTAGTCCCAATCCAATTAGGGTTTAACCAAATCATGAATCAATTGGGTTCAATCTATACTAGTCCTAATCCAATTAGAACTTGAGTGAACCATGACTCAATTGAACTCTTCAATCCTAACCCAATTAGGAGTCATGTTGATTCATTAGATTAATAATTAATTAGGACTTAAGAAACCCTAATCAAATTAGGACTTATTTAATTTTAGTCCTAATCCAATTAGGACTCTAATTTGAATCCGAAGTCCTAATCCGATTAGGACTCTAGGAATCCTACTCCAAGTAGGAATCCAATTTTAATTCAAAACTCCTAATCTAATTAGGATTGTAGGAATCCTATTCCAAGTAGGAATCCCAGTCCTACTCCAACTAGGATTCCCAGTCCTAATCCAATTAGGACTCTAGGAATCCTACTCGAAGTAGAATTTGCGTTTAAGTCCAATTAATTAATTCCCTTTGTTCCTTCTTCTTCTGAATATCAATCTAATTGATTACTTGTGATTCCTAATCACGATTCAACTATCGGATCGGTCAATACTTCTAATGTGTGTGACCCCATAGGTTCTACTCTGACTGGTAGTGAGATATATTATGATCTCTATCACAATATCATTGAAAACTCCTTTCAATGGATTGGAACGATTCCAACTCTACTCATTAGGGTTTATCGATCATCGAGATAATTCCTGTGAGTCCCACCATCCACCAGTGACACCTAGCAGCATGTAGTGGCTACCCAGTAGAATAGAATGATGAACCTCTAGGTGCAGTTATCGTGTGATACAGTCCTACTATCGTGGATCCCTACAGGACGGAGGTCATGGACAGCTCGTCAAACCCCATCGTCTGTCATATGTGAAGATTTATTTGACTTGAGTTCGATAGTGAAAAAACTCTTTCTCCACTTTATATTACTGCCCTGGCCAAGGTCTTAGAACTCAGTCTAACAAATCACATAGGATCACTCCTTATCTATCAAGGTCGATAGATTCCTTATAGGTGCATACCCTACTCCTACAGTGAACCTACTGCAGCCAATCTACACTGCATGGACCCATATGGCTAGAGACCATGTATGTGTGCAGTCAAACTACAATAACCTCACTGTGAGTAGCCGAAGCACCGCAGGTCAAAGGACCAGTCACACTACTGCAACATCAAGCAAGTCACTGACGAGTGGATAGACATCCAAGTGACTTCTTGTCTTGGTCACGCTCAGTACCCTTGTTCTCTAACAAGCACCTGCACTATCACTTCAGTGTCCCTACACTGTGGACTCAAGTCTCGTCCATCCAGAAGGAAAGTGATCTGTGCACTGATCGGATCGATCACCGTCCTCATGATGATCCATTGATCAGGAGCATTTAGAAATTAATCACCAATGATACATGGCTCAAATTCTCAACTCTTGAGAATATGCATCATCATCTTATTAATTTCTTGGACGATTCATAGACACATAAACAATATGAATGAAAAGATGCCTTTTATTTATTCAATAATAAATAGTCAAGTACAAAATTATGTCCCTAGAATTAACAATGTGTCAGCCAGATTGGCTTCTAGGGCATACTTCTAACAATCTCCCACTTGCACTAAAGCCAATCAGCCATAAACCTAAGCCCCATCTTCTCAAGATGCGCTTTAGTTTTTCTGCCGACTTAGCTGCTTAGTGAATGGGTCCGCCACATTTTCTGTGGAGTCTACTCTCTGATCCTCTACTTATTTTCTTTCGAGGTAGTCGCTTATTAGGTTAAACTACCGCTCTATGTGCTTCGATTTTTGGTGAGACCTTTGGCTCCTTAGCTAGTGCTATGGTGCCTTTGTTATCGCAGTAGAGTGTTTATGACATCTGATGACATTACACCTAACTCTGCAATGAACCTTTTAAACCAAAAGATTTCCACTGCACCCTTAGAGACGGCGTAACATTCAGCTTCTAAGATAGAATCTATAATGATCGGTTGTTTGGAACTCTTTCAATTTACTGAACCACCATTGCACATATTCTGATGTAGACTTTCTATCATCAATATGTGTGCATCCTTCTACCTTCAACTCTGATCTTCTTCCAAAGACCAAGAACATGTCCTTAGTTCTTCTCAAGTACTTAAGACTGTTCTTCACAGTTATCCAGTGCTTTTTGCCTGGATCTGATTGATATATGCTCGTGACATTCACAGCATGTACTATATCAAGTCTTGTACATAGCATGGCATACATGAGGCTCCCTATTGCTGATGCATAGGGTATCTTGCTCATGCGTTGAATCTCTTCAGATGTGTTGGGGCACATCTTCTTGGAGAGATGAATTCCATGCCTTAGGGGTAAGAGACCCCTCTTGGAGTTTTCCATGCTGAACCTCTTTAGCACTCCCTCTATGTACATATGCTGTGATAGGACAAGCATCCTCTTAGATCTATCTTTATAGACCTTAATTTAAAATATAGAATGCTTTCCCAAGGTCTATCATGGAGAATTCTTTTTGACAACCAGACCTTGACCAAGGTTAGCATGGGAATATCATTCCCTATCAGGAGGATGTCGTCCACGTACAGTACGAGAAATACGACAGCGCTCCCACTAACCCTTTTGTAAACACATGGTTCCTCTTCGTTTTTGATGAAATCAAACATTTTGATTGCATCGTTGAAACGAGTGTTCCAACTCCGAGATGCTTGCTTTAGTCCATAGATGGACCTATGCATCTTGCAGACCTTGTGATCTCCATCACTGAAAGTGAAACCCAAAGGCTGTTCCATATAGATATCTTCATCAAGATATCCATTTAGGAAAGCAGTTTTCACATCCATCTGCCAGATTTCATAATCATGAAATGCTGCAATGGCAAGCAATGTTCGAATGGACTTTTAGCATGGCTACAGGTGAAAAGGTCTCCTGATAGTCAATGCCCTCGCACTGACTATACCCTTTCGCCACAAGCCTTGCCTTATAGGTCTCTACCTCTCCATTCGAACCTATCTTCCTTTTGTAGATCCATTTGCATCCAATAGGTACAATACCTTCTGGTGGATCTACTAAGGTCCAGACTTGGTTGGAATGCATGGAGTCTAACTCTGACTTCATAGCTTCCAACCATTTCTCGGAATCGATATCAGATATCGCCTCGTTGTAGGTTTTGGGATCCTGCGTGTGATCCCTATCTCCCACTAGGAATATTTTCTCGGTATCCTCTTTGTAGTATACCTAAGTATCTATCAGGAGGTTGGGAGACCCTACTAGATCTGCGAGGTGGTTGAGGGATATCGTGTACTGGCTCTGTATAAATGGGTTTGATAGGATCCATGACTCGTTGCTTTTCAGAGACTTTCTCTTCAAGCTCAATTTTCCTCCCACTGCCTCTATCAAGGATAAACTGATTTTCCAAGAAGATGGCATGACGGCTCACAAACACATTGTGATCCTCTGAGACGGAAAAATTGTATCCTAATAACTCTTTAGGATATCCTATAAAACGAGCACTTATGGTCCTAGCCTCTAGCTTGTCCGCCTGTAGTCTCTTGACGTGGGCCGGACATCCTCAAATCTTGAGATGACCAAGACTTGGTTTCTTACCATGTCATATCTCATATGGTGCGGTAGGAATGGACTTTAGAGGGAACTCTATTCAACAAGTAAATAGCTGGAAATAGGGCATCTATCTAAAGAAACAAGGGTAAATCAGTGAACCTCATCATGTACTGGACCATATCAATAGAGTCCGATTCCTCCTCTCTGACACTCCATTGAGCTGAGGTGTACCAGGAGGAGTCCATTATGAAACTATACCATTCTCCTTGAGATAATAACGGAACTCTCCACTAAGGTATTTACCTCTTCGATCTGATCGAAGAACCTTAGTGAGTTTTTCTGTATGTTTTTCTACTTCATATTTAAACTCTTTGAACCTTTCAAAAGTTTCAGATTTGTGTATCATGCACATATCCATATCGTGAGTAATCATCGGTAAAATGAAGTAAAAATTACAATCCCTAGCCTGCACATCGAATGGGCCACACACATTAGTGTGTACTAGGATAAGTATTTCAGTGGACCTCCCTGTGTCCTACAAAGGATAACTTGGCCATCTTTCCTTAAAGGCAGAATTCACAAATCAAATATGACTCGAAAGTCAATGAGCCCAAAAGCTCATGTTTCCCCAATTTGTTTATTCTGTCTTCTCCTATATGGCCAAGTCTGAGGTGCCACAAATACTTTAGTTTTATCTCATTTTTGGATCTATTAGATCCTATGGTATTCACTGTTTGCTCAGATATATTCACAGATACATCCATATGTTTGTGATAGAGACTGTCAATCTTAAAACCATGTTGAATCAATTTAATAAAAATTTTCTGTGCTACAGAAATCAAATTTCTGCTAGCAATAGGTAACAGTCCCTAAGTATTCTGAGCATATCTGACATACCTTCTGAAGGTCTGTCACCCTTCATGTTCTTTATGCTTCCCATGTATATAGGACAGTTCCTCTTCCAATGGCCGTCCATGATGCAATGGAAACATTTTTCCTTGCAATTGGCCTTTTCTTGGAACTTCCTTATTTGGCATTTTCTCGATCTTCTGTTTCTTCGCAGGCTTTTTCTTCTTCCAAATAGACTATCTCTTGAAAGTAGAAACCAACTTGACAGCGAAAACGATGCCCCTTGAACTTCTTCAAGGTCCCTAAGTTAGTTACCAATTTATTTAACAATTCTATTTTAGTGCATACAACCTTGTTCATATGGTAGTTTACTATAAACTATTCATATGAAGCTGGAAGGGATTGCGGGATCAAATCCGTTTGCAATTCCTTGTGCATGGTCATGCCGAGCTTCTCAAGCTTCTCTAAGTCCTTTATCATGGTCAAACCATGATCATGGATAGACTGCCCATCACGCATCTTGGCCTTGAAGAGCCTCTTGGACATTCAAACCAAGCTGCGTGACTCTGATCACCATACAACTCTTGCAGGTGTTTTAATGTGTCCTTGGCAATCTTCATGTTCTCATGCTGGCATTGTAATGCATTGGACATGGATGCCATTGTGCAGCACCTAACTTTATTGTCATTGTTCGTCCATTTAACAAGCGTCTTACGCTGATCAGTGATCGGACGGATTGGTAATACAGGGATTCCATGGTCTAGCTGATACCCTAATTTCTCACAATTCAAAACTATTTTTTGAAATTTGCTGAGCCAGTCTTTATAATTGGGTTTGGTCAAACGGTTGTTTTGTAGGATATGAGTTAAAAGTCTAGAAGCTGTCTTTATAATCCTCAGAGAGTAAAGATTCTAGTTAGAATTTTGTACTTGATCCTAATTTATTCTAAGATCTTTTAGAACAAATGTAACTCCCACTATTTTCTCGAATTCCTCACACTCCCCTGGTAGGAAAACGGAAATCCCACACGACTAGGGTTTCTAGTGGGTACTGCGGTCCCACCGATTTACATACCACCTCACCTAACAGTTATTGGTGACACATAGATTGATGAATGTACGACTCTTGTACAATGCTTCTCAAGCATGTTGCAGTGTAACTTGGTCTCTAAGCCATGAAGACCTCACCTAACAGTTATTGGTCCCATTTCTTAGTTAAGTCAGACCCACCGTATAACCGTAGGAATAAAGTCGTCATTGGGTCCTCACCTAACAGTTATTGGTGCCCAACCCCACCTTTATCCTACAACATCTCATGTCTATAGAGAGGTCCAGCCCCCCGATGCAACTTGCCCACTGTGTCCAGCCGAGACAAATCAACATCAGAAAGACCTTAGCAGCTCTACTACAGTGGAAGACCTATTGACTTAATATTGGTTAATCAGGTCTTAGTGTTTGCAACTTGAGCTCTTCATAAGAAGTAATCGAACAATTGGCCAGGTAAGCAGGTGGGAGGCTCCCCTTACTCAGAGAGTAAGGTCCTAATTAAGTAACCACCTTTCATGCTTTCCTAGACACCAATTAGATCAATTAATCTAATATGACCCGCTCATGTTAGTTCACTCTCGACTTGATTGAGGAGGTTTTAGGTCTCAAAAGATTTGTATTTAATGTAACAATCTATCCTAAACCAAATGTTATATAATTACATCTTATGCAAATGTTACATTGGTTCAAGTTTACATCCTATGTAAATATAAAACTGCTTTCATATGTTATGCGTTTACATCTTATGTAAACATCATATTGTTTAGGTTTACATCCTATGTGATATGAAATCCTTTCACATGTTATGTGTTTACATCTTATGTAAATGGCATATTAGTTTAGGTTTACATCTTATGTAAATGTCCTAACCTATTTGGATTTTTATTCACATCTCATGTAAAAATTGCTTAACATATGTATACATCTCATGTAAAAATTGCTTAACATATATGTACATCTCATGCATATATTAATTTTCTTTTAAGCACAATCCTAAACAAAATTATCCTTTAATAAACATGATTCTATGATTTGATCACATCTTATGCATATCATGCAAATATCAATTTCCTTTTAAGCTTAGGCATAAATAGAAATTTATCTTTCATGATCATGAATCTTTAAATGAATCTTATCACATACTTCTTATGTAATTTCAGATCTGGAAATTTTGATTAAATATGCCATCAACTGAAATTCTGATCATGCAAGATATGATTTTAATTATTGCAATCTCATTGTAATTAAAATTAATCATGCAAGATCTAGTTTTTCCAAACAAAATCTGCATGCTGAAATCTGAAATTTCAGCACGCAGAAATTTCAGCAAGCATATAAATTTTTCAGATCTAATTTAAATCCTAATCAAGCCTATCAATTTTAATCTAAATCCCATAAACGCGGCTCTGATACCACTGTTGGATTACCCCCACACGCGTTGCGACGATCGCAGCGGAAAGACACGTGCGGGGGCGTTCATCTCATGAACGTTCTAGGGAACGTAGATTTCAAAAATTTTCTAGAGTTCTCTAACTCAGTTTTATGAAATCTAAAGGGAAGATTAAAATTAAAAGACATGATTAATTTCAGATCTACTACTTACCTTTGAGTGGGTAGAACTTCATCACTATCTGATGATCGTAGGATTTCTGGAAGAGGGTTCGCTTGAAGCCGTTCAAGTGTCCGGCCTCTACGGGTATCCACACGAAGCAGAATCCGATCCAATCTCTCTATCTCACCGGGGTGCTAGCTCCCTTGCAGAGATAACTTTTGATGGCTGATCTCCTCTCTTTCTTTCAACTCTTGAATATACTTGAGAGGAGGAAGAAGAAGGATGAAGAAGAGGAAGAAGCAAAGCCCCTGCAGCCTACTTTCTTTTTCCTGCGTTGGAAGGAGGAAAGGAGGAAGAGGAGGGCGCCATGGCTTCTTTTTCCCTTCTTCTTGCTGGCGGCTGAACCAAGGGAGGGAGAGGGTGGCCACGGCTCCAAGGGAAGAGGAAAAACTCTTGGGAGCCCTAGCTGCCGCCCTCACCCCTTTTTAAAGCATGAAGGGCTCCTACAAGTTAGGAGCCCTTGATTGCTTTCCAAGAGGGGCGCCGGCCCCTCTTGTGTTGCCGCACCAAGGAGGAGAAAGGGGAGGGGCGTGAGCCCCTCCCTTTTGTGTTGCCCTAATCCTCATCTAATGAGGATTGGGTGGCCCTAATTTGGTTTAGTCCCAATCCAATTAGGGTTTAACCAAATCATGAATCAATTGGGTTCAATCTATACTAGTCCTAATCCAATTAGAACTTGAGTGAACCATGACTCAATTGAACTCTTCAATCCTAACCCAATTAGGAGTCATGTTGATTCATTAGATTAATAATTAATTAGGACTTAAGAAACCCTAATCAAATTAGGACTTATTTAATTTTAGTCCTAATCCAATTAGGACTCTAATTTGAATCCGAAGTCCTAATCCGATTAGGACTCTAGGAATCCTACTCCAAGTAGGAATCCAATTTTAATTCAAAACTCCTAATCTAATTAGGATTGTAGGAATCCTATTCCAAGTAGGAATCCCAGTCCTACTCCAACTAGGATTCCCAGTCCTAATCCAATTAGGACTCTAGGAATCCTACTCGAAGTAGAATTTGCGTTTAAGTCCAATTAATTAATTCCCTTTGTTCCTTCTTCTTCTGAATATCAATCTAATTGATTACTTGTGATTCCTAATCACGATTCAACTATCGGATCGGTCAATACTTCTAATGTGTGTGACCCCATAGGTTCTACTCTGACTGGTAGTGAGATATATTATGATCTCTATCACAATATCATTGAAAACTCCTTTCAATGGATTGGAACGATTCCAACTCTACTCATTAGGGTTTATCGATCATCGAGATAATTCCTGTGAGTCCCACCATCCACCAGTGACACCTAGCAGCATGTAGTGGCTACCCAGTAGAATAGAATGATGAACCTCTAGGTGCAGTTATCGTGTGATACAGTCCTACTATCGTGGATCCCTACAGGACGGAGGTCATGGACAGCTCGTCAAACCCCATCGTCTGTCATATGTGAAGATTTATTTGACTTGAGTTCGATAGTGAAAAAACTCTTTCTCCACTTTATATTACTGCCCTGGCCAAGGTCTTAGAACTCAGTCTAACAAATCACATAGGATCACTCCTTATCTATCAAGGTCGATAGATTCCTTATAGGTGCATACCCTACTCCTACAGTGAACCTACTGCAGCCAATCTACACTGCATGGACCCATATGGCTAGAGACCATGTATGTGTGCAGTCAAACTACAATAACCTCACTGTGAGTAGCCGAAGCACCGCAGGTCAAAGGACCAGTCACACTACTGCAACATCAAGCAAGTCACTGACGAGTGGATAGACATCCAAGTGACTTCTTGTCTTGGTCACGCTCAGTACCCTTGTTCTCTAACAAGCACCTGCACTATCACTTCAGTGTCCCTACACTGTGGACTCAAGTCTCGTCCATCCAGAAGGAAAGTGATCTGTGCACTGATCGGATCGATCACCGTCCTCATGATGATCCATTGATCAGGAGCATTTAGAAATTAATCACCAATGATACATGGCTCAAATTCTCAACTCTTGAGAATATGCATCATCATCTTATTAATTTCTTGGACGATTCATAGACATATAAACAATATGAATGAAAAGATGCCTTTTATTTATTCAATAATAAATAGTCAAGTACAAAATTATGTCCCTAGAATTAACAATGTGTCAGCCAGATTGGCTTCTAGGGCATACTTCTAACAAGAAGAAGGCTGCCAAGGGCTTTGATCCTCTTCATCTCTTCATCCTTCTTCTTCCTCCTCCCAAGCACAATCAAGGGTTGATTAAGAGGGAGGACATCAGCCATCAAAGTTGTCTCTGCAAGGGAGCTAGCACCCCGGGGAGACAAGGAAGCTTGGATTGGTCCTCTGCTTCGTATGGATACCCGTAGAGGCCGGGCACTTGAACGGCTTCAAGCGAACCTTCATCCTAAACCACGAACTTCAGTTTGCGGTGATCATCTACCCGCACAAGGTGAAGATCTGATCTTCTAAAGATTTTAAAAAGTTTTTAATCCTTATCTATCTACGAATGGTTATCAAATGATGTTCATGCGATGAACGTCGATCCTGCACATGCCCCTTCCGCTGCCATCTGATTTTGTTTTGCCCCTTCCGCTGCCATCTGATTTTGTTTTGAAATATCAGCGGCATGGGCGGGTTCTAACAATATGTTATATAATAAAATATCATGATATGAAATTTTTTATATGAAAATATGTTGAAGCATGTTAATTAATTGCTTATGATTTATACATGCTATGAGATAGCCATGATGCATAATAGTTTACTTTAGACATGTTAAATATATGTTACAATTAAAGAATGTGCTAGAGACTAGTAAGCCCTCAATAAAAATTATATTAAGTCATAGTGTTGAAAAACTTTGGGCTAAGCCATATTAGAACAATTGATCTAATTGGTGTCTAAGGAAAGCACTAAAGGTGGTTCTCTAATTAGGACCTTACTCTCTGAGTAAGGGGAGCCTCCCACCTGCTTACCTGGCCAATTGTTTGATTGCCTATTATGGATAAGCTTAATATTGATATAACACTATTGATAGCCTTCTTTCATGCCTCAATATTATTATGTCAGGATCCATGCTAGTTTGTTGTGCTAACACAAGACTTGCAATGGGGACTGATGTTATACTGTCTTGGTGCATTAAGATGCTTATGGCATATTTTAATATATTGCCTTGTTGTGCAACCACAAGGGCAATATTATTCGAATATGACTATATGGAAATGAAGGATTTGACTTAACTAAAATATTATTGTTTGTTGTGCTAACACAAGGCAATAAATATTTTAAGAGGACAAGATAAAATTGAGAATTGCATGAGATGCAATTGGAAAGAGTTTCCTACCTTTGAACTCATAAGAGTTTGTTGTGTAAACACAAGGCTTTTTATGATGAATTAGGATCTCAACCCTACTAAGAAAAATTATATTTTCACGTTTATCATAGGAGAGGGCTATGATATTCGATAAAAATAGTAGGAGACAAATTAGATTAAAATCCTTATCTAGTTGCAAACATGTCATCATGATTGGTCTGCTTATATTAGTTTTGTTCTTGCATATGTAGAATTATTAAATGGCTTCTTCACTTTCACTAAGAGGCATCTTAGATGCCAACAAGTTGACCGGACCAAACTATGTGGACTGGTTGAGGAATTTAAAGATAGTACTCACTCAGGAGAAAATTTCTTATATACTTGAAATCCCTGATCTTGGAGATCTAGGAGATGATGATACAGAAGAGGAGGTTGCCACACATAAGATGTGGAAAAATGACAGTGTGACTGTCAAATGTATCATACTTGCCTCTATGAGCAATGAATTATAGAGGCAACATGAAGGCATGGACACTCAATCCATACTATGAGAAGCTCGGCATGACCATGCACAAGGAATTGCAAACGGATTTGATCCCGCAATCCCTTCCAGCTTCATATGAATAGTTTATAGTAAACTACCATATGAACAAGGTTGTATGCACTAAAATAGAATTGTTAAATAAATTGGTAACTAACTTAGGGACCTTGAAGAAGTTCAAGGGGCATCGTTTTCGCTGTCAAGTTGGTTTCTACTTTCAAGAGATAGTCTATTTGGAAGAAGAAAAAGCCTGCGAAGAAACAGAAGACCGAGAAAATGCCAAATAAGGAAGTTCCAAGAAAAGGCCAATTGCAAGGAAAAATGTTTCCATTGCATCATGGACGGCCATTGGAAGAGGAACTGTCCTATATACATGGGAAGCATAAAGAACATGAAGGGTGACAGACCTTCAGAAGGTATGTCAGATATGCTCAGGATACTTAGGGACTGTTACCTATTGCTAGTAGAAATTTGATTTCTGTAGCACAGAAAATTTTTTATTAAATTGATTCAACATGGTTTTTAAGATTGACAGTCTCTATCACAAACATATGGATGTATCTGTGAATATATCTGAGCAAACAGTGAATACCATAGGATCTAATAGATCCAAAAATGAGATAAAACTAAAGTATTTGTGGCACCTTAGGCTTGGCCATATAGGAGAAGACAGAATAAACAAATTGGAGAAACATGAGCTTTTGGGCTCATTGACTTTCGAGTCATATTTGATTTGTGAATTCTGCCTTCAAGGAAAGATGGCCAAGTTATCCTTTGTAGGACACAGGGAGGTCCACTGAAATACTTATCCTAGTACACACTAATGTGTGTGGCCCATTCGATGTGCAGGCTAGGGATTGTAATTTTTACTTCATTTTACCGATGATTACTCACGATATGGATATGTGTATGATACACAAATCTGAAACTTTTGAAAGGTTCAAAGAGTTTAAATATGAAGTAGAAAAATATACAGAAAAACTCACTAAGGTTCTTCGATCAGATCGAAGAGGTAAATACCATAGTGGAGAGTTCCGTTATTATCTCAAGGAGAATGGTATAGTTTCATAATGGACTCCTCCTGGTACACCTCAGCTCAATAGAGTGTCAGAGAGGAGGAATCGGACTCTATTGATATGGTCCAGTACATGATGAGGTTCACTGATTTACCCTTATTTCTTTAGATAGATGCCCTATTTCCAGCTATTTACTTGTTGAATAGAGTTCCCTCTAAAGTCCATTCCTACCGCACCATATGAGATATGACATGGTAAGAAACCAAGTCTTGGTCATCTCAAGATTTGAGGATGTCCGGCCCACGTCAAGAGACTACAGGCGGACAAGCTAGAGGCTAGGACCATAAGTGCTCGTTTTATAGGATATCCTAAAGAGTTATTAGGATACAATTTTTCCGTCTCAGAGGATCACAATATGTTTGTGAGCCGTCATGCCATCTTCTTGGAAAATCAGTTTATCCTTGATAGAGCCAGTGGGAGGAAAATTGAGCTTGAAGAGAAAGTCTCTGAAAAACAACGAGTCATGGATCCTATCAAACCCATTCATACAGAGCCAGTACACGATATCCCTCAACCACCTCGCAGATCTAGTAGGGTCTCCCATCCTCCTGATAGATACTTAGGTATACTACAAAGAGGATACCGAGAAAATGTTCCTAGTGGGAGATAGGGATCACACGCAGGATCCCAAAACCTACGACGAGGCGATATCTGATATCGATTCCGAGAAATGGTTGGAAGCTATGAAGTCAGAGTTAGACTCCATGCATTCCAACCAAGTCTGGACCTTAGTAGATCCACCAGAAGGTATTGTACCTATTGGATGCAAATGGATCTACAAAAGGAAGATAGGTTCGAATGGAGAGGTAGAGACCTATAAGGCAAGGCTTGTGGCGAAAGGGTATAGTCAGTGCGAGGGCATTGACTATCAGGAGACCTTTTTCACCTGTAGCCATGCTAAAAGTCCATTCGAACATTGCTTGCCATTGCAGCATTTCATGATTATGAAATCTGGCAGATGGATGTGAAAACTGCTTTCCTAAATGGATATCTTGATGAAGATATCTATATGGAACAGCTTTTGGGTTTCACTTTTAGTGATGGAGATCACAAGGTCTGCAAGATGCAAAGGTCCATCTATGGACTAAAGCGAGCATCTCGGAGTTGGAACACTCGTTTCAACGACGCAATCAAAACATTTGATTTCATCAAAAACGAAGAGGAACCATGTGTTTACAAAAGGGTTAGTGGGAGCGCTGTCGTATTTCTCGTACTGTACGTGGACGACATCCTCCTGATAGGGAATGATATTCCCATGCTAACCTTGGTCAAGGTCTGGTTGTCAAAAAAAATTCTCCATGATAGACCTTGGGAAAGCATCCTATATTTTAAATTAAGGTCTATAAAGATAGATCTAAGAGGATGCTTGTCCTATCACAGCATATGTACATAGAGGGAGTGCTAAAGAGGTTCAGCATGGAAAACTCCAAGAGGGGTCTCTTACCCCTAAGGCATGGAATTCATCTCTCCAAGAAGATGTGCCCCAACACATCTGAAGAGATTCAACGTATGAGCAAGATACCCTATGCATCAGCAATAGGGAGCCTCATATATGCCATGCTATGTACAAGACTTGATATAGTACATGCTGTGAATGTCACGAGCATATATCAATCAGATCCAGGCAAAAAGCACTGGATAGCTGTGAAGAACAGTCTTAAGTACTTGAGAAGAACTAAGGACATGTTCTTGGTCTTTGGGAGAAGATCAGAGTTGAAGGTAGAAGGATGCACACATATTGATGATAGAAAGTCTACATCAGAATATGTGCAATGGTGGTTCAGTAAATTGGAAGAGTTCCAATAACCGATCATTATAGATTCTACCTTAGAAGCTGAATGTTACGCCGTCTCTAAGGGTGCAGTGGAAATCTTTTGGTTTAAAAGGTTTATTGCAGAGTTAGGTGTAATGTCATCAGATGTCATAAACACTCTACTGCGATAACAAAGGCACCATAGCACTAGCTAAGGAGCCAAAGGTCTCACCAAAAAATCGAAGCACATAGAGCGGCAGTTTAACCTAATAAGCGACTACCTCAAAAGAAAATAAGTAGAGGATCAGAGAGTAGACTCCACAGAAAATGTGGCGGACCCATTCACTAAGCAGCTAAGTCGGCAGAAAAACTAAAGTACATCTTGAGAAGATGGGGCTTAGGTTTATGGCTGATTGGCTTTAGTGCAAGTAGGAGATTGTTAGAAGTATGCCCTAGAAGCCAATCTGGCAGACACATTGTTAATTCTAGGGACATAATTTTGTACTTGACTATTTATTATTGAATAAATAAAAGGCATCTTTTCATTCATATTGTTTATGTGTCTATGAATCGTCCAAGAAATTAATAAGATGATGATGCATATTCTCAAGAGTTGAGAATTTGAGCCATGTATCATTGGTGATTAATTTCTAAATGCTCCTGATCAATGGATCATCACGAGGACGGTGATCGATCCGATCAGTGCACAGATCACTTTCCTTCTGGATGGACGAGACTTGAGTCCACAGTGTAGGGACACTGAAGTGATAGTGCAGGTGCTTGTTAGAGAACAAGGGTACTGAGCGTGACCAAGACAAGAAGTCACTTGGATGTCTATCCACTCGTCAGTGACTTGCTTGATGTTGCAGTAGTGTGACTGGTCCTTTGACCTGCGGTGCTTCGGCTACTCACAGTGAGGTTATTGTAGTTTGACTGCACACATACATGGTCTCTAGCCATATGGGTCCATGCAGTGTAGATTGGCTGCAGTAGGTTCACTGTAGGAGTAGGGTATGTACCTATAAGGAATCTATCGACCTTGATAGATAAGGAGTGATCCTATGTGATTTGTTAGACTGAGTTCTAAGACCTTGGCCAGGGTAGTAATATAAAGTGGAGAAAGAGTTTTTCCACTATCGAACTCGAGTCAAATAAATCTTCACATATGACAGACGATGGGGTTTGACGAGCTGTCCATGACCTCCGTCCTGTAGGGATCCACGATAGTAGGACTGTATCACACGATAACTGTACCTAGAGGTTCATCATTCTATTCTACTGGGTAGCTACTACATGCTGCTAGGTGTCACTGGTGGATGGTGGGACTCACAGGGATTATCTCGATGATCGATAAACCCTAATGAGTAGAGTTGGAATCGTTCCAATCCATTGAAAGGAGTTTTCAATGATATTGTGATAGAGATCATAATATATCTCACTACCAGTCAGAGTAGAACCTATGGGGTCACACACATTAGAAGTATTGACCGATCCGATGGTTGAATCGTGATTAGGAATCACAAGTAATCAATTAGATTGATATTCAGTTGAAGAAGGAACAAAGAGAATTAATTAATTGGACTTAAACGCAAATCCTACTTCGAGTAGGATTCCTAGAGTCCTAATTGGATTAGGACTGGGAATCCTAGTTGGAGTAGGACTGGGATTCCTACTTGGAATAGGATTCCTACAATCCTAATTAGATTAGGAGTTTTGAATTAAAATTGGATTCCTACTTGGAGTAGGATTCCTAGAGTCCTAATTGGATTAGGACTTCGGATTCAAATTAGAGTCCTAATTGGATTAGGACTAAAATTAAATAAGTCCTAATTTGATTAGGGTTTCTTAAGTCCTAATTAATTATTAATCTAATGAATCAACATGACTCCTAATTGGGTTAGGATTGAAGAGTTCAATTGAGTCATGGTTCACTCAAGTTCTAATTGGATTAGGACTAGTATAGATTGAACCCAATTGATTCATGATTTGGTTAAACCCTAATTGGATTGGGACTAAACCAAATTAGGGCCACCCAATCCTCATTAGATGAGGATTAGGGCAACACAAAAGGGAGGGGCTCACGCCCCTCCCCTTTCTCCTCCTTGGTGCGGCAACACAAGAGGGGCCGGCGCCCCTCTTGGAAAGCAATCAAGGGCTCCTAACTTGTAGGAGCCCTTCATGCTTTAAAAAGGGGTGAGGGCGGCAGCTAGGGCTCCCAAGAGTTTTTCCTCTTCCCTTGGAGCCGTGGCCACCCTCTCCCTCCCTTGGTTCAGCCGCCAGCAAGAAGAAGGGAAAAAGAAGCCATGGCGCCCTCCTCTTCCTCCTTTCCTCCTTCCAACGCAGGGAAAAGAAAGTAGGCTGCAGGGGCTTTGCTTCTTCCTCTTCTTCATCCTTCTTCTTCCTCCTCTCAAGTATATTCAAGAGTTGAAAGAAAGAGAGAAGATCAGCCATCAAAAGTTATCTCTGCAAGGGAGCTAGCACCCCGGTGAGATAGAGAGCTTGGATCGGATTCTGCTTCGTGTGGATACCCGTAGAGGCCGGACACTTGAACGGCTTCAAGCGAACCCTCTTCCAGAAATCCTACGATCATCAGATAGTGGTGAAGTTCTACCCACTCAAAGGTAAGTAGTAGATCTGAAATTAATCATGTCTTTTAATTTTAATCTCCCCTTTAGATTTTATAAAACTGAGTTAGAGAACTCTAGAAAATTTTTGAAATCTACATTCCCTAGAATGTTCATGAGATGAACGCCCCCGCACGTGTCTTTCCGCTGCGATCGTCGCAACGCGTGTGGGGGTAATCCAATAATGTTTGCAAGATAAACATCCTAGCAGGTGTTGCAAACCTTAGCTCCTGATTCGAACTGGATTCGAATCTGATTCGAATTGGATTCGAATTTGATTCTTAATTGATCTAATTTGATTAGATCATATTCTAATATGGGTTAGCTAAGAGTTGGCACCTAATTGGCTTGATTTGAGTCTAATTGGATTAGATTTGATAAAATATTTAATTTTGACCGTTGGATCAACATTTGGATGAAGAGAAGGATCAAATGGATGGCGCCATGGATTAGAGCCATTGGATCTTCATCATGGGATGATGGGAGATCATGATCTCGTGATGGACTTGTGATATTGACTTAGTCAACATCAGATGGCGTGAGAAAGAAGGGAATACGGTGAATGTAGAATGGCGCCTCATGAAGAAGCACCACTTGGATTGGATAAAGATGACACGTCATCTTATCCTAACTACTTTTCCTTCAACCGCATCATTCTCTCTCTCCTTCTTTCCTATGGCGCCACCAATAAGGGCCTTTGGATCATCATCTCGCCTTGATCAATGGTTGAGAATGCTCCCTATTTTTCATGCGTGAGAAGAAATGAAGAGAGGCATGAGTACGGTGGATTTCATGAAGAGATGCTTAGGGAATGGATAAGGATGAAGCGCCATATCATAAGCACTTCATCTTATCCTAACTACTTCTGATATGCCCTCTCATCAAATGACACACCCCTTGATCTCACGCCCCTCTTCATGCATGAATGGATGGCTACAATGCATCCGTACGCCATCTATAAATAGGGAATGCTCCCGGTGTTTTTCAATCATCGGAAATCAATCCAACTCTCTCTCTCTCATATCCCTTCTTTCTTACATTAGTTTCTTTCTTTCTAACATTGCTTCTAGTGTGTCCTAAGCCAAGACAAGGTGGTCTTCCTTAGGACAAAAGGATTAGAAGTGATTTTAGAAGGCTAAAGAAAAATAGAAAGGAAGGAAAGCAAGCCATTAGAGTTCTTTAGAAGAATTCTGCATTAAGGATCAAAAATTTTTGGAGCTAAAGTCTTGATCAAGTTTTCGTGTGGATCACCATTGGAGGGCGGACACTTGGACGCCTCGTGGAGATTGTACACTTTGGATTAGCATTTGAGGTATTCTACTAATTCTGCATTTATTTTATATTATTTGATTGTAATCATTAAGGTGATCTAGGCTTAAAAGGGTTTCATGCATAGGGACTTTATTAAGAAAATTTTTAAAATTCCTAGCTTCCGCTGCCCATTATGACATGCTAGAACCCTACAGTAGAAAGCCCAATCTTAAATATTTTAAAATATGGGGCTGCCAAAGCATATGTCAAAAGAAATTTTGGATATAAGCTAAGTGCTAGATCAGATAAATGTACATTTATAGGTTATTCCAAAGAAAGTATTGGATATCTCTTCTATCACCCTACTGAACAAAAGGTATTTGTTAGTAGGCATGCCACTTTCTTAGAAAAAGAGTTTATCTTGGAAAAGGGCAGTGAAAGAAGAATTGAACTTAATGAAGTTCAAGACCTACAAATAGAAATACAAGAAATTTTTCAACCAGATGTACCCATTGATGAAGTACAACCACAACACATATCTCCTCTCCAAAGGTCAGATAGAGTGCGAAATGCACCTAAGAGGTATGGGTTTATCATTGAGAATGATGAAGCCCACATCGTCGAAAATGATGATCCTCTGACCTATTCGGAAGCTATCATGAGTAATGACTCTAACAAATGGTTAGAAGCTATGAAATCCGAAATAGACTCTATGTATACCAACCAAGTATGGACTTTGGTTGATGCACCAGAAGGTGTAAACCCTATAGGTTGCAAATGGGTTTATAAGAAGAAGATTGGAGCAGATGGCCAAGTAGAAACCTACAAAACTAGATTGGTGGCAAAAGGTTTCAGGCAAAAGCAAGGAATTGACTATGATGAAATTTTTTCACCAGTTGCCATGCTTAAATCTATTCGGATTTTGCTTGCAATAGCTGCATACTATGATTATGAAATTTGGCAGATGGATGTCAAAACCGCCTTCCTTAATGGTTATCCTGAGGAAGAGGTTTACATGACACAGTCAGAAGGATTTGTCTCAAGTGGGAGAGCAAATCAAGTATGCAAGCTTAAGAGATCCATTTATGGATTAAAGCAAGCATCGAGGAGTTGGAACATCCGTTTTGATACAACAGTCAAAGAGTTTGGTTTTATCAAAAATGTGGATGAACCATGTGTGTACAAGAAGACTAGTGGGAGTGCCGTTGTCTTCTTAATATTGTATATAGATGACATACTAATCATTGGAAATGATATTCCAATGTTACAATCGGTCAAGACTTGGCTATCAAAAAGCTTTTCCATGAAAGACTTGGGAGAAGCATCCTATATACTTGGTATAAAGATCTATGGGGATAGATCTAAAAGGATGCTAGGCTTGTCCCAGTCTAAGTATATAGATCGTGTGCTGAAAAGATTCAGCATGGAAGGAAGTAAAAGAGGTTACTTACCTATGAGTCATGGCATACGTCTCTCTAAGAAGATGTCTCCTAAGACATCTGAAGAGAGGAATAGAATGAATTCTATTCCCTATGCTTCGGCAGTAGGATCAATTATGTATGCTATGCTATGTACTAGGCCTGATGTTGCTTATGCCTTAGGCATAACAAGCAGATTCCAGGCTGATCTAGGAGAAAATCATTGGATAGCTGTAAAAAATATTCTTAAGTACTTAAGAAGGACTAAAGATATTTTTCTAGTTTATGGAGGATCTGAGTTGAAACTAGAAGAATTTTCTGATTCTAATTTTCAATCAGATTCAGATGATAGCAAGTCCACTTCAGGGTATGTCTTTACCCTAAATGGTGGTGCAGTGAGCTGGAAGAGTTTCAAGCAGCAAACTGTAGCTGACTCAACTACTGAGGCAGAATACATCGCTGTAAGTGAAGCTGCTAAGGAAGCTGTCTGGATGAAGAAGTTCATCGCTGAGTTGGGAGTAGTTCCTGAGATTGCTGGACCAGTTTCAGTTTATTGTGACAACACTGGAGCTGTTGCTCAAGCAAAGGAACCAAGATCTCATCACAAATCCAAGCACATTCTAAGATGCTTCCACCTCGTTCGAGAGATCGTCGAGAGACAAGACATAGTCATTGAACGAGTAGACACAAAGAACAACTTAGCAGACCCGTTCACTAAAACTCTACCACAACAGCAGTTCGATCGCCACCTCGATTGTATGGGGATAAAATATAAGAGCGATTGGCTTTAGTGCAAGTGGGAGATTGAAAGAGTAGATGCCCTACAAACCAATCGCAATATGTATTGCGAAAGGTTTTTTCTTTTGATTTGTCCAAATCATGTACATGACATTTAAATATGAATAAAGGCGTTATGTTTTATCATATACTGTTGATTATATTTATGATAAACTCCTTAGATTAGGGCAATGGTTTTAAGACTATGATGAGATCATACTAGTGAGACTTAAAATCCTAAAATACTAATCTTAAATATTTCCAGTCATTGGTACATTGAGTCGGGGATCAATGATTACCGGAAAGACTGGCATGTCTTATGTATGCTCGATGCAGAGGATGATTGATCTCACAATCATTTGTGTGGAGACACTAATACAAAGATGTGGGTGCTCATTAGAGGAATGAGTTCACTGAATTGACCTACAAAGAGAAATCTTATGAAGTCTTACTTACATGTCAAAAGATGATTCTCTTAGTGGGAGTTGTGCAACTGATCCTATTGACACGAACGAAGGGATTACAAAGCGAATCCCAACAACGTGCGGCTCGGTCTATCGAAGATAACCGATCAGCCTTCCTGGCATGGTACCTAGTCTCTATGACTTAGGTCACGCCTAACAACAATAATGCAGCGAAACACAACACTAGAAAATACCACGAAGGAGAAGAAGAAATGTAGGGGAAGAGAACTTTATTGAATAACCACTCAACTGATTACAATAAGCTCTCTTGGCCTCTCCAGCTCTACCGGATACCAATCCCTCCCCTTTGAGGGTCCTCTTATAGAGGAGCAACCTCCAGTTACAAGTCCCTCACGAACTCAACTTCCCATGCACAAGATAAGGATGAATTCTAGATAAGATAGGAAAACCCCCATTCCCGCAGGATTCTGCGCAATCAGATAAAATCGCCAAGTTCATGCCTCAAACGAACTCTGATTACCATGAAACTAGATTCGTTGGATTCAGGACGAAAAATGCTTCCAGATGGCACCTTTTCCACTTTGAACGGACTTCTGTAGAGTTACCGAAATGCCCCTCAAAGTGAAAACGTGTGGAAACAGCGTTACAGCCACGTCCTCTAACCATACACGTTTTCAGTTATAAAAACGTGTTAAAACGTGTTTCTTGCCTTCTGGAGACTTATGCCACGTTCCTCCATCAGTGGCACACATTTCATGCATCCCAATTTCTCGGATTCAGTCCATGCTTCGAGATAAGCCCACAACGCTGAATCAGTCTCGTTGCAGCAGCTTTTCTCCTAATGATGAACCAACATGTATTCTCAACAATACACGCCTTGGAGCACGTCCCACGGCCCCATGCTCTTGGGTATTCCACCTACATCTTGCACACGTTTCCCTAGGTGATCCTAGGGCCCAGATTTGGTCTCCAAGTTGCCCAAATCTCTAGAGAGCACCGTCAGACCTCGAACCCGTCCAGCGACCTGATCTGGTTTATACCTTGATCTGCGTCCGGTCCAGCCCCGATTCGAGGAGCCGTGACACTATGATCTGAGATCACCATGGTATCTTGTGCACATGAACCCATATTTTGGTTTACACTCACTCATGACAATAAGTTATGTACGAGGTCTTCTGGATATGGTGAATTGTGTACGAAGATTATGAGTAGGTCAACAAGAAATTAATCACTTCTAGTAAGAGAAGATAGCATCCTATTTATTCTAATCATATGATAATTCAGGAAGCCTTTGATCAAAGCAGAATGAAAATTAGAAAGAGTTTCTAATGTTTCATTATTTGAATTATCATTAAAAGATTGAGAAAAATATGAATATGAAATTGAGTTTGACATATATTCATACTCATATACATATTTGGGATGCAGTTTGATTAAAGGATTGAATTGCATGGTAACTTGCCACTGAAGGGTATTTTTGGTATTTCCACCAAATTCCATATTTTTCGGGTAGACATACGTCAATCTTGTTTTATAGGTTTGATCAAATTAAAGAGTTTAATTCGATCATCAATTAGAAAGGATTCTAATTGTTAAGTTCGGGTTCGCGCAATTTGGACTTAAATCGATTAGAAGAGTTCCAATCAAGTTGGGTCAACTCGCACTCACACCTATTGCTGGCTAAGTATGGAACCCAGTGGGTCACACACAAGGAAACTTATCAAGGGTCTAATTGGATTAGATCATGTTTGCAAGATAAACATCCTAGCAGGTGTTGCAAACCTTAGCTCCTAATTCGAATTGGATTCGAATCTGATTCGAATTGGATTCAAATCTGATTCGAATTGGATTCGAATCTGATTCTTAGTTGATCTAATTTGATTAGATCATATTCTAATATGGGTTAGCCAAGAGTTGGCACCTAATTGGCTTGGTTTGAGTCTAATTAGATTAGATTTAATAAATCATTCAATCTAAACCGTTAGATCTTGATCTACCGTTGGATGAAGACATAATGGAAAGTTGGTTTAACCCAATTGGATTGGGTTAGAGGATGGCTACCATAATTAACCATTGGATCTTAATCCCGCCATTGGATGAAGACATAATGGGTCAAGTGAATGTCGCCTTGCATTGGAGCCCTTGGATCATCATCATGAAAGATCAAGAGGTAAGGCGTGATGGACATGTGATTAGCATGTGATGTTGACTTGGTCAAAATATGACGCCACATGAAAGGACATATTATTTGATACACCTCCTCTCTTGATCTGCACCTCCTCTTATTTGATATGGCCCTTTAGATGATGCCCTTTCATGAGAGGATGTGTGGATGGGATGCATCCCTTGGAGATGCATCCCTACACCTATTATAAATAGGTTAGCACTCCATGGGTTTCATCATTCCAATTCCACCCCACTCCTCTCTTCTTTCTTTCTTATATTAGTTTCTTTCTTTCTAGCATTGCTTCTAGTGTGTCCTAAGCCAAGACAAGGTGGTCTTCTTTAGGACAAAAGGATTAGAAGTAATTTTAGAAGGCTAAAGGAAAATAGAAAGAAAGGAAAGCAAGCCATTAGAGTTCTTTAGAAGAATTCTGCATTAAGGATCAAAAGTCTTTGGAGCTAAAGTCTTGATCAAGTTTTCGTGTGGATCACCATTGGAGGGCGGACACTTGGACGCCTCGTGGAGATTGTACACTTTGGATTAGCGTTTGAGGTATTCTACTAATTCTGCATTTATTTTATATCATTTGATTGTAATCATTAAGGTGATCTAGGCTTAAAAGGGTTTCATGCATAGAGACTTTATTAAGAAATTTTTAAAATTCCTAGTTTCCGCTGCGCATTATAACATGCTAAAACTCTTCAGACTCCAAGTTGACCCGAGTCGACTCGAGGAAGAAAAACAGAAAATGGGTTCTCTGGATTCCTGAGAGCGAGTCGATCCCTAAGTGCCCGAGTCATCTCCAGCTATTGGCGAGTCGACTCCAGTTTGTTCCGAGTCGACTCCAGGACAAGGCAGACACTTTAATTCAAATTTGGAACAGTGGCCGATTCGTCTCCAGTAAAGCGCGAGTCGACTCCAGTAACAGCCGAGTCGACTCCAGATCGCGCAAGTCGACTCCGATCCCAACGGATACATTGTCAGAATGTACAGACGGATTAGAACGGCTCTAATCTCCTCTCTAACGGCTATTTTTCTAAGAAAATCACTTAAATAGCCAGAGTGAACAGTGGTAGACAACAAGAGAGATATTCCATTTGAGCATTAAAAGTTTTCAACCACCGAAAGCATCTCAAGAGCGAATCCAAGCAAAAGACGGGAGTGTGCATTCAACTCAAACCAAAAAGGCTTCCTTCACATTCAAAGCTCTATCGACTGTTCCCCATCCTCCGACTAATTCAAGAGGAGACTCAGAAATCGAGAAGCCCCACTTCCTCATCTCAAATCTGTTTGAGAGCTTCTAACTCAATCTTGTTTATATTGTTTCATATTTGCTTTTAGAAGCTCTACTTATGAACTTTAAACTCTTGCTTTCTGTACTTGATTCAATTAGGGAATTGAATCAAGGGTTGTAAGGTTTGTTGGTAAGCTAAAGATAAAACCAACAGTGTAAAGTTGTGGTTGGTGAATCGGAAAAAATCAACTGGGTTTGATTGTCACTCTAGAAAAATAATCGTTTGGTTCTAGTCGGTGAGCCTGTCAAAATCAACCGAGTTTGTTGGGATCTCGTGAAAACAACAAGTTTGGTTGTGAGCTTGCAAAACAACCGGCTGTAATCCTAGGGATTATAGTGAACTCCCAAGTGCAGCTTAGGGAGTGGACGTAGGAGCAAGTGTTGGCTCCGAACCACTATAAACCTCTCTGTATTTGTATTGGTCTTTGTCTCTTTCTCTCTCTTCACTCATTGCATCTAGTGATCTAACTAATCCACATGCAATAGATTTAGTTAATCACCACCTAATTTTTAATTGGTCAATATTTAATCAAAACCCAATTCACCCTCCCTCTTAGGTTGTCTCCTTAGGCAATAAGTGGTATCAGAGCAGGTGCTCTCATATCGATTGGTGTTCCAATCTTTAAAAAGAGTAAAAGATTAAGATGACAACCCTTTTTAGATCTTCCCTTAGTGAGGGGCAATCCACCAATTGGCCTCTATTGTTCAATGGAGCTAACTATACCTATTGGTAGGCTAGAATGAGGATATTTATTCAAGCCCAAGATTATGATGTTTGAAGCATCATAGTTAATGGATCATATATTCCTTCTATCTATGTTGATAACATTGCTATACCCAAGCTTGAAAAAGATTGGGATGATAACGATAGAAGGAAGGCACAACTAAATGCCAAAGCAATGAATGTTCTTTATTGTGCCTTGGACCCTAATGAATTCAATAGGATCTCCACCTATAATTCTGCCAAAGAAATATAGGATAGGCTTGAGGTTACCCACGAGGGTACAAATCAAGTCAAAGAGTCTAAAATTAACATGCTAGTTCATAAGTATGAACTATTTAAGATGGAGTCTAATGAAATTATTACTTGCATGTTCACCAGATTTACTGATATTATCAACGATCTAAAAAGCCTTGGTAAAAGTTATTCTAATAGTGACCTTGTCAGGAAGATTTTTCGCTCTTTACCGAGGTCATAGAAAGCCAAGGTCACGGCAATCCAAGAAGCAAAAGACTTGAACACGTTGCCACTCAAGGAGCTTTTTGGATCTCTAATGACGCATGAGCTCGCGATGAAACAACATAACGAAGAAGAATCCTTCCATAAGAAAAAGGTAATTGCCCTCAAGTCTACTTCTTCTAACAAAGATCTTTCTTGCAGTAGCAGTAGTAAAGAAGAAGACAATGAGGTAGATGAAGAAGAGGCTCTCCTTGTGCGAAAATTCAGAAGATTCATCAATAGGAAGAAGCTCTTCCACAAGAAGAGATTTCCTTCGAGTTCCTTCCATAAGGATAAAGGTAAGGAGAAGGAAAATGAGGGAATCGGGTGCTATGAGTGCAAGAAGCCGGGTCATTTCAGAGCCGACTGCCCCACATTAAAAAAGGAGGGCAGATTCAAGAAGAAGAAAGCCCTCCTCACTACTTGGACAGATTCCGACAACTCATCATCATAAGAAGAACAAGAAGAGAAGGCCAACATATGCCTTATGGCCAACGAGGATGAGGTAAATACTGAAAACCATTTAGATTTTACATTTTAAGAATTGTATGATGATTTTAATGAGCTAATGGATGAATATAGGACAATATCCTTTAAAAATAAAGAATTGAAGCTAACCAATCAATCTTACATTCATAAAACTGATAAATTGATTAAGGATAAGGACACTATTATCAAAAAAAATTTAGAATTTAAAACAAGCAATCAATTACTAACTCAAAAAACTGAAACTTTAATTAAAGATAAACAAAAATTAACTAAGAAAAATTCTGAACTTAAAAACAGTAATCAGACTTTAAAAGATAATTCAATTAATAATGTTAAATCATTGAATGAAGAAAACTCGAAATTAACTAAAGAAGTTGAAAAATACAAGCCTATAGTTGAAAAATTTACCTATAGTTCAGAAAAACTACAAATGATACTAAATAATCAAAGAGCTATGTTTAACAAAGTCGGCTTAGGGTACAAACCAAAGAATAAACAAAAATTACTCAAAAACTTCTTTGTGAAAGCCGAAGAAAGCAAACCCAAAAATATAACTTGCTTTTGCTGTAGTCGAGTAGGACATAAAGCTAATGTATGTAACTATAGGAAAAACAGAAACTAAAATGAAATTAACAAGAGTTTGGGTTCCAAAAGGAACCACATTAACTAATCATGAAGGACCCAAGAGAACTTGGGTACCTAAGATTGCTTGATTTCTTTGTGAATAAGAGTGTCTTGCGGCCAAGCTCAATAAATACTATTGGTACTTGGATAGTGGCTGCTCAAGACACATGACGGGTGACAAGGAGCAATTCTTCATCTTAGAATCTAAAAAATAAGGTGTAGTGACTTTTGGAGACAATAACCAAGGTCACATCATTGGTATCGGTAAAATGCAAATCACACCTTCAACCATTGTTGATAATGGTCGGTTTGTAGATGGTCTCAAGCATAATTTAGTTAGCGTTAGTCAATTATGTGATAGAGATTTTGATGTTTTGTTTAAGTCATCTTTATGCATCATAACCAATTCAATTGACAATAGCTTAGTTTTCAAAGGACTAAGATGTGGCAATGTGTATGTAGTAGATCTTGATGATCTTACTAAAAACAACCACTGCTTAGTAGCTAATGATACTAAGCTCAATGAGGAAAGTTGGTTATGGCATCATAAATTAGGTCATGCAAGCATGGATACACTATCTAAATTAATTAAAAGAGATCCAGTGATTGGTTTGCCAAAGCTGAAATTTGAGAAAAATAAAATTTGTAGAGCATATTAATTTGGCAAACAATCTAAAAGTTTTTTTAAGTCTATAAACTGTGTTTCTACTACTAGACCTCTTGAGCTACTTCATATGGACCTCTTTGGACCAACTAGGACCACAAGCCTTGGTGGAAAGAAGTATAGTCTAGTGATAGTAGATGATTTTTCTAGATACACATGAGTCATATTTTTAGCTCATAAAGATGAAGCATTTTCAGTGTTTAAGAAATTCCATAAGGAAGTAACTAATGTAAAAAATAATTCAGTTATATCTATTAGGAGTGATCATGGAATAGAATTTGAAAATCATCTCTTTGAAAAATTTTGTAGTAAAAAGGGCATAACTCATAATTTTTCTGCATCTAGGACTCCACAATAAAATGGAGTGGTAGAAAGAAAGAATAGAACCCTAGAAGAAATGGCTAGGACCATGTTGTATGAAAGTGATCTTCCAAAGTATTTTTGGACTGAAGCTATTAACACATCATATTATATTCTAAATAGAGTTTTGTTGAGACCAATTATAAAGAAAACACCTTATGAACTTTGGAGAGATAGAAAATCCAAAGTAAATTACTTTCATGTTTTTGGTTGTAGGTGTTTCATTCATAATAATGGTAAAGATAACTTAAGAAAATCTGATTATAAATTTGATGAAGGTATCTTTTTGGGATACTCTACATCAAGTAGGGCATATAGAGTCTTCAACAAAAGAACTCTTGTTGTTGAAGAATCTATTCATGTTATTTTTGATGAGACTAATGATGCTTCCTCTAGCAAGGAAGTAGCTTTCGATGATGATGCAGGGATACTTGAAGAAAAGATGGATGACATGACCTTACAAGAGGATGAACCGAAGCAAATTGAAGAGACTTCAACAAGCCAAGAGGTAATTGCTGATCATGGGCTTACAAAGGCTTGGAGGTATGCTTACGGTCATCCTAAAGAGTTAATCTTAGATGATCCATCTCAACCTGTTAGAACTAGAGCTTCTCTTAGGAACTTAAATAATCATCTAGCATTTGTATCACATTTAGAACCTAAAAACATTAAAGAAGATGAAAATGATGTAAATTGGATAAATGCTATACAAGAGGAACTTAACCAATTTACAAGAAACAATGTATGAAAGTGAGTTGAAAAACCCTCTGAATACTCAATAATTGGAACTAAATGGGTGTACAAAAATAAGCTTGATAAAAATGGAGTTGTGATTAGGAACAAGGCTAGACTAGTAACAAAAGGCTACAATTAAGAAGAAGGTATAGATTTTGATGAGACCTTTGCTCCTCTGGCTAGACTCGAGGTAATTAGATTGTTACTAGCATTTGCATATTTTAAAGATTTCAAATTATTTCAAATGGATGTAAAGAGTGCTTTCTTAAATGGGTATATTAATGAGGAGGTTTATGTAGAACAACCTCCTGATTTTGAAAATCATCAATACCCTAACCATGTTTATAAATTAAATAAAGCATTTTATAGTCTAAAACAAGCTCCTAGAGCATGGTATGAAAGACTTAGCAAATCTCTATTAGATCATGAATTTTCTAAAGAGAATATTGATACAACATTATTTTTGAAAAAGAAAAGCAAAGATATGCTAATAGTGCATATTTATGTAGATGATATTATTTTCGGTGCTACTAACAATCGTCTTTGCGAAGAGTTTGCTGAATTAATGCAGAGTAAATTTGAGATGAGCATGATGGGAGAGCTGAACTACTTTCTCGGACTTCAAATCAAACAATCTAAGGAAGGAATTTTCATCAATCAAGCTAAGTACGTCAAAGAGATGCTAAAGAAATTTGATATGCATGGAAACAAGTCAATTGGCACCCCCATGAGCTCATCATGCAAACTAGACAAAGATGAATCAGGTAAGTCAGTAGATCAAAAGCTGTATAGATGTATCATTGGTTCATTATTATATCTTACAGCAAGTAGATCTGATATCATATTTAGTGTATGCATGTGTGCTAGATATCAATCTAATCTTAAGGAATCACACCTAATTGCAGTTAAAAGAATTTTTAAGTATCTAATAGAAACAAAAGATATGGGGTTATAGTACTCTAAAGAATCAAGCATAGACTGATAAGTGCTAAATAATACATAAATTAACCTCTTTCTCCTAGCACTTATTATTATTTTAACACACATATTTCGTAAATTTAACCATAAAATATGTGTTACCATCATCATTGCATTTTAATAAATTATTAGAAGTAATTCAAGTTTGATTGATTTTATTGGTTATGTCTAATCTATGCAAGTCGAATCTAATATATGCAGGTCGAGTCAAACTTATTTCGGATGATCCCTGTGTTAGGAACCCGCCCATGTCGCAGAAATTTTTTAAAAAAAATTCAGATGCAGCGGAAGAGGCATAAGCGGGATCAATCGTTCATCCTATGAACGTTGTTCAATAACCGTTCGTAGATAGATTAGAATTAAAAACTTTTAAAATATTAGGAAGATCAGATCTTCACTTTGTGCGAGTAGATGATCACCGCAAACTGATGATCGTGGTTTAGGATGAAGGTTCGCTTGAAGCCGCACACGTGTCCGGCCTCTACGGGTATCCACACGAAGCAGAAATCGGTCCAAGCTTTTTATCTCCCTGGGGTGCTAGCTCCCTTGCAGAGACAACTTTGATGGCTGATCACCTCCCTTTCAATCAACCCTTGAATGCTAGAGGGAGGAGGAAGAAGATGAAGGGATCAAGGGAGAAGATCCAAAAGGCTAGATGCAGCCTTTGCTTTCCCTTGCGTTGGATCCCAAACGGAGGAGGAAGAAGGAGGCCGCCAAGAGGTTTTTCTTGCTTCCTTGCTTGCGGCTGAAGACCAAGGAGAAAGAGGAGGAGGCCACGGCTAAAAACAAGAGGGCTTCCATACCCTAGGGTGCTGCCCCTCACCTCCTTATAAAGGCATCTAGGGCTCCTACAATTTAGGAGCCCTTGATCTTTTACCAAGAGGGGAGCCGGCCCCTCTTGTGTTGCCACACCAAGGAAGAAAAGGAGGAGGGGCGTGAGCCCCTCCTTCTTGTGTTAGTATGCCCCTATTTGGTTTAGTCCTAATCCAATTAGGGTTTAACCAAATCATGAATCAATCGGGTTCAATCTATGCTAGTCCTAATCCAATTAAAACTTGAATGAACCATGACTCAATTGAACTCTTCAATCCTAACCCAATTATGAGTCATGTTGATTCATGAGATTAATAATTAATTAGGACTTAAGTTACCCTAATCCAATTAGGACTTATTTAATTTTAGTCCTAATCTAATTAGGACTCTAATTTGAATCCGAAGTCCTAATTCGATTAGGACTCTGGGAATCCTACTCCAAGTAGGAATCCAAATTTAATTCAAAACTCCTAATCTAATTAGGATTGTAGGAATCCTACTTCTAGTAGGAATCCCAGTCCTACTCCAAATAGGATTTCTAGTCCTAATCCAATTAGGACTCTAGGAATCCTACTCGAAGTAGGATTTGTGTTTAAGTCCAATTAATTAATTCCATTGTTCCTTCATCAACTGATTATCAATCAAATTGATTACTTGTGACTTCTAATCACGATTCAACCATCGGATCGGTCAATGCCACTAGTGTGTGTGACCCTATAGGTTCTATTCTGACTAGTAGTGAGATATATTGTGATCTCTATCACAATATCATTGAAAACTCCTTTCAATGGGTCGGAACGATTCCAACTCTACTCATTAGGGTTTATCGATCATCGAGATAACCTCTGTGAGTCCCACCATCCACCAGTGACACCTAGCAGCATGTAGTGGCTATCCAGTAGAATAGAATGGTGAACCTCTAGGTGCAGTTATCGTGTGATACAATCCTTCTATCGTGGATCCCTATAGGATGGAGGTTATGGACAACTCGTCAAACCCCATCGTCTGTCATATGTCAAGATTTATTTGACTTAAGTTCGAGAGTGGAAAACTCTTTCTCCACTATGCATACTGCCCCGGCCGAGGTCTACGAACTCAGTCTTGTAAATCACATAGGATCTCTCCTTATCTACCAAGGTCGATAGATTCCATATAGGTGCATACCCTGCTCCTACAGTGAACCTATTGCAGCCAATCTACACTGCATGGACCCGTATGTCTAGAGACCATGTATACGTGCAGTCAAACTACAATAACCTCACTGTGAGTAGCCGAAGCACTGCAGGTCAAAGGACCAGTCACACTACTGCAACATCAAGTAAGTCACTGATAAGTGGATAGACATCCAAGTGACTTCTTGTCTTGGTCACGCTGAGTACCCTTGTTCTTAACAAGCACCTACACTATTACTTCAGTGTCGCCACACTGTGGACTCGAGTCTCGTCCATCCATAAGGAAAGCAATGTGTGCACTGATCGGATCGATCACCGTCCTCGTGATGATCCATTGATCAGGAGCATTCAAAAAATCACCAATGATGCATGGCTCAAATTCTTAACTCTTAAGAATATGCATCATCATTTTATTAACTCTCGGACGATTCATAGACACATAAACAATATGAAGGAAAAAGATGCCTTTTATTTATTCCATAATAAATAGTCAAGTACAAAATTATGTCCTAGAATTAATAATGTGTCAGCTAGATTGGCTTCTAGGGCATACATCTAACACCCTGAACCCGAATGACACGCACCCCGGTGCAGCCCCACTCCTCTGTTTCTTTCACATCCAATCAAGTTCAAACTTTCGTTACGTTGTACTATCTAGTCATTATCACATCCGCGATTAGCTATTTAAAGTCTTCCTAAAATTCTATGTGCAAGCCATCCACGTATCAAGTCTTACACATTATCTCCCTATTCTTCCACCACATCTCAGCCACGTCATGATGCCTTCTGAGCATTCCCAATCTCGCCTGTTCCATGTCCAAAGAACAAGGCCATCCCAAAGACTTCCTAGCCGATCGTCATGTCTCAAGGTATCATCTCCAACTAAAATCCTTTCTCCCAAATAAATCCCAGCTCCTCTCAGCCGAGAACACCATCACACGTTTGATCCCAGCCACTCGTATTCAGCCTCATCCTCTTCTCCGAATCCAAGTCCAACAAATCTCACACGGTATATTCCCCGTTACCAACCGTATGCGTCTTCCTCGTTTCTGGATCTCCTCCCAGCAGCAAACAACATCATCCAGCTTCCTCCCACGAGCAGAATTCATCCGCGTACGAGTTCCCTAGCCGTAAACACAGCCAACGGAAACATCCCCGAGCTCCAAGGATGAGCATTCAAGCCGTTCATAGCTCTAAATCCTCTGTTCAACTTCCAGCCGCATCTCAATCGGATTAACTTCATCCCATCCTCTTCCAGCTTGATCCTATGGAATCTCCCAATGTCCAAAGCTCTCTTCCCAGCGAATCCAACCTTCCATCGTCCGAACAAAGCCACATCTTCTTCCGGATCGATCTCAAATTTGTAATCATCCTTATCCCTTCCGCGTTCAAAGCCCTAGCTCATCTCCTCTGTTTCGCAAATCTCTTTCCTTCCGGATGAGAATCACGGCATCCAAGCTTTTCCTCCCAACTTCTGGATAATCTCCCAGCCATCCAGCAACCGTATGCTCTCCTCCCAGCAAATCTTAGCATCCGCATCAAAGGATCAAGTCTTCCCTAGCCGTGAGCTTCATCCAAGATCATCCCCTGCTCCCAGCCAAAAGAAATCAAAAATTCAAACCCAGCCGGTGAGCATCTCTTCCTTATCCGAATCCCTTGCATCTCGTTCATTCCATCTTCCCCAACTTCCGGATGAGAACCACTTGTATCACAGCACGTATTCCATATTTCTTCTTCCGAATCCGAACCAGCTTATTCCAGCATCCACGGATGAGCTCATATTCCGTTGCCAGCCGAACAACTGCCCATCTTCTTCTTCTTCCGCTCACCCCATGCGTGCGATCTTCAGTGCGTCAACCCCTTGAATCAGTTCGGATTGATCCTCCTAGATTTCATATTTTGGTCAACCATCATCCCGTTGCAATGAACTTCCATCACCCACGGTATAAAGCCCAGGAGTCTATAGATTTCACGATCTTCACATCCACGGATCCCGCCCAACATTCAACCACGTCCGTAATCAAATCCCCTGCGTCCAGCTCTTATCCATGGATTCAATGCTTCAGCGTGATCCTTATCCAGCTGCCAACTGCAAGTGTCCAAAGAACAGAACCAAGCCAGCCCATGCATCTCCGAATCCTCTGCATTCTTATCTTTGATTCGAAAGAGGGGAGGAAAGAGAAGTGGGCAGGCTATAAAAGGGAGTTGATGCATGAAGGTTAAAGGCATTCCTCCTCTTCCCCACCGGGGTTGATCTCTTTGCTGGAGAAGCTTGGGTTCCCTAACCAAGTTCCTACAAAAATAAGAGGGAGAGATAGTAGTTTGGGTATTTTGGGAATGATTTTCCAAAGAAACAAATAATGAAGTTCAAGAGGGAGAGGAAGCCGACAGGAGAAAAGAAGGAGAACCCAGTCGTGACGAAGGCCTTCTACATCGCTGTTGCTGTCACCCACGACTCTATGGAAGGCTGATCTCCTCACTAGGGCTGGATGCAGCCCTAACAAAGGGCCAAGGGTTTTATATTTTAATTTTCTATTCCTGAAGTTGTATAAACTTTATTTTGCTCCTAATGAATATTTTATTTCATCTCATATTTAATTTATGTGATTTTAAGTATGACGTTTATACAACTGCTCTTCATGATTATTGAA
Source organism: Phoenix dactylifera (assembly GCF_009389715.1). Classification (NCBI taxonomy): domain Eukaryota; kingdom Viridiplantae; phylum Streptophyta; class Magnoliopsida; order Arecales; family Arecaceae; genus Phoenix; species Phoenix dactylifera. Next base: position 331,311 of record NW_024067726.1, on the reverse strand, counting down.
GTAAAAATAAGATAGTTCATGCTTAAGGAAGATGCGATGTGCTGCCACCTTCGATTAGGGTAGACATTGTTGCCCAAGGTCACAAGCCAAGAGGGGGGTGAATTGGTTTCTCTTAATTTTTACTATATTACTTATGTCAATTGATGAGTTAGTGGAATTTAACAAAGCACAATACAAACACACAAGAAGTATAGTGGTTCGGTGCTCTCCTAAGCACCTATGTCCACTCCCCAAGCGACCCCTTGGGAATTCACTATAATCCCGCGGATTACAGTTGGATTGTTTTCCGGGCTCACAATCCAAAAATCTTTACACTTTGGTTTTCCGGGTTCACCAAAAACCTATGTTGGTTTTACGGGCTCACCAACGAACCTATGTTGGTTTTCCGGGCTCACCAACGAACCTTTACAATTGGTTTTACGGGTTCACCAATCAATCTACACCGTTGGTTTTGCGGGCTTACCAACAAACCTTTACAAGGTGATTAATAAAAGAAGTAAGAAGATTTAAGCTCCTAGATGAGCAAATATAACAATATAATCTACAAAGAAGAGTTTAGAGAATAGTTATCGCTTGATGAGACTTCTCTCTTTTTTGTCAAGGATGCTTCACTCTTCAAGGGTGGATGGAGCTCTTAATGACTCTTGGAATCTGCTCAACCACTTTCTTTTTACTCTTGAATGAAGCACTTGGATGAAGAAGATTAGGGCACTTGTCTTTTTTGTGTACTCTTTGATATTTTGCAAAAGGATGTTTTCTCTGATGAATAGTGCCACTTTAAATAGTTTCCTTCATCCATTGGACAAGCCCCAATGGTTAGAATTCAAAAACTAGCCGTTACTCACTGTTGGAAGGACAAAAAGTACTTCTGCAGAACTAGCCGTTATGCTTCTGCCCGTGCTTGGGTCGACTCAACTTTTACTGGGGTCGACCCAACTTTCACTTGGGTCGACTCAACCTTTCCTTGAGTCGACCCTCTCAGAACCACAGAACCTTGCAATTCAGCCTTCCTTCACTTGGGTCGACTCAACATCTTTTTGGGTCGACTCAAGGTTCAGTTGGGTCGACTCAACTTCCACTTGGGTCGACCCTCTCAGGGTTTTCAGAGAACCTATTTTGAATGTCATTGCCTTTGGGTCGACCCTCTCAGTGTTTGGGTCGACTCAAGGTTGGGTCGACTCAACTTCCTGTTGGGTCGACCCTTTCAGTGTTTCCAGAGAACTGCTTTCTTGAGGCTTGAGAAGCTTGAGGTTTGGGTCGACTCATGCTTTCCTTGGGTCGACCCAACTACTGTTCATCCGTGCCATTTTTGCAGAAGTGTGCCAGATGCTTTCTTGATGTGCCGAGGTAGACCCAATCAACCTTAGGGTCGACTCAATCCACATTTTGCTGCAACTCAAGGTTAGATTCATCCATATAAACAATGAAATGCATCTTTATCTTATTATACGAATATACTGAGAGTAACAGACTCATAAATGAAGTATCGAATTAACTTGTAACATACTCTTCATTATTGTATTAATCATCAAAATACCACTATCATCCTCAGACATTTCGTGCTAACTAAAGATGGATTATGCCTAAATTACTTTTGTAAAATTTTATTCGAATGGTTATTAGGCTTGTAGCCAATTTGCATATCAATCCAAGAATAAATTAAAATACAAATAACCCTTGTTCCGATGTTAGTGGTGAATTTCTTGCCCTAAGTTCTCCCAAACTGATATCATTTTAATTGCATTTTTTTATTATTAGATTCCTTAGTTTATTTTTTTCACAAATTTTTCCTTTTAAATATTTTTATTTTTAAGAAAACAACTGTACCCCAATCTCTGTGGATCGATACCCGTAATCACTATCCTACCAGATACGTGCTATTGCGTGGTCGTTAAAGTTGACTATCAATTTTTGGTGCCGTTGCCGGGGATTGTTAGTATAGTTGTTTTTCTTTTCATAAAAAAAACTTTCAAAAAATATATATATCTAAAATAAAATAAAAATATTTTCTATTTTTTGTTACTTTCCTTATCTCCTTCTTCTCTCTTACTAATTTTTGATTTTGGTATTATTTAATCAGAAATCAAAGAGAAAATTTGGGACGATCAAAAAGAAAACTGCTGGAAAAGGAATGCTGTAGAGGTTTGCCTAAAAAAATAAAAAAATTGCTGGAGAAAGTTCCTTTGGTAACATCTGAACCTTGCTTATTTAAATTGATTTTCAATTAGCTTGAAATTTTGTGGTGATTGTTTGATTGTAATTTCACCAAAAGTATGAATGTATGCTTGATACACATACACCAATTAATCCGCACATAGTAAGGGCAATCACTCCAACAAAATAAGAACTGGATTTCATCACTAGATTCTTGCTCAAATTAGGTAAATCAATTCTCACATAGTTATCACTTTAATTAAAATCAATTAGATGTTGGCGCCTAGGGACATTTGAGCTCAATAGGTCGAAGATTACTGAAAGTTGCACCAATTTCGCTCTGTGGCTCAGTTGATGTCTAGACAAGTTTTGTCCCTGTAAGGAAGATAGTTCATCTGTTCGAGGCAAGTGATTTTTAAGTGGGACTTTTGCGAATGCATCGTGACCCCCCCACTTACCTGGGAGCTTACTTGGTCAACTTAGTTCATTAGACCGTGTTGGAGGCTTAGGTGCCGTCTTGAAATCCGCACCTATAGAACCATAGGACCTGCTCCACCTGTCGAGATGGCTGAAGAACAACCCAAGCTGTTAAAGGAGTACTTCACTCCTTCCATTTATACCTCTCCATCTTGTATTCGATAACCTGATACCACTGTTGCTGTACAGTTTGAGATTAAGTCTAGTGTCATCCAAATGCTTCCCTCTTTTTATGGACTTAACAATGAAGACCTATACAAACATTTAGATGAGTTCCTTGAGATCTGCACCACTGTCAAAATTCAGAACTTTACTGATGATGCTCTAAAACTTAGGCTATTCCCTTTTTCTCTTAAGGATAGAGCTAAGCAGTGTCTCCATTTATTAGAAGCCAATTCCATTCTTTCATGGGCTCAAATGCAACATAAATTTCTAAAAAAAATATTTTTCTATAGGAAGAATGAACCAATTTAGGCGTGCGATCGCGAGCTTCTTCCAATCTGACGGAAAAGAATTTCATGAAACCTGGGAGAGATTTCGGGACCTAATCCAAAAATGCCCGCATCATCAAATACCCAAGTGGCAATTAGTGCAATGCTTTTATGACGGGTTATCTGGACGAAACTGTCAGATGGTTGATGCTTCGTGTGGGGGAACTTTCATGCTTAAGAGTGAGATGAGGCCTGGCAGATGTTTGAAAACCTTAATGAAAATTCTCTCCACCATGCCTCCTCTGCTCGTCAAGCACCCCCGAATTCTAAAAGAAAAGGAACCATATATGAAGTTAGCCAGTCCATAGGTCTATCTAACAAAGTAGATGCACTATCCTGTAAGTTGGACCAGCTCACGTCTAAAGAACAGCTTCCAAACATTCTCCAAGCACAAGTGTGTGCTCTCTGTTCTAGTCCGTCTCATACTGTTTTTGAGTGCCCTTCGGCAGCACAATTTTCTGAATTTGTGCAAGAACAAGTAAATGCTGCCCAAACGCAATTTCGACCCGGTAATGATCCATATTCTACTACATATAACCCGGAATGGCGGAATCCTCCAAACTTTTCTTGGAAGCAGCAAGCATCGAATACTGCCCAACCTTACTTCCACAATTTTCAAAACCCTCAGAATTTTCAAACCCCATAAAATATTCATCCCTACCATCCTTCGACTCAATTTCAACACACTCCTCCTCCACCCTATAGAAACACAGCCTTTGAGGAGAAAGTGTTGACCTCCCTTCAAGATTTGGAAACCATTACACAATTGGTGCACTCTCACACGCAATCTATCGCCAAGCTAGAATCCCAAATGGGGCAACAAGCTAATGCATTGAACAAGCAAGAGGAAGGAAAGCTTCCAAGCCAACCAGTGAGTAATCCTGAGAGACAATACATAGCTCAAGAAAATCAACTAAATACAATTCATCATGAACAAGCCAATGCTTTGACTACCCTAAGGAGTGGACGTATAGTAGACAATAAGATTGGGGAGGAAAACAATAACGAAGGTAAAGAAGAGGAGCAAAATGTATTACATGAAAATCCAAAACCTTCTTCTTCTTCAGCTCTTCCACCTTCTGCCAAAACTCACATTCCAAAAGTCCCATTTCCTAAAGCTCTTAATTCACCCTCTCCCTTTGGCAAAAAGGAAACTTCACTAGAGGAGATGATGGAGGTTTTCAAACAAGTCAAAATCAACCTCCCGCTTCTTGATGCTATTAGACAAGTTTCCTTCTATGCCAAAATTCTCAAAGACCTTGTACTCAAAAGCGAAAATCTAGGACACATGTGCCTAAAAAGGTCCTCCTAACTGAGCAAGTGAGTTCTATTCTCCAACACAACACCCCTCCAAAATTCAAAGATCCTGGTGCTCCCACCATCTCCTGTGTCTTAGAAAATAATTTTATTGATCGAGCACTCTTAGATCTAGGGGCAAGTGTCAACCTTTTACCTTACTCAGTTTATGAGAAACTTGGGTTAGGTGAGTTAAAACCAACCTTGGTATCCCTTCAATTGGCTGATCGATCTGTAAAAACACCACGTGGGATAATTGAAAATATTCTTGTCAAGGTAGACAAATTCTATTTTCCAATAGATTTTATCATCCTTGATATGGAACATGAGCCTAATCCTAAGAAACAAATCTCCGTGATCCTTGGGCTCCCCTTTTTAGCTACAGCCAATGTGAGTATAAATTGTAGAACTGGGGTGATGAATATATCCTTTGGGAATATGAAGATCAACTTAAATATTTTTTGTGCCTCTGATCAATCTGCAAAGAAAGTTGAGTGCTTCCTAATAGATAAAATGGACGATCTTGTAGAAGAAAACCTTCCCTATATTTTGGCAGATGACCCTCTGAAAACATACTTGGCCCATTTTCACTTTGATATAGACAAGGCCATAGAAACAGTCAACTTCTTACCTGATAATCAGTCTCCCATAAATTTTCTTCCTTGGAAAACTCGACATGAACCCGGTATGATTTGATAAGGATGCGCTGCGTCTGGCTGAAGACGTTAAACTTAGCGCTTGTTGGGAGGCAACCCAATTTTCGTAGTTCGTTTTTGCATTTTTCTTATTGCATTTTTCAATGTTTTACAGGATCCCTCATATTACTGATACAACTACGGTAAAATGCTTCTATCCTCCATATGCATCATATTTTCGTCCAAAATAAAAATAATAAAATAATAATAAAAATAAAAAATAATAATATAATATTAAAAAAATAATAATATAATATTAAAGAAAACATTGAGGACAATGTCTGATCTAGGTTGGGGGGTATAGGATTCAAATTTTTGAAGATATTTTTCACATTTTCGCATTTTTGAATAAGTTTTCATCTCAAAAAATAAAAACCTAATTTCTATGCCTTAGTGCTGAAATGATGAATACACAAAGTATATAAAATCTAAAAGCCCAATGATTAGTCAGAAGTAAGACAATTTGAGTTATTTTCATTAAAAGTTCTTTTAGTGAGTTGTAAGATAATTTTTACTTTGAAATTTCACAACACATATGGCCTGCACTTCTAAGGGTTAGGTTCAATATTATGTTGTTAAGTTTGGTAGCAACCTTGAGTCCTGATGAATCATACCTATCTAATTCACTATTATCTCATATTTATTAAAAAAAAGAAAGTGAATTTAGTCAGGTACATCGAAAAGGGCTACCTATTGTCAAAGGTCAGCGGGCTTGTGATGATGAATTCGAGCATAGGTCCGTAGGAGAGTCTTGATGCCCAACATCTTATGCCATCTGGTGTGGGAGTTGTTGACTGAATGCTCGCTACAAGGAAAAATCATTACAAGAGTAAAAGTGCATAATTTATTTATAAATACAAAATAAATAAATGAAAAAAAATGAAAGAGAAAATAATATTGACCTAGAGAAAGACGATAGCGTGGGGACAATACATGGCTCAAGAAAATCAAGTAAATGCAATTCATCATGAACAAGCCAATACTTTGACTACCCTAAGGAGTGGACGTGTAGTAGACAATAAGATTGGGGAAGATAACAATAAAGAAGATGAAGAACAGGATAGACATGTGTCAAATAAAAATCTAAAACCTTCTTCTTCTTCTTCAGCTAGTCCACTTTCTGCCAAAACTCACATCCCAAAGGCTCCATTTGCTGAAGCTCTTAATTCACCCTCTCCCTTTGGCAAAAAGAAAACTTCACTAGAGGAAATGATGGAGGTTTTCAAACATCAAAATCAACCTTCCGCTTCTTGATGCTATTAGACAAGTTCCCTCCTATGCCAAATTTCTCAAAGACCTTTGTACACAAAAGCGAAAATGTAGGACACATCTGCCTAAAAAGGTCTTCCTAACTGAGCAAGTGAGTTCTATTCTCCAACACAACAACCCTCCGAAATTCAAAGATCCTGGTGCTCCCACCATCTCCTATGTTTTAGAAAATAATTTCATTGATCGAGCACTTTTAGATCTAGGGGCAAGTGTCAACCTTTTACCTTATTCAGTTTATGAGAAACTTGGGTTAGGTGAGTTAAAACCAAGCTCGGTATCCCTTCAATTGGCTGATCGATCTGTAAAAATAGCACGTGGGATAATTGAAGATGTTCTTGTCAAGGTAGACAAATTCTATTTTCTAGTAGATTTCATTGTCCTTGATATGGAACATGAACCTAATCCTAAGAAACAAATCCCCGTGATCCTTGGGCGGCCCTTTTTAGCAACAGCCAATGCATGCATTAATTGTAGAACAAGGGTAATGAACATATCATTTGGGAACATGAAGGTAAAATTAAATGTGTTCAATGCGGACGACCAACCCGCGAGGAAAGTTGAGTGTTTTATGATAGACAAAATAGATGAACTCATAGAAGGAGATGCAAAAACTATCTCACTGTGTCTGGCTGAAGACAATAAACTTAGCGCTTGTTGGGAGGCAACCCAATTCTCTTAGAGTTTTTTTCAACATTGAGGACAATGTTAGGTTTAGGTTTGGGGGTATTCATCTTGATTTTCATCCCAAAAAATAAAAAAAAATAGAAAAAAAAAGTGTTCATTTTCATTTTTTATAAAATAATAATAATAATAATAAATTAAAAAAAGTTTTTGTTTTTAAAAACCTAATTTCTATACATTTATGCGAGAATGATAAACACACAAGGTATATAAAATCTAAAAAGCCCAATGACTAGTCGGAAGTAATACAAATTTAAGTTCTTTTTATTAAGTCTCTCTTAGGGAGTTGTAAGCTAATTAATACTTTGGAATTTCACTACACACTGGCTGACCCTTCTAAGGTCTAAGCTCGACATTATGTTGATATTATAGTAACAACCTTGGACCCTGATGATATTTATCGAATCCAAAAAAAAATTCATCAATAAAAATGGATTTAGTCAGGAACATCGAAAAGGGCTACCTATTGTCAAAGGTCAAATGGGCTTGTGATGAGGACTCCGAGCATAAGTCCGTAAGGGAGTCTCGATGCCCGACACCTTATGCCAACTGGTGTGAGAGTTGTCGACTGATTGCTCATTACACGGAGAAATCACCACAAGAGTAAAAGTGCACAATTTATATATCTTTTATGAAAAAAAAAACTCTGTATTGATCTTGAAAAAGATAATAGTGTGAAAGCCGTCGTTGTAAAAATTCGAGTAAACTAGAATATTACAGATAAAGCCCATGAGGTAATAAAGTAAACATCCACAACTCTCAAAATTTTGCAGATAAGATGATTTTGAATCAATGAGTAGGTCCCTTCGACCAATCCTTGGAAACTACTAGTCTTTGCAATATTTTAGAGATCCAAACCCTTAGCTTGTGTACGGTCCAGATTTCACTGAGCACTCTAGTATAAATAAGTCTTACAACTCCCTAACGGAAACTTAATGACCTCAACTTGAATTACATTTTGACCTAGGATTTGGGCTGACCTAGTAAATAAAACCGTGTGTGTTTTGAAATTCTTATTATTTATGTATCTTAAATTAGATTTTAATAATAATAATAAAAAAAGTGTTTTTGAAATTCTTTACTAGTATGCATTTGGAATTTGATTTTCACTTCATAGATCAATCGATCTAAAAAAAAAGAAAAAAAATTAATAATAACAATAATAATAAATGATTTATTGAAGTTTGTGGGTATCTTCACTGAAAACCCTCACGAGACTATAACTCGTCCACTAGGGTAACCTAGGGGTTTAAAGCCTTATTACATATGGTAAATGTAACCGCGATGCCTGCGAAAGTGAGTTAGAATTCTTCTTTTCTAGTTTTATTTTGCTCGAGGACTAGCGAAACATAGGTTTGGGGGTGTGATAAGTACTGAATAATTTATAATTTAGTTATCTTTTCATAGCACTTATTAATGTTCTTAAACTGATAAATACATACTTTACCATGAAATTGAATAAACATTGAAATAAATTTAAAATATGATGAGAAGTAAATAATTCACATGTCCTCGCCTTCCAAGCATACCAGTCAGCACGTTTCAGTTCAATAATACTAGGTTCGAGCCCAATGCCCAACTGACATGCATGCACCCAAGCAATCCAACGGTTCATAAATTCCCATCTCCGCATCACGTTTCCAAACTAAGCAAAACAGGGGAGACCTTTAATTTAAATCCACATATGCCCATTTTCACGTCAAAATAGAGCAAGAAAAGAATTTTTTTCGAAAATTACTGGAATCACTGTTCATATGAACAGTGTTCCATGAAAACACTGTTCATATGAAGAGTGTTAGAAAAAAAAACTAAAAATGCATTTCACTATTTATCTTCTTCCCCTCCCGCAGATCCCGTGGCCGTCCACCTTCCACGGCGACCTCCCGACGATCCTGCGACCAGATCCTCCGGCCCTTCTTCCGCCCGTGACGCATCCGGAGCCAATCTCATCTTCGTGCGATCCGGCCTCCACCGAGAACTCGTGATCCATTTCTTCCTCCGTGATCCATGTAGTGCACCAGCGCCATCAGCCCGTTCTAACCGCATCCAACGAGCACACCAGCGAGCAACTCCTCCGGATTTACCTCCCAGCAGCCAATGGTCCAAAGAAGGAAAGCAATGAAGCATGATTCCATCCACGGATCCACACCAACCACCAGCTGCCGAATCACAGAAATGGCGTTCCGCCTCTTCCTCTTCCGAATTCCCATCGATCCTCCGATTGGCTCCTCCCAGCGTATCCCCTGCATCCGTGAAGAAAATTCTAGCAGCCGGTGATTCAGCCTCCCGCATCAAGCCATGGATCACGCATCCAAATCGGGACATGTATTCAACCCCTTCTCCCGTCCGTATTCATCTTCCACCGACCACTCTTCCGCGACCAGCTCCCATGATCCAGCCGTTGATGCGCATTCCGCCCAAGGATCATGCGTCCGTTCCCCTTGGATTCATTGCCAGGGAGAGATCTATATAAAGGGTAGAAGATGAGAGCCGAGAGAGGGGGGAAGGCTCGGTTCGAAAGAAACAGGGGAGACCCTATTTCGGTGAAGAGAAGAAGAGAGCCAAGAACTAGAGAAAAGAAATAAAAAAAGAGAGAAAGGAGGGGGGAGAGAGAGTATTTTGGATATTTTGGGAATAATGGGAGGTGATCAATTTCATTTGAAGATAGGAGGTTGTCCGGAAGCCATGCTCGACTAAACGTCTAGTCTAGGGCTGGATGAAGCCCTAGCAATGTATTAGGGCAATTGTAGTTCTTACTTTTTTTATTATTTTGGAACTTGTTTAAATTCTTATTTTCAATGAAATATTCCTTTATGATATTTAAACTTTGAGCATGCTAGTCACTAATCATGTTTGCTAAAGTAGTCTAGGATGATCCATGCCTAGGAAGATGAAGTGTGCTGCATCCTAGATTAACATAATTAGGTAGACACTTCATGCTACACTGAAGATGGATCTTCCTAACACTCTTTATGATTTTATTTTAAAAGGCTTGTAGCCAAATTGCATGCCTCTCCAAAAGATAAAAATTAAGAACACAGTCCTTGACGCAATGCTATGTGGTGGATTCCAAACCCTAGATCTATTTACTCTGATAAATTTCAATTCGCACTCATAGTTTAATTTAGTTAAATCAAGTTAGCAAATTCTTCTTCTTGATTTATTTTTAAAAGAAAAATAACTTATTCTTCAATCCCTGTGGACCGACATCCGTAATCACTATCCTACAGGATACGTGCTATTGCGTGGTTTACTTTTGAAATTGAAAGAACCGATCAGTTTATATAACTGCTCTTCATGATCATTGAAGTAAAAATAAGATAGTTCATGCCTAAGGAAGATGCGATATGCTGCCACCTTAGATTAGGATAGACATTTCATGCTAACTAAAGATGGATTATGCCTAAATTAGGCTTGTAGCCAATTTGAATATTAATCCAAGAATAAATTAAAATACAAATAACCCTTGTTTTGATGTTAGTGGTGAATTTCTTGCCTTAGGTTCCCCCAAACTGATATCATTTTAATTACATTTTTTTTATTATTAAATTCCTTAGTTTAATTTTTTTCACAAACTTTTTCTTTTAAATATTTTTATTTTTAAGAAAACAACTGTACCCCAATCTCTGTGGATCGATACCCGTAATCACTATCCTACCAGATACGTGCTATTGCATGGTCTTTAAAGTTGACTATCAATTTTTGGCGCCGTTGCCGGGGATTGTTAGTATAGTTATTTTTTTTTATAAAAAAAATTTTCAAAAAATATATATATCTAAAATAAAATAAAAATATTTTCTATTTTTTTGTTACTTTCCTTATCTCCTTCTTCTTTCTTACTAATTTTTGATTTTGGTATTATTTAATCAGGAATCAAAGATGAAATTTGGGACGATCAAAAAGAAAATTGCTGGAAAAGGAATGCTGTAGAGGTTTGCCTAAAAAAAAAATTGCTGGGAAAATTTCCTTTGGTAACATCTGAACCTTGCTTATTTAGATTGATTTCCAATTATCTTGAAATTTTGTGGTGATTGTTTGATTGTAATTTCACCAAAAGTGTGAATGCATGCTTGATACACATACACCAATTAATCCGCACATAGTAAGGGCAATCATCCCAACAAGATAAGAACTGGATTTCATCACCAGATTCTTGCTCAAATTAGGTATAAATCAATTCTCACATAGTTATCAATTTAATTAAAATCAATTAGACGTTGGCCCCTAGGGACATTCGAGCTCAATAGAACAAAGATCACCGAAAGTTGCACCAATTTCTCTCTGTGGCTTAGTTGATGTCTAGGCAAGTTTTGTCCCTTTAAGGAAGACAGTTCATCTATTCGAGGCAAGTGATTTTTAAGTGGAACCTTTGCGAACGCATCGTGACCCCCCCACTTACCTGGGAGCTTACCTGGTCAACTTAGTTCATCAGACCGAGTTGGAGACTTAGGTGCCCTCTTCAAACCAGTTAGGAGCTGTCTAGTGATTTTAGAAGAAATACAAGGATTTGATGTGTTTTTCTTTTTAATGCATGCTTGACTGTACTTGACAAATCAGAAGAGTATTAGTGTATGCTAGGGTGTCATTCCAGATCTCTTAAATTAGTACCTTTTGATTTTGAAATAGTGCGTTCTATTAGGGCCCTTCGAGCTGAAATCCGCACCTATAGAACCATAGGATCTGCTCCACCTGTCGAGATGGCTGAAGAACAACACAAGCTGTTAAAAGAGTACTTCACTCCTTCCATTTATACCTCTCCATCTTGTATTCGACTACCTAATACCACTGCTGCCGTACAGTTTGAGATTAAGTCTAGTGTCATCCAAATGCTTCCCTCTTTTTATGGACTTAACAATGAAGTCCCATACAAACATTTAGATGAGTTCCTTGAGATCTGCACCACTGTCAAAATACAGAACTTTACTGATGATGCTCTGAAACTTAGGCTATTCCCTTTTTCTTTTAAGGATAGAGCTAAGCAGTGGCTCCATTCATTAGAAGCCAATTCCATTCTTTCATGGGCTCAAATGCAACATGAATTTCTGAAAAAATATTTTTCCATAGGAAGAACGAACCAATTTAGGCGTGCAATCACGAGCTTCTCCCAATCTGACGGGAAAGAATTTCATGAAACCTAGGAGAGATTTCGGGACCTAATCCGAAAATGCCCGCATCCTCAAATACCCAAGTGGCAATTAGTGCAATGCTTTTATGACGGGTTATCTGAACGAAACCGTCAGATGGTTGATGCTTCGTGTGGGGAAACTTTCATGTTTAAGAGTGAGCATGAGGCGTGGCAGATGTTTGAAAACCTTAATGAAAATTCTCTCCACCATGCCTCCTCTGCTCGTCAAGCTCCCCCGAGTTCTCAAAGAAAAGGAACCATATATGAAGTTAGCCAGTCCAAAGGTCTATCTAATAAAGTAGATGCACTATCCCACAAGTTGGACCAGCTAACGTCTAAAGAATAGCTTCCAAACTTTCCCCAAGCACAAGTGTGTGCTCTCTGTTCTAGTCTGTCTCATACTGTTTTTGAGTGCCCTTCAGCAGCACAATTTCCTGAATTTGTGCAAGAACAAGTAAATGCTGCCCAAACGCAATTCCGATCCGGTAATGATCCATATTCTACTACATATAACCCGGGATGGCGGAATCATCCAAACTTTTCTTGGAAGCAGCAAGCATCGAATACTGCCCAACCTTACTTCCACAATTTTCAAAACCCTCAGAATTTTCAAACCCTACAAAATATTCATCCCTACCATCCTTCGACTCAATTTCAACACACTCCTCCTCCACCCTGTAGAAACACAGCCTTTGAGGAGAAAGTGTTGACCTCCCTTCAAGATTTGGAAACCATTACACAATTGGTGCACTCTCACACGCAATCTATCGCCAAGCTAGAATCCCAAATGGGGCAACTAGCTAATGCACTGAACAAGCAAGAGGAAGGAAGGCTTCCAAGCCAACCAGTGAGTAATCCTAGGGGACAATACATAGCTCAAGAAAATCAACTAAATACAATTCATCATGAACAAGCCAATGCTTTGACTACCCTAAGGAGTGGATGTGTAGTAGACAATAAGATTGGGAAGGGAAACAATAACGAAGGTAAAGAAGAGGAGCAAAATGTATCACATGAAAATCCAAAACCTTCTTCTTCTTCAGCTCTTCCACCTTCTGCCAAAACTCACATTCCAAAAGTCCCATTTTCTGAAGCTCTTAATTCACCCTCTCCCTTTGGCAAAAAGGAAACTTCACTAGAGGAGATGATGGGGTTTTCAAACAAGTCAAAATCAACCTTCCGCTTCTTGATGCTATTAGACAAGTTCCCTCCTATGCCAAAATTCTCAAAGACCTTTGTACCCAAAAGCGAAAATCTAGGACACATGTGCCTAAAAAGGTCCTCCTAACTGAGCAAGTGAGTTCTATTCTCCAACACAACACCCCTTCAAAATTCAAAGATCCTGGTGCTCCCACCATCTCCTGTGTCTTAGAAAAAAATTTCAATGATCGAGCACTCTTAGATCTAGGGGCAAGTGTCAACCTTTTACCTTACTCAGTTTATGAGAAACTTGGATTAGGTGAGTTAAAACCAACCTCGGTATCCCTTTTTTTTTTTTTTGGTAAAAGCGGTTACTCATTTCATATATCTCTAATGTGAGTACAACCTGCTAAATCGCGGGAAAGTAAAAGATGCAAATAAGGATGAACGTCATAGTCAGACGTCCAAGTAAAATCTCCGAAATGCCAGGCAACATAAGAGGCGACCCAGTCTGCAGCCCTGTTCGCCTCCCTGAACACATGTCCTATCTGAACATCGTCCATCAACCGCACCATCCTACGGGCCTTCCGAATAAGGGGATGACCATCCCCAAACCGATCTGCCCCTCAGAGCCAGTCGACAACTACAGATGAATCTTCCTCAAGGCAGACCCGCTTCACACCAAGTACTTGCCACACATAGGATATACACATAGGATAACCTCGGTATCCCTTCAATTGGCTGATCGATCTGTAAAAACACCATGTGGGATAATTGAAGATATTCTTGTCAAGATAGACAAATTCTATTTTTCAGTAGATTTTATCATCCTTGATATGGAATATGAGCCTAATCCTAAGAAACAAATCCCCGTGATCCTTGGGCGCCCCTTTTTAGCTACAGCCAATGTGAGTATAAATTGTAGAACTAGGGTGATGAATATATCCTTTGGGAATATGAAGGTCAAGTTATATATATTTCGTGCCTCTGATCAACCCGCAAAGGAAGTTGAGTGCTTCCTAATAGATAAAATGGATGATCTTGTAGAAGAAAACCTTCCCTATATTTTGGCAGATGATCCTCTGAAAACATACTTGGCCCATTTTGACTTTGATATAGACAAGGCTATAAAAGCAGTCAACTTCTTACCTGATAATTAGTCTCCCATAAATTTTGTTCCTTGGAAAACTCGGCATGATCCCGGTATGATTTGATAAGGATGCGCTGCGTCTGGCTGAAGATGTTAAACTTAGTGCTTGTTGGGAGGCAACCTAATTTTTGTAGTTCATTTTTGCATTTTTCTTATTGCATTTTTCAATGTTTTACAGGATCCCTCATATTACTGATGCAACTATGATAAAATGCTTCTATTCTCCATATGCATCATATTTTTATCCAAAAAAAATAATAAAAATAAAAAATAATAATATAATATTAAAAAAATAATAATCATATAATATTAAAAAAAATATTGTGGACAATGTCTGATCTAGGTTGGGGGGTATAGGATTCAAATTTTTGAAGATATTTTTCACATTTTCGCATTTTTGAATAAGTTTTCATCTCAAAAAAAAACCTAATTTCTATGCCTTAGTGCTGAAATGATGAATACACAAAGTATATAAAATCTAAAAGCCCAATGATTAGTTAGGAGTAAAACAATTTGAGTTCTTTTCATTAAAAGTTCTTTTAGTGAGTTGTAAGATAATTTTTACTTTGGAATTTCACAACACATATGGCTTGCACTTCTAAGGGTTAGGTTCAACATTATGTTGTTAAGTTTGATAGCAACCTTGAGTTCTGATGAATCATACCTATCTAATTCACTATTATTTCATATTTATTTTAAAAAAAGAAAGTGAATTTAATCAGGTACATCGAAAAGGGCTACCTATTATCAAAGGTCAGCGGGTTTGTGATGATGAACCCGAGCATAGGTCCGTAGGGGAGTCTTGATGCCCAACACCTTATGCCATCTGGTGTGGGAGTTGTTGACTGAATGCTCGCTACACGGAGAAATCATTACAAGAGTAAAAGTGCATAATTTATTTATAAATATAAAATAAATAAATGAAAAGAAAAAAAAAGCGAAAGGGAAAATAATATTGACCTTGAGAAAGATGAAAGCGTGAAAGCCATCGTTGTAAAAATTCGAGTAAACTGGAAATATTACAGATAAAGCCCATGAGGTATTAAAGTAAACATCCACAACTCTCGAAATTCTGCAAGATAAGGATGATTTTGAATTAGTGAATAGGTCTTATCTGACCCATTCTTGGAAACTACTAGCTTTAGCAATATTTTGGAAAATCTAAAGCCTTAGCTTGTGTATGGTCCAGATTTCACCAAGCATCCAAGTATAAATAAGTCTTACAACTCTCTAACAAAAACTTAATAACTTCAACTTAAGTTGCATACTGACTTAGGATTTGGGTTGATTTAGTAATTAAAACTTTATGTGATTTTGAAATTATTGACATTAAGGCATTTGAAATTAGATTTTATAAAACAATAATAAATTCTTTGAGTAGAGACAGCAGTTTATGGGTATCTGAGCCGGAAACCCTCACGAGACTAAACTCGTCCACTAGGACCACCTAGGGGTTTAAAGCCTTATTGCATACGGTAAATGCAATCGCGCTTCCTGCGAAAGTGAGTTAGTTTTTTTTTTTTATTTTGCTCAAGGACTAGCAAAATGTAGGTTGGGGGGTGTGATAAGTGCTAAATAATACATAAATTAACCTCTTTCTCCTAGCACTTATTATTATTTTAACACACATATTTCGTAAATTTAACCATAAAATATGTGTTACCATCATCATTGCATTTTAATAAACAATTAGAAGTAATTCAAGTTTGATTTATTTTATTGGTTATGTCCAATCTGTTAGGGTTTTCCCAGTGCCCTAGGGCGCAGCGGAAGATACGGGATTATAAAATTTTCTTATAAAACCCATTATATGAAACCCTAATAAGCCAAGATCGCCTTAATAGTATAACCAAATAATGTAGAAAATATAATCTTGGTATATAAGAATACCTATCACGCTATATCCAATATATCTGAAGATGTCCTAAGGTGCCCAAATGTTCACCCTCCGATGTTGATCCACACAGGAATGGGTTCAAGACTCTAGCTCCACCAAATTGATTCTAATTGTTCAATCCTTCCAAAGAATTTAATTGGCTGATTTTCCTTCACTTCCTTCTTCCTTTCTACCTCTAAAACATTCACTAGCCTTTTTGTCCTAAAGAAGACCCTCTTGTCTTGGGTTAGGACAAAAGAGAGAGGCTTGTAAGAAAGAAGGGATAAGGGAGAGAGAAGGAGAAGCTTTTTCTTGGATGATCCTTAGAACCCCAAGGCACCTCCTTATTTATAAGAGATGGAGGGATGCATCATAAAGGGATGCATCCCATCCACACACCTCATCATGATGAGGCATGTGCCAAGAGATGCATCCCATCATGATGGGGTGCTAAGGAGAAGGGTGTATCAACTTCTTTCTCACATCTCCTTCTTAAATCCTAATGATCCAAGGGCCCAAATGCAGTGAACCAAAGCCAATGGTCCAGATCTAGGCGCCATCTAATGGTCCAGATCAGGGCATCATCATCCAGGGTGCCATCCAATGGTCCAGAAGCAAGATGCCATCACCGATGGTCCAGATTCAGGCGCTGAGCAACGGTCCAGATCTTTCATCCAGAGAGCCATCCAGTGGTCCAGATTCAGGCGCTGAGCAACGGTCCAGATCTTTCATTCAGAGAGCCATCCAGTGGTCCAGATTCAGACGCTAACCAGTGGACCAGATCCTTCATCCAGAAAGCCATCCAATGGTCCAGATGAAGGCGCCAACCAGTGGACCAGATCCTTCATCCAGGAAGCGATCCAATGGTCCAGAAGTGAAGGCCCTATCAAACCCAATCCAATTGGGTTTAACCAACATAAAGAAAACATTAAACCTAATCAAATCAGGTCTAATTAAAGCCAAATGGGTTTCAACTCTTGGCTAACCCATATTAGGTCATGATCTAATCATATTAGATCAACCAAATCTAAGAATCATATTCGAATTTAATTTGAATCAGGAGCTAGGGTTTGCAACACGTGATAGCATGTTCATCTTGCAAACATGATCTAATCCAATTAGACCCTTGATCAATTCCCTTGTGTGTGACCCATTGGGTTCCTTATCTTAGCCAGCAGTAGGTGCAGGTGCAAGTTGACCTAACCTGATTAGAATACCTCTAATCCAATTTAGGTTCAATTTAGTGCTAAACCTGACTTAGCAATCAGAACCTTTCTGATGCTTTGATCTAATCAAACTCTTTGATCCGATCAACCCACAAGACATGATTGACGTCCAGCAACGTATCATGTCTACCCGGAAGATGAGGAATGTATTGGACAAATCCAAACATACCCTTCAGTGGAAAGTTACTGTGCAATTCAATCCCTCAGTCATACTACATCCTGAATAAGTGCTCGAGTATGGATCAATATCAAACTCAATCACTTATTCATGTCTCTCTCAATCTTTTATATGATAATTCAAACAATGAAACATTAGAAACTCTTTCTAATATTCATTTTGCTTTGATCAAAGGCTTCGTGAATCATCATAAGATTAGAGTAAGTAGGATGTTACCTTCTCTTACTAGAAGTGACTGATTCCTTGTTGACCTACTCACAACCTTCGTACAAAATCTACCATATCCAGAATATCCCGTACACAACGCAATGTCATGAATGAGGGTAAACCAAAACATAGCTTCAAGTACACAAGGTACCATGGTGATCTCAGGTCTAAGGATCACTTGCACAACTCCCACTATGAGAACCATCTTTTGATAATTAAGTAAGAATCCATAAGATGTTCTCATGGCTGGTCATTTCAGTGAACTCATTCCTCTAATGAACACCCACATCTTTGTATTAGTGTCTCACACAAGTGATTGTGAGATCAATCACCCTCTACATTGAGCATACATAAGATGTGCCAGTCTTTCCGGTAATATTGATCCCCGACTCAATATACCAATTTGACTGAGAATATTCTAAATTAGGATTTTAGGATTTTAGGTCTCACTGGTATGATCTCATCATAACCCTTAAAACCAATGTCGTAATTTATGGGGTTCATCATCCAATAATAAAATAGATAAGCAGCAAATGATGAAACACAATGCCTTTATTGATATATATCGAGTGTCAAAGTACATGATTTGGAGGATTACAAAGAAAAACCCATCAAATGATTGGCTTATAGGGCATCTACTCTTTCAATCTCCCACTTGCACTAAAGCCAATCGCCCTTATATTTTAACCCCATACAATCGAGGTGACGATTGAATTGCTGCTGTGGTAGAGCTTTAGTAAATGGGTCTGCTATATTGTTCTTTGTGTCTACTCGTTCAATCTTGACGTCTTGTCTTTCGATTATCTCTCGAACAAGGTGGAAGCGTCTCAAAATGTGCTTGGATCTATGATGAGACCTTGGTTCCTTAGCCTGTGCAACAGCTCCAGTGTTATCGCAATAAATTGGGACTGGTCCGGCAATCTCAGGAACTACACCCAGCTCTGTGATGAACTTCTTCATCCAGACTACTTCCTTAGCAGCTTCACTAACAGCTATGTATTTTGCCTCAGTAGTTGAGTCAGCTACAGTTTGCTGTTTGGAACTTTTCCAACTCACAGCTCCACCATTCAAAGTGAAGATATATCCAGAGATTGACTTGCTATCATCTGAATCAGATTGAAAGCTAGAATCTGAATAGCCTTCTAGTTTCAATTCTGATCCTCCATAAATCAGAAAAACATCTCTAGTCCTTCTCAAGTATTTGAGAATGCTTTTCACAATTTTCCAATGATCCTCTCCGGGATCTGCCTGAAATCTACTTACCATACCTAAGGCATAAGCTACATCAGGCCTGGTACATAACATAGCATACATGATCGACCCTACTGCTGAAGCATAGGGAATAGAACTCATTCTATTCCTCTCTTCAGATGTCTTAGGAGACATCTTCCTAGAGAGTTGTATGCCATGTCCTATGGGTAAGAAACCTTTCTTACTTCCATCCATGCTGAACCTCTTCAGCACATTATCTATGTACCTAGACTGGGACAAACCTAGCATCCTTTTAGATCTATCTCTATAGATCCTTATACCAAGTATATAGGATGCTTCACCCAAGTCTTTCATGGAAAATTTCTTTGATAGCCAAGTCTTGACCGATTGCATCATTGGAACATCATTTTCAATGACCAATATATCGTCCACATATAATATCAAGAAGACAATAGCACTCCCACTAGTCTTCTTGTACACACAAGGTTCATCTATATTTTTAATGAAGCCAAACTCTTTGACTATCATGTCAAAATGGATGTTCCAACTTCTAGATGCCTGCTTTAATCCATAAATGGATTTCTTAAGCCTACATACTTGATTTGCTCTCCCTCTTGAGACAAATCCCTCTGGCTGTGTCATATAGACCTCTTCCTCAAGGTGACTATTAAGGAAGGCGGTTTTGACATCCATCTGCCAAATCTCATAATCATAGTATGCAGCTATAGCAAGCATAATCCGAATAGATTTGAGCATAGCTACTGGCGAAAAAGTTTCATCATAATCAATGCCTTGTTTTTGCCTGAAACCTTTTGCCACTAGCCTGGCCTTGTAGGTTTCTACTTGGCCATCAGCTCCTATCTTCTTCTTGTATACCCATTTGCACCCTATTGGAATCACTCCCTCAGGTGCATCAACCAAAGTCCACACTTGGTTTGTATACATAGAATCTATCTCGGATTTCATGGCGTCCAACCATTTGTCAGAGTCCCTACTCTTGACAGCTTCCGAATAGGTCAGAGGGTCATCGTTATCAACGATGTGGGCTTCATCATTCTCAATGATAAATCCATACCTCTCAGGTGCATTTCGCACTCTTTCTGACCTTCGAAAAGGAGTAGTATGTAGTGGCTGTACCTCTTCCATGGGTACATCTGGTTGAGGATTATTATGTGTCTCACCTTGTAGGTCTTGAACTTCATCAAGTTCAATTCTTCTATCCTTGCCCTTTTCTAAAAAAAACTCTTTTTCCAAGAAAGTGGCATGCCTAGCAACAAATACCTTTTGTTCGGTAGGATTATAGAAGATATATCCTAAACTGTCTTTAGGATAACCTACAAATATACATTTGTCCGATCTAGCACTTAGCTTATGTCCAAAATTTTTTTTGACATAAGCATGACAACCCCATATCTTAAGATACTTAAGATTAGGTTTCTTTTCTTTTCATATCTCATATGGAGTGCTAGATACAGACTTAGATGGTACTCTATTTAATACTAATGCAGCAGTTTCTAGGGCATGTCCCCAAAGGAAATTGGAAGATTTGTGAAGCACATCATGGACCGTACCATATCTAATAAGGTACGATTCCTTCTTTCAGCTACACCATTTAATTGTGGCGTATATGGAGGTGTCCATTCAGAGAGTATACCCTTTAATTTAAGATAGTCTAAAAATTCACTAGAAAGGTATTCTCCTCCTCGATCAGATCGAAGGATTTTAATACACTTTCCAGTTTGTTTTTCGACCATACTTTGATACTCTTTAAATTTATCAAAGGCTTCAGATTTATGTTTCATTAGATACACAAAACCGAACCTTGATAAGTCATCAGTAAATGTGATGAAGTAAGAGTATCCATCTCTAGCTTGAGTTGACATAGGACCGCACACATCAGTGTGTACGAGTTCTAACAACTCACTTGCCCTTTCTCCATGTCCCGAGAATGGAGACTTGGTCATTTTACCCATAAGACAAGATTCACAAGTTCCTAATGATTCAAAATCATAAGGGTCAAAGAATTTATCTTTATACAACTTATGTAACCTTGTCTCACTAATATGACCTAATCGATAATGCCAGAGGAGGGTATTATTAATATTTTCTCTTTTTCTTTTATTATCTTTGCCAATATGAAACATAACATTATTAAGACATAATACTAAAAGACCATTTTCCATAGTGCCATGACAATAATACTCATTAGATAAAGAAATAGAGCAACCATTGCTCTTTCCATTTATTTCGAATCCTTTCTTAAGCAACAAAGGAATTAAAATTACATTTCTAATGATTTTTGGCATAAAATAACAGTCTTCTAGCTTCAAGAACTTTCCGGAGGGTAGCTCCAGTATGTAGGTGCCAACAGCTTCAGCCTGGATGGATTCTCCTCCAGCGCCATATAGCTCGAAGTCACCTTTCTTCAGTCTTCTAATTTTCTGCAGTCCATGCAAAGATTTGCATATGTGAGAACCACAACCGGTATCCAATACCCATGCATTAGAATCAGAAGAACTTAATGTCATATTGGCATGTAATAAAAACATACCTTTTGATGCAACACTTGCATCAGGCTTCACACTTGCAAGAAAGCTCTTGCAGTTCCTTTTCCAATGCCCCGTCTTGCCACAGTGGAAACAGGTACCGGGTCCAGAGATTTTCTTTCCCTTCTTCCTTTTGATGCGACTCTTAGGGTTTAGTTTTTTCTTTGAACCCTTGTTGTCCGACTTCTTCTTTGAGCTCTCACCAACAAGAAGGATCGGACCCTTGTCCTTCTTGATGTGAGACTCTGCTGTTTTCAGCATATTTAGAAGCTCAGGCAGGGAGGAATTCAGTTTGTTCATGTGATAATTCACGACAAACTGCGAGAATGAGTCGGGTAGTGATTGCAGGATCAAATCCTGACTGAGCTCACTGTCCATAGCAAAACCAAGTTGACTTAATTGAGTGATTAAGTCTATAACCTTTAAACAGTGGTCTTGCACAGATGATCCCTCGATCATTCTAGCACGGAACAACTGTTTAGATATCTCATATCTAGCAGTTCTGCTCTGCTCACCATATAACTCCTTTAAGTTAAGGAGTATGGAGTGAGTATCCATGCTATCATGCTGCCTCTGCAATTCATTATTCATAGAAGCAAGCATGATACATTTGACAGTCAAACTATCATTTTTCCACATACGATATGTGGCCAATTCCTCCTCAGTTGCATCTTCCCCTGCTGACCCTAGGTCAGGGGTTTCAAGAATGTAGGAAAGTTTTTCTTGTGTGAGAACAATCTTTAAATTTCTCAAC
This sequence comes from Phoenix dactylifera, assembly GCF_009389715.1. NCBI lineage: Eukaryota > Viridiplantae > Streptophyta > Magnoliopsida > Arecales > Arecaceae > Phoenix > Phoenix dactylifera. The sequence continues at coordinate 308,834 of NW_024067726.1, read as the reverse complement.
CAATCCACATAGTTGGGACCAGTCAATTTGTTTGTATCTAAGATACCTCTAAGTGAGAGTGAAGATGCCATTTTTGCAGAATTAATCTATAATTACAAAGAACACTAATATAAGCAGACCAATCATGATGACATGTATTCAATCAGACAAGGACTTTTATCTAATTGTTACTCCCACTATTTTTGTCGAATATCATAACCCTCAAGTATGATAAACGAGAAAATACTAATTTTCTTAGTGGAGTTGAGATCCAAATTCCTTATAAAAGACCTTGTGGGAATCACAACAAGCCCTTATAAGTTCAAAGGTAGGAAACTCTTTCCAATTGCATCCCATGCAATTCCCAACTTTATTCTGTCCTCTAGCACACATATAGTCTTGTGGGAATCACAACAAACTATTGTGTCTAGTTAAGTCAAACCCTTCATTTTTATACAGTCATATTTGAAAAATGCTGCCCTTGTGGGAATCACAACAAGGCAACATATTAAAATATGCCATATGCATCATATGCACCAAGATATTACAATATCAATCCCTAATACTAGCCTTGTGGGAATCACAACAAGCTAGCGTAGATATTGACATAATAATATCTAAGCATGAAGGAAGGACCTTTATAGTGTTATATCAGCAATTAGCTTTTCCATGAAGGTCAATCAAATAGTTGGCCAGGTAAGCAGATGGGAGGCTCTCCTTACTTAGTAAGGTCCTAATTAAATAACCACCTGTAGCCTCTTTCCTAGACACCAACTTAGTCAATTGATTCAGAATGGCTCAGCTTAAAGCAATTAACACTACGACTTAATTATGAATTTAGTGAGGGCTTTCAAATAGTAGTATCTTACTAACATTAAGCTCAACCATAAAGGACAATCAAATAATTGGCTAGGAAAGCAGGTGGGAGGCACCCCTCACTCAGAGAGTGAGGTCCTAATTAAGTAACCACCTGTGGCTTCCTTCCTAGACACCAACTGAGTCGATTGTTCCAGAATGGGTCAGCCCAAAGTTTTCATACTACTATATTGGTCTCATTGCACATTCTATAATTTAGTACTAGCAATTATACTGTGCTACAACATGAATATAACACTATCTCATAGCATAAACTAATCATGCATACAAACAACCTAGCTATCTCATAGCATCAAGATAATAGCATGTATTATCATTTGGTTAAACTGATTAAGGGTGGCTCTGATACCACTGTTAGGGTTTCCCAGTGCCCTAGGGCGCAGCGGAAGATACGGGATTATAAAATTTTCTTATAAAACCCATTATATGAAACCCTAATAAGCCAAGATCGCCTTAATAGTATAACCAAATAATGTAGAAAATATAATTTTGGTATATAAGAATACCTATCACGCTATATCCAATATATCTGAAGATGTCCTAAGGTGCCCAAATGTTCACCCTCCGATGTTGATCCACACAGGAATGGGTTCAAGACTCTAGCTCCACCAAATTGATTCTAATTGTTCAATCCTTCCAAAGAATTTAATTGGCTGATTTTCCTTCACTTCCTTCTTCCTTTCTACCTCTAAAACATTCACTAGCCTTTTTGTCCTAAAGAAGACCCTCTTGTCTTGGGTTAGGACAAAAGAGAGAGGCTTGTAAGAAAGAAGGGATAAGGGAGAGAGAAGGAGAAGCTTTTTCTTGGATGATCTTTAGAACCCCAAGGCACCTCCTTATTTATAAGAGATGGAGGGATGCATCATAAAGAGATGCATCCCATCCACACACCTCATCATGATGAGGCATGTGCCAAGAGATGCATCCCATCATGATGGGGTGCTAAGGAGAAGGGTGTATCAACTTCTTTCTCACATCTCCTTCTTAAATCCTGATGATCCAAGGGCCCAAATGCAGTGAACCAAAGCCAATGGTCCAGATCTAGGCGCCATCTAATGGTCCAGATCAGGGCATCATCATCCAGGGTGCCATCCAATGGTCCAGAAGCAAGATGCCATCACCGATGGTCCAGATTCAGGCGCTGAGCAACGGTCCAGATCTTTCATCCAGAGAGCCATCCAGTGGTCCAGATTCAGGCGCTGAGCAACGGTCCAGATCTTTCATCCAGAGAGCCATCCAGTGGTCCAGATTCAGGCGCTAACCAGTGGACCAGATCTTTCATCCAAAAAGCCATCCAATGGTCCAGATGAAGGCGCCAACCAGTGGACCAGATCCTTCATCCAGGAAGCGATCCAATGGTCCAGAAGTGAAGGCCCTATCAAACCCAATCCAATTGGGTTTAACCAACTTAAAGAAAACATTAAACCTAATCAAATCAGGTCTAATTAAAGCCAAATGGGTTTCAACTCTTGGCTAACCCATATTAGGTCATGATCTAATCATATTAGATCAACCAAATCTAAGAATCATATTCGAATTTAATTTGAATCAGGAGCTAGGGTTTGCAACACGTGCTAGCATGTTCATCTTGCAAACATGATCTAATCCAATTAGACCCTTGATCAATTCCCTTGTGTGTGACCCATTGGGTTCCTTATCTTAGCCAGCAGTAGGTGCAGGTGCAAGTTGACCTAACCTGATTAGAATATCTCTAATCCAATTTAGGTTCAATTTAGTGCTAAACCTGACTTAGCAATCAGAACCTTTCTGATGCTTTGATCTAATCAAACTCTTTGATCCGATCAACCCACAAGACATGATTGACGTCTAGCAACGTATCATGTCTACCCGAAAGATGAGGAATGTATTGGACAAATCCAAACATACCCTTCAGTGGAAAGTTACTGTGCAATTCAATCCCTCAGTCATACTACATCCTGAATAAGTGCTCGAGTATGGATCAATATCAAACTCAATCACTTATTCATGTCTCTCTCAATCTTTTATATGATAATTCAAACAATGAAACATTAGAAACTCTTTCTAATATTCATTTTGCTTTGATCAAAGGCTTCGTGAATCATCATAAGATTAGAGTAAGTAGGATGTTACCTTCTCTTACTAGAAGTGACTGATTCCTTGTTGACCTACTCACAACCTTCGTACAAAATCCACCATATCCAGAATATCCCGTACACAACGCAATGTCGTGAATGAGGGTAAACCAAAACATAGCTTCAAGTGCACAAGGTACCATGGTGATCTCAGGTCTAAGGATCACTTGCACAACTCCCATTATGAGAACCATCTTTTGATAATTAAGTAAGAATCCATAAGATGTTCTCATGGCTGGTCATTTCAGTGAACTCATTCCTCTAATGAACACCCACATCTTTGTATTAGTGTCTCACACAAGTGATTGTGAGATCAATCACCCTCTACATTGAGCATACATAAGATGTGGCAGTCTTTCCGGTAATATTGATCCCCGACTCAATATACCAATTTGACTGGGAATATTCTAAATTAGGATTTTAGGATTTTAGGTCTCACTGGTATGATCTCATCATAACCCTTAAAACCAATGTCCTAATTTATGGGGTTCATCATCCAATAATAAAATAGATAAGCAGCAAATGATGAAACACAATGCCTTTATTGATATATATCGAGTGTCAAAGTACATGATTTGGAGGATTACAAAGAAAAACCCATCAAATGATTGGCTTATAGGGCATCTACTCTTTCACAATCTATGCAGGTCGAATCTAATATATGCAGGTCAAGTCAAACTTATTTCGGATGATCCCTGAACCCGAATGACATGCACCCCGATCCAGCCCCACTCCCCTGTTTCTTTTGCATCCAATCGAGTTCAAACTTTCGTTACGTTGTACTATCTGGTCATTATCACATCCGCGATTAGCTATTCAAAGTCTTCCTAAAATTCCATGTGCAACCCATCCACGTATCAAGTCTTACACATCATCTCCCTATTCTTCCACCACATCTCAGCCACGTCATGATGTCTTCTAGGCATTCCCAATCTCCCCGTTCCATGTCCAAAGAACAGGGTCATCCCAAAGACTTCCCAGCCGACCGTCATGTCTCACGGTATCATCTCCAACTAAAATTCTTTCTCCCAAATAAATCCCAGCTCCTCTCAGCCGAGAACACCATCCCACGTTTGATCCCAGCCACTCGTATTCAGCCTCATCCTCTTCTCCAGATCAAGTCCAACAAATCTCACATGGTATATTCCCCGTTACCAACCGTATGCGTCTTCCTCATTTCTGGATCTCCTCCCAGCAGCAAACAACATCATCCAGCTTCCTCCCATGAACAGAATTCATCCGTGTACGAGTTCCCTAGCCGTAAACACAGCCAACGGAAACATCCCCTAGCTCCAACGGTGAGCATTCAAGCCGTTCACAGCTCTAAATCCTCTGTTCAACTTCCAGCCGCATCTCAATCGGATTAACTTCATCCCATCCTCTTACGGCTTGATCCTATGGAATCTCCCAACGTCCAAAGCTCTCTTCCCAGCGAATCCAACCTTCCATCATCCGAACAAAGCCACATCTTCTTCCGGATCGATCTCACATTCGTAATCATCCTTATCCCTTCCGCGTTCAAAGCTCTAGCTCATCTCCTCTATTTCGCAAATCTCTTTCCTTCCGAATGAGAATCACGGCATCCATGCTTTTCCTCCCAACTTTTGGATAATCTCCCAGCCATCCAGCAACCGTATGCTCTCCTCCCAGCAAATCTTAGCATCGGCATCAAAGGATCAAGTCTTCCCTAGCCGTGAGCTTCATCCAAGATCATCCCCTGCTCCCAGCCAAAAGAAATCAAAAATTCAAACCCAGCCGGTGAGCATCTCTTCCTTATCCGAATCCCTTGCATCTCGTTCATTCCATCTTCCCCAACTTTCGGATGAGAACCACTTGTATCACAGCACGTATTCCATATTTCCTCTTCCGAATTCGAACCAGCTTATTCCAGCATCCACGGATGAGCTCATATTCCGTTGCCAGCCGAACAATTGCCCATCTTCTTCTTCTTCCGCTCACCCCATGCGTGCGATCTTCAATGCGTCAACCCCTTGAATCAGTTCGGATTGATCCTCCTAGATTTCATATTTCGGTCAACCTTCATCCCGTTGCAATGAACTTCCATCACCCACGGGATAAAGCCCACGAGTCTGTAGATTTCACGATCGTCACATCCACGGATCCCGCCCAGCATTCAACCACGTCCGTAATCAAATCCCCTGCGTCCAGCTCTTATCCACGGATTCAATGCTTCAGCGTGATCCTTATCCAGCTGCCAACTGCAAGTGTCCAAAGAACAAAACCAAGCCAGCCCATGCATCTCCGAATCCTCTGCATCCTTATCTTTGATTCGAAAGAGGGGAGGAAAGAGAAGTGGGCAGGCTATAAAAGGGAGTCGATGCATGAAGGTTAAAGGCATTCCTCCTCTTCCCCACCGAGGTGGATCTCTTTGCTGGAGAAACTTGGGTTCCCAGACCAAGTTCCCACAAAAATAAGAGGAAGAGATAGTAGTTTGGGTATTTTGGGAATGATTTCCCAAAAAAAAAAGAATGAAGATCAAGAGGGAGAGGAAGCCGACGGGAGAAAAGAAGGAGAACCCAGTCGTGATGAAGGCCTTCTACATCGCTGCTGCTGTCGCCTATGACTCCATGGAAGGCTAATCTCCTCACTAGGGCTGGATGCAGCCCTAACAAAGGGCCAAGGGTTTTATATTTTAATTTTCTATTCCTGAAGTTGTATAAACTTTATTTTGCTCCTAATGAATATTTTATTTCATCTCATATTTAATTTCTGTGATTTTAAGTATGACGTTTATACAACTGCTCTTCATGATCATTGAAGTAAAAATAAGATAGCTCATGCTTAAGTAAGATGCGATGTGCTGCCACCTTAGATTAGGATAGACATTTTATGTTAACTAAAGATGGATTATGCCTAAATTACTTTTGTAAAATTTTATTCGAATGCTTATTAGGCTTGTAGCCAATTTGCATGTTAATCCAAGAATAAATTAAAATACAAATAACCCTTGTTCCGATGTTAGTGGTGAATTCTTTGCCCTAGGTTCTTCCAAACCGATATCATTTTAATTGCATTCTTTTTTATTATTAAATTCCTTAGTTTAATTTTTTTTCACAAACTTTTCCTTTTAAATATTTTTATTTTTTAAAAAAAACTGTACCCCAATTCCTGTAGATCGATATCCGTAATCACTATCCTACCAGATACGTGCTATTGCGTGGTCTTTAAAGTTTACTATCATAGACCTAATAGGGTACACTGATTCTGACTTCGCTGGTTGTAAAATTGATAGAAAAAGCACCAGCAGATCATGTCAATTCTTAGGAGAAATCATAATTTCATGGTTTAGCAAGAAACAAAACTCCGTTGCATTATCTACGGCGGAAGCCGAATATGTTGCTGCCGGAAGTTGTTGTGCACAAATTCTATGGATCAAACAACAATTGGAAGATTATGGCATTAAGCAAACTAATATTTTCATAAACTGTGATAATACAAGTGCCATAAATCTAACTAAAATTTCAATTCAGCACTCAAGAACCAAGCATATTGAGATAAGACATCACTTCATAAGAGATTATGTGTTAAATGGTAATGTGATGCTTAAGTTTGTTTGTACTGATGATCAACTTGCTGATATCTTCACAAAATCCTTGAGTGAAGATCAATTTTGTATACTTAGAAGAGGCTTAGGAGTGATTGATCCATTCCTTTGATTCTTTTCTCTCGTTCATTGATTTTGATCACTAATTCATATTTTATATAGCATCCCACGGCTATAATCATCAAATCATTCCTTAAGCTCTAAAGATTACCATTTCTCTCTCTTTTGGCATGGTTCTAACTGAGATTTTGGTTTGTGCCAGAGTTCGAGTCGACTTGCAAATTTTCAGGAGTCGACTCGAGGTCGCAAATTCGTCTTTTAACCCTAAACGAACCGACATTTTACCAAATCCTCTCTTCGGCCGTCACTATCCCAAAACTCCTCGAGTCGTCCCCCACGGTCGTCTCGGCCTCCTTCCTTTGTTTTCCCTCCTATTTCCCTTCCGTCTCACGTCTCTCCCTCCTTGGGTAGGTCGGGATGCCAAAGAAAGCCACCGTGTCTCGCTGGAAGAGACCTCTCGTTGCGAGCGGCGCTGAGAGATGATCCAAGACGAGGAACGAACCGGTAAGATCACCTCCTCCGGTTCCCTCTCCACCTCGGTCGGTTCCCTCGCACTCCTGTGCCAGGAGAGTCGTCTCAACCGGGAGGAAAGTCGATTTTGACTTCCCACATACCCTGGGTTAGTCCGGAAATTTTATGGCACCGTCACACGGGGTGGCGGCGGTCTTCAAGGGAGGGTAGCCAATGTCTCCGTTTGCATCTCGGAGGACCTCATTGCCCGAGTCCTCCACCCCTCTCGTGAGGGTATAGCTCTCACTCACCCCTCTGATAGATCCGATGCCCTTACGGCCATTCTAGGGAGAGTACCCCAGTATCCTATTGAAGAGGTCTTCGCAAATTAGCTCTCCGCTGAGATGCGCCTTCTACTTAGCATCATTTCTCGCACCCTCTTCCCTAAAACGGGTAGGTTTGATTTTATTTCTGAGAGAGACCATGCTATCATGTTCCACATCCTACATGACGTCCCTCTTAACTTTTCTAAACTCATTTACAGTCATATTTGTGATCCCTTAGAAAAACCATGATTGAGTCTTCCATATGGTATGCTCTCCACTCTGATCTTTAGGAAGTTTGAGGTCCCTATCCCTGAGGGGAACCCTTCCGTTCACTTCGTTACACTGACTATATGGACGAGGGGACTCTCCATCGAATGGAATTTCACAAAGTTGAGTGTACATGGGTTAGGAAAAATTCTTCTGACATACCATCTAACCCCGTTGCTCCTCACTCTCCCACTTCTGACCATGATCCGGATACCTCCGCTGATCCTTCCACCTTCCCATCCACTGCTGGCCCTTCATCCACTGTGCCACCGTCTGCTCCCTCTAATCATCCCTCTTCCACCTCTGGTCCTTCCGTACCACAGCTGAGTGCTGAGTTGATCGATTTTTTGGTAGGGAGGATTGCTGGTGAGGTGACTGCCCAGTGTGAGTCTACTTTTGAGAGGCTGCATCACAGGATTGACGCTCTTGAGGAGAGTGTCAAGTCACTTGAGAGGATCCAGCTCAGTCATCAGGAGAGTGATGAGAGCACAAAAATGTAATCATCATACTATCTTAATTAGTATTATAGCTAATCTGTTGCCCAAGGAGACAACCCAAGAGGAAGGGGGGTGAATTGGGTTTGGATTAATTATTGACAAATTAAAACTTGATTAGTAAATAATTAAATCTAATGCAGGCAGGTTAATTAAGCTACTTGACGAGGAGATTAGAAGAGACAAATAGCCAATGTAAACACAAGAAAATTTTATAGTGGTTCGGAGCCAACTCTTGCTCCTACGTCCACTCCCCAAGCTTCACTTGGGAGTTCACTATAATCCCTTGGATTACAGCCGGTTGTTTTACAAGATCACAATCCAACTTGTTGTTTTCGCGAGATCACAACGAACTCGGTCGGTTTTCACAGGCTCACCGACTAGAACCACACGATTGTTTTTCCGGGATTACAATCAAATCCTTACACTGTTGGTTTTAACCTTGGGTCACTAACAAACCTTACAACCCTTGATTCAGTCCCATGATTGAACTAAGTAAGAAAAACAGTTTGAGAAAAGATACAAGGAAAGCTTCTTAAAAAGCAAATATGAATCAATATGAATAGAGTAAAGTTAGAAGCCCTCAAACAGATTTCGGAAGAGGAAGAAAGGGCTTCTCAAACTCTGAATCTCCTCTTTGAGTGCACTGAAGATTTGATGTCAGAAGAAGAGCCTTGAATGCGAAGGAAAAACTTCTAGTAATGAATTGAATGCGTTTCTTCCTTCTTTTGCTTGTCTTTTCTCTCAATGGACTCTTGGTAGTTGGAAATGCCTTAATACACAGATGGAGTAACCTCTTTGTCTACTACTGTTTACTCTGGCTATTTAAACAGTCCCTTTTGAAAAATAGCCATTAGACACTGATTTGTAGCCATTCTGCACAGTCTGCACCTCCTGACAATGTATCCGTTGGGGTCGGAGTCGACTCGTTCGATCTGGAGTCGACTCGGCTGTTGCTGGAGTCGACTCATGCTTTATTGGAGATGACTCGCCCACTGTTTAGGATTTGAATTAAAGTGCTGTCCCGACCTGAAGTCGACTCGGTCCAATCCTGGAGTCGACTCACTAAGATCTGGAGATGACTTGGTATTTTGGAGATGGCTCGTTCTCAGGATTTCAGAGATCTATTTTTCTGCATTTCTCTCTCGAGTCGTCTCGGAACCTCTTGGAGTCGACTCGGCTCTCAAAGCATGAAAAACCGATCCTCTGTCTGTTGATCTGAGCTGCCTCGGAGTCGACTCGCACTTTGTTGGGGTCGACTCGGCTGACTTGGGGTCAACTCTGAAATTCTCGGAGTCGACTCGTTCACAGGGTCACTGAGTTTGGTTCTCTGCCTTTCAGTTCGCTTTCCTCTGAGAGTCGACTCTGGCATGATTAGGAGTCGACTCGCCAAATATTGGAGTCGACTCGCATCCTTCTGGAGTCGACTCGATAACAGGGTCTAGAAAACACCTCTCTATCTTTCTGTTTGTTACTTCTTGGAGTCGACTCAGATATGTAGAGAGTCGACTCGTCAAGCATCGGAGTCGACTCGAAGCCTTCTGGAATCGACTCGCTGACAGGGTCTGAAAACCATCTTTCTGTCTTTCTTTCTGTTCTCAGTCGGAGTCGACTCGTAGAGTATCGGAGTCGACTCGAGCTGGTGCCAGAAACTCTGAACCATTTGGAGTCGACTCGTAATCTTCCTGAGTCGACTCGAGAATTAGCCCTTGGTTCAAATAGGGTTCAATACTTGTCCAACTTATTTTGAACTAAAGCTTGAGGCACTTAATTGAAAATATACAAATATATGCCTGAAATACTAGATTGAATTCATTAGTATAACATAAGATATACTCAAACGCTTTGAGCTCATCAAAATCGAATAGAGGTTTAATCAATCACTCCAAAATCTCCCTCTTTTTGATGATGACAAAACATTGAGTATTTGTAAAGTGAATTGCTCAGACATGAATTGACTTGTAGTAAAGTTTCAAAATGAATTCAAATGTCTAGTCATTTAGTGTATCTAAAATTGAAACGTATGAGTCAGGAAACTTTGAAATTAAGGCTTCCCCTTTCATTTGGAATTAAATAAGTCTTCAAAGCATACACTCAGTTGCTTGGCTTATATTCTTTCAATTTAAATTGCTTATAATTCTGATTCTCCCCCTCAATATTTGCATTCTCTTTTGTTCGAACTTTGTTCAGATTTTTTTTATTAAATTTTTTTTGATTAGAGAGGAGAAAATCTGACAATTTGTTCTTTAATATGATTCAACTAATCTCCGAATGTCCCTTGAATAGATTCTGGAGATTACTCCTTGAGGAGCCCCAAGAGAGAAATAATCAACCTCGAGGTATTGAATCCACTAAGAACAAATTACATTTTTGCTTAAAAATGTTTCTTTTGTTTATATCCCTTTGCTTAAGAATGTTTCTTTTGTTTATATCCCTTTACATTTTTCTCCCCCTTTTTGTCATCACATCAAAAAGCACATAAAACATAAAGAGATAATAAGTCAAATTGCACAGATTTTTGAAGGAAAATCTCTATTCATTATAGTAAGTACAAAAATGAATACATATCAGAAAAGTCTTCAAGGGACTGTACATCATAAAATCAAAAATACACTAGGATCGTCTAGTAGTGGAGGATGTGGCTCCCATACTCAGTCTAGTATGTCGCATGACCAAGCTTATCCCCTCAAATACATTCCCTAGTTGTGTGATGATCTCCGAGGTGGCCTTAAATTGTATCTCAGTTAGCTGGGTCACATTCTCCTGAATAGTGTCAAGCTTGAAGATTAAGGCATTTGCAAGCCTTTCCGCACTTTGACTTTGCCTTCCAAGCTCTTCTCTGATGTTGTCTCGCATCAGTCTCATGTCTTCCTTAATGGCTTGAAGGCTCAAATACTGACCCTAGACCAAGTTCCTCATGTGAGACATCTCCTCTCTAACCTCTACGATCATCATAGATACGGCTGCTGTGGAGGGGATGACATCAGTGGAAGGAGCACTAAGTGGACCTCGCAGCTCTCTCACTATCTCATCTAGGGGCTGATCCTGACCTCTAGGGGCTGCTGAGGTGCTGAAGATGTAGATGGTCCAGCTGAAGTGGATGGTTCAGTTGGGAATGAGGGATCAGAAGTGGATGAAAAAGTGGAAGGAGCTGTGTAGTGGTCCTAGTCATGGTCAGGGCTAGGTGAATGGTGAGTAGTAGAGTCAGATGGTGTGGATGAAGATGTTCTCCTAACCCAAACTTCCTCTACTTTATGGAAGCCCATTCTGTGAAGAGTCCCCTCACCCATATGATCAGTGTGCCTGAGGGAGTGTGTGGGTTCTCCTTCAAGGATAGGGACCTCTAATTTCCTAAAGATAAGTGTAAAGAGCATACCGTAGGGAAGACTTAGCCTAGGCTTATCTAAGGATTCACAGAGATACCTATAGATTAGCTTTGGAAAGTTTAGGGGAATGTTATGTAGAATGTAGAACATCAATGCTAGGTCCTTTTCTGAGACAAAGTCAAACCAACCAGTCTTAGGAAAAAGGGTCCTAGATATGATGCTCAGGAGGAGTCGCATTTCAGCCGAAAGCTGATTTGCAGACACCTCCTCTATGGGGGATTGGGGTGGTCTCCCTAAAATGGCCGTAAAGGCCTTTGTCCTGTCTGTGGGATGTGTGGGAGCGATTCCATCGCGAGACAAGTGGAGGACCCTAGCAATGAGATCTTCTGAAATGAGAATGGGGACATTGGCTACTACCCCTTGGACACCACCGCCACCCCTTGTGACGGTCCCATAAAATTTTCTAACTAACCCTAGGTAGGTAGGGAGGTCAAGAGAACAAAAATATTCTAAGTTTTGGGCTATAAGGTGATGCCCTAGGTTGAACCCTTCTCAGAAGAGGAAGTCAAAGTTGACTTGTCTCCCGGTAGAGACAACCCTTCCGGCGCACGGTTGCGAGGGAACCGTCCTCGACGGAGAAGGAACCGAAGGTGGTGGCCTCACGGGTTCGTTTCTCACCTTGGACCGTCTCTCGGCGCCGCTTGTGGAAAGAGGTCTCTTTCGGCTCGGGACAACTGCTTTCCTAGGTATTTTTGACCTAATACGGAAGGATGGACTCAAAGGACGGAAGAAAACAAGGAAGAAATGATGGAAAAAAGGATCGGGGATGATGTAGGAGACGACTCTAGATTTTTGAAAAGTGGCGGCTGAGAATAGAAGTGGAGAAAAGGATATTTCACTTAGGATTAAAAGTCGGATTTCCGACCTCGAGTCGACTCCGGTAAGTCGCGAGTCGACACGATCTCGAGTCGACTCCGGTAAGTCGCGAGTCGACACGACCTCGAGTCGACTCCTAAATATGCGCGAGTCGACTCCTCCACGAGCCGACTCTAAAATCTATTCGAGTCGACTCGAACTCTGGCACACGCTTAGAGTCTTAATCAATTCTGCTCAAAATGTAAGAAATGTAGAAATTCTTAGAATTTGTACAATGATTTGATGATTACTGACGTGAAATCCTATATCCAACATAAACTAATCATCAAAATTAATGAATTATAGGGGAGTATCAGTCGAATGGATCAATCACTCCTAATACTCTTCTAAGAATACAAAAACGATCTTCACTTAAGGGTTTTATGAAGATGTCAACAAGTTGATCATCAGTACACACGAATTCAAACACCACATTACCATTTAATTGTTGGGAACCCGCCCACGCCGCTGATATTTCAAAAATTTTTCAGATGGCAGCGGAATCGGCATGCACGGGATCTACGTTCATCGCATGAACGTTGTTTTCGTGACCTTTCGTAATTAGGTAAGAATTAAAACTTTTAAAACTATTAGGAAGATCAGATCTTCACCTTGCACGGGTAGATGATCACCGCACATCTGAATTCGTGGTTTTTGGAAGAGGGTTCGCTTGAAGCCGTTCAAACGTCCGGCCTCTACGGGTATCCACACGAAGCAGGATCCGATCCAAGCTTTCTATCTCACCGGGGTGCTAGCTCCCTTGCAGAGATAACTTTTGATGGCTGATCTCCTCTCTTTCTTTCAACTCATGAATGTACTTGAGAGGAGGAAGAAGAAGGAAGAAGAAGAGGAAGAAGCAAGGCCCCTGCAGCCTACTTTCTTTTTCCTGCGTTGGAAGGAGGAAAGGAGGAAGAGGAGGGCGCCATGGCTTCTTTTTCCCTTCTTCTTGCTGGCGGCTGAACCAAGGGAGGGAGAGGGTGGCCACGTGATGGAGAGGAGGGGGATTCCTATTTTCATTAGGTCAGCCCCCAAGAGTCCTCCTTTTATAACATCTAGGGCTCCTACAAGTTAGGAGCCCTTGATGTATTACCAAGAGGGGTGCCGGCCCCTCTTGTTGCCGCACCAAGAGATCCAAGGAGGAGGGGCGTGAGCCCCTCCCTCTCATGTTGCCCTAATCCTCATCTAATGAGGATTGGGAGGCCCTAATGTGGTTTAGCCTTAATCCAATTAGGCTTAGCCCAAGGGTGAACCAATTTGGATCCAATCTAGGCTAGTCCTAATCCAATTAGGACTTGAATGAACCATGACTCAATTGAACTCTTCAATCCTAATCCAATTAGGAGTCATGTTGATTCATTAGATTAATAATTAATTTAGACTTAAAGAATCCTAATCCAATTAGGATGTATTTAATTTTAGTCCTAATCCAATTAGGACTCTATTTGAATCCGAAGTCCTAATCCAATTAGGATTTCTAGGAATCCTACTCCAAGTAGGAATCCAATTTTAATTCAAAATTCCTAATCTCATTAGGATTGTAGGAATCCTATTCCAAGTAGGAATCCCAGTCCTACTCCAACTAGGATTTCCAGTCCTAATCCAATTAGGACTCTAGGAATCCTACCCGAAGTAGGACTCTTGTTTCAAGTCCAATTAATTAATTCCCTTTGTTCCTTCTTCAACTTCTTATCAATCAAATTGATTACTTGTGATTCCTAATCATGATTTCAACCATCGGATCGGTCAATACTTCTAGTGTGTGTGACCCCATAGGTTCTATTCTGACTGGTAGTGAGATATATTGTGATCTCTATCTCAATATCATTGAAAACTCCTTTTAATGGGTTGGAACGATTCCAACTCAACTCATTAGGGTTTATCGATCATCAAGATAATCCCTATGAGTCCCACCATCCACCAGTGACACCTAGCAGCATGTAGTGGCTATCCAGCAGAATGGAATGATGAACCTCTAGGTGCAGTTAACGTGTGATACAGTCCTACTATCGTGGATCCCTACAGGGCGGAGGTCATGGACAACTCGTCAAACCCCATCGTCTGTCATATGTCAAGATTTATTCGACTCGAGTTCGATAGTGGAAAACTCTTTCTCCACTTTATATTACTGCCCTGGCCAAGGTCTTAGAACTCAGTCTAACAAATCACATAGGATCACTCCTCTTCTATCAAGGTCGATAGATTCCTTATAGGTGCATACCCTACTCCTACAGTGAACTTACTGCAGCCAATTTACACTGCATGGACCCATATGGCTAGAGACCATGTATGTGTGCAGTCAAACTACAATAACCTCACTGTGAGTAGCCGAAGCACCGCAGGTCAAAGGACCAGTCACACTACTGCAACATCAAGCAAGTCACTGACGAGTGGATAGACATCCAAGTGACTTCTTGTCTTGGTCACGCTCAGTACCCTTGTTCTCTAACAAGCACCTGCACTATCACTTCAGTGTCCCTACACTGTGGACTCAAGTCTCGTCCATCCAGAAGGAAAGTGATCTGTGCACTGATCGGATCGATCACCGTCCTCGTGATGATCCATTGATCAGGAGCATTTAGAAATTAATCACCAATGATACATGCCTTAAATTCTCAACTCTTGAGAATATGTATCATCATCTTATTAATTCCTTGGACGATTCATAGACACATAAATAATATGAATGAAAAGATGCCTTTTATTTATTCAATAATAAATAGTCAAGTACAAAATTATGTCCCTAGAATCAACAATGTGTCAGCCAAATTGGCTTCTAGGGCATACATCTAACAATCTCCCACTTGCACTAAAGCCAATTGGTCATATATCTTAGGCCCATCTTCTCAAGGTGGGCTTCAGTCTTTTGCTGACTCAGCTGCTTAGTGAACGGGTCTGCCACGTTATCCGCGGAGTCTACTCTCTGCACCTCTACATCATAGTCGCGTATGAAATGGAAGCGCCGCTCTATGTGCTTGGACTTCTGATGAGACCATGGCTCCATAGCTAGTGCTATGGTGCCAATGTTATCGCAGTAAAGTGTTATGGCATCTAATGACATTACACCTAACTCTGCAATTAACTTTTAATCAGAAGGTTTCCACTGCACCCTTAGATACGGCTTAACATTCAGCTTCTAAGGTAGAATCTATAATGATCGGTTGTTTGGAACTCTTCCAATTTACTGAACCACAATTGCACATATTCTGATGTAGACTTTCTATCATCAATATGTGTGCATCCTTCTACCTTCAACTCTGATCTTCTCCCAAAGACCAAGAACATGTCCTTAGTTCTTCTCAAGTACTTAAGACTGTTCTTCATAGCTATCCAGTGCTTCTTGCCTGGATCCGACTGATATCTGCTTGTGACACTCACAGTAAGAGCTATATCAGGTCGTGTACACAGCATGGCATACATGAGGCTTCCTATTGCCGATGCATAGGGAATCTTGCTCATGCGTTGAATCTCTTCAGATGTGTTGGGGCACATCTTCTTGGAGAGATGAATTCCATGTCTTAGGGGTAAGAGACCCCTCTTAGAGTTTTCCATGCTGAACCTCTTCAGCACCTCCTCTATGTACATTTTCTGTGAAAGGCCAAGCATCCTTTTAGATCTATCTCTATAGACCTTTATTCCCAAAATATAGGATGCTTCCCCAAGGTCTTTCATGGAGAATTCTTTTGACAACCAGACCTTGACCGAGGTTAGCATGGGAATATCATTCCCAATCAGGAGAATGTCATCTACGTACAACACGAGAAAAACGACAGAACTCCCACTAACCTTTTTGTAAACACACGGTTCCTCTTCGTTTTCGATGAAATCAAACGTTTTGATTGCGTCATCGAACCGAGTGTTCCAACTCCGAGATGCTTGTTTTAGTCCATAGATGGATCTTTGCAGCTTGCAGACCTTGTGATCTCCATCACTGGAAGTGAAACCCAAAGGCTGTTCCATATAGATATCTTCATCAAGATATCCATTCAGGAAAGCAGTTTTCACATCCATCTGCCAGATTTCATAATCATGAAATGCTGCAATGGCAAGCAATGTTCGGATGGATTTTAGCATGGCTACAGGTGAAAAGGTCTTCTGATAGTCAATGCCTTCGCGCTGACTATACCCTTTCGCCACAAGCCTTGCCTTATAGGTCTCTACCTCTCCATCCGAACCTATCTTCCTTTTGTAGATCCATTTGCATCCAATAGGTACAATACCTTCTGGTGGATCTACTAAGGTCCAGACTTGGTTGGAATGCATGGAGTCTAACTCTGACTTCATAGCTTCCAGCCATTTCTCGGAATCGATATCAGATATCGCCTCGTTGTAGGTTTTGGGATCCTGTATGTGATCCCTATCTCCCACTAGAAACATTTCCTCGGTATCCTCTTCTAGTATACCTAAGTATCTATCGGGAGGATGGGAGACCCTACTAGATCTACGAGGTGGTTGAGGGACATCGTGTACTGGCTCTTTATGAATGGGTTCTATAGGATCCATGACTCGTTGCTTTTCAGAGACTTTCTCTTCAAGCTCAATTTTCCTCCCACTGCCTCTATCAAGGATAAACTGTTTTTCCAAGAAGATGGCATGACGGGTCACAAACACATTGTGATCCTCTGAGACGTAAAAATTGTATCCTAATGACTCTTTAGGATATCATATAAAATGAGCACTTATGATCCTAGCCTCTAGCTTGTCCGCCTGTAGTCTCTTGACGTGGGCCGGACATCCCCAAATCTTGAGATGACCCAGACTTGGTTTCTTACCATGCCATATCTCATACGGTGTGGTAGGAACGGATTTAGAGGGAACTCTATTCAATAAATAAATCGCTGAAAATAGGGCATCTATCTAAAGAGACAAGGGTAAATCAGTGAAGCTCATCATGGATCGGACCATATCCAATAGAGTCCGATTCCTCCTCTCCGACACTCTGTTGAACTGAGGTGTACCAGGAGGAGTCCGTTATAAAACTATACCATTCTCCTTGAGATAATCACGGAACTCTCAACTAAGGTATTTACCTCTTCGATCTGATCGAAGAACCTTAGTGAGTTTTTCTATATGTTTTTCTACTTCATATTTAAACTCTTTGAACCTTTCAAAAGTTTCATATTTGTGTCTCATACACATATCCATACCGTGAATAATCATCGGTAAAATGAAGTAAAAAATTACAACCCCTAGCCTGCACATCGAATGGGCCACACACATCAGTGTGTACTAGGGTAAGTATTTCAGTGGACCTCCCTGTGTCCTACAAAGGATAATTTGGCCATCTTTCCTTGAAGGCAGAATTCACAAATCAAATATGACTCGAAAGTCAATGAGCCCAAAAGCTCATGTTTCTCCAATTTGTTTATTCTGTTTTCTCCTATATGGCCAAGCCTGAGGTGCCTTAAATACTTTAGATTTATCTCACTTTTGGATCTATTAGATCCTATGGTATTCACTGTTTGCTCAGATATATTCACAGATACATCCATATGTATGTGATAGAGACTGTCAATCTTAAAACCATGTTAAATCAATTTAATTTTTCAAATAAATAAAAATCTTTCTATGCTAAATAAAATACAGAAATCAAATTTCTGCTAGCAATAGGTCACAGTCCCTAAGTATCCTGAGCATGTCTGAAAAACCTTTTGAAGGTCTGTCACCCTTCATGTACTTTATGCTTCCCATGTATGTAGGACAGTTCCTCTTCCAATGGCCGTCCATGATGCAATGGAAACACTTTTCCTTGCAATTGGCTTTTTTCTTGGAACTTCCTTACTTGGTGTTTTCTTAGTCTTCTGCTTCTTCGCAGGCTTCTTCTTCTTCCAAATAGACTCTCTCTTGAAAGTAGAAACCAACTTGACAGCGAAAACGATGCCCCTTGAACTTCTTCAAGGTTCCTAAGGTAGTTACCAATTTATTTAACAATTCTATTTTAGTGCATACAACCTTGTTCATATGGTAGTTTACTATAAACTATTCATATGAAGCTGGAAGGGATTGCGAGATCAAATCCGTTTGCAATTCCTTGTGCATGGTCATGCCAAGCTTCTCAAGCTTCTCTAAGTCCTTTATCATGGTCAAACCATGATCATGGACAGACTGCCCATCGTTCATCTTGGCTTTGAAGAGCCTCTTGGACACTTCAAACCGAGCTGCGTGACTCTAATCACCATACAACTTTTGCAGGTGATTTAATATGTCCCTGGCAATCTTTATGTTCTCATGCTGGCATTGTAATGCATTGGACATGGATGCCTTTGTGCAGCACCTAACTTTATTGTTATTGTTCGTCCACTTAACAAGCGTCTTACACTGATCAGTGATCGGACGGATTGGTAACATGGGGATTCCATGGTCTAGCATATACCCAAATTTCTCACAATTCAAAACTATTTTTGAAATTTGCTGAGCCAATCTTTATAATTGGATTTGGTCAAACGGTTGTTCTATAGGATATGAGTTAAGAGTCTAGAAGCTGACTTTATAATCCTCAGAGAGTAAAGATTCTAGTTAGACTTTTGCACTTGATCCTAATCTGTTCTAAGGTCTTTTAGAACAAATGTAACTCCCACTATTTTCTCGAATCCCTCACACTCCCCTGGTAGGGAAACGGAAATCCCACACGATTAGGGTTTCTAGTGGGTACTGCGGTCCCACCAATTTACACGCCACCTCACCTAACAGTTATTGGTGACACATAGATGGATGAGTGTACAACTCTTGTACAATGCTTCTCAAGCATGTTGCAGTGTAACTTGGTCTCTAAGCCATGAAGACCTCACCTAACAGTTATTGGTCCCATTTCTTAGTTAAGTCAGACCCACCGTATAACCGTAGGAATAAAGTCGTCATTGGGTCCTCACCTAACAGTTATTGGTGCCCAACCCCACCTTTACCCTACAACATCTCATGTCTATAGAGAGGTCCAGCCCCCCGATGCAACTTGACCACTGTGTCCAGCCGAGACAAATCAACATCAGAAAGGCCTTAGCAGCTCTACTACAGTGGAAGACCTATTGACTTAATATTGGTTAATCAGATCTTAGTGTTTGCAACTTGAGCCCTTCATAAGAGGTAATCGAACAATTGGCCAGGTAAGCAGGTGGGAGGCTCCCCTTACTCAGAGAGTAAGGTCCTAATTAAGTAACCACCTTTCATGCTTTCCTAGACACCAATTAGATCAATTAATCTAATATGACTTGCTCATGTCGGTTCACTCTCGACTTGATTGAGGAGGTTTTGATTTAGGTCTCAATTGGGTTTGCTACATCACATGTAAACCTATCTACCCGACTCGCATTCACATCTCATGCAAACGGTACATCACAGGCAGTTATAATCGCAGCATCAAATAAAGTTAAACTTTAAATAGGTGATGATCATGGATTCTAATTAGGTCGTATTACAAGCACATGCACATCAATCGATCAAGTGGTCTTCAACTCTTGAATTGGTTCTAAGCCTCCTTGATTCGATCCTTGATCAACTCTTGATCCCATCGCCATCAACCGCTTAGATCACCTTTCATCTCATGCCTTTGCTTCAGCTTGATCGTTGATGTACATCACATCACAGAAATACAACCAGATGTAAAATAAAAATAAAAATAAATTACATCTCCTTTTAGGAGGCACGCAGGCCTCTCAAAACATCAAATAAGATGCATGCAAGCATCTGAAAAATTACATGACATTGCAGATCACATCGCAGGTCATTACATTTGATACCAAAAGGGTTTGAATCCTATGATCATCACCGTATGCAACAATTATAATTTTCAGATCTGAAAACTAACTGATTATATCATAACATAGGTCGCTGATCATGCTAATCATGATTCTAAACTTTGTAATCCCATTAACAATGCAATTAGAATCATCTTTTTATCACATAAAAATCAGCATGCAAAAATCAGCACCCCTGAAAAATCTGCATGCAGAATTTTTCAGCATGCATGATCATTCAATTTTCAGATCTAATAAGCCTTTAGATATTTAATTCTTACCTTAATCTACGAAGCCTAGGCTCTGATACCACTGTTGGGAACCCGCCCACGCCGCTGATATTTCAAAAATTTTTCAGATGGCAGCGGAATCGGCATGCACGGGATCTACGTTCATCGCATGAACGTTGTTTTCGTGACCTTTCGTAATTAGGTAAGAATTAAAACTTTTAAAACTATTAGGAAGATCAGATCTTCACCTTGCGCGGGTAGATGATCACCGCAAATCTGAATTCGTGGTTTTTGGAAGAGGGTTCGCTTGAAGCCGTTCAAATGTCCGGCCTCTACGGGTATCCACACGAAGCAGGATCCGATCCAAGCTTTCTATCTCACCGGGGTGCTAGCTCCCTTGCAGAGATAACTTTTGATGGCTGATCTCCTCTCTTTCTTTCCACTCATGAATGTACTGGAGAGGAGGAAGAAGAAGGAAGAAGAAGAGGAAGAAGCAAGGCCCCTGCAGCCTACTTTCTTTTTCCTGCGTTGGAAGGAGGAAAGGAGGAAGAGGAGGGCGCCATGGCTTCTTTTTCCCTTCTTCTTGCTGGCGGCTGAACCAAGGGAGGGAGAGGGTGGCCACGTGATGGAGAGGAGGGGGATTCCTATTTCCATTAGGTCAGCCCCCAAGAGTCCTCCTTTTATAACATCTAGGGCTCCTACAAGTTAGGAGCCCTTGATGTATTACCAAGAGGGGTGCCGGCCCCTCTTGTTGCCGCACCAAGAGATCCAAGGAGGAGGGGCGTGAGCCCCTCCCTCTCATGTTGCCCTAATCCTCATCTAATGAGGATTGGGAGGCCCTAATGTGGTTTAGCCTTAATCCAATTAGGCTTAGCCCAAGGGTGAACCAATTTGGATCCAATCTAGGCTAGTCCTAATCCAATTAGGACTTGAATGAACCATGACTCAATTGAACTCTTCAATCCTAATCCAATTAGGAGTCATGTTGATTCATTAGATTAATAATTAATTTAGACTTAAGGAATCCTAATCCAATTAGGATGTATTTAATTTTAGTCCTAATCCAATTAGGACTCTATTTGAATCCGAAGTCCTAATCCAATTAGGATTTCTAGGAATCCTACTCCAAGTAGGAATCCAATTTTAATTCAAAATTCCTAATCTCATTAGGATTGTAGGAATCCTATTCCAAGTAGGAATCCCAGTTCTACTCCAACTAGGATTCCCAGTCCTAATCCAATTAGGACTCTAGGAATCCTACCCGAAGTAGGACTCTTGTTTCAAGTCCAATTAATTAATTCCCTTTGTTCCTTCTTCAACTTCTTATCAATCAAATTGATTACTTGTGATTCCTAATCACGATTTCAACCATCGGATCGGTCAATACTTCTAGTGTGTGTGACCCCATAGGTTCTATTCTGACTGGTAGTGAGATATATTGTGATTTCTATCTCAATATCATTGAAAACTCCTTTCAATGGGTTGGAACGATTCCAACTCAACTCATTAGGGTTTATCGATCATCAAGATTATCCCTATGAGTCCCACCATCCACCAGTGACACCTAGCAGCATGTAGTGGCTACCCAGCAGAATGGAATGATGAACCTCTAGGTGCAGTTAACGTGTGATACAGTCCTACTATCGTGGATCCCTACAGGGCGGAGGTCATGGACAACTCGTCAAACCCCATCGTCTGTCATATGTCAAGATTTATTCGACTCGAGTTCGATAGTGGAAAACTCTTTCTCCACTTTATATTACTGCCCTGGCCAAGGTCTTAGAACTCAGTCTAACAAATCACATAGGATCACTCCTCTTCTATCAAGGTTGATAGATTCCTTATAGGTGCATACCCTACTCCTACAGTGAACTTACTGCAGCCAATCTACACTGCATGGACCCATATGGCTAGAGACCATGTATGTGTGCAGTCAAACTAGAATAACCTCACTGTGAGTAGCCGAAGCACCGCAGGTCAAAGGACCAGTCACACTACTGCAACATCAAGCAAGTCACTGACGAGTGGATAGACATCCAAGTGACTTCTTGTCTTGGTCACGCTCAGTACCCTTGTTCTCTAACAAGCACCTGCACTATCACTTCAGTGTCCCTACACTGTGGACTCAAGTCTCGTCCATTCAGAAGGAAAGTGATCTGTGCACTGATCGGATCGATCACCGTCCTCGTGATGATCCATTGATCAGGAGCATTTAGAAATTAATCACCAATGATACATGCCTTAAATTCTCAACTCTTAAGAATATGTATCATCATCTTATTAATTCCTTGGACGATTCATAGACACATAAATAATATGAATGAAAAGATGCCTTTTATTTATTCAATAATAAATAGTCAAGTACAAAATTATGTCCCTAGAATCAACAATGTGTCAGCCAAATTGGCTTCTAGGGCATACATCTAACATTAATATATGATCTCTTATAAAGTGATGTCTTATCTCAATATGTTTAGTTCTTGAGTGTTGAATTGGATTTTTAGTTAGATTTATGGCGCTTGTGTTATCACAGTTTATGGAAATATTATTTTGTTTAATGCCATAATCTTCAAGTTGTTGCTTAATCCATAAAATTTGAGCACAACAACTCCCGGCAGCAACATATTCGGCTTCAGCCGTAGATAGTACAACCGAGTTTTGTTTCTTGCTAAATCATGAGATCAAGTTTTTCCCTAAGAACTGACACGACCCGCTGGTGCTCTTTCTATCAAGTTTGCAACCAGCAAAATCAGAATCAGTGTATCCTACTAGGTTTATGTTTGATTCTTTAGAGTACCATAATCCTATATCTTTTATTCCTATTAGATATTTAAAAATTCTTTTTACTGCGATTAGGCGTGATTCCTTAGGATTAGATTGATACCTAGCACACATGCATACACTACACATGATATCAGGTCTACTTGCTGTAAGATATAATAGTGATCCAGTCATACCTCTATACAGTTTTTGATCTACGGACTTACCTGATTCATCTTTGTCTAACTTGCATGATGAGCTCATGGGAGTGCCAATTGATTTGTGTCCATCCATATCAATCTTCTTTAGCATTTTCTTGATGTACTTAGCTTGATTGATGAAGATTTTCTCCTTAGATTGTTTAATTTGAAGTCCGAGAAAGTAGTTCAATTTTTCCATCACGCTCATCTCAAATTCACTATGCATTAATTTAGCAAATTCTTCGCAAAGGCAATTGTTAGTAGCACCAAAAATAATGTCATCTACATAAATCTGCACTACCAGCATATCTTTATTTTTCCTTTTCAAGAATAGGGTTGTGTCAACATTTTCTCTAGAAAATTCATGGTCTAATAGAAATTTACTAAGTCTTTCATACCATGCTCTAGGGGCTTATTTTAGACCATAAAGTGTTTTGTTCAATTTGTAAACATGATTGGGGTATTGATGATTTTCAAAACCAGGAGGTTGTTTCACATACACTTCCTCATTAATATATCCATTTAAGAAAGCACTTTTACATCCATATGAAATAATTTAAAGTTTTTGAAACATGCAAATGCTAGCAACAATCTAATTGCCTCAAGTTTAGCCACAGGAGCAAAGGTCTCATCAAAATCTGTTGCCCAAGAAGACAACCCAAGGGGGGGGCGGGTGAATTGGGTTTGGATTAAATCTCGACCAATTAAAAACTATGATTAGTAATTAACTAAATCTATTGCAAGCAAACTAATTAAGTTACTAGATGAAGTGAATGAAGAGAGAGAGAGAGAGGACAGCAGCCAATACAAATACAAACCAATATATAGTGGTTCGGAGCTAACCCTTGCTCCTACATCCACTCCCCAAGCTTCACTTGGGAGTTCACTATAATTCCTTGGATTACAGCCGGTTGTTTTACAAGTTCACAACCCAACTTGTTGTTTTCGCAAGATCATAATGAACTCGGTCGGTTTTCACAGGCTCACCGACTACAACCACCCGATTGTTTTTCCGGGATCACAATCAAACCCTTACACCGTTGGTTTTAACCTTGGCTCACCAACAAACCTTACAACCCTTGATTCAATCCTCTGATTGAATCAAGTAAGAAAATAGTTTGGAAAAAGTTACAAGAAAAACTTCTTAATAAGCAAATATTAACCAATATGAATAGAGTAGAGTTAGAAGCTCTCAAACAGATTTTGAAAGAGGAAGAAGGGGCTTCTCGAACTCTGAGTCTCCTCTTTGAGTACACTGAAGATTTGATGTCAGAGGAAGAGTTTTGAATTCGAAGGGAAGACTTCTAGGAATGTATTGAATGCGTTTCTTCCTTCTTTTGTTTGTCTTTTCTCTCAATAGACTCTTGGTAGATGGAAAACACTTAATACACAAATGGAGTAACTCTCTTGATATCTACTACTGTTCAATCTGGCTATTTAAACAGTCTCACTTGAGAAATAGCTGTTAGACACTGATTTGTGGCCGTTCTGCATAGTCTGCACCTCCTGACAATATATCCGTTGGGGTCGGAGTCGACTAGCTCGATCTGGAGTCGACTCGGCTGTTGCTGGAGTTGACTCATGCTTTACTGGAGATGACTCGCCTACTGTACAGGATTTGAATTAAAGTGCTATCCCGTTTTGGAGTCGACTCGGCCAAACCTGGAGTCGACTTGCCAATATCCGGAGATGACTCAGCACTTTTGGAGACGGCTCGTTCTCAGGATTCCAGAGATCTATTTTTTCTGTATTTGTTTCTCAAGTCGACTCGGATCATCTTGGAGTCGACTCGGCTCTCAGAGCCCGAAAACTGATCCTCTGTCTTTGGAGTTGAACTGCCTTGGAGTCGACCCGGATCATCTTGGAGTCGACTCGGCTCTCAGAGCCCGAAAACTGATCCTCTGCCTTTGGAGTTGAACTGCCTTGGTGTCGACTCGGATCATCTTGGAGTCGACTCGGCTGACTTGGGGTCGACTCTCGTATTCTCGGAGTTGACTCGTTCACAGAGTCACTTTGTTTGATTTTCTGCCTTTCAGTCTGCTTTCCTCTAAGAGTCGACTCTTGCTTGTTTAGGAGTCGACTCGCCAAACGTTGGAGTCGACTCGAATTCTTCTGGAGTCGACTCGGTAACAGGGTCCAGAAAATACTTCTCTATCTTTCTGTTTGTTACTCCTTGGAGTCGGCTTGAAACCGTCGGGAGTCGACTTGGTAAGCATCAGAGTCGACTCGTAATCGTCGGAGTCGACTCGGTGATAGGGTCTGAAATTCATCTTTCTATCTTTCTGTCTGTTCTCAGTCGGAGTCGACTCGTAGTGTACTGGAGTCGACTCGGGCTTGTGCCAGAACCTCTGAAACACTTGGAGTCGACTCGTAATCTTCCGGAGTCGACTCGAGCTGCAGACTTTGGCTTAATTGAGTTCAGTATTTAGCCAAATGACCTTGAATAAAAGCTCGATGCTCTTAAATATAAATTCACATATATTTGCCTGAGACACTAGATTGAATTCATTAGTATGACATGAAATATACTCAAATGCTTTGAGCTCATCAAAATCAAATAGGGGTATAACCAATCACTCCACAATCTCTTCCTTTTTGATGATGACAAAACATTGAGTATTTGTAAAGTGAATTGCTCAACCAAAAGGCGATTTATAGTAAAGTTTTGAAATGAATTCATATGTCTAGTCATTTAATTTATCCAAAATTAAAAGGTATGAATCAGTAAATCCTGAAATTAAAGCTCCTCCTTTCATTTGGAATTATATAAGCCTTCATATCATGCAATCAATTGTTTGGCTTATATGTGTTTAATGAATTTGCTTTCTTAAGATTTCAGATTCTCCCCCTCAACATATGCATTCAATTTTGTTTGGGTTCTCTGAATTTTCTTTTAATGTCTTGAAACTTTTGAGCTTAAATTCTTACTTTCAGAGGAAAAATCTGTCAATTTGTTCTTGAGTATGATTCAACTAATCTCCGAATATCACTTGAATGGATTTTGGAGATTACTCCTTGAGGAGCCCCAACAGAGAGATAATGAGCCTCGAGGTATCGAATCCACTAAGAACAAATTACTTTTTGCTTTAAGAATTTTCTTTTTAGTGATTCCCTTTACATTTCAATTCATCATATTTTCTCCCCCTTTTTGTCATCATAGCAAAAAGGCATAAAACACAGAAAATTATAAGAACTCAAATTGCACAGTTTTGAAAGAAAATTTTTACTCATTGTATTAAAGTTAGATTTGAGTACAAGTGTGATTACATAACAGAAAAAGTCCTCAAGGGACTGTACATCATAAAATCAGATAAAAATACACTAGGTTTTCTTTGTAGTGGAGGATGTGGCTCCCGTACTCAGTCTAGTGTGTTTGATGACCATGCTTAGCCCCTCAGAGACGTTCCCTAGTTGTTCGATGATTTTCGAGGTGGCCCTAGACTGTATCGAAGTGAACTGGGTCAGACTTTCTTGGAGGGTGTCAAATTTGGAGATCAAGGCATGTGCTAGCCTTTCTGCACCCTGACTTTGGCAACCAAGTTCATTTCTGATGCTATCTCGCATCTTCCTCGTGTCATCCTTTACGTCGCTCATATTCCAATATTGAGCTTGGACAAGGCTCCTGATGTTGTAGATTTCCTCCTTCAGGTTTGCAACCATCTTGGACACGGCTGCTAAGGAGGGAACAACTTTAGAGGAGGGAGTACTGAGTGGACCTCGGAGCTCTCTCAACAAGTCATCTCTCAGCTCCCTCACAATCTTCTGTCTCATCTTCTAGAGTTGCTCAGAGCTGATTCGGACTTCCAGAGGCTGCTGAGGTGGTGGTGCAGTAGAGGGTCCAGCTGAAGTGGATGGGAATGATGGACCAGATATGGAAGGAAAAATGGGAGGAGCTATGTAGTGGTCCTGGTCATGATCAGGACTAGGTGAGTGATGAGTGGTAGGGTCGGATGGTGTGGATGAAGAAGTTTTCCCTAAAGAAGAGTGTGAATAGCATGCCATAAGGAAGACTCAATCTAGGTTTATCTAGGGGTTCACAGATATATTTGTAGATGAGTTTAGGAAAGTTGATGGGAGTGTCTTGGAGAATGTGGAACATCAATGCTAGGTCTCTCTCGGAGATGAAGTCAAACCTACCTATTTTGGAAAAGAGAGTCCTAGAAATGATACTTAGGAGGAGCCGCATTTTAGCTGAAAGCTGATTTGCAAACACCTCCTCTATTAAGAATTGAGGTGGGCTCCCTAAGATGGCCGTAAGGGCCTCAGTCCTATCATGGGGATGAGTGGGAAAGATTCCTTCTCGGAAGAGATGGAGGATTCGAGCAATGAAGTCCTCCGAGATAAAAACAGGGACACCCGCTACAGTTCCCTGGATACCACCACTACCTCGGGCTACAGTCCCATAAAATTCCCTAACTAACCCTGGGTAGGTAGGGAGGTCTAAAGAACAGAACAACTCTAACCCTTGAGCCCTAAGATGATGCCCTAGGGTGAACCCTTTCCGGGAGAGAAAGTCAAAGTTGACTTTCCTCCCGGTAGAGACTGCCCTTCCGGCGCACGGACGTGAGGGAACCGGCCTAGGCGGGGAAGGAACCGGAGGTGGTGGCCTCATGGGTTCGTTCCGTGCCTTGGACCGTCGCTCGGCGCCGCTCGCGGAGAGAGGTCTCTTCCAGCTCGGGACAACGGCTTTTCTAGGCATTTTGACCAAAAAACCGAGGGATGGACAAGAGAAATGGAAGAAAACTCGAGGGAGAGGACCTAGAACGGGTCGGAGATGAGGTCGGAGACGACTCTAGGGTTTCGAAATAGTGGCGGCCGAGAATAGAAGTGAGGAATAAACATTTTGATTAGGGTTAAAAATCGAATTTCCGACCTCGAGTCGACTCCGGTAAGTCGCGAGTCGACTCGACCTCGAGTCGACTCCTAAATATGCGCGAGTCGACTCGCCCACGAGCCGACTCTAAAATCTATTTGAGTCAACTCGAACTCTGACACATAACCAAAAAGCTTGTTATTACCGTGCCAAAGAAGAAAGTTATGGAAATATCTAAGATTTAAGAACTGATTTGATGACCATAGATAAGAAATCCTATGTCTAACATTAGCTAATCATCAAAATCAATCAATTAGAGGAGAGTATCATAAGAATGGATCAATCACTCCTAACCCTCTTCTAAGAATACAAAATCGATCTTCACTCAAGGGTTTTGTAAAGATATCAGTAAGTTGATCATCAGTGCAAACAAATTCAAGCATTACATCACCATTTAACACATGATCTCTTATGAAGTGATGTCTTATCTCAATATATTTAGTTCTTGAGTATTGAATTGGATTTTTAGTTAGATTTATGGCACTTGTATTATCACAATTTATGGAAATCTTATCTTGTTTAATGCCATAATCTTCAAGTTGTTGCTTGATCCATAAAATTTGAGCACAACAACTTCCGGCAGCAACATATTCGGCTTCAGCCGTAGATAGTGCAATCGAGTTTTGTTTCTTGCTAAACCATAAAGTTAGGTTTTCTCCTAAAAATTGACAAGACCCACTGGTGCTTTTTCTATCAAGTTTACAACCAGCGAAGTCTGAATCAATGTACCCTATTAAATTTATGCTTGATTCTTTAGAGTACCATAGATCTATGTTTTTTATTCCTATGAGATATTTAAAAATTCTCTTAACTGTAATTAGGTGTGATTCCTTAGGATTAGATTGATATCTAGCACACATGCATACACTAAACATAATATCAGGTCTACTTGCTGTAAGATATAGTAAAGATCCTATCATACCTCTATACAGCTTTTGATCTACTGATTTACCTGATTCATCTTTGTCTAGTTTGCATGATGAGCTCATGGGGGTGCCAATTGACTTATTTCCATTCATATCAAACTTCTTTAGCATTTTCTTGATGTATTTAGCTTGATTGATGAAAATTCCTTCCTTGGATTGTTTGATTTGAAGTCCGAGGAAGTAGTTCAATTCTCCCATCATGCTCATCTCAAATTCACTCTGCATTAACTCAGCAAACTCTTCACAAAGGCGATTGTTAGTAGCACCGAAAATAATATCATCTACATAAATCTGCACTACCAACATATTTTTGTTTTTCTTTTTCAAAAATAGAGTTGTATCAACATTTCCTCTAGAAAATTCATGGTCTAATAGAAATTTGCTAAGTCTTTCATACCATGCTCTAGGAGCTTGTTTTAGACCATAAAGTGCTTTGTTTAGTTTATAAATATGATTGGGGTATTGATGATTCTCAAAACCAGGAGGTTGTTCTACATAAACTTCCTCATTAATATACCCATTCAAGAAGGCACTTTTTACATCCATTTGGAATAATTTGAAATCTTTATTGCATGCAAATGCTAGTAACAATCTAATTGCCTCAAGTCTAGCTACAGGAGCAAAGGTCTCATCAAAATCTATACCTTCTTATTGATTATAGCTCTTTGCTACTAGTCTAGCCTTGTTCCTAATCACAATTCCATGTTCATCAAGTTTATTTTTGTATATCCATTTAGTTCCTATTATTGAGTATTCAGTGGGTCTTTCAATTAAGTTCCATACTTTATTTCTTGTAAATTGGTTAAGTTTCTCTTGCATAGCATTTATCCAATTTACATCACTTTCAGCTTCTTCTATGTTTTTAGGTTCTAAATATGAAACAAATGCAAGATGATTATTTAAGTTCCTAAGAGAGGCTCTAGTTCTAACAAGTTGAGATGAATCATCTAAGATTAATTCTTTAGGATGGCTATGAGCATACCTCCAAGCCTTAGTAAGCCCATGATCAACGATTACCTCTTGGTTTGTTGATGTATCTCCAATCTGTTTCGGTTCATTTTCTTGTAATGTCATGTCATTCATCTTTTCCTCAAGTATCCCTGCATCATCATCAAGAGCTACTCTCTTGCTAGAAGAGACATCATTAGTATCATCAAAAACAACATGTATAGACTCTTCAATAACAAGGATTCTTTTGTTGAAGACTCTATAAGCTTTACTTGATGTAGAATATCCCAAAAAAATACCTTCATCAGATTTGGAATCAAATTTGCCTAAGTTATCTTTGCCATTATTATGAATGAAACACCTACACCCAAAAACATGAAAATAGTTTACTTTGGGCTTTCTATCTCTCCAAAGTTCATAAGGTGTTTTCTTTATAATTGGTCTCAATAAAACTCTATTTAATATATGACATGATGTGTTAATGGCTTCTCTCCAAAAATACTTAGGGAGGTTAGTTTCACACAACATGGTTCTAGCCATTTTCTCTAGGGTTTTATTCTTTCATTCCACAACTCCATTTTGTTGTGGTGTCCTAGGTGCAGAGAAATTATGAGTTATCCCCTTTTTACTACAGAATTCATCAAATAGATGATTTTCAAATTCCGTTCCATGATCACTCCTAATAGCTATAACTGAAGCATTTCTTGAGTTAGTTACTTCCTTATGAAATTTTTTAAATACTGAAAATGCTTCCTCTTTATGAGCTAAAAACATGATCCATATGTATCTAGAAAAATCATCTACAATGACAAGACCATACTTGTTTCCACCAAGGCTTGTGGTTCTAGTTGGTCCAAAAAAATCATTGTGAAGTAGTTCAAGGGGTCTAGCAGTAGAGACACAATTTATTGATTTAAAGAAACTTTTAGATTGTTTGCCATATTGACATGCTTCACAAATTTTGTTTTTCTCAAATTTTAGTTTTGGCAAACCAATCACAGAATCTCTTTTAACTAATTTTGATATTGTATCCATACTTGCATGATCTAATTTACGGTGCCATAACCAACTTGCATCATTGACTTTAGAATCACTAGCTACTAGGCAATGGCTATTATTGGCGAGATCTTCAAGATCTACTACATAAACATTGTCACGTCTTATTCCTTTGAATACTAAGCTATTGTCAATTGAGTTGGTTATGATGCATAGAGATGGCTTAAACATAATATCAAAACCTCTATCACATAATTGACTAACGCTAAGTAAGTTATGCTTAAGACCATCTACAAATCCTACATTATCAACGAAGGTTGAAGAGGTGATTTGTACTTTACCTATGCCAACTATGTGACCTTGGTTATCGTCTCCAAAAATCACAACACCTTTCTTTTTAGGCTCTAGGGTGGAGAATTGCTCCTTGTCACCCGTCATGTGTCTTGAGCAGCCACTATCCAAATACCAACAGTTTTTGTCGACCTTGGCTGCAAGACACTCCTACACAAGGAAATCATACAATTTTAGGTACCCAAGTTTTCTTGGGTCCTTCAAGGTTAGTAATGTTGGTTCCTTTTGGAACCCAAACCTTTTTAATTTTTTTTTAGCTTCTATTTTCCTATGGTCACAAACATTAGTTTTATGTCCTACTTTTCCACAGCAAAAACAGGTTATATTTTTAGTTTTACTTTTTCTAGCTTTTACAAAAAAAAATTTAAGAAACTTTTGCTTATTCTTAGGCTTATACCCTAAACCAGCTCTACTAAACACAGCTCGTTGATTATTAAGGATCATCTCCAATTTTTCAAAACTATATGTAAACTTTTCTACAATAGGTTTGTATTTTTCAAGTTCTTTTGTTAACTTCAGTTTTTCTGTTTTTAGTAAGTTTAAGTCTTTTGTAAGATTATCTTTTATAGTTTGGTTACTATTTTTAAGTTCTGAAACTTTCTTAGTTAGTCTTTTGTTATCTTTAATTAAGGTATTAGTTTTTTGAGTTAGCAATTGGTTGCTTGTTTTAAGTTCTAAGTTTTCTTTGATGATAGAATTCTTGTCCTTAATTAATTTATCATACTTATGAGTGTGAGATTGATTAGTTAGTTTCAATTCTTTATTTTTAAGGTTTATTGTCTTATATTCATCCATTAGTTCATTAAAAGCATCATATAATTCATCAAAAGTAAAATCTAAATGTGTTTCAGATATTACCTCATTATCATTTGCCATGAAGCAAAAATTTGCTTTTTCCTCTTGTTCCTCATCTGATGATGATGAAGATTGATCGGAGTCTGTCAAGGTGGAGACAAGAGCTTTCTTCTTCTTATATTTGCTGCCCTTCTTCAGCAAGAGACAGTCGATTCTGAAATGTCCCGGTTTCTTGCATTCATAGCAACCGATTCCCTCACTTTCCCTTTCTTTACCTTTGTCCTTGATGTAGGAACTTGAGGAACATCTCTTCTGATGAAAGAACTTCTTTCGGTTGATGAATCTTCTGAACTTTCGCACAAGAAGAGCCTCATCTTCATCTTCCTCATTGTCTTCTTCTTCACTGCTGCTACTGCAAGAGGAATTCTTGTTAGAAGAAGTAGACTTAAGGGCAATTACCTTTTTCTTGTGGGAGGACTCTTCTTCACTGTGTTGCTTCATTGTGAGCTTATGTGTCATCAAAGATCCAAGGAGCACTTCGAGTGCCAGCTTGTTCAAGTCTTTGGCTTCTTGGATCGCCGTTACCTTGGCTTTCCATGACCTTGGTAAAGATCGAAGAACTTTTCTGACAAGGTCACTGTTAGTATAACTTTTGCCAAGGCTTTTCAGGCCATTGACAATATCAGTAAATCTAATAAACATGCAAGTGATAGTTTCATTAGATTCCATTTTAAATAGTTCATACTTATGAACTAGCATGTTTATTTTGGATTCCTTGACTTGATTCGTCCCCTCGTGGGTCACTTCAAGTCTATCCCATATCTCTTTTGCAAAATTGCAAGTAGAGATTCTATTGAATTCATTAGGGTCTAAGGCACAAAATAGTACATTTATTGCTTTGGCATTTAGTTGTGCCTTCCTTCTATCACTATCATCCCAATCTTTTTCAAGCTTGGGTATAGAAATGTTATCTACACAGATAGAAGGAATATATGGTCCATTAACTATGATACTCCAAACATCATAGTCTTGAGCTTGGATAAATATCCTCATTCTAGCCTTCCAATAGGTGTAGTTAGTTCCATTGAAGAATGGAGGCCTCTTTTAATATAAGAGCTCTGGCTCTAATACCACTTGTTGCCCAAGAAGACAACCCAAGAGGGGGGGTGAATTGGGTTTAGATTAAATCTCGACCAATTAAAAACTATGATTAGTAATTAACTAAATCTATTGCAAGCAAACTAGTTAAGTTACTAGATGAAGTGAATGAAGAGAGAGAGAGGACAGCAGCCAATACAAACACAAACTAATTTATAGTGGTTCGGAGCTAACCCTTGCTCCTACGTCCACTCCCCAAGCTTCACTTGGGAGTATAATCCCTTGGATTACAGCCGGTTGTTTTACAAGTTCACAACCCAACTTGTTGTTTTTGCGAGATCACAATGAACTCGGTCGGTTTTCACAGGCTCACCGACTAGAACCATCCAATTGCTTTTCCGGGATCACAATCGAACTCTTACACCGTTGGTTTTAACCTTGGCTCACCAACAAACCTTACAACCCTTGATTCAATCCCCTGATTGAATCAAGTAAGAAAATAGTTTGGAAAAAGTTACAAGGAAAGCTTCTTAATAAGCAAATATTAACCAATATGAATAGAGTAGAGTTAGAAGCCCTCAAACAGATTTTGAAAGAGGAAGAAGGGGCTTCTCGAACTCTGAATCTCCTCTTTGAGTGCACTAAAGATCTGATGTTAGAGGAAGAGCTTTAAATGCGAAGGGAAGACTTCTAGGAATGTATTGAATGCATTTCTTCCTTCTTTTGCTTGTCTCTTCTCTCAATAGACTCTTGGTAGATGGAAAACACTTAATACACAAATGAAGTAACTCTCTTGATGTCTACTACTGTTCAATCTGGCTATTTAAATAATCCCACTTGAGAAATAGCCGTTAGATACTGATTTGTGGCCGTTCTGCACAGTCTGCACCTCCTGACAATGTATCCGTTGGGGTTGGAGTCGACTCGCTCGATCTGGAGTCGACTCGGCTGTTGTTGGAGTTGACTCATGCTTTACTGGAGACGACTCGCCCACTGTACAGGATTTGAATTAAAGTACTGTCCCGTTCTGGAGACGACTCGGCCAAACCTGGAGTCGACTCGCCAATATCCGGAGATGACTCGGCACTTTTGGAGACGGCTCGTTCTCAGGATTCCAGAGATCTATTTTTTCTGCATTTCTTTCTCGAGTCGACTCGGATCATCTTGGAGTCGACTCGGCTCTCAGAGCCCGAAAACTGATCCTCTGTCTTTGGAGTTGAACTGCCTTGGAGTTGATCCGGATCATCTTGGAGTCGACTCGGCTCTCAGAGCCCGAAAACTGATCCTCTGTCTTTGGAGTTAAACTGCATTGGAGTCGACTCGGATCATCTTGGAGTCGACTCGACTGACTTGGGGTCGACTCTTGTATTCTCGGAGTCGACTCGTTTACAGAGTCACTTTGTTTGATTTTCTGCCTTTCAGTCTGCTTTTCTCTGAGAGTCGACTTTTGCTTGTTTAGGAGTCGACTCGCCAAACGTTGGAGTCGACTCGAATTCTTCTGGAGTCGACTCAGTTATAGGGTCCAGAAACACTTCTCTGTCTTTCTGTTTGTTACTCCTTGGAGTCGACTCGGATCCGTCGGGAGTCGACTCGGTAAGCATCGGAGTCGACTCGTAATCGTTGGAGTCGACTCGGTGACAGGGTTTGAAATTCATCTTTCTATCTTTCTGTCTGCTCTCAGTCGGAGTCGACTCGTAGTGTACCGGAGTCGACTCGGGCGTGTGCCAGAACCTCTAAAACACTTGGAGTCGACTCGTAATCTTCCGGAGTCGACTCGAGCTTTAGACTTTGGCTTAATTGAGTTCAGTACTTAGCCAAATGACCTTGAACAAAAGCTCGATGCTCTTAAATATAAATTCACATATATTTGCCTGAGACACTAGATTGAATTCATTAATATGACATGAAATATACTCAAATGCTTTGAGCTCATCAAAATCAAATAGGGGTATAACCAATCACTCCACAAAATCTATACCTTCTTCTTGATTATATCTCTTTGCCACTAGTCTAGCCTTGTTCCTAATCACAACTCCATTTTCATCAAGTTTATTTTTATACACCCATTTGGTTCCAATTATTGAGTAATCAGAGGGTCTTTCAACTAAGTCACATACTTTGTTTTTTCTGAATTAGTTAAGTTCCTCTTGCATAGCATTTATCCAATTTACATCATTTTCAGCTTCATCAAGATTTTTAGGTTCTTGATGTGAAACAAATGCAAAATGATTATTTAAGTTTCTAAGTGAGGCTCTAGTTCTAATGGGCTGAGATGGATCATCTAAGATTAACTCTTTAGGATGACCGTGAGCATACCTCCAAGCCTTAGTAAGTCCATGTTCAGCCATTACCTCTTGACTTGTTGAACCCTCTTTAATTTGCTTTGGTTCATCTTCTTGTATGATCATGTCATCCATCTTTTCTTCAATTATTCCTACATCATCATCAAATGCTACTCTCTTGCTGGAGGAAGCATCATTAGACTCATCAAAAGCAACATGAATGGATTCTTCAATAATAAGGGTTCTTTTGTTGAAGACTCTATAAGCCTTACTTGATGTAGAGTATCCCAAAAATATACCTTCATCAGATTTGGAATCAAATTTACCTAAATTATCTTTGCCATTATTGTGAATGAAACATCTATACCCAAACATATGAAAGTAGTTTACTTTGGGCTTTCTATCTCTCCAAAGTTCGTAAGGTGTTTTCTTTATAATTGGTCTTAATAGAACTCTATTTATTATATGACATGATGTGTTAATGGCTTCTCCCAAAAAATATTTTGGAAGGTCACTTTCACACAACATGGTCCTAGCCATTTACTCTATGGTTCTATTCTTTCTTTCCACAACACCATTTTGTTGTGGTGTCCTAGGTGCAGAGAAATTGTGAGTTATCCCTTTTTTACTACAGAATTCATCAAATAAATGATTCTCAAACTCAGTTCCATGATCACTTTTAATTGCTATAACTGAACTATTTTTTGTATTTGTTACATCCTTATGGAACTTCTTAAAAACTGAAAATGCCTTATCCTTATGAGCTAAAAACATGACCCAAGTGTATCTAGAGTAATCATCAACTATGACAAGTCCATACTTGTTTCCACCAAGGCTTGTAGTCCTAGTTGGTCCAAAAAGATCCATATGAAGTAATTCAAGGGGTTTAGTAGTAGAGACATAATTTATGGATTTAAAAGAACTTCTAGATTGTTTGCCAAATTGACAAGCTTTACAAATTTTGTTTTTCTCATATTTCAGCTTTGGCAAACCAATCCAAGAATCTCGTTTAACTAATTTAGATAAGGTGTCCATGCTTGCATGACCTAATTTATGATGCCATAACCAACTTGCCTCACTAAGCTTAGTATCATTAGCTACCAAGCAGTGGCTGTTTTTAGCAAGATCATCAAGATCTACTACATAAACATTTTCACGTCTTAGTCCTTTGAAAACTAAACTATTGTCAATTGAGTTGGTTATGATGCACATAGATGGCTTAAACAATACATCAAAGCTTTTATCACACAGTTGACTAATGCTAAGTAAATTGTGCTTAAAACCATCTACAAGCCGAACATTATCAATAAAAGTTGAAGGTGTGATTTGTATATTACCAATACCCATGATGTGACCTTGGTTATTATCTCCAAAAGTCACTGCACCTCCTTTCTTAGGTTCTAGGGTGAAGAATTGCTCCTTGTCACCCATCATGTGTCTTGAACAGCCACTATCCAAGTACCAACAGTTTTTATTGACCTTGGCTGCAAGACACTTCTACACAAGAAAATCATACAATTTTAGGTACCCAAGTTTTCTTGGATCCTTCAAGGTTAGTTATATTGGTTCCTTTTGGAACCCAAACCTTTTTAATTTTTCTTTTAGTTTTTGTTTTTCTAAAGTCACATATGTTAGCTTTATGTCCTACTTTTTTACAGCAAAAACAGGTTATATTTTTAGTTTTACTTTTTCCAGCTTTTACAAAAAAGTTTTTAAGAAACTTTTGCTTATTCTTAGGCTTATACCCTAAACCAGCTCTATTAAACACAGCTCTTTGACTATTGAGAATCATCTCCAATTTTTCAGAACTATATGTAAACTTTTCTACAATAGGTTTGTATTTTTCATGTTCTTTTGTTAAGTTCAGTTTTTCTATTTTTAGTAAGCTTAAGTCTTTTGTAAGATTATCTTTTATAGTTTGATTACTGTTTTTATATTCTAAAATCTCTTTAGTTAATCTTTCTTTGTCTTTAATCAAGATACAGTTCTTTTGAGTTAATACATAGTTGGTTGTTTTAAGTTCTAAGTTTTTTTTAATAATGGAGTTCTTTTCCTTAATCAGACTATTATTTTTATGACTATAAGATTTATTAGTCAACCTCAAATCTTTGTTTTTAAGAGTTAAGGATTTATACTCATCCATTAGTTCATTAAAGGCATCATACAATTCATCAAAAGTAAACTCTAACTGAATTTCAGATGTTACCTCATTATCATTTGCCATGAAGCAAAGGATGGCTTTTTCTTCTTGTTCCTCTTCCGATGATGATGATGATTGATCAGAATCTGTCAAGGTGGAGACAAAAGCTTTCTTCTTCTTGAGTTTGTAGCTCTTCTTCAGTAAGGGACAGTCAACTCTGAAATATCCCGGCTTCTTGCATTCATAGCATCCAATTTCCTCACTTTCCCTTTCTTTACCTTTATCCTTGTTGAAGAAACTTGAGGGACCTCTCCTCTGATGAAATGACTTCTTTCGGTTGATGAATCTTCTAAACTTTCGCACGAGAAGAGCCTCTTCTTCATCTCCCCCATTGTCTTCTTTTTCACTGCTGCCACTGCAAGATAGTTCCTTGTTAGAAGAAGCGGATTTGAGGGCAATTACCTTTTGCTTAATGAGGATTCTTCTTCGTTGTGTTGTTTCATTGTGAGCTCATGCGTCATTAGGGATCCAAGAAGCTCCTCTAGTGGCATCTTGTTCAAGTCTCATGCTTCTTGGATTGCCATGACTTTGACTTCCCAAGACCTTGGTAACAAACGAAGAACTTTCCTGATAAGATCAGTGTTAGTATAACTTTTGCCAAGGCTTTTTAGGCCGTTGATAATATCAGTAAAACGAGTAAACATGCAAGAGATGGTTTCATTTTGCTCCATTTTAAATAGTTCATATTTATGAACTAACATGTTAATTTTAGTTTCTTTAACTTGATTTGTGCCCTCGTGGGTTACTTCAAGTGTTGCCCAGATAGACAACCCAAGAGAGGGGGGTGAATTGGGTTTTTAAAATAATTTGGCTAATTAAAACTTTGTGGATGATTAATTAAAAACTATAGCAAGTTATTTAATTAAAGCCTAGTGCTGTGAGTAATGTGCGGGGAAGAAGATGAGAGACAATGCACTACAAACACAAAGTTTTATAGTGGTTCGGAGCTAACCCTTGCTCCTACGTCCACTCTCCAAGTCTCACTTGGGAATTTCACTATAACCCCCTTGGATTACAGCCGGTTGTTTTGCAAGCTCACAACCAAACTTGTTGTTTTACGAGCTCACAACGAACTCGGTCGGTTTTCCCAGGCTCACCGACTAGAACCAACCCCGATTGTTTTTCCCGGGCTCACAATCAAACCCTTACACACGTTGGTTTTAACTTGGCTCACCAACCAACCTTAAACCCCTTGATTCAATCCCCCGATTGAATCAAGTAAATACAAGAGATAGAAGAAAACAGAAAATAGCTTCTCAAAAAGCAGATTTAAAACAATATAATCGTAAAGGAGTTAGAAGCCCTCAAACGCTTTTAAGCTGGTGAAGAGGTATGGCTTCTGGAACTCCGGTCTCCTCTTGAAAGAGTGGTCGACTTGAATGCAGGAGGAGGAAGCTTTGATTGTTGGGAAGAAGTTGTTGGAGCAGTAAATGCAGATCTCCCCTTTTTCGTTTAAGAGCACTTGGAGAGCTTGAAAACTTGAATGCTTGGAGCGAAATATCTATTCTCTGCCTTGCTACAGTCCTCTGTGGCTATTTAAGCCAACCCCCATGGAAACTAGCCGTTACTCTGCTTTTTCTGGCCGTTCTGCACACTCTGCGCAGCCTGACAATATGACCGTTGGTGGGTTGGAGTCGACTCGCGCGATCAGGAGTCGACTCGGCTGTAGCGGGAGTCGACTCAAGCTTTTCCGGAGTCGACTCGGCAACTGTTCCAAATTTGAATTAAAGTTGCCGTCACGACTGGGAGTCGACTCGTCTTGACTCGGAGTCGACTCGCCAACTTCTGGAGCTGACCTGGCAATTTTGGAGTCGGCTCATCCACTGAAGTCCGTGGATCCAATTTTGAATTTTGTCCACTCGAGTCGACTCGACTGTCCTTGGAGTCGACTCGAATCTCAGAGCCCGAACTCCCGATTCTCTGTCTTTTGGCTCATCCAGTCTTGGAGTCGACTTGAACCTCCTTGGAGTCGACTCGGCTCTCAGTTTCCGAAAGTTGGTCTTCTACCTTTTGACGTGAAGCTTGTCTCGGAGTCGACTCGAGCTGTCTGTGAGTCGACTCGAATCTCAGAGGCAGTAACATGGTTTTCTGTCTGTCGATGGTCGCTCAGTCTCGGAGTCGACTCGCGTATTGCGGGAGTCGACTCGAATCTCAGAGTCCGAAAATCGTTCTCTGATTTTTCTGCCTGTGACTGCTTGGAGTCGACTCTTACTTTTCCTGGAGTCGACTCGGAGAAACATTGGAGTCGACTCGCGCATTTCAGGAGTCGACTCGTTGACAGGTTCTGAGATGAAGCTTTCTGTCCTTCTGTCTGTTCTCAGTCGGAGTCGACTCGTACTGATCTGGAGTCGACTCGAGCTCGTGCCAGTGAACTTGATACGCTTGGAGTCGACTCGTGATACTCGGGAGTCGACTCGAGTCTCAGACTTTGGTTCAGCAGACTTCTTAACTTATCCAAAATACTATGAACCAAATCTAGATACACTTGGACAGGATTTTCACTGAAACACTCAATTGAATTCATTAGTAATCACAAGATATACTCAAATGCTTTGAGCTCATCAAAATCAAATGGGGTTTTAATCAATCACTCCACAATCTCCCCCTTTTTGATGATGACAAAACTTTGAGTATATGTAAAATGACTTGCTCAATAAATAATGAAATAAAATCCATAAATGAATTCAAATGTCTGATAATTTAATTTATCCAAGTTTGAAAGGAGTGAAACAACAAATTTCGGAGTTAAAGCTCCCCCTTGCATTTGGAATTATATAAGCCTTCATATTATGCAATCAATTGTTTGGCTTATATGTCATTAATGATTTAGCTTGATTAAAATTCAGATTCTCCCCCTCAATATATGCATTCAACTATGTTTTGACTCTCTGAATTTCCTTTTAATGCTTTGAAGTTTTTGAACTGAATTTTTTGTTTTTAGAGGAAAAATCTGTCAATTTGTTCTTGAGTAGGATTCAGCTAATCTCCGAATATCCCTTGAATAGATTCTGGAGATTACTCCATTAGGAGCCCCAAAAGAGAGATAATGAGCCTCGAGGTACCGAATCCACTTAGAACAAATTTGAGTGTGTTTTTAAGGGTTTATCTTTTTATTTATTTCCATTGATTTCTTTTACATATTTTTTCATATTTCTCCCCTTTTACACATTTTATACATATTTCTCCCCCTTTTTGTCATCATACCAAAAAGGAGGTAATCAACCACAATCAATGGCACAACCAATCATCAAATGGCACATAATTGAAGATAAGATGTCTACTCATTGTATTGATATGAATTGAAGTATATTTGAGCATACAATAAGTAAAGTAAAACAATACAAAACAAAACTCAAACACATCTATGTCCTCCTCGAGGATGAAGCTCCCCCTCTCGAGGATGCATCTCCTCCTCTGGAGGATGGTGCTCCTCCTCTCAATCGGCTCTGCTCCATGAGGAGGGTGACTGCATCTGTCACATGTCCGAGCTGCGTGATAATAGACGTGATGGCTCTGCTATGTGTAGTGGAGAGCTCTGTCACCGACGCCTGAAGCCCAGTCACCGATGTCTGAAGTGCGTCCAGCTTGTCGATGAGTACATTCGCCAAGCGCTCGGCCCCCTCGGTGGTGGTGTGCATGTCACGACCTATCTCCTCTCGCATCTGTCGAGTGGAGCTCGTGACCTCACTCATGCTGTGGAACTGGGCCTGGACCAAACTCCGGACATTGTAGATCTCTTCCCGTACATGAGCCGTCATGTCAGTCACGGCTGTCAAGGAAGGGACCAACTGAGAAGATACGGGTGCAGGAGTGGGGGCAGGCACCGCACCTCGGAGCTCCCGAAGCAGCTCATCCCTCAGATCTCGGACGATCTCCTGCCGCAGCTCCCGGAGCTGCTCTGTATCAATACGGACCTCCATAGATGGTGGAACTGAGGAGGAAGGTCCGGCAGAGGTGGTAGGAGCAGGAGGAGTGGATGGGAGGTCTGGATGGTCTGGAAGGTCTGGGTAGTCTGAATCTGGCTCAAGACTGGATGATGGTCTGGTGGTCTGAGCAGTAAGAGTGGACTTCCTAACCCAGATCCCTTCTCTCTTCCGAAACCCCATCCTATGCATAGTCCCCGTACATAAGCGATCAGTCCATCGCAAGGCACGAGAGGGTTCCCTCTCAGGAATGGGAATCTCGTACTGCCTAAAAAGAAGAGTGAATAACATCCCGTATGGGAGTGAGAGCCTAGGTCTATCTAGGGGCTCACACATATACCTATAAATGAGCTTTGGGAAGTTGATCGGGGTGTCCTGAAGGATATAAGACATAATAGCTAAGTCCCTCTCATTCACAAAATCAAATCTCCCTGTCTTAGGGAAGATGGACCTGGACAGAATGCTCAAAAGGATTCTCACTTCAATAGGAAGTGAGCTAGCAGATACCTCATCTAGGGGGGACTGAGGTGGATGCCCTAAGACGACCGTAAGGGCCGCAACTCTATCCTCAGGGTGTGCGGGAGCCACCCCTACTAATGGAAGGTGAAGGATATGGGCAATGAGGTCCTCTGTGACACGCAACGGGACACCTACTACCGTGCCCTCGATACCTCCATCTCCCCGATGGACGGTACTGTAAAACTCTTGAACTAGGCCAGGATAGGTGGGAAGGTCCAAGGTGAGGAAGTACTCTAGGCCCTGGGCTCTAAGCCTATCGCCTATGGTGAACCCCTCCCGAGAGAGATAGTCGAAATCGACAAACCTCCCGGAGGTGACGGCCTTCCCGGCCAACGGCCTAACGAGAACCACCCTGGGCGGGGAACGATCCGGAGGTGGTTCCCTCGCGGGATCGTGCCGCGCCTTGGAGCGCCGCTCGGGACCGGCCTCGGGACGGGACCTCTTCCTAACGATGGTCTTACGAGGCATCTTGACCTAAACGGGAAGAAAAATATCTAGAGGACGGTGAAGGACCGACAGAGGAAGCTCGGGACGGACCGGAAATGACCTAGGAACGGACGGAAACTCAATGTCCGGCGAAAAATCGACGGGAAAAGGGCTTGGAGA
This sequence comes from Phoenix dactylifera, assembly GCF_009389715.1. Lineage (NCBI taxonomy): Eukaryota > Viridiplantae > Streptophyta > Magnoliopsida > Arecales > Arecaceae > Phoenix > Phoenix dactylifera. The sequence goes on along the minus strand of NW_024067726.1, from coordinate 266,028 downwards.
CGATCGGGGATGACCTAGGAGTCGGCTCTAGGGCTTTGTGAACAGTGGCGGCTTGAGGAAAAGTGTTTGCGAAACGAGAAAACCTAGGGTTAAAAAGTCGGATCCCGACTGCGAGTCGACTCCCCTGAGTCGCGAGTCGACTCGACCTCGAGTCGACTCCAGAATATGCGCGAGTCGACTCCCGACAGTGTGCGAGTCGACTGCCCCTCAGCTGCTAACTTTGCGAGTCGACTCCCGCAAATGCGCGAGTCGACTCCCCCTCAGGAGCCGGCTCTGAAACTTACTCGAGTCGTCTCTAACCTTGGCACGCACCTAAAAACCATGCCATAATCGTGCCAAATGAGGAAAAATCACCTAATTAAGGACTGATTTGATGATCACTGCATAGAAACTCTATTTTAACCTCATTCTAATCATCAAAATCAATTAATCTAGTGAAAAACCCACTAGGATGGATCAATCACTCCTAATCCCCTCCTAAGCACACTAAACCTCTCTTCACTTAGGGGTTTTGTAAAAATATCTGCTAATTGATTATCAGTACAAACAAATTGGAGTGACACATCACCATTCAATACATGATCTCTTATGAAGTGATGTCTTATCTCAATGTGTTTAGTTCTTGAATGTTGAATTGGATTTTTAGTTAGATTTATGGCATTTGTATTATCACAATTAATGGGGATTTTATCTTGTTTAATGCCATAATCTTCTAATTGTTGTTTAATCCACAAGATTTGAGCACAACAACTCCCGGCTGCCACATATTCAGCTTCTGCAGTGGATAATGCAACCGAGTTTTGTTTCTTGCTAAACCATGAGATTAGGTTTTCTCCTAGAAACTGACACGACCCGCTGGTACTTTTTCTATCAAGCTTACATCCAGCGAAGTCTGAATCTGTGTACCCTATTAAGTTTATGCTGGATTCTTTAGAGTACCATAGCCCTATGTTCTTAGTTCCTATTAAGTATTTAAATATTCTCTTAACTGCAGCTAGGTGTGATTCTTTAGGATTAGCCTGATATCTAGCACACATGCACACACTAAACATAATATCAGGTCTACTTGCAGTAAGATACAGTAAAGAACCTATCATACCTCTATAAAGTTTTTGATTTACAGATTTACCTGATTCATCTTGGTCTAACTTACATGATGAGCTCATGGGGGTGCTGATTGACTTGTTTTCCTCCATATCAAACTTCTTGAGCATCTCCTTGATATATTTTGCTTGATTGATGAAGATGCCTCCTTCAGATTATTTGATTTGAAGCCCGAGGAAGTATTCAGCTCTCCCATCATGCTCATCTCAAACTCACTCTGAATCAAATCAGCAAATTCCTCGCAGAGGCGATTGTTAGTAGCACCGAAAATGATATCATCAACATAAATCTGTACTAATAACATATCCTTATTTTGCCTTTTCAGAAATAATGTTGTATCTACATTTTCCCTAGAGAATTCATGTTCTAATAGAAATTTACTAAGTCTCTCATACCATGCTCTAGGTGCTTGTTTTAATCCATAAAGTGCTTTGTTCAGTTTATACACATGATTAGGGTATTGATGATTTTCAAAACCAAGAGGTTGTTCTACATACACTTCCTCATTTATATACCCATTTAGAAAAGCACTCTTTACATCCATTTGATATAGTTTGAAGTCCTTAGAGCATGCATATGCTAATAGAAGTCTAATTGCCTCAAGTCTAGCTACGGGAGCAAAGGTTTCATCAAAATCTATGCCTTCTTCTTGATTATAACCCTTTGCTACTAGTCTAGCCTTATTCCTTATAACAATTCCATTTTCATCTAGCTTATTTTTATATATCCATTTAGTACCTATAATTGGATATTCAGAAGGTCTCTCCACTAGATCCCAAACCTTGTTTCTAGTAAATTGATTTAGTTCTTCTTGCATTGCATTTATCCAATTTACATCATTTTCGGCTTCTTCTATATGTTTGGGCTCAAAGTGTGAAACAAAAGCTAGATGATTATTCAAATTTCTAAGGGATGCTCTAGTCCTAACCGGTTGTGATGGATCATCTAGAATTAGTTCCTTAGGATGCCCGTGAGCATACCTCCAAGCTTTAGCTAGCCCATGATCCACTATAGGCTCTTGGTTTGACGATTCTCCTTCAATCAACTTTTGATTATCATCTTGTAATCCCATCTCATCTATCTTTTCTTCAAGTATTTCAATATCATCATCAAAATTAACCTTCTTACTAGATGAGATGTCACTAGAGTCATCAAAAACAACATGTATAGATTCTTCTATAACTAGGGTTCTTTTATTAAAGATTCTATAGGCTTTACTAGTTGTAGAATAACCTAGGAATATTCCTTCATCAGATTTAGGATCAAATTTCCCTAGATTATCTTTCCCATTATTATGTACAAAACACCTACATCCAAAAACATGAAAATAGTTAACTTTTGGTTTTCTGTTTTTCCACAGTTCATAAGGTGTTTTCTTTATAATGGGTCTTAATAAAACTCTATTTAATATATGGCAAGAAGTATTAATGGCTTCTCCCCAAAAGTACTTAGGGAGGTTACTTTCACATAACATCGTTCTAGCCATTTCCTCTAGAGTTCTATTCTTCCTTTCCACAACTCCATTTTGTTGTGGTGTCCTAGGTGCAGAAAAATTATGGGTTATCCCCTTTTTACTACAAAATTCATCAAATAATTGATTTTCGAATTCGGTACCATGGTCACTTCTAATGGCTATGACTGAAGACTCTCTAGCATTTGTTACTTCTTTATGGAACTTTTTAAACATTGAAAATGCTTGGTCCTTATGTGTTAGAAACATGACCCATGTGTACCTAGAGTAATCATCTACTATGACTAGACCATATTTATTTCCACCTAGGCTTGTTGTTCTAGTTGGACCAAATAGGTCCATGTGTAATAATTCTAGAGGCCTAGAGGTAGAGACACATTTTATGGGTTTAAAAGAATTCCTAGATTGTTTGCCAAATTGACATGCTTCACAGATTTTGTTCTTTTCAAATTTTAACTTTGGCAAACCTATCACGGAATCTCTTTTAACTAATTTAGTTATTGTGTCCATGCTTGCATGACCTAACTTACGGTGCCATAACCAACTAGCATCATTATCTTTAGTTTCATTTACAACTATACATTGGTTATGTTTTGCAAGATCTTCTAGGTCTACAACATATACATTTCTACGTCTAATCCCTTTAAAAACTAAACTATTATCATTAGGATTTGTTATAATACATAGTGATGGTTTAAACATAACATCATATCCTTTATCACATAATTGACTAATGCTTAACAAGTTATGTTTAAGACCATCAACATATCTAACATTATCTATAAAAGTAGAAGGGGTAATTTGAACTTTACCAACACCAATGATGTGACCTTGGTTGTTGTCTCCAAACGTCACAGCACCTCCCTTCTTGGTTTCAAGGGTAAAAAATTGGTCTTTATCATCCGTCATGTGCCTTGAGCAGCCACTATCCAAATACCAGCAGTTCTTGTTGACCTTGGCTGCAAGACACTCCTACACAGGCAAATTATGTCATCTTAGGTACCCAAGTTTTCTTGGGTCCTTCATGGTTAGTCAAGTTGGTTCCTTTTGGAACCCATACCCTTTTAATTTTTCTTTTAGTTTTCCTTTTCCTATAGTCACATGCATTTGCTTTATGTCCTATATTTCCACAACAAAAACAGGTTATTTTCTTAGTTTTATTTTCCCCAGCTTTGACAAAGAAATTACTAAGTAGTTTTTGTTTATTTTTTGGTTTATACCCTAAACCCGCTTTATTAAATACGGCTCGTTGACTATTAAGTATCAAGTTTAACTTTTCAGAACTATATGTGAATTTTTTAACTAAGGGTTTGTATTTGTTTAGTTCTTTAGTTAATGTTTGATTTTCGGCTTTTAGATCATTTAGTTCTTTTGTTAGATCCTTGTTTAAGACTTGTTTATGGTTTTTGAGTTCTGAAAGTTCCTTAGTTAGTTTTTCATTATCTTTCGTTAAGGTGTTAGTCTTCTTAATTAAGAGTTGGTTGCTTGTCTTAAGTTCTAGATTTTCTTTGGTAAGATTATCTTTGTCCTTAATTAATGAATCATGCTTATGAATATAAGTTTGGTTAGTTACTTTTAGTTCTCTGTTTTTAACATTTATATTCTTATACTCAATCATTAATTCATTGAACGCATCATAAAGTTCATCAAATGTAAAATCAAAATGCGTATCGGAAGTTACCTCGTTTTCGTTGGCCATGAAGCAGAAATTGGCCTTCTCTTCTTGTTCTTCATCTGATGAGGAGGATGATGAGTCGGAGTCCGATAGGGTAGTGACAAGTGCCTTTTTCTTCTTGTACTTACTCCCCTTCTTCAGTAAGGGGCACTCCGCTCTTATGTGACCCGGCTTCTTGCACTCGTAACAACCAATCCCCTTATTTTCCCTTTCCTTACCTTTGTCTTTGCGGTAGGAATTTGAGGGGCCTCTCCTTTGATGATAGGACTTCTTGTGGTTGATGAATTTCTTGAACTTACGCACAAGAAGAGCCTCACCACCATCTTCCTCATCTTCTTCTTCTTCACTGCTGCTGCTGCAAGACAAGTCCTTGTTAGAAGAAGTAGATTTAAGGGCTATTACCTTTTTCTTATGGGAGGACTCTTCCTCGTTGTGTTGTTTCATGGTGAGCTCGTGCGTCATGAGGGATCCAAGAAGCTCCTCAAGTGGTAGCTTGTTCAAGTCCTTGGCTTCTTGGATTGCTGTCACTTTAGCTTCCCACGACCTTGGTAGACACCGAAGGATTTTCCTGACAAGCTCACTGTTAGTATAGTTCTTGCCAAGGCTTTTTAGACCATTGACAATATCAGTAAACCTAGTGAACATGGATGTGATTGTTTCATTTGAATCCATTTTAAATAGTTCATATTTATGAACCAAGATGTTTATTTTGGATTCCTTGACTTGATTCGTGCCCTCATGGGTCACTTCAAGTCTGTCCCAAATTTCTTTTGCTGAATTACAAGTTGAAATCCTATTGAATTCATTACGGTCTAAGGCACAATAGAAGACATTCATTGCTTTAGAGTTTAATTGTGCCTTCCTCATGTCATGTTCATCCCAGTCCATTTCTAGTTTAGGTACCTTAACACCATCTACGTAAATGGATGGGATGTATGGCCCATTTACTACAATGGACCACATCTCATAGTCTTGGGCTTGGATGAATATTCTCATCCTAGCCTTCCAGTATGAGTAGTCAGATCCATTGAAGAAAGGGGGTCTTTGGGTGGACTGACCCTCAATGTGAGAAGATCCAAATGGGGTTGTCATTTTGATCTTTTAACTCTTGAGTGGAAGAGTTTTTGGCTCTGATGCCACTTGTTGCCCAGATAGACAACCCAAGAGGGGGGGTGAATTGGGTTTTTAAAATAATTTGGCTAATTAAAACTTTGTGGATGATTAATTAAAAACTATAGCAAGTTATTTAATTAAAGCCTAGTGCTGTGAGTAATGTGCGGGGAAGAAGATGAGAGACAATGCACTACAAACACAAAGTTTTATAGTGGTTCGGAGCTAACCCTTGCTCCTACGTCCACTCCCCAAGTCTCACTTGGGAATTTCACTATAACCCCCTTGGATTACAGCCGGTTGTTTTGCAAGCTCACAACCAAACTTGTTGTTTTACGAGCTCACAACGAACTCGGTCGGTTTTCCCAGGCTCACCGACTAGAACCAACCCCGATTGTTTTCCCGGGCTCACAATCAAACCCTTACACACGTTGGTTTTAACTTGGCTCACCAACCAACCTTAAACCCCTTGATTCAATCCCCCGATTGAATCAAGTAAATACAAGAGATAGAAGAAAACAGAAAATAGCTTCTCAAAAAGCAGATTTAAAACAATATAATCGTAAAGGAGTTAGAAGCCCTCAAACGCTTTTAAGCTGGTGAAGAGGTATGGCTTCTGGAACTCCGGTCTCCTCTTGAAAGAGTGGTCGACTTGAATGCAGGAGGAGGAAGCTTTGATTGTTGGGAAGAAGTTGTTGGAGCAGTAAATGCAGATCTCCCCTTTTTCGTTTAAGAGCACTTGGAGAGCTTGAAAACTTGAATGCTTGGAGTGGAATATCTGTTCTCTGCCTTGCTACAGTCCTCTGTGGCTATTTAAGCCAACCCCCACGGAAACTAGCCGTTACTCTGCTTTTTCTGGCCGTTCTGCACACTCTGCGCAGCCTGACAATATGACCGTTGGTGGGTTGGAGTCGACTCGCGCGATCAGGAGTCGACTCGGCTGTAGCGGGAGTCGACTCAAGCTTTTCCGGAGTCGACTCGGCAACTGTTCCAAATTTGAATTAAAGTTGCCGTCATGACTGGGAGTCGACTCGTCTTGACTCGGAGTCGACTCGCCAACTTCTGGAGCTGACCTGGCAATTTTGGAGTCGGCTCATCCACTGAAGTCCGTGGATCCAATTTTGAATTTTGTCCACTCGAGTCGACTCGACTGTCCTTGGAGTCGACTCGAATCTCAGAGCCCGAACTCCCGATTCTCTGTCTTTTGGCTCATCCAGTCTTGGAGTCGACTTGAACCTCCTTGGAGTCGACTCGGCTCTCAGTTTCCGAAAGTTGGTCTTCTGCCTTTTGACGTGAAGCTTGTCTCGGAGTCGACTCGAGCTGTCTGTGAGTCGACTCGAATCTCAGAGGCAGTAACATGGTTTTCTGTCTGTCGATGGTCGCTCAGTCTCGGAGTCGACTCGCGTATTGCGGGAGTCGACTCGAATCTCAGAGTCCGAAAATCGTTCTCTGATTTTTCTGCCTGTGACTGCTTGGAGTCGACTCTTACTTTCCTGGAGTCGACTCGGTGAATATTGGAGTCGACTCGCGCACTTCAGGAGTCGACTCGTTGACAGGTTCTGAGATGAAGCTTTCTGTCCTTCTGTCTGTTCTCAGTCGGAGTCGACTCGTACTGATCTGGAGTCGACTCGAGCTCGTGCCAGTGAACTTGATACGCTTGGAGTCGACTCGTGATACTCGGGAGTCGACTCGAGTCTCAGACTTTGGTTCAGCAGACTTCTTAACTTATCCAAAATACTATGAACCAAATCTAGATACACTTGGACAGGATTTTCACTGAAACACTCAATTGAATTCATTAGTAATCACAAGATATACTCAAATGCTTTGAGCTCATCAAAATCAAATGGGGTTTTAATCAATCACTCCACATCAAGTCTATCCCATATCTCTTTTGCAAAAGTGCAAGTAGAGATTCTATTGAATTCATTAGGATCTAGGGCACAGTAAAGTACATTCATCTCTGGCATTTAGCTGTGCCTTCCTTTTATCATTGTCATCCCAGTCTTTGTCAAGCTTGGGTATAGCAATGTCATCAACATTGATGGAAGGAATATGTGGTCCATTGATTATGATGTTCCAAAGATCATAATCTTGGGCTTAGATGAATATTCTCATTCTAGCCTTCCAATAGGTATAATTAATTCCATTAAACAATGGAGGCCTATGAGTAGATTGCCCCTCACTATAGGAAGATCCAAAGGGGGTTGTCATTTTGATCTTTTGACTCTATTTAAAGATTGTAACACCAATCGATATGAGAGCACCTGCTCTGATACCACTTGTTGCCCAAGGAGACAACCCAAGAGGGAGGGTGAATTGAATTTAAATTAATTATTGACAAATTAAAACTTGATTAGTAAATAATTAAATCTAATGCAGGCAGGTTAATTAAGCTACTTGACGAGGAGATTGGAAGAGACAAATAGCCAATGCAAACATAAGGAAATTTTATAGTGGTTCGGAGCCAATCCTTACCTACGTCCACTCCCTAAACTTCACTTGGGAGTTCACTATAATCCTTTGGATTACAGCTGGTTGTTTTACAAGATTACAACCCAACTTGTTGTTTCGCGAGATCACAACGAAGTCGGTCGGTTTTCACAGGCTCATTGTTGCCCAGATAGACAACCCAAGAGGGGGGGGGGGTGAATTGGGTTTCAAAATAATTTTGCAATTAAAACGTTTGTGGATGACTAATTAATACTTTTGCAAGATGATTAATTAGTTGCTATGTGCTGTGAGTGAAATGAGAGTAAGAGAGAGAGACACAAGCAATCACAAACACAATATTTTTATAGTGGTTCGGAGCTAACCCTTGCTCCTACGTCCACTTCCCAAGTCTCACTTGGGAATTCACTATAACCCCTCGGATTACAGCCGGTTGTTTTACAAGCTCACAACCCAACTTGTTGTTTTACGAGGTCACAACGAACTCGGTCGGTTTTCCCAGGCTCACCGACTAGAACCACCCGATTGTTTTTCCGGGATCACAATCGAACCCTTACACGTTGGTTTTACTCTCGGCTCACCAACCAACCTCTACACCCTTGATTCAATCCCCCGATTGAATCAAGTGACAAGAAAACAGTTTATAAAGAATACAGGAATAGCTTCTTGAAAAGCAAATATAAACAATATAACTAAAGAAGAGTTAGAAGCCCTCAAACAGATTTTTAGATTTGAGGAAGGAGGCTTCTCGAACTCTGCAATCTTCTCGTGGGTGGAAAGAAGATTTGCTATCAGATGAGGAGCCTTGAATGCGAAGAAGACATTGGGAGTATGGACTTCAATGCACTTCTTCCTTCTTTCTCTTGTATTTACTCTAGAGAGGCTTTGGTAGGTGAAAATCACTTTAGCTTTGAATGGAGTCTCTCATTCTCCTCTTGCTACAGTCTTCTGTGGCTATTTAAGCCATTCCCCATGGAAACTAGCCGTTAGACACACTTTTTTAGCCGTTCTGCACATTCTGCACATCCTGACAATGTGTCCGTTGGGATCGGAGTCGACTCGCGCGATCTGGAGTCGACTCGGCTGTAGCAGGAGTCGACTCATGCTTTTCTAGAGTCGGCTCGGCAACTGTTCCAGATTTGAATTAAAGTGGTCTTTTCGACTGGGAGTCGACTCGACTTAACCCGGAGTCGACTCCCCAAAGTCTGGAGCTGACTTGGCATTTTTGGAGTCGGCTCATGCCAAGGAATCCATGGATGTATTCTTCAACTTGGCTCACTCGAGTCGACTCGTGAATTCTGGGAGTCGACTCGGTGCTCAGAGCCCGAACTCCCGATCTTCTGTCTTTTGGCTCATCCAGTCTTGGAGTCGACTCGAACTGTTCCGGAGTCGACTCGGCTCTCAGTATCCGGAAAACAGTTCTCTGTCTTTTTGGAGTAGCGCTGCCTTGGAGTCGACTCGAGCTTTCTTGGAGTCGACTCGCGTCTCAGAGACACAAATACTGTCTTCTGTCTTTTTGAGGTCGCGCTGTCTCGGAGTCGACTCGGCCTTTGCGGGAGTCGACTCGGCCCTCAGTGTCCGAAAGTTGCTCTCTGACTTTTGCCTTGTATTACACTGAGAGTCGACTCTCACTTTCTTTGGAGTCGACCTGCCAACCATCGGAGTCGACTCGCGTTCCTCAGGAGTCGACTCGGCTCTCAGGGTCCGAAAACTGCTCTCTGACTTTTTGTCTGTAACTCCCTGGAGTCGACTCATACTACCCTGGAGTCGACTCGGCTAGCATCGGAGTCGACTCGCGCACTTCAGGAGTCGACTCGCTGACAGGTTCTGAGTTGGATCTTTCTGTTTGTCTGTCTGTTCTTAGTCGGAGTCGACTCGTAATGTTCCGGAGTCGACTCGAGCCTGTGCCAATGCTTCTGATACGCTTGGAGTCGACTCGTACTTTCCAGAAGTCGACTCGAGTCTCAGACTTTGGTTCATATAGACTTCTTAACTTATCCAAATTGTCTTGAACCAAATCTAGAGACTCTTAACCATAAATTTACAAAATTTTCACTGAAACACTAGATTGAATTCATTAGTAAACATAAGATATACTCAAATGCTTTGAGCTCATCAAAATCAAATAGGGTTACAATCAATCACTCCACAATCTCCCCCTTTTTGATGATGACAAAACATTGAGTATATGTAAAGTGAATTGCTCAACCAAAAAGGAAATTTACTGTAAAATTTCAAAATGAATTCAAGTGTCTAGTTATTTGATTTATCCAAAACTGAAAGGTGTGAAACAGTAAATTTTGAAGTTAAAGCTCCCCCTTTCATTTGAAATTATATAAGCCTTCATATCATGCAATTAATTGTTTGGCTTATATATATTTAATGATTTTGCTTTCTTAAAAATTCAGATTCTCCCCCTCGACATATGCATTCAACTTTGTTTTGATTCTCTAAATTTTCTTTTAGTGCATTGAAACTTTTGAATTGAAATTTTTGGTTTTTAGAGGGAAAATTTGTCAATTTGTTCTTGAGTAGGATTCACTAATCTCCGAATATCCCTTGAATAGATTCTGGAGATTACTCCATTAGGAGCCCCAACAGAGAGATAATGAGCCTCGAGGTATCAAATCCACTAAGAACAAATTATTGTTTGTTTTAAGAGTTTTTTTTTATTTTCATTTTGATTCCTTTTACATATCTATTAAATATTTCTCCCCCTTTTTGTCATCATATCAAAAAGGAGGCAAGCAGAACACACAAGCAAGTAGAGATCAATGTGCACAATATTGAAGAAAAGCTGTCTACTCATTGTATTGATGTATATGTAAGTACATTTGTGAATACAATAAGTAAAGCAGTAAATACATGTCAAGGTAAACAAAATAAACTAGGGCTTCCTCGAGGAGGATGCGGTTTCCTTTGGCAGTCTGGACTGTTGTTCCATGAGTAGGGTGACCGCATTGGTGACATGCTCTAACTGTCTGATAATGGCCGAGGTGGCCCTGCTGTGTGTCGTGGAGAGCTCGGTCACTGTCTCCTGGAGTGTGTCCAGCTTGGCGATGAGCACATTCGCCAAGCGCTCGGCCCCCTGACTAGTGGTGCCCATATCCTGTCGGATGCTATCTCGCAACTTTCGTGTGTTGCTTGTGACATCGCTCATGTTTGACAATTGGGCTTGTACCAGGCTTCTGACATTGAAGATCTCCTCCCTCACATGAGCCGTCATCTCGGTCACGGCTGAGAATGAGGGAACTAATGCAGAAGATGGGGCACTGGCTGGACCTCAGAGCTCCCTCAGTAGGTCGTCCCGAAGATCCCTGACGATCTCCTGTCGCAACTCCCGGAGCTGCTCAGGTGATATCTGGACCTCTAATGGCTGAGTAGGTGGAGCAGTGGAGGGTCCGGCAGAGGTGGATGGTGCTGAGGTGGAGGAAAAGGTGGGAATGTCTGAATCAGGGTCAGGACTGGGGGAGTGTTTGGTAGTATGTGTGGAGGTAGATGGTTTCCTAACCCTGGTTCCCTCTACCTTATGAAAATCCATCCGGTGCATGGTCCCCTCGCCCATGCGATCTGTCCATCGCAGACCGCGAGAGGGTTCCCCCTCAGGAATGGGGATCCCAAACTCCCTAAAGATCAATGTGTACAACATACCATAGGGAAGGGTGAGCCTAGGCCTATCTAGTGGATCACATAGGTATCTGTAAATGAGTTTCGGGAAGTCGATTGGGGTGTCCTGAAGGATGTAGAACATAAGGGCTAGGTCCCTCTCAGAAACAAAATCGAAGCGGCCAGTCTTCGGGAAGAGGGTCCTAGAGATGATACTCAAGAGGAGCCGCATCTCAACTGACAGTGAGCTGGCGGACACCTCATCTAATGAGGACTGGGGTGGACACCCTAAAATGGCCGTAAGGGCCTCAGTCCTGTCCTCTAGATGTGTAGGAGATACCCCAACTTGGGGAAGATGGAGGATCTGCGCAATGATATCCTCCGAAATGAACAATGGGACACCGGCTACCGTTCCCTCTATCCCACCATGGCCCCTATGCACGGTACCGTAGAACTCCCTAACTAGCCCTGGGTATGTGGGGAGATCTAAGGAACAGAAGAACTCTAAACCCTGGGCCCTTAACCTCTCTCCTATGGTGAAGCCCTCCCGGGAGAGATAGTCAAAGTTGACGTATCTCCCGGTGGAGACCGCCTTCCCGGCGCACGGACGCGAGGGAGCGGGCCTCGGCGGGGAACGAGCCGGAGGTTGTGGCCTCACGGGATCGTTCCGAGCCTTGGACCGTCGCTCGGTGCCGGTCGCGGGTTGGGGCCTCTTCCGGCTTGGGACAACGGCTTTACGAGGCATGGTCGACCTAGAATGGGGTAAAACGCTAATGGACGGAGGAAGGTCGACGGAAAAAGTCCTAAGGACAGTCGGAGACGATCTAGGAGATGGCTCTAGGGTTTTTGAACAGTGGCGGCGGTGAATAGAAGTGTTGATTAAACGCTTGGATTAGGGTTAAAAACCCGGATCCCGACCTCGAGTCGACTCCACTGAGTTGCGAGTCGACTCGACCTCGAGTCGACTCCAAAATATGCGCGAGTCGACTCCCGTTATGCTTTCATTGGCCTTGAGTCGACTCCCATCAATGTGCGAGTCGACTCCCCTTATGCTTCATCTTCCTCGAGTCGACTCCCGTCTGTGTGCGAGTCGACTCCTCCTTATGAGCCGACTCTGAAACTTACTCGAGTCGACTCGAACTCTAGCACGCACCTAAAAAACATGCTATTTTCGTACCAAACCAGAGACACTTACTAAGTTATGATCTAATTTGATGATCATAGTTGAGAAACTCTATTTTTAACACAATCTACACATCAAAATCAATGAACTAGAGGAGAACACCACTAGGATGGATCAATCACTCCTAATCCCCTCCTAAGCACACTAAATCTCTCTTCACTTAAGGGTTTCGTAAAAATATCAGCTAATTGATCATCAGTGCAAACAAATTGAAGTGTCACATCACCATTCAGTACATGATCTCTTATGAAGTGATGTCTTATCTCAATATGTTTAGTTCTTGAATGCTGAATTGGATTTTTAGTTAGATTAATGGCACTTGTATTATCACAATTAATAGAATTTTATCTTGTTTAATGCCATAATCTTCAAGTTGTTGTTTAATCCACATGATTTGAGCACAACAACTCCCGGCTGCAACATATTCAGCTTCAGCAGTAGATAATGCAACCGAGTTTTGTTTCTTGCTAAACCAAGAGATTAAATTTTCTCCTAAGAGTTGACATGACCTGCTGGTGCTTTTTCTATCAAGTTTACAACCAGCAAAGTCTGAATCTGTGTATCCTATTAAGTTCAGACTAGAATCTTTAGAATACCATAAACCTATATTCTTTGTTCCTATTAGGCATTTAAAGATTCTCTTGACTGCAATTAGATGTGATTCCTTAGGATTAGACTGATATCTAGCACACATGCATACACTAAACATGATATCAGGTCTACTTGCAGTGAGATACAATAAAGATCCTATCATACCTCTATATAACTTTTGATCTACAGATTTACCTGATTCATCTTGGTCTAATTTGCATGATGAGCTCATGGGTGTGCTGATTGGCTTGTTTCCTTCCATATCAAACTTCTTAAGCATCTCCTTGATGTATTTAGCTTGATTGATGATGATCCCCTCTTTTGATTGTTTGATTTGAAGCCCGAGAAAATAGTTCAGCTCTCCCATCATGCTCATCTCAAACTCACTTTGCATTAAGTCAGCAAATTCTTCGCAGAGGCGACTGTTAGTAGCACCGAAAATAATATCATCAACATAAATCTGCACTACTAACATATCTTTGTTTTTCTTCTTAAGAAACAGTATTGTATCTACATTTCCCCTAGAAAACTCATGATCTAGTAGGAATTTGCTAAGTCTTTCATACCATGCTCTAGGTGCTTGTTTCAAACCATAAAGTGCTTTGTTCAATTTATATACATGATTAGGGTATTGATGATTTTCAAAACCAGAAGGTTGTTCTACATATACCTCCTCATTAATATACCCATTTAAAAATACACTTTTTACATCCATTTGAAATAATTTGAAGTCCTTAGAGCATGCAAATGCTAGTAAAAGTCTAATTGCCTCAAGTCTAGCTACAGGAGCAAAGGTTTCATCAAAATCTATACCTTCTTCTTGATTATACCCCTTTGCTACTAGTCTAGCCTTATTCCTTATTACAATTCCATTTTCATCAAGTTTATTTTTATAAATCCATTTGGTACCTATAATTGAATATTCAGAAGGTCGTTCAACTAGATTCCATACCTTGTTTCTAGTAAATCGGTTTAATTCTTCTTGCATTGCATTTATCCAATTTACATCTTTTTCAGCTTCTTCTATGTGTTTGGGCTCAAAATGTGAGACAAAAGCTAGATGATTATTTAAGTTCCTAAGAGATGCTCTAGTTCTAACAGATTGAGATGGATCATCTAAAATCAATTCTTTAGGATGCCCGTGAGCATACCTCCAAGCCTTAGTTAGCCCATGATCCATCATATCCTCTTGGCTTGATGATGCATTTCCAATTAATTTTTGTTCATCATCTTGTAACGTCATCTCATCAATCTTTTCTTCAAAAAATTCAGCATCATCATCAAAATTAACTCTCTTGCTAGAAGAGATATCACTAGAATCATCAAAAACAACATGTATGGATTCTTCTATAACTAGGATTCTTTTATTAAAGACTCTGTAGGCTTTACTAGTTGTAGAGTACCCCAAGAATATACCCTCATCAGATTTAGAGTCAAATTTTTCTAGATTATCTTTTCCATTATTATGAACAAAACACCTACATCCAAAGATATGAAAATAGTTCACTTTTGGTTTTCTGTTTTTCCAAAGTTCATAAGGTGTTTTCTTTATAATGGGTCTTAATAAAACTCTATTTAATATATGACATGAGGTATTGATGGCTTCTCCCCAAAAGTACTTAGGGAGATTACTTTCACATAACATGGTTCTAGCCATTTCCTCTAGAGTTCTATTTTTTCTTTCCACAACTCCATTTTGTTGTGGTGTCCTAGGTGCAGAAAAATTATGAGTTATTCCCTTTTTACTACAAAACTCATCAAATAAATGATTTTCAAATTCGGTTCCATGGTCACTTCTAATAGCTATGACTGAAGTATCTCTAGCATTTGTTACTTCTTTGTGAAATTTCTTGAAGACTGAAAATGCTTGATCCTTATGACCTAAGAACATGACCCAAGTGTATCTAGAATAATCATCTACAATAACTAGACCATATTTATTTCCACCTAGACTTGTGGTTCTAGTTGGTCCGAATAGGTCCATGTGTAGTAGTTCTAGAGGTCTAGAGGTAGAGACACACTTTATAGATTTAAAGGAGTTCCTTGATTGTTTGCCAAATTGACATGCTTCACATATTTTATTCTTTTCCAACTTTAGTTTTGGCAAACCTATTACGAAATCTCTCTTAACTAGTTTTGATATTGTGTCCATGCTTGCAAGACCTAACTTACGGTGCCATAACCAACTAGCATCATTATCCTTAGTATCATTAACAACTAAACATGGGTTATGTTTGGCAAGATCCTCAAGGTCTACAACATACACATTCCCACGTCTTATTCCTTTAAAAACTAAACTATTGTCATTTGAGTTGGTTATGATGCATAGTGATGGTTTGAACAAAACATCAAAACCTCTATCACACAATTGACTAATGCTAAGTAAATTATGCTTAAGACCATCAACATATCGAACATTATCAATAAAGGTTGAAGGGGTAATTTGTACTTTACCTATACCAATGATGTGACCTTGGTTATTGTCTCCAAAAGTCACAGCACCTTCCTTCTTAGCTTCAAGGGTGAAGAATTGATCCTTGTCACCCGTCATGTGTCTTGAGCAGCCACTATCCAAGTACCAACAATTTTTGTCGACCTTGGCTGCAAGACACTCCTACACAAGCAAATCATATAATCTTAGGTACCCAAATTTTCTTGGGTCCTTCATGGTTAGTAATGTTGGTTCCTTTTGGAACCCAAACCCTTTTAATTTTTCTATTAGTTTTTCCTTTTCTATAATCACATACATTTGCTTTGTGTCCTAATGTTCCACAGCAAAAACATGTTATTTTCTTAATTTTACTCTTTCCTGCTTTAACAAAGAAATTACTAAGGAGTTTTTGCTTATTTTTAGGTTTATACCCTAAACCAGCTCTATTGAATACAGCTCGTTGACTATTAAGTATCATATTCAATTTTTCAGAACTATATGTAAATTTTTCAACCAAGGATTTGTATTTTTCAAGTTCATTAGTTAGTTTTTGTTTTTCTATTTTTAGAGTGTTTAATTCTTTTGTGAGATTCTCGTTCAAGATTTGTTTATTATTTTTAAGTTCTGAAATTTCCTTAGTTAGTTTATCCTTGTTAAGTTCAGAAATTTTCTTGGCTAGTTTTTCATTATCCTTAGTTAAGGTATTAGATTTTTGAATCAACATTTGATTCCTTGTTTTAAGTTCTACATTTTCTTTAGTGATAGAGTCCTTATCCTTAACTAATTTATCGTATTTGTGGAGGTGAGATTGATTGGTTAGTTTTAGCTCTTTATTCTTAAGATTTATAGCCTTATATTCAACCATTAATTCATTAAATGCATCATACAATTCATCAAAGGTAAAATCTAGATGCGTTTCGGATGATACCTCATTTTCATTTGCCATGAAGCAGAAATTGGCCTTTTCTTCTTGTTCCTCATCCGATGATGATGATGATGAGTCGGAGTCCGATAAGGTGGAGACAAGGGCTTTCTTTTTCTTGTACTTTCTCTCCTTCTTCAGCAAGGGACACTCAGCTCTGATGTGCCCCGGCTTCTTGCACTCATAACATCCAATCCCTTCATTTTCCCTTTCCTTACCCTTATCCTTGTGATAGGAACTTGAGGGGCCTCTCCTTTGATGAAAGGACTTCTTTCGGTTGATGAATTTTCTGAACTTGCGCACGAGAAGAGCCTCATCATCATCTTCCTCATGATCTTCTTCTTCACTGCTGCTACTGCAAGACAAGTCTTTGTTAGAAGATGTAGATTTGAGAGCTATTACCTTTTTCTTATGGGTGGACTCTTCTTCGCTGTGTTGTTTCATTGTGAGCTCGTGCGTCATTAGGGATCCAAGAAGCTCCTCAAGTGGAAGCTTGTTCAAGTCCTTGGCTTCTTGGATTGCCGTCACCTTGGCTTCCCATGACCTTGGTAGACAGCGAAGAACCTTCCTGACAAGCTCACTGTTAGTATAATTTTTGCCAAGGCTTTTTAGGCCATTGACAATATCAGTAAATCTAGTGAACATGCAGGTGATTGTTTCATTAGAATCCATCTTAAATAATTCATACTTATGAACTAATATATTTATTTTGGATTCTTTGACTTGATTCGTGCCCTCATGGGTCACTTCAAGTCTATCCCAAATCTCTTTTGCAGAATTGCAGGTGGAGACTCTATTGAATTCATTTCTATCTAATGCACAGTAGAGCACATTCATTGCTTTGGCATTGAGTTGTGCCTTCCTAAAGTCATTGTCATCCCAATCCTTTTCAAGTTTGGGTATAGTGACACCCTCTACATAGATGGATGGGATGTAGGGTCCATTTAGTATAATGGTCCACATCTCATAGTCTTGGGCTTGGATAAATATTCTCATCCTAGCCTTCCAATATGAGTAGTCGGATCCATTAAAGAATGGGGGTCTTTGGGTGGACTGGCCCTCAATGTGGAAAGATCCAAATGGGGTTGTCATTTTGATCTTTTACTCTTAGGGTAAAAGAGTTCCGGCTCTGATACCACTTGTTGCCCAGATAGACAACCTAAGAGGGGGGGTGAATTGGGTTTTAAAATAATTTTGCAATTAAAACATTTGTGGATGACTAATTAATACTTTTGCAAGATGATTAATTAGTTGCTATGTGCTGTGAGTGAAATGAGAGTAAGAGAGAGAGACACAAGCAATCACAAACACAATGTTTTTATAGTGGTTCGGAGCTAACCCTGCAATCCTACGTCCACTCCCCAAGTTTCACTTGGGAATTCACTATAACCCCTCGGATTACAGCCGGTTGTTTTACAAGCTCATAACCCAACTTGTTGTTTTACGAGGTCACAACGAACTCGGTCGGTTTTTCCAGGCTCACCGACTAGAACCACCCGATTGTTTTTCCGGGATCACAATCGAACCCTTACACGTTGGTTTTACCCTCGGCTCACCAACCAACCTCTACACCCTTGATTCAATCCTCCGATTGAATCAAGTGACAAGAAAACAGTTTATAAAGAATACAGGAATAGCTTCTTGAAAAGCAAATATAAACAATATAACTAAAGAAGAGTTAGAAGCCCTCAAACAGATTTTTAGATTTGAGGAAGGAGGCTTCTCGAACTCTGCAATCTCCTCGTGAGTGGGAAGAAGATTTGCTATCAGATGAGGAGCCTTGAATGCGAAGAAGACGTTGGGAGTATGGACTTCAATGCACTTCTTCCTTCTTTCTCTTGTATTTACTCTAGAGAGGCTTTGGTAGGTGAAAATCACTTTAGCTTTGAATGGAGTCTCTCCTTCTCCTCTTGCTACAGTCCTCTGTGGCTATTTAAGCCATTCCCCACGGAAACTAGCCGTTAGACACACTTTTCTAGCCGTTCTGCACATTCTGCACATCCTGACAATGTGTCCGTTGGGATCGGAGTCGACTCGCGCGATCTGGAGTCGACTCGGCTGTAGCAGGAGTCGACTCATGCTTTTCTGGAGTCGGCTCGGCAACTGTTCCAGATTTGAATTAAAGTGGTCTTCTCGACTGGGAGTCGACTCGACTTAACCCGGAGTCGACTCCCCAAAGTCTGGAGCTGACTTGGCATTTTTGGAGTCGGCTCATGCCAAGGAATCCATGGATGTATTCTTCAACTTGGCTCACTCGAGTCGACTCGTAAATTCTGGGAGTCGACTCGGTGCTCAGAGCCCGAACTCCCGATCTTCTGTCTTTTGGCTCGTCCAGTCTTGGAGTCGACTCGAACTGTTCCGGAGTCGACTCGGCTCTCAGTATCCGAAAAACAGTTCTCTGTCTTTTTGGAGTAGCGCTGCCTTGGAGTCGACTCGAACTTTCTTGGAGTCGACTCGCGTCTCAGAGACACAAATACTGTCTTCTGTCTTTTTGAGGTCGCGCTGTCTCGGAGTCGACTCGGCCTTTGCGGGAGTCGACTCGGCCCTCAGTGTCCGAAAGTTGCTCTCTGACTTTTGCCTTGTATTACACTGAGAGTCGACTCTCACTTTCTTTGGAGTCGACCTGCCAACCATCGGAGTCGACTCGCGTTCCTCAGGAGTCGACTCGGCTCTCAGGGTCCGAAAACTGCTCTCTGACTTTTTGTCTGTAACTCCCTGGAGTCGACTCATACTACCCTGGAGTCGACTCAGCTAGCATCGGAGTCGACTCGCGCACTTCAGGAGTCGACTCGCTGACAGGTTCTGAGTTGGGTCTTTCTGTTTGTCTGTCTGTTCTTAGTCGGAGTCGACTCGTAATGTTCCGGAGTCGACTCGAGCCTGTGCTAATGCTTCTGATACGCTTGGAGTCGACTCGTACTTTTCAGGAGTCGACTCGAGTCTCAGACTTTGGTTCATATAGACTTCTTAACTTATCCAAATTGTCTTGAACCAAATCTAGAGACTCTTAACCATAAATTTACAAGATTTTCACTGAAACACTAGATTGAATTCATTAGTAAACATAAGATATACTCAAATGCTTTGAGCTCATCAAAATCAAATAGGATTACAATCAATCACTCCACACTCATCGACTAGAACCATCCGATTGTTTTTTCGGGATTACAATCAAACCCTTACACCATTGGTTTTAACCTTGGGTCACCAACAAACCTTACAACCCTTGATTCAGTCTCCTGATTGAACCAAGTAAGAAAAATAGTTTGGGAAAAGATACAAGAAAAGCTTCTTAAAAAGCACATATGAATCAATATGAATAGAGTAAAGTTAGAAGCCCTCAAATAGATTTCGAAAGAGGAAGAAAGGGCTTCTCGAACTCTGAGTCTCCTCTTTGAGTGCACTGAAGATTTGATGTCAGAAGAAGAGCCTTGAATGCGAAGGAAAAACTTCTAGTAATGAATTGAATGTGTTTCTTCCTTCTTTTGCTTGTCTTTTCTCTCAATGGACTCTTGGTAGTTGGAAACGCCTTAATGCACAGATGGACTAACTCTCTTGTTGTCTACTACTGTTTACTCTGGCTATTTAAACAGTCCCTTTTGAAAAATAGCCGTTAGACACTGATTTGTAGCCGTTCTGCACAGTCTGCACCTCCTAACAATATATCCATTGGGATTGAAGTCGACTCGTTCGATCTGGAGTCGACTCGGCTGTTGCTGGAGTCGACTCATGCTTTATTGGAGACGACTCGCCCACTGTTCAGAATTTGAATTAAAGTGCTGTCCCGACCTGGAGTCGACTCGGTCCAATCCTAGAGCCGACTCGCCAAGATCTGGAGATGACTCGGCATTTTGGAGACGGCTCGTTCTCAGGATTCCAGAGATCTATTTTTCTGCATTTCTCTCTTGAGTCGACTCGGATCCTCTTGGAGTCGACTCGACTCTCAGAGCCCAAAAAACCGAACCTCTGTCCGTTGATCTGAGCTGCCTCGGAGTCGACTCGCACTTTGTTAGGGTCGACTCGGCTGACTTGGGGTCGCCCCTGGAATTCTTGGAGTCGGCTCGTTTATAGGGTCATTGAGTTTGGTTCTCTGCCTTTCAGTCTGCTTTTGTCACGACCTCCGCCCCACTTCCGGCGGGTCGCCGCGACGGTCCTAGGGTGCGGGTAGGCATAAGGCCACCAGCCACCACGAAAAACCCTACTACCTATCAATCATCAATAAATTCTGAAAAAGTTTGGCATGATGCATGCACAAAATGATCACCTTTCCTATGGTGACCTGTCAGGATTATCTCAATACATACAACAACACTACCTGTCAGAGCAGCAATCACATAATCTGTCACATAATAAACTTGGACAATATATAGCAATACATTATCACAGGCACACAACTGATCTGCACATATATATATATATCTGCTTCCCAATCCATCCATGTTCAACCTATATCCACAACAGGATCTATGACTGTAACTATACATTACATACAACAGAAGGTTTATAATACACCAAAATGTATAAACCTCTATCTACATTATACTATGGAGCGGCACAGCTAGCAGGCAACCACTAATTCTGCTCCTCTCTATACAATACCTGCCCTGCAATCAAAAATATCAAAATGGAGAGTAAGTATATGAATACTCAGTGAGTGAAGTAGAGAGTACTATGCACATGAGACAGAATATAATCATGGCTCGAGATGAAATCTCAAGATCAATAACACGATGAACATGAACTCAACATAGAGAATATAGAGTAAATCATCAATATCACCACAATCACAATCAACTCATCTGGAGCACATATGGAATAATCAAGTAATCATATATGCTACTCATGAATATGCTCGACAGATCATAATGCTGGAAAATACAAATCGGGTGTCAATATGCTGAAACATTGATATATAGCATCGGGAGGTCGGTCTTACACCCCAGGCGAACCACAACAAATTCCTACTGCCATATGCATGCATAGAATATGACAACACCAATATATAAATCAGGGTGTCAATATGCGAAGTCATCACTAGATAGCTGTCGGAAGGTGGGTCTTACGTCCCACGCGAACTACAACAACTCTCTACTGTCACATGCATATGCAGGATAAGACACCACACTGATCATGTAAATGCTGGCCAGTATCCAGAACAGAAATCCATAGAAACATCTCACATCTATATACTAAACGGCACCTCGCAGAAATTCTACATCCGCGGAAAGCCATACTGCACCTCGCGGGGTCTTACTATGCCCGGCGGCAAGCAGAATATAAGTCGTAGGACCGGCCGATCCTACGCCTAGGGCCGTGTCCCCCCTAGGAAGGGACGTGTTGCCCAAGGTGACAAGCCAAGAGGGGGGGGGGTGAATTGGTTTCTTCTAAATTTTGGTGCTTTAAACGTTTTCTTAATTAAGTGCGGTGGATGCTTTCTTAAACTATTTGAATGATTTAAACTAGTGCAAAGATAGAAGATGATGCAAGAATAAACGTAAGCACAAGCATAACACAAACACAACAATATATAGTGGTTCGGTGCTCTCCTTAGCACCTACGTCCACTCCCCAAGCGTCCCCTTGGGAATTCACTATAATCCCGCGGATTACAGTTGGATTGTTTTCCGGGCTCACAATCCAAAAACCTTTACACTTTGGTTTTCCGGGTTCACCAAAAACCTATGTTGGTTTTACGGGATCACCAACGAACCTATACAATTGGTTTTCCGGGTTCACCAATCAACCTATGTTGGTTTTACGGGCTCACCAACGAACCTTTGTTGGTTTTACGGGCTCACCAACGAACCTTTACAATTGGTTTTCCGGGTTCACCAATCAACCTATTCCGTTGGTTTTGCGGGCTAACCAACCAACCTTTACAAAGTGTTTAACAAATGAAAAGAAAAGATTCAAACTCCTAAATGAGCATATGAAACAATATAAGCTACATAGAAGAGTTAGAAAGTATTTATCGCTTTGAAGTGGCTTTGCTCTTCTTTGTTAAGGATGCTTCACTCTTCAAGGGAGGATGGAGCTCTTAATGCCTCTTTGAATATGCTCAATCCCTTTCTTTGATTCTTGAATGAAGCACTTAGATGAAGCTTGCCTTGCTAGGGTTCTCTCTTGAATGCACTTGATGTATTTTTCCAAAAGCTTGCTTCCTCTGATGAATACTCCCTCTTAAATACTTCTCCAACCTTCAAATAGTCCTTTCTGACCGTTGGATTGAAGAAACTAGCCGTTTATAGCCGTTGGGAGTCCAAAAAGCATTTCTGCATAACTAGCCGTTATGTTCAGCCCGTGTTTGGGTCGGCTCAACCTGTCCTTGGGTCGACCCAACCTTCACTTGGGTCGACTCAAACATTCCTTGGGTCGACCCTCTCAGAAACCACAGAAACCTCAATTTCAGCCTTCCTTCCCATGGGTCGACCCAACCATTCTTTGGGTCGACTCAAAGTTCACTTGGGTCGACTCAACTTCTTCTTGGGTCGACCCTCTCAGTAATTCCAGAGAACCATTTTCTGTCTGTCTTTCTGTCTTGCCTTTGGGTCGACCCTCTCAGTGTTTGGGTCGACTCAAGATTGGGTCGACTCAACCACTGTGTGGGTCGACCCTCTCAGTAAATCCAGAGAGCATTCTTCTGTTGTGTTTTGAGGTTCTTTGGAGGTTGGGTCGACTCATGCTTACCTTGGGTCGACCCAACTCACTATTCATTTGTGCCATTTTTGCAGGAGTGTGCCAGATGACTTCTTGATGTGCCGGGGTCGACCCAATCAACCTATGGGTCGACTCAAACCACACTTTGCTGCATTCTCAAGGTTAGATTCATCCAAATGAACAAGGCCATTTATCCATTTTCAATTAAACAAATATACTGAGAGTAATGAACTTATAAATGAAGTATCAATTTAACTTATAGCATGCTCTAGATAATTGCTTGTTAATCATCAAAATAACACTATCATCCTCAATCTCCCCCTTTTTGATGATTACAAAATAAAGAGTATAAGCCTATTGATATTTGTCTTTAAAATTAGTTTATAAAAGGGATTAAACTGCTGAATTTCAGCTTTTCATATATACTTGTGAAATCTCCCCCTATATCATTTAAATGTTGCCAATTTGACTCTTTGAATTGCTCCCCCTTTCATTTATAATTCATTAGCGATGAAACTTCAAAAATTTGAGATAATATGAGTTTCAGGCTATGTATCGGGGTGCGAGAGGTGCGTGCCAAATTCTGAATTTATGTGTGCCAAATTCTGAAATTTGATATAAATTTTTGAGTTGATCATTTTCATTGTTGCAAATTGCTCCCCCTTGGATGTATATGCTTTCCTATATGATTTTCAATTTGTTTTACAAATTATGTCTCTTTCTTTCTTTACTTCTCCTCTTATTACTCTTTCTTTACTTCTCCCCCTTTTTGTTACTCTATTTACTCTAAAGATATCTTTACTTCTCCCCTATTACTCTTTCTTTACTTCTCCCCCTTTTTGTTATCATCAAATAGGTACATGGGAAAAGATGCAATAAATACCAAACTTCAAACTTCATTGATCAAAATAGGAACATTTTAGTATATCAAAAGCAAAAGCAAATACAATATTCCTCAATCAAAGTTTAAAGATGCATGATAACCACCAAATACATATGAGAACTAGATACATATCCTAGTCTCTAAACAAGATCGTGAGACTCTCCCGGATCGCTTGGCTACGGCTCTCTCGGGTCCCATTTCTCCAAGATCTTGAAGTAATCTACTGTTTGGAGATGATTGGAGAAGATTTGAGAGTGGAAAATAAGGTTTTCGGAAGAGGACAAAGGGTAAACAGTGCCCTAGATAGCTCACGGGTCCCCCTTTTAACAGTGGGATCCCGACGTTGGGTCGACTCAAGAAACTTCTTGGGTCGACTCAACGTTGGGTCGATCCTATTCTGGGTTGGGTTGACCCAAGTGCAGAATTTTTCTTTTCTCTTTCTTTTTGCTTCTAAAAATTTTCCTTGCTTCCAATCCTTATAAATTCTTTCTGGGACAATGATACATGAGTAAGGAATCTATAGATAACAAGTTTGACTCATGTTTCATGGATTTTTAGAAATTGGAGGAATGTATCATGAGACTACTTGCTCCCTTTTATATTTCTTCAATAAAAAGGATCACATATACCCAATTCTCTCCTTAGCGTGCAGAATCTATCTTCACTCAAGGGTTTTGTGAATATGTCGGCTAATTGTTTTTCAGTACATATATGCTCAATACATATGTTTCCATTTTGCACACGATCCCTAATAAAATGATATCTTATTTCTATATGTTTGGCTTTAGGAATGAGATATTAAGGATGTAAGCCAGAAGTGATCTCTAAATGTAGATTCCAAAGATATTTTTCAAATCAAGTGTAGATGGAATCTTTTTCAAGTTATTTCAAGGAGTATCAAGAATAATATTCAAAGAAGACACGAATGAAAACTCAACATCTTTATATATATATATATATATTAAGTATATAACAAGATGAGAGCAATCTAATTAATTTTCAGAGTATAGTATAAGAGCAAATAAAGATCAAAACTTATATACTCGAAAAACATAAGATTATGTTGAATCCTTAATTCTTAATGACTTCAAAGTTCTTTCATGATATAAAAGTATTGGGGCATATATACCAAAACATGAATTTATGCAGTGTAGGATATAAAATTCAAGGCTTTGAAAGTTCTTTTAGAGCTCTCTTAAAAACTTTCTTTTACTCCTTTAAAGATCATAGCATCAAAATCAATTAAAATGAATTGGCTCAGGATTGAAACACCAAAGTGCAAGCCAATAAGAACTCATAAGTAGATTCCAAGATAAATTTTCAAAACTAAGACAGATGGAATCCTTTTCAATTAAATTTTCAGAAATAAATGATTTACCGATGAATACAGATGAAAATCCAACTTTCAAAAGATATTCA
Organism: Phoenix dactylifera; assembly: GCF_009389715.1. Taxonomy (NCBI): domain Eukaryota; kingdom Viridiplantae; phylum Streptophyta; class Magnoliopsida; order Arecales; family Arecaceae; genus Phoenix; species Phoenix dactylifera. The sequence continues at coordinate 240,529 of NW_024067726.1, read as the reverse complement.
ATGAGGCACAAAGTTCAATACCACTTTACATTTAGTATTCTTTCTCTCATCTTTAGTTGTGAATTTATACGATTAAGTTCTATATGATCTCTCCCTCTGAAATTTTCTTTCTCTTAATCTTTGAGAAAATGTACTGAAATATTAATCAGAAAATGATTCATTTAAAGCTCAAATTCTTTCAAAAGCATTTACATTTTCTTTCTTTTAAGAATCGTTTGAGTGAGCTGAAATATTTCTAGACTTAAGATCATTCACTCTTTTAATAATATATATATACATATATATTTTGATGGAAGTCTTTAATAATGTAGGAGAGAAAAAACATATAGATGATCATTGAAGTATATATATTTATAGAACTCAATTTCTTAATCAAGGTTTTTCAGCAATGTATATATGAAGCACAATAAATCTTTTCAATATCAAAAAAAATATTTGTTTGCAATCAAGATCATCGAAAGACACATCATTCAGACTAATATTAGTACACTTTGAAGATAAGAAATGATATGTTTCAGATGCGTATCGGGGCAAGCAATCAACGCATCAGAATTATTCTATTTTTCTTAAGCTGTAGTTTTATCTAGAAATTCATATTGAGTTTAAGCTTTTATACAAAATCAGATTCTGAATTTTATAAAGATTCTCAAGGAGACTTTCAAGGTTGTAATTTGAGATATGTATCTTCTCATTTGTTGCTCATCTTAAACTATTAAGATTGAAAACACATATTTCAAACATATAAGAGCATATTCAGAATATTTGTATTTATGTTGAGTTTTGGTATGAATTATATACCAAAGTTAGGCAAGTTGAAGGATAAAACAAAATCAATTCATTTTGCCTAAATAGAGATATCCTTCTCTTCTCCTTTTTACAAGTTTATTCAACTTTCAGATTTTAAAGATGATTGGAGCATTACAAAATATTGAGAACCCATAATTCAAGACATCATGCCATATGCAAAATATATTATATGTTAAGTTATGCATTAAAATATTAAGAGCAAGCATGTCAATGATCAAAATCAATTCTTTTCAAATAAACTCCTCCTATTTAAATATAATCTTGCACTGATTTCATCCTTAAAGTATGTTTTCAAGTGATTAAAAATTTGACTTGATTCTTCTTATATACTTCCATTTTTACCTTCTTATGCTCTATACTCTATTTGCTCCCTATCCGCGAAGGTGCAAAACCAACCGTCTCTCTTTAAGCCTTGCCCGCTGCTTTTATATGTATGGAATATAGGTAGGCACTAAATAAGATCTGGAGTTGGAAGGGGCACGAGGTACTACCACTAGCCTCCCTCTTGTGCCGTCCCTAATATACCCTACACCGAATAGTTGGGTCAAATAGTGCTGGGTACTACCACTAGCCTCCCCATTGGCACCATCCCTATGATGAGCAATATAGAAATGTTAAAATATTCACTTCAAACTCTCCCTGGTTAAGTGTAATTAATTACAGATTTTATCCCTTTCACTAGTCTCACAAATGTGCCGAATTTATTATGCTTGTTTTGCTTTTCCTTAAGATTGAAGTATTTGCCTTTACTTAGATTTTACTTCTCTTGAATAATATCCATTTTCTTTTCTTTATCTCTCTCTCTTTTTATTATTCTCAAGTAATTTACATGAAAGAGCAGAATAAAGAAATAATCTTATATGCTGCATATAAATGAATATCATGCAAACATCATTTTCATTATGCCCAATGATTCATAGCTTATCACAAGTTATTTTGAATTAGAGATTTGAGGCATAAACTTGTGTATTTCATGGTTATGCATTATATAAAAAAATAAACTTCAATTTAATCACACCATGAAACAATCATCACTAGCATGAGAATGAAGCATGATATCAAGATGATCAGCAATTAAAGGTTTAATCATGCTACCATATAATTTCAAACTATTGATTTTGCTCAACTAACTTACAAGAGAAGAGTTTAGATTACCAGTGCATTTAGCATTCTTCAAGCCAAATACCTTTTAGATTCTTTATACCCTTGGCTGAAGAAAATCTCTCTTTTTTTTTTTTGTTTGCAAGGGAATGTTTATTGTATCTTTCATCGAGGTGTCCTTCAAGTTGAAATTTCTTGCTCATAAATCCTGTATCATTAATAAAATCTTTTTCTTTCTTGAAGGAAAGTCATTAGTTTCTTCAAGATACAAAACATTCATACAATATATTTCTTAGCTAGATGACTCAACATAAGATATGACAATAATTGAATATTAAGTCACTTTACTCAAGAGATTGTCTAAATATAAGCAAGCACAAGTCACTTGAACTAAAGAGATAACTTAATTAAGTAAAATGGTTCAAGGACAAGCATGTGAGGCAATAGAAGGATTCATCAAGGTCAAAAATTTTTTTTTTTTTATTTTCAGAATTAATTTAGCTTAGATTCTATTTGCTTAAGATAATTATCAATAAGATATACAAGTTGAGTTTTAATCAAATTATCTTAAATAATTGTTTCTATCAAAATTCAGATTTTTTACATAGAATCAAAGTGATAAACTATATTCTCAATAAAAGATCTAGTTTTAATAAGAATAATATAAATTGATCTTTCTACAACTAGTATCTTTTCATTGAATATTCTATATGCATTGCTTAAAGAGTAATATCCAAAGAAATACTTGTTTTATCAGATTTGGCATATATTTCATTCTTGAGAACATAATATGTATAACTGAAAAACATGAAGGTATGCAACATTTGATTTTCTGTTTTTCATGAGTTCACATGGGGTTTTCTTTAAAAATAGATTTAATAGAAACCTTATAATATGACAAGCTGTGATGATAGTATTAATCAACTGCAATCACAAAGCATTGTCCTTACACAACAAAGGTTCTATTTTTATATTTTTATAACCCCTATATGCAATAGTGTTCTTGGTGCAAGCACAATTGTATTCAATACCATTTTCTGTACAAAACTTATCAACAAATTGGTTTTCAAAGCTGTGCCATGAATTTTCACAGTTTGCAAACCTTTTTCATTTGAAACCTTTTGTAAGTTTGTGCCAAAGCAGAAAATATTTCAATTTAAGTGCCAAGAATAAAACCAACATTAGTTTTGAGAAATCATCCATAATTACAAAATTAGAGAGCTTATCTCCTAGGTTCATAATCCTAGAGATCCAAATAAGTTCTTATGGAGAATTTCCAACGGCTAAAAGGTGGAAACAATGTTTTCAAATTTAGAAATGATTCTAGTTTATTTTTCTAGATGACATACATAGCAAACTTTGACCTTGCAAAAATTAATCTAAGTGAACCAATGACAAGGTCTTTTGAGATTAAGTCCATACTAGTATGAGTTGATTTTATATGCCAAAACTAGACTCTTTAATCTTGGTATTCTTAATACATATAAAAAAAAAGATATACCAAGTCGACATTCTTATGTTTATGATCAATAAAGGATAATGCCATGGATAAGAACTCTCAATCAAGCATATAGATAATTCAAAGAGTTATTCTAAGAGTATTGATTAAGCAAATTATCCATCAATAACTGAAGCATAATATAGGAAGATGGAGTGATTTGGATATATTTTCATTTCATACCAAAAGTATCACCTATATCACAGAAATGATTAATACTAGCTACAATTTCAATATGAGAGGATGCAAGGATTACTAATTTCATTATTTCTTCCATTTTGGTCACTCTTCTTAATTATATTTTAAGTTCTATTCTTTAACACGTGTCTAGAACACCCAATTTCTAAATTAGCATCTTTTGTTGGAGCCTTGAGTGCTAGACACACCTACAGAAAATATTCAGATTTTCAACTTAGGAACCCAAGCTCTTTTGGGTCCTTGTAGGTTAGCTATTATTGTTCCTTTTGGAATCCATATTTTCTTAATGGCTATTTTGTCCATAGACTTGCAGATTTTAGGATTATAAGGAATGTATTTCTGCATACTCTTGTTAAATTTAACATCAGTAGTAGATAAACTTACAATTTTCTGTTTTTGCCTATTAGGTTCATCAAATTTGTAATGTATAGATTTAGAAACAACAGAAGAGATTTTGCTTAGCTTTTGTTCCTGTTTATCAACATTATAAGAATCTGTTTTAAAATAATTAGAAACTATTTTAACAAATATATTCTTGAAAGATTTTTGGGTGTACCAAGGTTGATATCCCAATCCAACTTTATCAAATTCAGCTATTTGATTATTTATCATTAGGTTTAATTTTTCAGAGCTGAAAGTAAATCTTTCAACAACAGGTTTCGATTTGTCAACTTCTTTAGTTAATCTTCTATTATCTTCTGAAAGCAATTCATTATATTTCTTAAGTTTATCATAGCTTTCAGTGAGAAGTTGGTTTTTCTGATTTAGTTCTTTATTTTTCTCAATTAAGATTTTAGTTTCATTAGTATGTTTCTTAATTAATGTTTCATAATAATTAGACAATTTCAGTTTTTCATTTACTAGGATTTTCTTTTCATTCGTCAGGTTCTTATTTTTACAAATGAGTTTCTTATGTTCTTTCATTAGATCAAGAAATGCATCATGTAACTTATCACGTGTAAAATCATTTTCAATTTTATCATATACTTCATATTCAGAAGAGGAGACACTTTGTGTTTCAATACATACCTCGTCCTTGTGTGCCACAAGACTTAGGTTCTCAATTTCAGCTTGCCTCTCATCTTCTTCAGAGCTAATTTCAGATTCACTAAAAATGTTAGTACTTTCATATTTAGCCTCTAGCATATTCCATATGTCTTTAGCAGTTATGCAAGAGGATATGCAATTAAACTCATTCTCATCTAATGCACAATATAACAGCTTCATGGCTTTTGAATTTTGTTGAGCCATTTTCTTATCATGATTAGTACTTGTGTGTAGCCCATTGACTATGATACTCCATAAATCGTAGTCATGTGCTTGAATGAAAATGCGCATGCGTGCTTTCCAATATATGTAGTTTATACCATCAAATAGTGGAGGTCTATCAATTAATTGTCCCTCACTCATAGAACATCCCACTTGGGTTGTCATGATCTTTAACTCTTGATTGTGAGATCAATAAGTACTATTAGAGCACCTAGCTCTGATACCACTTATTGCCCAAGGTGACAAGCCAAGAGGGGGGGGTGAATTGGTTTCTTCTAAATTTTGGTGCTTTAAACGTTTTCTTAATTAAGTGCGGTGGATGCTTTCTTAAACTATTTGAATGATTTAAACTAGTGCAAAGATAGAGGATGATGCAAGAATAAACGTAAGCACAAGCATAACACAAACACAACAATATATAGTGGTTCGGTGCTCTCCTTAGCACCTACGTCCACTCCCCAAGCGTCCCCTTGGGAATTCACTATAATCCCGCGGATTACAGTTGGATTGTTTTCCGGGCTCACAATCCAAAAACCTTTACACTTTGGTTTTCCGGGTTCACCAAAAACCTATGTTGGTTTTACGGGATCACCAACGAACCTATACAATTGGTTTTACGGGTTCACCAATCAACCTATGTTGGTTTTACGGGCTCACCAACGAACCTTTGTTGGTTTTACGGGCTCACCAACGAACCTTTACAATTGGTTTTCCGGGTTCACCAATCAACCTATTCCGTTGGTTTTGCGGGCTAACCAACCAACCTTTACAAAGTGTTTAACAAATGAAAAGAAAAGATTCAAACTCCTAAATGAGCATATGAAACAATATAAGCTACAAAGAAGAGTTAGAAAGTATTTATCGCTTTGAAGTGGCTTTGCTCTTCTTTGTCAAGGATGCTTCACTCTTCAAGGGAGGATGGAGCTCTTGATGCCTCTTTGAATATGCTCAATCCCTTTCTTTGATTCTTGAATGAAGCACTTGGATGAAGCTTGCCTTGCTAGGGTTCTCTCTTGAATGCACTTGATGTATTTTTCCAAAAGCTTGCTTCCTCTGATGAATACTCCCTCTTAAATACTTCTCCAACCTCCAAATAGTCCTTTCTGACCGTTGGATTGAAGAAACTAGCCGTTTATAGCCGTTGGGAGTCCAAAAAGCATTTCTGCATAACTAGCCGTTATGTTCAGCCCGTGTTTGGGTCGGCTCAACCTGTACTTGGGTCGACCCAACCTTCACTTGGGTCGACTCAAACATTCCTTGGGTCGACCCTCTCAGAAACCACAGAAACCTCAATTTCAGCCTTCCTTCCCATGGGTCGACCCAACCATTCTTTGGGTCGACTCAAAGTTCACTTGGGTCGACTCAACTTCTTCTTGGGTCGACCCTCTCAGTAATTCCAGAGAACCATTTTCTGTCTGTCTTTCTGTCTTGCCTTTGGGTTGACCCTCTCAGTGTTTGGGTCGACTCAAGATTGGGTCGACTCAACCACTGTGTGGGTCGACCCTCTCAGTAAATCCAGAGAGCATTCTTCTGTTGTGTTTTGAGGTTCTTTGGAGGTTGGGTCGACTCATGCTTACCTTGGGTCGACCCAACTCACTGTTCATTTGTGCCATTTTTGCAGGAGTGTGCCAGATGACTTCTTGATGTGCCGGGGTCGACCCAATCAACCTATGGGTCGACTCAAACCACACTTTGCTGCATTCTCAAGGTTAGATTCATCCAAATGAACAAGGTCATTTATCCATTTTCAATTAAACAAATATACTGAGAGTAATGAACTTATAAATGAAGTATCAATTTAACTTATAGCATGCTCTAGATAATTGCTTGTTAATCATCAAAATAATACTATCATCCTCAGGACGGGCTCCGCCCACCCAGAAGGCTACTATGTGCACACAGGCCGATGTCTAACCCCATCGACCATAGGTGTCCTGTAGATATTGCCAAGCCATGCATAATGCCATAATGCACCCTCCCAATACTCTACTAAAAAGGAGCATAATCAAGACTACCACTCACTCGACTCCGACCCAATCATAACCTAACATCAGGGTTGGGAGTGAGGGATCAAGGGAGTGCAATGCAACTCAATATACCACAAAAAAGGGCTCTACAAGTCTTTGAAATAGAGAAAATGAAATCAATTTACAAAAAAATTCATTTCACAACTCGGAACCAATTTAACTACTCATAAAGGAGTATAATCAAGACTACCACTCACAAGTCTTTGAAATAGAGGAAATGAAATCAATTTATAAAAGAAGTCATTTCACAATTTGGATCCAATTTAATTACTCATCTACCCCTCGTAATTCCTCTCAATGTTCCTTCAAATGCATGTACAGAATAATCAAGCATGGAGAACAAAATATAGAGGAATCCATCACAACAATTAATCAATAAGCTCAGGTGGAATCAAGTCACACTTGACAACATTCATGAAAATGAATAAGGAATGTGCTCATGATGCAAAGTACATAACTTCTACTCACCTGCCGATCCGGTATAGCCTCGATACGCCTCCCAAGCTTTATGGTAGGCAGTAGGGGGCTTCTTCTTCTTGCTCCCTAACTTCTTGCCTAGCTGAAATATACATTAATCATGCTCTTAGTTTTGTATCAACGGCTTATTATCTATGTATCAATCATAACATGGAAGGCTTTAGTTGACTCAACTCCCCCCTTCCCTAAATCTTTTTTTTTCTTTTTTTTTTATTTTTTTTATTAATTAACTCGTTATATATGTGTATTAGGGACTCCCTTGCATGAGTACAAGGTCTCCCTTAGCCTAATCTAGGCTTAATACCCTATTATGGCATGAAATTTCTTATTTCCCACCCGGATGAACACTGACCCGGACCGATAGCGGGTTACTTCATCCCGATTTTGGTCCACTTTCCAAACTCCAAATTTTATGAAATTTTTACCTAACATTCTACACTCATGGGGGATTCCAAAGAGATAAGATGCATTGCTATCGGAGGCCGATTGATCCCCAAAATAATTCGCCGAAGTTGGAACTTCGACACAGTTTTTTCGTAATCTCGGAAAAACTTGTCAAAATCCAATTCTTCCTCTTTTAACCACTTCTACAACCCTTATCCCACACCTCTAGACTACATCCACCCTTTGTATAGCCTAATTTCATCAAAACACTAGGTAGGGATGGGTATTTACCTTTTTCTCTTCGAAAATCGAGGTTTTTGCGTAGAGGGGAAGGAGACCTACGCCTTTCCCTTCAGCTGGCAGCGCAACCGGGACTCCCCTCCACCTCGAATCCCATTCCTCTTTCTTCTCTTTCTTCTTCTTCTTCTTCTCTTCTTTTTTTTTCTTCTCTCTGTGTTTCCACCACCTGAGACTCCCCCTCTCCTCTCTGTTTCATTCCACGTCTGAGCCACCAACCCATGAATTAAGTCATATCAAGCACTATTCACCCTTTGTTTAATATTATTAAATTTTCATTTTGCCCCTAACACTTAAACATATCTACTGTTATGCTATTAACTTTTGATTCCTTCCGATTTTACCCTTACCACTTCAACGCATCTACAACCATGCTATTATCTTTTGATTCCTTCCAATTTTACTCCTTATATCAATTTTAAAGGACTATTCTATCCTTTCTTTTTATATATATATAAAAATTTTTTTGGGGTTATTACATCTTTCCTCTGAGAGTCGACTCTGGCATGATTAGGAGTCGACTCGCCAAATGTTGGAGTCGACTCGCATCCTTCTAGAGTCGACTCGGTAACAGGATCTAGAAAACACCTCTATGTCTTTCTATCTGTTACTCCTTGGAGTCGACTCGGATCTGTAGAGAGTCGACTCGTCAAGCATCGGAGTCGACTCGAAACCTTCTGGAGTCGACTCGCTAACAGGGTCTGAAAACTATCTTTCTATCTTTCTTTCTGTTCTCAGTCGGAGTCGACTCGTAGAGTATCGGAGTCGACTCGATCTGGTGCCAAAAACTCTGAACCATTTGGAGTTGACTCGTAATCTTCCGGAGTCGACTCGAGAATCAGCCCTTGGTTCATATAGGGTTCAATACTTGTTCAATTTATTTTGAACCAAAGCTTGAGGCACTTAATTGAAAATATACAAATATGTGCCTGAAATACTAGATTGAATTCATTAGTATAACATAAGATATACTCAAATGCTTTGAGCTCATCAAAATCAAATAGAGGTTTAATCAATCACTTCACATAATCATTAATAATAAAATTAACTAATTAACGTTGTATTTGTGTTTGAGTGCAAGTAATCCAAGAGACCCAATAACATTGGGTTTGAGCCCAATGCCCGACAGCCCGAGCTCAAGTCAAGCCAGCATTCCAGCACGTCCCAATCATCCACGCCATCAGCGACGTCCCAAGGAGCTCGCGATCAGCCCAGACGCGTCTCCAGCTCCCAGTCCACCCTTACAACACCAACTTGATTGTGCCAGGCCGTCCGCATCTTCAGCGCGTCCCCACCACGCCTCACAGCCATCCAGCCAATTTCCCAATCCTCCACACCATCAACGCAATCGAAGCAACGTCCCACGATCAGCAGCCATCCGTTTCTTCTCTTCCGAGTTCCAGCTCCTTCTCGTGAAGCCAGCAGCGGTCCCACAGCGCCTCTTCTCCCGTCCGTATGCATCCGCACCAAATTTCTTCCGTGATCCCAGCACCTTACAGCCGCTCCAGCCGTCCGCATCTCTCCCAGATTTCCTTTCATTCCAGCGCGTCCCTACCGCATCTCATCCTGCCTCTGCTTCCGCCCATGATGCATCCAAGGATCCAGCCATTCGAGACGTCCTCCCTTCCCGAATCCACGCTCCCAACTCATCCCATGATTCAACCATCCGTGAATCACCCCCTCCACGGATCAAGCTTCCGCGTCCAAGGATTCCAGCTTCCCGATTCACTCCAGCCGTGACCCAAGCACCGCATCCGTGATCGGCTCCTCCCAGCGATCCCACGGCGTCCTCCCTTCGATCCCGCAGCATCCCCAGCCTCCCGCGCCCGATTTCAGCACTCGTCCATGATCGGCCGTTCAGCATCGCATCCGAGCCGCATCGAAATCCCAGCACCTTTCGGATGGGCGCCCGTCTGCAGCTCCTCCCCTTTTTCGTGTCCAAGATCCCGTGATGCATCCAGAGATCCAACCGTCCCAGCCTCCTCTAGCCGTCCACGTGTGTCTCGCATTCATCTTCTGCATCCCGGACGACCCCCTTCTCCATGATTCCAGCATCCCGGGGCCAGCTTGTGCTTCCGTTACCCCTCCATCAGGGGATCCATTGGCTGTTCAAAGAGGTGGGGGAGATCTATAAAAGAGGAGGAGAAGAGGAGGGAAAGGGAGCTCTACTTTGGAAAAGAAGGAGGAGGCCATCGGCTGGGAGAAGTGTTCGGTTGGGCCAAAGAACAGAGGAAGCTCTGTTTTGGGGAAGAAAAGAAAAAAAAAGAGAGAGTATTTTATTTGTTTTGGTTTGAGTTTTTTTGAGAGCAATATTTTTTTTTTAGTTTGAATTTTGATTGAAAGTCTTATGTTGAGAGGTTTTGTTGTAAGTTTTAATTTTAGATAGTTTTATTTTGGTGGAGAGTTTTACTTTTAAGAATTTGTATTTATGCTGCAATTTTAATTTCCTTTATGTAATACATTAAATCTCCCTTTATGCAATTTATGTTCGCTTCAATCTTCTTAGTTTCATCCATTTTAATTTATGCCAAAGCTCTTCTTTGATTAATTAAATATATAAATGCTTTTCGAATCTAAGTATATGTCTTTTAGTTCATTTCAATTAGAAAACATTTCCTGGTAGGCGAGAGAATAATTCAACATCCCCGACATAATGTTTTTCTTTTGTTATTCAAAAATTGATTTTGAATCCGAGTGAATATTTTAATTTTTATGCAACTCCAATCGCCTCCCTGTGGATCGACCTCTTACGACCATTATTCTTCGAGTAGAAAAGGTAAGAGTAAAACTAATTTAAACTTTGTTTGTCGGTTTTAACAATGATCTGTTTAGCGTATTTTTAGATAAACAAGAAGTCGACAACAAAATTTTGGCGCCGTTGCCGGAGAGGCAAATCGAGAAGCAAGAACGATCACGAAGATCAAATCAAATTTTGGACGTCCGGAGTGAATGCACCCTGGTAGTAAGTTTTTTTTTTATTTCTACTAATTTCTCTTGTTTTGTTTATTTTTAGTTAATAATTTTGTAGTTATTAAATTCTAAAATTTGAAATTCGGAAGTTAAAATTTTTAAAAAAAAGTGAATTTTTTTTTAAAATTCAAAAAAAAATAAAAATTGAAAAAAAAATTCAAAATTCTAAAATTTAAAAATTTAAATTCAAAATTTAAATTTTGAATTCAAAATTTAATTTTTTAAAAAAAAGTTAAAAAAATAATTAAATTAAAAAATTAAAAAATTATTATTATTGCTAGTAATTGATAAGGTGCAATTCTCCGAGTTTATCATACCTCTATTGGGGCTTCTCACGGAGTAATCTCCAGAGTTTATTCAACGGGCATTCGAAGATTGACTGACGCATAAGGATTAGTTTTAGTTTACATTCAAGTTATTCATATATAAAAATTTAAATAAAAAAACATAAAATTAAAGAAAAATAAAAATAAATATAAATAAATAAATAAATTTTGCTTGCTCATTTAATCAATACAACCTAATGACATTTCATAAACTTTTTAAAAAAATTATTGAATATTTGCTTCATTTAGTATTAAGCATTTGCATAAAATAATTTAAGGGCAAAACCCATTAAAAAGATAAAGTTGGAAAGTCATTACCTGTCCTTAGCCCAAAAATTACCACCTTGCATATCCTAAGCCAAATTAAATTAAAATCAATTAGACGTTGGCCTTAGGGTTTTCGAGCTCAATTAGGCTCTTGGAAATAAGTGGCTGAAAGCCACTCCAGTGAGAATTTAGTAATTGATGATGTCTAAAAAAGTTTTACAATAGTAAAAATTGTTACGGATATTATGGTATCGGTGTATCCCTTCTGGCACCACCGCACACCCCGAAACTTTTCTGGTCACTGGTTATTGGATCACTTTACTGATAAGCTCAAGCTTAATCTAAAAGGGAGATTAGGAGCTGTCTAATCTAGAAAAGAATTTCAGAAATTATTTAACGTGATAAATCTCTGTGCAACTAGATTAAAAGCTACTAAACCTTCTTTAATCTCAAGATTAAAGAGCCAATCCATTTTGTGGTGTTGATTGTGGTCATCTTGGTCTAGCCCTTCTTCTTCTCTCTTAGGATTTCGTTCATTTTAGGAGTCAAATCTAATGAATTGTTGATAATGCATGCATGGTAGAAGGTCATTAAGGGGTAAGTTAACACCATTTGATCCTGAGATTGACGGAACATTTCATCACAAACAGTGAATTGTAAGCCAACCATCAATCTCTACAATGGGTGAACATAATAGAACTTTGAATGAGTTGTTCGCACCCGCATCCGCTAGTCCCCCTACTTGCATAGTATTACCAATTAATAATGCAGCCCAATTTGAAATTCGGGCTGCGACAATAAACATGTTACCCAAATTTTATGGGTTTGAGAGTGAACAACCATATATTCATCTAAACAATTTTTTGACAATCTATCAAACGTTTAGAAATCAAAACTTAGATGAAGAGGGTATTAAATTAAGGTTGTTTCCCATGACTTTAGAGGATCGTGCTGCTGCATGGCTGTATTCTCTAGCTTCAAATTCCATCACATCATGGGAACAACTATCTAGGTAGTTCATGGCTAAGTTCTTCCCATGGTAAAGACTGAAAAAATTAAGGATGCCATCAGAACTTTTAGAGAAAAATCTGAGGAAGAATTTTTCCAACTTTGGAAAAGATTCCATGATCTGTTGGTCAAATGCCCACACCATGGGCTTGATAAGGCTGATCTGGTCCACTTCTTTTATAAAGGACTACCTCCGGTACATAGAAATATGATCGAGTTCATGCACAAGGGTAGGTTTATGAACCAAACCCCGGATCAAGCCAATGAATTTCTTGTTGACTTAGCCGAGAACGCCCAAAATTGGAGTAGCTATGGTGAGGAAGTAAATAGAGACGAGTTCGGATCTAGAAAATTAGGTAATTATGAAAAGAAAGCAGACCCAGATCTCAAAAATATCATGTCCAATCTGGTGACTGGAATGAACAACTTAAGTAAAAAGTTTGATGCTTTCACTGTTTCCACTAACTCGAGTTCATATAAAGAGTTAAATCCCATCATGAAAGTGGATCATGAGTCACATAGTTTATGTGTCTTGTGTAACAGTCTGGAACATCTAGTAGAGTGCTGCCCTAATCTGCCCACCAGAAAGGCCAAGCAAGCAAATGCTCTAAATTCATATAGTGCCTTCAAGAAGCCCACTCCCAATTCATTCAGCCCAGTCTACCACCCTGATAATAGGTTCCACCCGAACTTCTCATACAGGCAGACTGAACCTATTCAGCTGTTAGAAACCCGCCCATGCCGCAGAAAAATTTCAAAAATTTCAGATGCAGCGGAAGAGGCATACGCGGGATCGACCGTTCATCGCATGAACGTTGTTTAAAACCGTTCGTAGATAGATAAGGATTAAAAACTTTTAAAAACATTAGAAGATCATGATGCAAAAATAAAATTGTTCTCCCAAGTGCAGGAGAATCGCACAAGTAATATAACTCAGGAGTCCAAGGTCGATTCCTCAGAAAACGATCTATAAATTATTAGCATAATTTTTAGATGTAGTTTTCAGTTGATTTTCAAAAGTTAAAAGCAGAGGATTAATAGATAATTAAATAAAGTTCAAGAATATAGAGAAGGCTAGGGATCCGGAATCCTTCTTGACAATATTACTTCCAATAAATAAACTCGGCGATTCTTGATTAAAGATTAATATGATAGAGTAGTTCTAATCATGGAGTATACAGTCTGAAAACATGAATTCAACATCTAAGTATTTATCGTGCCGGTTACGTCTACGACAAATCAAACATCGAAACAATCCATGCATCAATATATATATAAACCATAAAAGATCTATCTAATAAATAAATATTTAAGAATTCAAAACATACCAATGGATATAAAATAATTAGAATAAACGTTTAGAGTATACTTGATGAAAGCAACATGATAAGGATTCATCCATCACCCTTTGCCAACGGAATTAGCAAGCCATTACAAACATCAGCCTCTCTCCCATTTTTCACTCTCTTTTTTTTTTCTTTTTTTTTTCTTTTCAGAAACAGAGGATGCCCTGTTTCTTCTTTTCAATGACAGGGCTCGGCTCCCCTCGTTTTCGTGTGGGATTGAAGCACCACCTCCCAGCCGACCCCTCCCCTATTTTATACAATGAAAACTTCCCCAAAAATAAGATTTCCTCACAAATTAAAATCAAAATTTCCAAACTAAAGATGCTGGAATTTTGCTGGGAGGAAGAGGTCGTCCGGGATGCCCATCTCAGCTGGCCGTGGGATGCCCGGTCGCCGGATCCGGCTGTGACGTCGGGAGAGTGCTTGGATTGCGGAAGAGGCGTGATGAGGAGCGGACGCTGGCTGAAGATGGTAACGAAAGATCAAATCATGGATCCGGGGGGTGATCTTGGGCGCTGTCTTCGGCTGAGACGAGGACTCCGGAAGAAGGAATGGGATCGCGGACGCTGTGGAAGAGGCGGACGGCACGGTCGGCTGGGTATTCTGGGATGCAGACGCGGCAACGGAAGCTTGTAGGGGATTTGATGCGGGTCCGGAAGAAGGGGATCACGAGCTCGAACGCTGTGGAGGTGATCGCAGGCGGAAGAAGGAACGGACGTGTGAACGGGTGAATCGCGAATGCTAGGATCAAGGAGGAAATTGGGCGCATGGAATGGGGATGATCACAGAAGCTGGTAGCAGGGCCTTGGACCGGACATTGATCACGGGAGAGGGAGATGCGCGGACGGCTGGTAGGCACGGGAGAAGCGGACGACGTGGAGGAGACTCGTTGATCACGGGATGATCGCTAATGTGGCCACTTTCTTCCTTTTGGATCTTCTCGGCTTGATAAAGCTAAGTCCTCGGATGTCCCATTGCGCGTTGCCTTAGGATGGCTGTCATATATCCCTCGAGTGCAAGTGTGCTTGATGAATGGTGGGTTCGATCAGACCATGACGAGGTTGGGCGTATGTGGTTTAAGTTGTGCATTTGTCTAAGCCCAATTTATACTAAATGCGCATTGTAACTTTGATTTCTGATCACCTGCACCCAATCAAAAATATAATATTAAATTAGTGATAATATCGTTATCCGTTGGCAATAATACTAATTTAAGTAGTATGTAGATCGTACTTTTGTACTCTCATCACACCCCCCAACTAGCTTATTGCTAGTCTCTAGCAATTCAGAATAAACAACAACATAAGAGTACAAAAAGTGTTGGTTGGTCCTTTGATGTTTTATTAGAACTAATTGCATAAAATTAAGATAAGTGCTCACTTTCGTAGGAATCACGATTACACTTAGCACGTGCAACAAGCCGTTAAACCCTTAGGTTACCCTAGTGGACGAGTGTTGTCTCGTGAGGGTTTTCAGGGATTTTACCCACAAACATCATGAATGATATAACATGGGATTCTAATAAAAATAAATCCTAAGCTAATACACATGTAATTAATTGATATATATTTTCAAGCATGGCAACTATCAAAGCAAGGAAAATATGATTATGTAGTGTGCATAAAGTTGCATGACTTTCTCAGAGTACTAATACCTCCACCACAACAGGGTACCACCTGAGTTTTAGGTGCACTACTCAAGTCCACAAATGTTTTCTACAATTTATTAGAACCTGATCCATCCCATTTTCAGAATATCACATGTTGTCTAAATTTGTCAAGGATGGTTCGCATGTAAAGAAAGAGCTATCAATCCCAACTAAACAACCCAGGTACACAGAAGTCCAACACAATGGAGTCAAACCAGTCATTACCACATGTCACTAAGTTCAGTCCGACCAACCCTATTCATGCTTATTTTTATTTTTAAACACATATGACGATTACAATAGTCCAACCCCATTAGGCTCTAGTACGGTCCATGTAGCGAGCTTTCAGCCAATGACCCCCGATCCAGTTGGCTCAAGACATTAGGTGAAACACCCCTCGGACTTAATTGCTCGAACCAGACTACGCCACGAGGCCAGACTTGTCATCATAAGGATTTTTTTTTTTTTGGTTATCATGCAAGAAAAGAGATGGTAGACTGAACCATATAGATATTTTTATTATATATGTGACTGCATCGTGACTATAGGTCAATCAAGGTCGGATCATAAGGCACTTAGGTGATCTAGCCAAGGTATTCAACTTCTATCTTTATGTGAAAATCAAATCATGAACCTTTTAGTACGGACAAGGATCCTCGTACTTCTTTTATAGATATGGCTTAATAAAAATGCATTAAACAAATATGAACTCCTGAGGCCTTCCTATAATCATTAAATACATGTGCGGAGATCTAATAATAGGTCTCTGATCAGTCTAGTATGCATGTATTCCTTGCCTTAATAGTTGCACAAACTCAATATGAAAATACATGTGCATTTGCTTAGAAAAGAATGCAAAAAAAAAAATTTTTTTTTTTTATAATCAAAATACTTCCCTGCCCCCAACTTAAACATTGCATTGTCCTCAATGTAATAGATACAAGAAAGCTATAATGAAAGACAATAGAGAAAATAATATTGAAGAGAAGAGGAATACCTTGAGCTGTTGATATCCAGAAAATAAAATCTACAAAACTAGAAAAATAATCCTAACTAATATACACATACCTTTGCCTTCATGCTCAGTCATAAGAAGGCTCCCCCAAGGAAAATGAGTCCTCTTCATCTGCAAAATTCTCAAGAAAAGGTTTTAACCTATGTCCATTTACCTTAAAAATTCTACCATCCCGTGGATTCTCAATCTCAACCGCCCCATGTGGAAAAACAGTTTTTATAATGTAAGGACCTGTCCATCTCGATCGCAACTTACCAGAAAACAGATGTAAGAGGGAATCATATAAAAGAACTTTTTGCAAAGGTTCAAAAGATTTTTTTTAAATTGATTTATCATGTAAGATCTTCATTCATTCTTTGCAAATTTTAGTATTGTCATAAGCATCTCTGTGAATCTCATTAAGCTCGTTCAATTGCAATTTTCTAACTAGACCGGCATTTTGTAAATCAAAATTCAATTTTCTAATTGCCCAATACGATTTATGTTCTATTTCTACAGGCAGATGACACGCTTTTCCGTAGACTAGCTGGTAGGGAGACATGCCAAGAATGGTTTTGTATGCAGTCCGATAGGCCCATAATGCATCTGATAGTTTTAAGGACCAATCTTTTCGTGATGGATTTACCGTTTTTTCTAAAATACGCTTGATTTTCCTATTGGCTAATTCTACTTGGCCACTAGTTTGCGGGTGATATGGGGTAGCAACTCTGTGGGTGACACCATACTTTTTTAATAATATCTCAAAAGGCTTATTACAAAAGTGTTTTCCACCATCACTAATTATAACCTTAGGCATCCCAAATCGTAAAAAAATATTTTCTTTTAAAAACTTCTGGACAGGTTTGTGATCATTGGTCCTACAAGCGACAGCTTCTACCCATTTGGACACATACTCGACACCGACTAAAATGTACTCATATCCAAAAGACGGTGGGAATGGGCCCATAAAATCGATACCCCAACAATCGAAAATTTCGATAATAGTAATGGGTTGAAGAGGCATCATTTGCCTACGAGTTAGACTTCCAATACGTTGACATGAATCACATGTCCTGCAGAACTCGTGGGTATCTTTGAACATAGTAGGCCAATAGAAACCACATTGCAAGACCTTTGTGGCGGTTTTCTTAGAAGCAAAGTGTCCACCACAAGCATCAGTATGGCAGAAAGAGAGTACGCTTTGTATATCATGATCCGATATGCATCGTCTAAAGATTTGATCATTGCAAAATTTAAATAAATAGGGTTCGTCATAGTAATAATTCTTTACTTCGCGCAAGAAAATTTTTCTATCTGTCGACCCCCAATGTTCTGGCATCTGGTTTGTAACAAGAAAATTTACAATATCTGCATACCATGGCATACTAGAAAGTGCAAACAACTGCTCTTTAGGGAATGAGTCCTTGATGGAAAATTGTGGCACTGAATCATGAAAAACTAGCCGTGATAAATGGTCCGCAACCACATTCTCTATTTTCTTTTTATCTTTAATAGTGATGTCAAATTCTTGGAGTAGAAGTATCCATCGTATTAAGCGTGGTTTGGCCTCTTTCTTATCCAACAAATATTTTAGTGTCGCATGGTCCGTGAAGATAACAATAGGAGCACCAAGGATATAAGAGCGAAATTTATCTAAGGCAAATACTACTGCAAGCAATTTCTCGGTGGTAGTGTAATTCATTTGAGCATCGTTTAAGATTTTGCTTGCATAGTAAATGACATATAGCTTATTATCCTTGCGTTGTCCTAGGACAGCTCCTATCGCATAGTCGCTAGCGTCGCACATAATCTCAAAAGGTAATGACCAATCAGGTGGTCGCACGATGGGTGCAGTGCTAAGCATAGACTTCAACTTTTCGAATGCCTCTTGACAGGTTTCAGTCCAATTGAACGGTGTATCAAGGGATAGGAGGTTACATAATGGTCGAGCTATGACACTAAAGTCCTTGATGAACCTCCTATAAAATCCGGCGTGACCCAAAAATGATCGAATATCTCTAACCGTCTTGGGTGCAGGTAGCTTAGCAATTAAATCGATCTTAGCTCTATCTACTTCCATGCCTTTCGATGAAACAATATGTCCTAGGATAATTCCCTTTGGTACCATGAAGTGGCATTTCTCCCAATTCAATATCAAATTCTTTTCTACACATCGAGCTAAGACTGCTTATAAATGTGACAAGCAATCATCAAATGAGTCACCAAAAATGGAGAAGTCATCCATGAACACTTCCAAAAACTTCTCGTTCATATCTTCAAAGATGCTGAGCATGCATCTTTGGAATGTTGCAGGTGCATTACACAACCCGAATGGCATTCGTTGAAAAGCAAATATGCCAAAAGGACAAGTGAAAGTAGTCTTCTCTTGATCTTCTGGTGAAATATCAATTTGATAATATCCCGAATAGCCATCGAGAAAATAATAGAAATCATGCCCTGCAACTCTCTCCAACACTTGGTCTAGGAAGGGTAGATGAAAGTGATCCTTTCGTGTGACCAAATTCAGCTTTCGATAGTCAACACATGTGCCAACTCGTCGGAACACGAGTTGGAACTAGTTCACCTTGTTCATTTTCTACCACCATCAAACCCGACTTCTTAGGAACGACTTGAGTAGGGCTTACCCACTTGCTGTCGGAAATTGGATAAATAATACCTACGTCAAGCAACTTGAGGATTTCTGCCTTAACCACATCTCTCATCGTAGGATTCAACCTTCGTTGCATGTGCCTTGTGGTTTTGGCATTGTCCTCCAAATATATCCGGTGCATACAAATTAAGGGGCTAATTTCCTTCAAGTCGGCAATAGACCACCCTAAGGCTCCTTTATGATTCTTTAGAATACCAACTAATTTTCTTTCTTGGGTATGATCAAGTCCAGACGAGATGATTACGGAAAAAGTGTCTTCGGGTCTAAGAAAAGCATACTTAAGTTCCTTTGGTAAGGGTTTCAATTCGAGCTTGGGTGCTTGCTCATGGGATGGTACTATTTTCGCCTCTCGAGGCGACAACCTCTCAAATTCTTCTACTTTTGGTCTCCACCCATTGACCATCTTGATATCTAGATTATCCACAATAGGTGTGACTGACAAATCATCATCATCGGTTCCATTAGGACACCAATCAATCAAGCCATCATCGGATGGGTCGTTAATTGCTTTAGCTAACAAATATTTTTTTGCGATGGTTTCAACCCAATCAACCTCCTTACTCTCTTCGGAATCATTGGGTTGTTTGCACACATTAAAAATGTTCAGTTCTAAGGTCATGTTACTAAAAGAAAGCTTCATGACGCCATTCCTATAATTAATCAATGCATTAGAAGTTGCAAGGGATGGACGTCCTAAAATGACCGAAATCTGAGACTGTAAGTTCAAAGCCGGATGTGTGTGCAATACAATAAAATCGACAGAAAAGTAGAACTTGTCTACTTGGACTAATACATCCTTGATAATCTTTCTTGGAATTTTAACTGACATGTCAGCTAATTGCAAAGTGACGGAGGTTGGCTTCAACTCACCTAAACCAAGTTGCTCATATACAGAATATGGCAACAAATTCACACTCGCCCCTAAATCTAACAATGCTCGCTCTATCCTAAAGTCACCTATGATGCATGAGATGGTTGGGCAACCTGGATCTTTATATTTAGGGAGAATGTTGTGCTGCAAAATAGCACTCACATTTTCAGTTAAAAATGCCTTCTTCTTAACATTTAATCGCGCTTAACAGTACACAAGTCCTTTAAAAATTTGGCATATGAGGGTACTTGTTTAATTGCATCAAGAAGAGGTATGTTGATCTTTACTTGCTTAAAAAACTTAAGAATTTCATAATTAGGTTCGAGCTTTTGCAACGGCTTTAACCGTTGTGGAAAAGGTGGAGGAAAAGGACATTCAACTTTTTCGGTAGAAGTTGGGACCTCAACTTCTTCTTTGTTCCTTTCATCGGCGTTGGGAGCATCAAAATTAGAAGTGACCTGCGGTCTCAATGGGACGGTTTGATTAATGACTTTTCCATTATGCAAAGTCATGATGCTCTTTGCATGTTCTGTATGCGAACTAGAAGGAGCCGTATTATTACTACCGTGCACTTGTGGGTTAGGTTGGGGTTGAGCTGGAAGCTTACCCTTCTCTTGGGTACTTAGGACGGTAGTCAACATTGACAATTGGTTCCTTATGTCTTCAAAATTTCGAGTATTTTGAGCATTGATATTAGCTTGACCTTGTAGAAAAGTTTGTATGGATTGCAAGGTATCCTCGATATTTGGCTTTTGAGAGGGTGGTGATGCAAAAGTAGAATGTGCAGGTGGAGGAGCTGAATGGTGTGACTGTTGAGGATGATCATTTCTCCACCTAAAATTTGGATGATTCTTCCAACCAGGGTTATAGGTATTCGAGTATGGATCGTTATAAGGCTTTTGGTAGGAGTTTATAGCATTTGCTTGATCGTGCAAGACTTCTTTGAATGCCGGTATGGTGGGACAATCTGTAGTAGTATGATCCGACATATCGCAGATACCACAACACTCGTTTCTAAGCTCTATAGTCTTGACAGGCTCAACCTTTCTAAGCTCAATTTCTTCCACCTTCCTAGTGAGGGCTGTCATTTTAGCATAAAGATCATCCTCAGTTCTGAGGTTGTAAAGGCCTCCCTGTACAGAGCTAGTAGGCTTAGGCAAAGACTTGTTGTTTCTATCCCCGTTATCCCAAAGTTGGGCAGTCTCAGCAAGGGAATCCAAATACTCCCATGCCTCATCAGGTTGCTTTTCTAAGAATCTACCATTGCACATGGTCTCTACAAACTGTTTCAACTGTGGAGATAAACCTTCATAAAAGAAGCTAATGGTTCTCTAAGTTTCGAATCCGTGATGAGGGCATGAGAGAAGAAGGTCTTTAAATCTTTTCCAACATTCATAAAATGTTTCATTATCTTTTTGTTGGAAATTGCTGATATGTCTTTTCAAAAAGTTGGTCCTTTGTGTGGGGAAGAACTTCTTTAAAAATTCTCTCTGCATATTGATGAGAGCACAAAAGTGCGATCTATACATCACTTAAATTAGTATTATTGCTAACAAATAATGATAAAATTGCCGCATTAATATTATATTTTTGTGGGGTACAGGTGATCAGAAATCAAAGCTAAAATGCACATTGGGTTCAAAAAGATGCATCACTATAGGTGACCAGCCAACCGCATGGACGACCCCAGTTGCACACTAAAAGGAGGTCAAGTTCAGCGGTCCACTTCGTCGCAGCTTCATTTTCCCTTCCCAGCATCTCGTGCGACCCAGCTTCTTCTGCATCTTAGCCCAAGCACCAGCAGTCCGTCTTCTCCGCTTGTGAAGCTATCTTGCACCCGAGTTCCAACCAATCCCAAGCGTTCAAGCCCAGCCGGTCAGCATCCTAAGAAGCATTTCATCCGCGTCCGTGACCCAGCATCCGCAACCATCCCGAGCATCTTCGCATCCCACGCGTCTCGGATTTCCTTCCTCCCAAGCTTCCACGTTCACAGAATCCCAGCATCCCCAGATCTTCAGCGGTCCACGTTCGAGCTCCTCACGAACGCATGCGTCTTCCGCCTCTTCCCGGCGATTTTCCAGCTCTTCCATTCGCAAGCGTCTCAGCCCGTATCAGCTGCGATCCAGCCGTCCCGACTTCAGCCATCTGAGATTGCATCCAGAATCCCAGCATGCCACGTCCGCGTGCAAAATCCACCGTGATCTCAGCGTATGCATCCCAGCTCTTCCGTCTTCCTCGCAGTCCACACATCTTAACATCAGCGATTCATCCGTGAAGCTTCCCATTTCCGCATCCTCCGAACCAGCATCCGATTCTTCCGGGATTCGCAATCATCCGAGTCCCAGTCAAGTATCGGCGTCCGAATCTCCCGCGCCCAACGCCTGTGATCGTTCCGTGATCCAAATCCCATGATTCCGCGTTCGGATATTTCGCAACTGGATCAGGGATCCATCGCACGAGCTATATGAGGCTTCCGCTCGGCTGGGGGGATGTTATTCCTTCCCATTCGGTGAAACAGAGGAGTAGCCCTCTGTCAAAAGAAAAAAAAAAGAAAGGGAAACAGGGCCTCCCCTGTTTCCGAAAAGAAAAAGAAAAAAAATGAAAGGGGGATTAATGTTTTCAATGAGTGGCTGATTTCTTAGGGAGGGAGATGGAGGAACCTTTGATGTATTGCTCTTTGAAGTAAACTCTAAACTTTTGCCTTCAATGAATCATATTTACTGATATATTTTTGATCCATGCATAGTTATTTCGTAGATAGCTCTTTAATGGATTATGATTATTGATATATGGATTGTTTTAGTATTTGATTCGTCGTAGACGTAGAAAGCACGATGAATGCTTAGAAATTGAGTTCATATGTTCATGAAACATATACCATGATTAGATCTATCCTACCATTCATTTTTAATCAAAAACCATAGAGTTTATTTCTTGGATGCAATATCATCAAGGAGGATTCCAGATCCCTACCATCTTTATTTCATTGAACTTTGTTTAGTTGCATATCATCTTTGTTTTTAATTTCTGAAAATCAAAACATCATCTTAATCCACGAATTTATTGAATTAATTAATCTAAAATTATATTAAATAATCTAATATATATTTCGTTTCCTGAGGATTCGACCTTGGACTCCTGAGATTTTACTACTTGTGCGATTCTCCTATACTTGGGAGATTAGTTTCGTGAGAACAATTTTATTTTCGCACCATGTTTTTGGCGCCGTTGCCGGGGAACGGCTGATTTATTAGTATATTTTTAGAGTTAATTTTTAGTTGATTTGTTAGTATTTTTCTTTTGAAAAAAAAAAATTTTGAATCTTTATTGCTGTTTTTTTTATTCCCTGCACAGTCTGCATCAAACTCTGATATCTGAGTAATTCACCGTCTGATTGGATTCAAATTTGGTCGTCAGGTGCAAGACCTGTGTTTCTGTCATTTGAACGGTCTGATTGACATTCTGATACTTTTACGACCATTATATTAATCTGAAACCTTGCTGCTGTCTGTTTTGAATTTTCTGTGTTTAAATTTTTTTTTTTTTAGAATCAGAATTTTATTATTATCATATCTCATTAACCCTTGTTGCTAGTTGAAAATTGATAAGAACTTTAAGAAAAGATCAAGGGTGATCATTAAAAGAATAAATAAATAAATAAACTCTGAAACTTTGTATGCTAGGGTGGAATAGGGACGACACCGGTCGATTAAGTCGTACAACTTTAGATCATCCCTTAGGACACATCCTTGAAATTCCTTCGCAGTATCTCACACCTTGTGAGATGGCAAATTTTTCTGATGATGTAGGAAGTCACCATGGTGATGAAGGTAGACCCCCAGTTATGACACTTCGACAATATTTACATCCCACTAGGACTAGTCAACCTTCATGCATGATTATTTCTGAAAATGTTGGACACTTTGAAATCAAACCAGGGGCAGTTGAAATTGAAAATCCACAGGATGGCACCATTTTTAAAGTAAATGGACAAAGATTAGAACCTTTTCTTGAGAATTTTGCAGATGAAAAGGACTCCTTTCCCTTGGAGGAGCCTTCTTATGACTGAGCATGACGGCCAAGGTACGTGTATATTAGTTAGAATTAAATTTTTTCTTTTATTTCTAGTTTTCTTCTTATTTTGTAGGTCTTCTTTTCTGAATATCAACAGCTCAAGGTATTCTTCTTCTCTCTATTATTTTCTCTATTGTCTCTCATATATAGTTTTCTTGCATTTTCTTTTACATTGAGGACAATGCAATGTTTAAGTTGGGGGGAGGAAAATATTTTGATCTAAAAAAAATAAAAAAAAATAAAAAAATAAATAAAAAAATAAATAAAACTTGTTTTTGCATTTGATTTATTCTATTGCTTTCTTTTCTGAGCAAATGCACATGTATTTTCATATTGAGTTTGTGCAACTATTAAGGCAAGGAACACATGCATACTATGACTGATCAGAGACCTATTATTAGATCCCCACACGTGTACTTAATGACAATAGGAAGGCCTCAGGAGTTCATATTTGTTAACTGCATTTTTGTTAGCCTTATCCAAGAAAGAAGTATGAGTATCCTTGTTCGTACCATAAGGTTCAGAATTTGGTTTTCACATAAAGATAGAGGTTGAATATCCCGACTAGATTACTTAGGTGCCTTATGATCCGACTTTGGTTGACCTATAGTCACGATGTAGTCACATATATAATAAAAATATTTATATGGTTCAGTCTACCATTTCTTTTCTTGCATAATGGTTATTAAAAAAAAAAAAACTTATGATGACAAGTCTGGCCTTGTGGCGTAGTCTGGTTCGAGTAATTAAGTCCGAGGGGTGTTTCACCTAATGTCTTGAGCCAACTGGATCGGGGGTCATTGATTGAAAGCTCGCTACATGGACCTTACTAGAGCCTAATGGGGTTGGATAGCTATAGTTGTCATTTGTATTGAAAAAAAACAAATGAAATAAAAATAAGCATGAATGAGTTGGTTAGGCTGAACCTAGTGACATGTGGTAATGGCTGGTTTGACTCCATTGTATTGGACCTCCGTGTACCCAGGTTGTTTAGTTGAGATTGATAACTCTTTCTTTACATGCGAACCATTCTTGACAGATTTAGACAACATGTGATATTCTGAAAATTTGATGGATCAAGTTCTAATAAATTGTAGAAACACTTGTGAACTTGAGTAATGCACCTAAAACTCAGGCGGTGCTCTGTTGTGGTGGAGGTATTAGTACTCTGAGAAAGTCATACAATTTGATGCACACTACACTTTTATATTTTCTTGTTTTGACAGTTGCCATGCTTGAAAATATATATCAATTAATTACATGTGTATTAGCTTAGAATTTATTTCACATTTTTATTAGGATCACATGTTATGTTTGATGTTTGTGGGGAGTATCCCTGAAAACCCTCACGAGACAACACTCGTCCACTAGGGTAACCTAGGGGTTTAACGGCTTGTTGCACGTGCTAAGTGCAATCGTGATGCCCTACGAAAGTGGGTACATATCTTAGTTTTATATCTTTAGCTTTAATAAAAAGTCATAGGTTAAACCATACCTTTTGCACTCTCATTCTATTATCTGCTCATTAATTGCTAGAGACTAGCAATAAGCTAGTTGGGGGGTGTGATGAGAGCACAAAAGTGCGATCTATACATCACTTAAATTAGTATTATTGCTAACAAATAATGATAAAATTGCCGCATTAATATTATATTTTTGTGGGGTACAGGTGATCAGAAATCAAAGCTAAAATGCACATTGGGTTCAAAAAGATGCATCACTATAGGTGACCAGCCAACCGCATGGACGACCCCAGTTGCACACTAAAAGGAGGTCAAGTTCAGCGGTCCACTTCGTCGCAGCTTCATTTTCCCTTCCCAGCAACTCGTGCGACCCAGCTTCTTCTGCATCTTAGCCCAAGCACCAGCAGTCCGTCTTCTCCGCTTGTGAAGCTATCTTGCACCCGAGTTCCAACCAATCCCAAGCGTTCAAGCCCAGCCGATCAGCATCCCATGAAGCATTTCTTCCGCGTCCGTGACCCAGTGTCCGCAACCATCCCGAGCATCTTCGCATCCCACGCGTCTCGGATTTCCTTCCTCCCAAGCTTCCACGTTCACAGAATCCCAGCATCCCCAGATCTTCAGCGGTCCACGTTCGAGCTCCTCACGAACGCATGCGTCTTCCGCCTCTTCCCGACGATTTTCCAGCTCTTCCGTTCGCAAGCGTCTCAGCCCGTATCAGCTGCGATCCAGCCGTCCCGACTTCAGCCATCTGAGATTGCATCCAGAATCCCAGCATGCCACGTCCGCGTGCAAAATCCACCGTGATCTCAGCGTATGCGTCCCAGCTCTTCCGTCTTCCTCGCAGTCCACACATCTTCGGATATTTTGCAACTGGATCAGGGATCCATCGCACGAGCTATATGAGGCTTCCGCTCGGCTGGGGGGATGTTATTCCTTCCCATTCGGTGAAACAGAGGAGTAGCCCTCTGTCAAAAGAAAAAAAAAAGAAAGGGAAACAGGGCCTCCCCTGTTTCCGAAAAGAAAAAGAAAAAAAATGAAAGGGGGATTAATGTTTTCAATGAGTGGCTGATTTCTTAGGGAGGGAGATGGAGGAACCTTTGATGTATTGCTCTTTGAAGTAAACTCTAAACTTTTGCCTTCAATGAATCATATTTACTGATATGTTTTTGATCCATGCATAGTTATTTCGTAGATAGCTCTTTAATGGATTATGATTATTGATATATAGATTGTTTTAGTATTTGATTCGTCGTAGACGTAGAAAGCACGATGAATGCTTAGAAATTGAGTTCATATGTTCATGAAACATATACCATGATTAGATCTATCCTACCATTCATTTTTAATCAAAAACCATAGAGTTTATTTCTTGGATGCAATATCATCAAGGGGGATTCCAGATCCCTACCATCTTTATTTCATTGAACTTTATTTAGTTGCATATCATCTTTGTTTTTAATTTCTGAAAATCAAAACATCATCTTAATCCACGAATTTATTGAATTAATTAATCTAAAATTATATTAAATAATCTAATATATATTTCGTTCCCTGAGGATTCGACCTCGGACTTCCGAGATTTTACTACTTGTGCGATTCTCCTATACTTGGGAGATTAGTTTCGTGAGAATAATTTTATTTTCGCACCACATATCTTGCCAAGTTCTTATTGATCTAGGTCGCAAAGAGTTTAGCCATGTTTTGGCCTTATCCTTTAGAGAGAAAGAAAACAATGTCAACTTGAGGACATCCTCGGTGACGTTTGGCACTCTAAATGTAATGCTCAATTCTTCAAAATCCTTTAAATGAAGATACGGACTTTCGGACTCTAACCCATAAAACTTGGGCAGCAATTGGATTACCCCTGGTTTGATGTCAAAATGTCCTACATTATCAGAAAAAATTATGCATGAAGGCTGACTAGTTCTAGCCGGTTGTAGGTATTGTCTTAGAGTCATAACATGGGGTTCTCGTTCTCGATTGTGGTGACTCCCCGCATCTTCATTTAAATCAGCCATCTCACAAGGTGTGAGATACTGCGAAGGAATTTCAGGGATGTGTCCTAAGGGATGATCTAAAGTTGTACGACTTAATCGACCGGTGTCGTCCCTATTCCACTTTAGCATGCAAAATATTTTCCTCTCTTTTTTTAAAAAATAAATATAAGTACCAACTAAAGATATCCTAAAACGAAAATCTATTTACAATCAAATATGCAACAAAACATTACACCTCAATTTCTAATATTTTTCTTAAATTTCTAGACAGCTCCTAAATGGTTTGAAGAGGGCACCTAAGCCTCCAATCCGGTCTAATGAACCGAGTTGACCAGGTAAGCTCCCAAGTAAGTGGAGGGGTCACGATGCGTTCGCAAAGGTTCCACTTAAAACCCACTTGCCTCGAACAGATGAACTGTCTCCCTTATAGGGACAAAGCTTGCCTAGACATCAACTAAGCCACAGAGCGAAATTGGTGCAACTTTCGGTGGTCTTCGTCCTATTGAGCTCGAATGTCCTTAGGGGCCAACGTCTAGTTGATTTTAGTTAAGCTTAGGATACTTATGCACTGGGGTGATTTTTGGGCTAAGGACGAGTGATGAAATCCCGACCTTATCTTTTTAAATGGGTTCAGCCCTTAGAATATTTTATGCTGATGCCTTATACTATATGCAACAATCAACAGATTTTTTTTTTAATGTTTTATGACATGACATTAAATTTCATTGAATAGGTGATCAAGCAAATTATTTATTTTTTAAAAAAATTTTATGAGTTGACGTTTGAAATTTGAATTCTGAAATTTGAAATTTTAGGTTTTTCCTCTCTTATTTTTTTTAATTTTTGAATAATCACCCTTGATCTTTTCTTAAAGTTTTTTTTTCTTAAATTTTCAATTAGCAACAAGGGTTAATGAGAACTCTTTCTCCACTGTGCAATCTGCCCCGGCCGAGGTCTTATGAACTCAGTCTTATAAATCACATAGGATCTCTCCTTATCTATCAAGATCGATAGATTCCTTATAGGTGCATACCCTACTCCTACAGTGAACCTACTGCAGCCAATCTACACTACATGGACCCATATGGCTAGAGACCATGTATATGTGCAGTCAAACTACAATAACCTCACTGTGAGTAGCCGAAGCATCGCAGGTCAAAGGACCAGTCACACTACTATAACATCAAGCAAGTCACTGACGAGTGGATAGACATCCAAGTGACTTCTTGTCTTGGTCACGCTCAGTACCCTTGTTCTTAATAAGCACCTGCACTATTACTTCAGTGTCGCCACACTGTGGACTCGAGTCTCGTCCATCCATAAGGAAAGCAATGTGTGCACTGATCGGATCGATCACCGTCCTTGTGATGATCCATTGATCAGGAGCATTCAGAAATTAATCAATGATGCATGGCTCAAATTCTTAACTCTTAAGAATACGCATCATCATCTTATTAATTTTTGGATGATTCATAGACACATAAACAATATGAATAAAAAGATGCCTTTTATTTATTCAATAATAAATAGTCAAGTACAAAATTATGTCCCTAGAATTAACAATGTGTAAGCCAGATTGGCTTCTAGGGCATACATCTAACAATCTCCCACTTGCACTAAAGCCAATCAGTCATATATCTTAGTACCATCTTCTCAAGGTGGGCTTCAGTCTTTTGTTGACTTAGCTGCTTAGTGAATGGGTCTGCCACGTTGTCCGCGGAGTCTACTCTCTGCACCTCGACATACTTCTTCTCAACATAGTCGCGTATGAGGTGAAAGCGCTGCTCTATATGCTTGGACTTCTGATGAGACCTTGGCTCCTTAGCAAGAGCTATGGCGCCATTATTATCACAGTAGAGTGTTATGGCATCTGATGTCATCACGTCCAACTCTGCAATGAATTTTTTGAACCAGAAGCCTTCCTTAGCAGCTTCAGATACGGCGATGTATTCAGTTTCTATAGTAGAATCAGCAATGATCGGTTGTTTAGAACTCTTCCAATTCACCGTACCACCATTGCACAAGAACACATATCCAGATGTTGACTTTCTATTATTGACGTCAGTCATGAAGTCTGAATCTGTGTACCCTTCTACCTTTAACTCCGATGATCCTCCAAAGACCAAGAATAAATCTTTAGTTCTTCTCAAGTACTTAAGAATATTCTTCACAGCTGTCCAGTGTTCTTCACCTGGATTCGACTGATATCTGCTTGTGACACTCACAGCAAGGGCTATATCAGGTCGTGTATATAGCATGGCATACATAAGGCTCCCTATTGCTGATGCATAGGGGATCTTGCTCATGCGTTGAATCTCTTCAGATGTGTTGGGGCACATCTTCTTGGAGAGATGAATTCCATGCCTTAGGAATAAGAGACCCCTTTTAGAGTTTTCCATGCTGAACCTTTTCAGCACTTCCTCTATGTACATCTTCTGTGATAGGCCAAGCATCCTTTTAGATCTATCTCTATAGACCTTTATTCCCAAAATATAGGATGCTTCCCCAAGGTCTTTCATGGAGAACTCTTTTGAAAACCAGACCTTGACCGAGGTTAGCATGGGAATATCATTTCCTATCAGGAGGATGTCGTCCATGTACAGTACGAGAAATACGACAGCACTCCCACTAACCTTTTTGTAAACACACAGTTCCTCTTCGTTTTTGATGAAATCAAACATTTTGATTGCATCATCGAAACGAGTGTTCTAACTCTGAGATGCTTGCTTTAGTCCATAGATGGACCTTTGCAGCTTGCAGACCTTGTGATCTCCATCACTGGAACAGAAACCCAAAGGCTATCCATATAGATATCTTCATTAAGATATCCATTCAGAAAAGTAGTTTTCACATCCATCTACCAGATTTCATAATCATGAAATGCTGCAATGGCAAGCAATGTTCGGATGGATTTTAGCATGGCTACAGGTGAAAAGGTCTTCTGATAGTCAATGCCTTCGTGTTGACTATACCCTTTTGCCACTAGCCTTGCTTTATAGGTCTCTATCTTTCTATCTGAACCTATCTTCCTTTTGTAGATCCATTTGCATCCAATAGGTACAATACCTTCTGGTGGATCTACTAAGGTCCAGACTTGGTTGGAATGCATGGAGTCTAACTCTGACTTCATAGCTTCCAACCATTTCTCAAAATCGATATTAGATAACGCCTCGTTGTAGGTTTTGGGATCCTGTATGTGATCCCTATCTCCCACTAGGAACATTTCCTCGGTATCCTCTTCTAGTATACCTAAGTATCTATCGGAAGGATGGGAGACCCTACTAGATTTGCGAGGTGGTTGAGGGACATCATGTATTGGCTCTGTATGAAATTGATGGAGAATCCCAAGTGCAGGAGAGGGGCACCAAAAACTTGATGCAAAAATAAAATTGTTCTCCCAAATGCAGGAGAATCGCACAAGTAATATAACTCGTGAGTCCGAGGTCGATTCCTCAGGGAACGATCTATAGATTATTAGTGTAATTTTTAGATGTAGTTTTCAGTTGATTTTCAAAAGTTAAAAGCAGAAGATTAATAGATAATTAAACAAAGTTCAAGAATATAGAGAAGGCTAGGGATCCGGAATCCTCCTTGACAATATTACTTCCAATAAATAAACTCGACGATTCTTGATTAAAGATTAATATGATAGAGTAGTTCTAATCGTGGAGTATACAGTCTGAAAACATGAATTCAACATCTAAGTATTTATCGTGCCGGTTACGTCTACGACAAATCAAACATCGAAACAATCCATGCATCAATATATATATAAACCATAAAAGATCTATCTAATAAATAAATATATATATAACATTAAGCATTTAAAATAAAATAAAAAAACCTAATTTCTGTACAACACACAAGGTATATAAAATCTAAGAGCCTAATGACTAGTCGGAAGTAGTGCAAAGTGAGTTCTTTTTATTAAGTTCCTTTTAGTGAGTTGTAAGCTAATTAGTACTTTAAATTTTACAACACATCTGACCTGCATTTCTAAGGTATAGGGTCGAGATTGTGTTGAGAATATGGTAGCAACCTCGAATCCTGATGAATCATCTTTTTTTGATTCACATAAAAATAAAATAAAATAAAATAATATAATATAATTTTGTGGATTTAGTCAGGTACATCGAAAAGGGCTACTTATTGTCAAAGGTCAGCGGGCTTGTGATGAGGAATCCGAACATAGGTCCGTAGGGGAGTCTTGATGCCCGACACCTCATGCCAACTGGTGTGAGAATTGTCGACTAATTGCTCGCTACATGGAGGAATCATCACAGAAGTAAAAGTGCACAATATATACATTATCATGTTTCTTGAAAAAAAAAATCTGTATATTGATCTTAAGAAAGACAATAGTGTGAAAGCCATCGTTGCAAAAATTCAAGTAAACTAGAATATTACAGATAAAGCCCATGAGGTATTAAAGTAAACATCCACAGCTCTCGAAATCCTGCAGATAAGAGGATTTTGAATCAGCAAATAGCTCTTGTCCGACTAATTCTTGAAAACTACTAGCATTAGCAATATTTTGGAGATCTAAAACTTTAGCTTGTGCATGGTCCAGACTTCACTGAGCACTCAAGTATAAATAAGTCTTACAACTTTCTAACGAAAAACTTAATAACTTCAACTTTAATTGCATACTAACCTTTGTTGCCCAAGGTGACAAGCCAAGAGGGGGGGGGGGGTGAATTGGATTCTTTTAAATTTAAACTATCTTACTCAAGTCAAATAGATGGTTAGTAAGCTAAGGCAATTCACAACACAAACAACACAAAGTATAGTGGTTCGGTGCTCTCCTTAGCACCTATGTCCACTCCCCAAGCGACCCCTTGGGAATTCACTATAATCTCGCGGATTACAGTTGGATTATTTTCCGGGCTCACAATCCAAAAACCTTTGTTGGTTTTACGGGCTCACCAACGAACCTTTACAATTTGGTTTTCCGGATTCACCAAAAACCTTTGTTGGTTTTACGGGCTCACCAACGAACTTTTACAATTGGTTTTCCGGGTTCACCAATCAACCTACTTCGTTGGTTTTCCGGGCTCACCAACCAACCTTTACAAATAGTTTGACAAACAAAAAGAAAGATTCAAACTCCTAAATGAGCAAATGAAACAGTATTAACTACAAAGAAGAGTTAGAAAGTATTTATCGCTTTGAAGTGGCTTTGCTCTTCTTTGTCAAAGATGCTTCACTCTTCAAGGGAGGATGGAGCTCTTGATGACTCTTTGAATCTGCTCAACCCCTTTCTTTGATTCTTGAATGAAGCACTTGAATGAAGAAGATTAGGGCACTTTTGTTTTCTTGTGTACTCTTTGATATCTCTTTCAAAAGTTGTTCTATCTGATGAATAGTGCCCCTTTAAATAGCTTCCCACATCTTTGGACAAGCCCCAATGATTAGATTTGAAAAACTAGCCGTTACTGACCTTGGGAAGGATAAAAAGTACATCTGCAGAACTAGCCATTATGCTTCAGCCCGTATTTGGGTCGGCTCAACCTGTCCTTGGGTCGACCCAACTTTCACTTGGGTCGACTCAAACATTCCTTGGGTCGACCCTCTCAGAAAACACAGAAACTTGAAATTTCAGCCTTCCTTCCCATGGGTCGACCCAACCATTCTTTGGGTCGACTCAAAGTTCACTTGGGTCGACTCAACTTCTTCTTGGGTCGACCCTCTCAGTAATTCCAGAGAACCATTTTCTGTCTGCCTTTCTGTCTTGCCTTTGGGTCGACTCAAGCTTGGGTCGACTCAACCACTGTTTGGGTCGACCCTCTCAGTAAATCCAGAGAACATATTTCTTTCATGTTTTGAGGTTCTTGAAGTTTGGGTCGACTCATGCTTACCTTGGGTCGACCCAACTCACTGTTCATCTGTGCCAATTTTGCAGAAGTGTGCCAAATGACTTCTTGATGTGCCGGGGTCAACCCAATCATCCTTTGGGTCGACTCAATCTACACTTTGCTGCATCTCAAGGTTAGATTCATTCAAATGAACAAAGACATGTATCTATATCAATTCATACAAATATACTGAGAGTAATGAACTTATAAATGAAGTATCAATTTAACTTATAATATACTCTAGATAATTGCTTGTTAATCATCAAAATAACACTATCATCCTCAATCTCCCCCTTTTTGATGATTACAAAATAAAGAGTATAAGTCTATTGATACTTGTCTTTAAAAACAGTTTATAAAAGGGTTTAAATTGCTGAATTTCAGCTTTTCATATATAAGAGTGAAATCTCCCCCTATATTATTTAAATGTTGCCAATTTGACTCTTTGAATTGCTCCCCCTTTCATTTATAATTTATTAGCGATGAAACTTTAAAAAATTTGAGATAAAATATGAGTTTCAGGTTATGTATCGGGGTGCGAGAGGTGCGTGCCAAATTCTGAATTTATATGTGCCAAATTCTGAAATTTGATAGAAAATTTTTAATTTAATCAATTTCATTGTTACAAATTGCTCCCCCTTAGATGTATAAGCTTTCTTATATGATTTTTAATTTGTTTGCCCAATTATTTCTCTTTTCTTGCATAAATTCTTATTTCTTTTTCTCTACTTCTCCTTTCTTTAACTTTCTTTACTTTTGCTCTTATTATTCTTTCTTTACTTACTCTAAAGATATCTTTACTTCTCCCCTTTTTGTTGCTTTATCTAATCTACACAAAATCTTTACTTCTCACCTAAGATCTTTACTTCTCCTCAAATAAATACTCTTTCTTTACTTCCTAAAATAAATAAATACTCTTTCTTTACTTCTTCCCCTTTTTGTTATCATCAAAAAGATACATGGGAAAGATGCAATAAACAACAAACTTCAAACTTCATTGATCAAAATAGGAACATTTTCATACATTCATGTCCAAAAACAAAAAAAAACAGATACAATGTTCCTTAATCAAGATTTAAAGATACATGATAAAAGCAAGATACATATGAGAACTAGATATCTAGCCTAGGCTCTAAACATAGATGCTAAGATCAACCTAGGGAGACTCTAACGGCTGGGATCTAGTCCTCATCCTCCTAGTGTATGTGGCGAGGGGAGGTCGAGCCTGGTGAGATTGTGTCTGGCGTGGAGCACGACGAGCTGGATGACTCTGTGCCGAAATCTCTGACTCAGCAGCCTGTGGCACAGATGGTCCATGGGTCTCTCTCTCTCCGGAGTGCTCCAATCTGCTGCCTCAGATCACTGATCTCAGCAGACATGACGTCTAATCGGGCGTCCAATCGGCTTGTCAGTCCGTCAGTGATAGTCCTCGCCTGAGCTGACATGAGCTCAGTCATCCTGCTCCAGAACTCATCCGTATCTGTCGGAGGAATGGATGACGATGGTCCAGCCTCTGAGGGTGCAGTAGGATGATCCATATGCTCCTCATCCTCATCCTCTGGTGCATCTCCCTCTGGTGCCTCACCCTGAATGCCTGCTCCAGTGTGAATCCACTGCCCGTTCACTTTCTCATATCCCATGCGTATAAGTGTCCGTGTAGTGTATGTATCAGTATGATGTAGACTCTTGGATGCCTCCTCCTCGAGAGCTAAACCGTGCTGTCTAAAAATCAAGGTGAGTATCATACCATAAGGTAGTGATACCCTGTTGCTGCACATCACCTTCCTCATCTGTCTCAGTATCATGGCCGGAAGATTTAGGGGAATCCCCTGAATCATACACTCCATCACTGCTAGATCTCGCTTTGTGATGAGATCGAATCTTCCGGTCTTTGGAAATAAAATCCTATTTATCATATTGAGCAGTAATCTTATTTCAGCGGAAAGAGAACTAGCTATTACCTTCGTAGAAAAGTCGAAGTTCTCATTTTCCATGATCAACTGTAGAGCTCTCATTTTGTTTTCTGGCTTTTCCGGAGTGGCTCCTATGCAGGATAGATGAAGTAGCTCACTCAAGCTCTCCTCGGAAACTCGAATTCGAACCCCTCGAACTTCCGAAACAAGCCCTCCCATACCAGTTTTGAGGAAGGCATAGAACTTCTGAACCAATCCGGGGTAGATCACCACATCTAGGGAGCAAAGATACTCCCAACCTTGCCTTTGGATCCATTCCCACAACCGAAACCCTTCTTGATTGAAGAACTCGGAATGGATCCTTCTCCCCATAGTAACCGGCCTCCCCGCAAATCTTGCAAGTATCACTGAGGGGGAAGGAGGAGGAGGGGCCTCCGCACGTGCCTCACGTCGTGGAGACACCGTAGATGGCTCGGTAGGTTGCCTTTCCTCCCGTTGGATCCGTGTGACTCTTCCGGATCTCTTGGCTACGGCTCGTTTGGGTCCCATTTCTCCAAGATCTTAAGGAAATCTACTATTTGGAGGAGTTTAGTGGAGATTGGAGAGTGGGGACTAGGTTTTCCGAAAGAAGACAAGGGCAAACAGTGCCCTAGAAATGCTCTCGGGTCCCCTTTTAACAGTGGGGTCCCGACGTTGGGTCGACTCAAGATTTTTCTTGGGTCGACTCAACGTTGGGTCGACCCTATTCTGGGTTGGGTCGACCCAAGTGCAGACTTTTTCTTTTCTCTTCCTTTTTGCTTCTAAAAAGTTTTCCTTGCTTCCAATCCTTATAAACTCTTTATGGGATAATGATACATGAGTAAGGAATCTATAGATAACAAATTTGACTCATGTTTCATGGGATTTTTGAAGTTAGAGGAATGTATCATGAGACTACTAGCTCCCTTTTATATTTCTTCAATAAAAAGGATCACATATGCCTAATTTCCTCCTTAGCATGCAGAATCTATCTTCACTCAATGGTTTTGTAAATATATCGGCTAATTATTTTTCAGTGCATATATGCTCAATGCATACATTTCCATTTTGCACATGATCCCTAATAAAGTGATACCTTATTTCTATGTGTTTGGCTTTAGAATGCTGAACTGGATTTTTAGTAAGATTGATGGCACTAGTATTATCACATCTAATAGGAATATTGTCTACCTTAACTCCATAGTCCTCTAGTTGTTGTTTAAGCCATAATACTTGAGCACAACAACTGCCAGCAGCTATATATTCAGTTTCAGCTGTGGAGAGTGCCACTGAATTCTGCTTTTTACTAAACCATGATACTAAGTTATTTCCTAAGAATTGACATGTGCCACTTGTGCTCTTTCTATCTAATTTGCATCCGACAAAATCAGCTTCTGAATATGCAAGCAAATCTAGACAGGAGTCTCTCGAGTACCATAATCCTATATTGGTAGTTCCTCTTAAATATCTAAGGATTCTCTTAACAGCACTTAAGTGTGACTCCTTAGGATCGGATTGGTATCTAGCACATATTCCTACACTAAATACAATATCGGGTCTACTAGCAGTAAGATAGAGCAAGGATCCAATTAGTCCTCTATAGAGCTTAATATCAACACTCTTTCCTTTTTCATCTTTGTCTAGCTTACTAGTAGAATTCATTGGAGTGCCAATTCCCTTATGATTTTCATTCCCAAACTTCTTCAGTATTTCCTTTGTATACTTAGTTTGATGAATGAAAATATCTTCTTTGGTTTGTTTGATTTGTAATCCTAGAATGAAGCTTAGTTCTCCCATCAAACTCATTTCAAATTCTCCATGCATTAAATCAGCAAATTCTTTGCACAGAGTATCATTAGTGGCACCAAAGATTATGTCATCTACATATATTTGTACCACTAATAGATTTTTATCCTTTCTTTTGAGAAATAAAGTTTTATCTACATTTCCTCTACAAAAATCGTTATTAAGCAGAAATTTGCTTAGTCGATCATACCAAGCCCTAGGTGCTTGCTTTAATCCATATAATGCCTTATGTAATTTAAACACATGATTTGGCAATTCATGATTTTCAAATCCTGGAGGTTGTTCTACATATACCTCCTCCTCAATAATACCATTTAAGAATGCACTCTTCACATCCATTTGATATAATTTGAAATCCATAAAACATGCAAATGCTAGAAGTAATCTAATAGCCTCTAATCTAGCTACAGGAGCAAATATTTCATCAAAATCTATTTCTTCTTCTTGATTGTATCCCTTAGCTACAAGTCTAGCCTTATTTCTTATAACTAATCCATTTTCATCTAATTTATTTCTAAATATCCATTTTGTTCCAATTACTGAATTATGCTTTGGTCTTTCAGTTAATGTCCATACATTACTTCTTTTGAATTGATTCAATTTTTCTTGCATGGCATTTATCCAGTTATTATCTTTTTCAGCTTCTTCATAATTCTTAGGTTCTAATTGTGAAACGAAAAGCAAGATAATCATTTAAATTCCTAAGAGATGATCGAGTTCTTACCCCTTGAGATGGATCACCAATGATTAAGTCTTTAGGATGTCCATGTGCATACCTCCATTCTTTTGGCAAGTTTTGGGGTTGTGGTGGCACGCAATCATCTCCCTTATCTTGATTTGGCACGTCATCAATATTCAACTTTTCAAAGTTGATAATTCCTGTATCATCATCAACAATATTTTCTTTTCTAGCAGACTCACTATCAGACTCATCAAATATAATATTGACTGACTCTTCCACTACTAAGGTTCTTTTATTGAATACTCTGTATGCCCTGCTAGATGTGGAGTATCCTAAGAAGATACCTTCATCTGACTTGGCATCAAATTTACTTAGATCCTCCTTGCCATTGTTTAAGACAAAACATCTACATCCAAACACTTTAAGATATTTAGCAGTTGGTTTCTTATTCTTCCAGAGTTTATAAGGAGTTTTCTTGGTTATAGGTCGTATTAAAACTCGATTTAGAATATGGCAAGAAGTGTTTATAGCTTCAGCCCAAAAGTACTTTGGAAGATTTGACTCACACAACATTGTGCGTGCCATTTGTTGTCGGCGCCCCGCACCGGAACCCACTCACACCAGCGCCGCCACCGACGTCGGACAAGCAAGAGAGATACAAACGGATAAGCACTCTCTCGCTCCCTCGACTCCGGACTCAAGGATCACCTCTTCGCTCCGCCTACGAAGGGCAAAAGATTATCCCCGTGGTATCAGTAGGATAAAACACTTGAGCACCGCAACGGATTATCAAAGATCAAAGGAAGAAGAAGGAAGAAAAATAGCAAAGCAAACACAAAAATGTAACGAGGTTCGGCTACAAATAGCCTACGTCCTCCACCGCTCCAAATCTCAATAAGGATGAACTGATTACAGAGATAGCACACATCCGAACGATCACAAGCGATCGATCTACAAGAGATTCACACAGAATTCCCTTTGCACAAGAAGTAGGATCCCAATCCTCTTCTTCTCTAGAACCCTAGCCTCACAAACAAGAGTCTCTCTCAAATATACGGCCAATAACCCTACCCTAGGGCTCTCATGAGTCCTATATATAGTCTCAAGACCTTCAGATGATCATAGCCGTCGAAACGCCACCAAAAACACCAAAAGAAAATCGTCCGTACGATTTTTCGCGAGCCCGAGTCGACTCGGCTGAAGTCCGAGTCGACTCTGGCACGTCTGAACAACTTCCAGTTTAACTGGCACGATCTCGAGTCGACTCCACTGTATCTCGAGTCGACTCGACGATGCTCCGAGTCGACTCGACTGTAGTTCGAGTCGACTCTGACAGTCCAGACAGAAACATGATTTTTGTGGCTTTCTCCTCTCGGGTCGACTCGACAGACCTCGAGTCGACTCGACAGACCTCGAGTCGACTCGACTGTTCCCGAGTCGACTCGACTGAAGCTCGAGTCGACTCCGACAGTCCGCCAGACAGAAAACTATGCAGAATTGATTTTCCTTCAATTCTCTTCATCACCAAAGGTCTCCACATACCCTAACAATCTCCCACTTGGAGACCTTGGGTATATCCTCTTGTTACTTGGCTCTCCTCTGTGCTCCCACTGAAACTAAATCATCCTAGTGAAATAGGTACGATGCCTCCTCAACATCTTCAAGCATGAAGACCAGCAGAAGCTGAACAACTCCTCAGCTTCTCCACCGTGACGACCTTCGTCAACATATCTGCAGGATTCTGACTTGTATGAATCTTCTCCAACTTGACGAGTCCCTGCTCGAGCAATGACCTCACGAAGTGGTACCGTATGTCAATATGCTTCGTCCTTGAATGGAAAGCTGAATTCTTTGCCAGATGAATTGCACTTTGACTATCTGAATATAACATGCAATCCTTCTGTTCCTTCCCAAGCTCCTTCATCAAGACTTGAAGCCATATTAGTTCCTTGCACGCCTCTGTGGCTGCCACATACTCCGCCTCCGTAGTCGACAATGCAACAACTGGTTGCAACCTGGAAATCCAACTGACGGCTCCACTGCCCAAGGTGAACAAGTACCCTGTCGTGCTTCTCCTGCCGTCCAAGTCCCCTGCCATGTCTGAGTCCACATAGCCCTGTAACCGGATCTCAGAACCTCCATAGCACAATGACATGTGCTCAGTGCCTTTCAGATACCTCAGTATCCATTTGACTGCGCGCCAATGCTCCAAGCCTGGGCAGCTCATGAAGCGACTCACAACTCCCACTGCTTGAGCAATGTCTGGTCTCGTACACACCATAGCGTACATCAAGCTCCCCACTGCCGATGCATACGGGATTTTTGACATATTGAGCTCCTCCACCCGCGTCTTCGGACTTTGCCCTTTTGAGAGCTTAAAATGGGCACCCAGTAGTGTGCCAACAGGTTTGGCACCCTCCATGCAGAATCTCCTGAGTACTCGGCTGATGTACTCCGCCTGAGATAGTCTGAGGATATGTTTAGACCTATCTCTACTGATCCGCATCCCAAGGATCTGTTTCGCTGCTCCTAGATCCTTCATTGCAAATTTTCTTGACAGCTTCAGCTTCAATTTTGCAATCTCATGTATGCTAGCTCCTGCAACTAACATGTCATCAACATACAACAGCAAGATAATGTAAGATGTACCGAAGTCCCGGAAGTAGCAACAGTGATCCTTCTGACATCTCCTGTATCCTATCTCAAGCATGTAACTATCGAACTTGAGATACCATTGTCTGGGTGCCTGTTTCAAACCATAGAGGCTTTTCTTTAGTTTGCAGACTAAGTCACCCGTGCCAGCTGCAATGTATCCCTCCGGCTGCTGCATATATATCTCCTCATCGAGATCTCCGTGGAGAAAGGCCGTCTTCACATCAAGCTGCTCTAAGTGAAGATCCTCTACTGCCACCATGCTCAGCACCGCTCGAATATGTTAGATGTATGCCCTAGAAGCCAATTTGGCTGACATATTGTTGATTCTAGGGACATAATTTTGTACTTGACTATTTATTATTGAATAAATAAAAGGCATCTTTTCTTTCATATTATTTATGTGTCTATGAATCGTCCAAGGAATTAATAAGATGATGATACATATTCTCAAGAGTTGAGAATTTAAGGCATGTATCATTGGTGATTAATTTCTAAATGCTCCTGATCAATGGATCATCACGAGGACGGTGATCGATCCGATCAGTGCACAGATCACTTTTCTTCTGGATGGACGAGACTTGAGTCCATAGTGTAGGGACACTGAAGTGATAGTGCAGGTGCTTGTTAGAGAACAAGGGTACTGAGCGTGACCAAGACAAGAAGTCACTTGGATGTCTATCCACTCGTCAGTGACTTGCTTGATGTTGCAGTAGTGTGACTGGTCCTTTGACCTGCGGTGCTTCGGCTACTCACAGTGAGGTTATTGTAGTTTGACTGCACACATACATGGTCTCTAGCCATATGGGTCCATGCAGTGTAGATTGGCTGCAGTAAATTCACTGTAGGAGTAGGGTATGCACCTATAAGGAATCTATCGACCTTGATAGAAGAGGAGTGATCCTATGTGATTTGTTAGACTGAGTTCTAAGACCTTGGCCAGGGCAGTAATATAAAGTGGAAAAAGAGTTTTCCATTAGCGAACTCAAGTCGAATAAATCTTGACATATGACAGACGATGGGGTTTGACGAGTTGTCCATGACCTCCGCCCTGTAGGGATCCACAATAGTAGGACTGTATCACACGTTAACTGCACCTAGAGGTTCATCATTCCATTCTGCTGGGTAGCCACTACATGCTGCTAGGTGTCACTGGTGGATAGTGGGACTCATAGGGATTATCTTGATGATCGATAAACCCTAATGAGTTGAGTTGGAATCGTTCCAACCCATTGTAAGGAGTTTTCAATGATATTGAGATAGAGATCACAATATATCTCACTACCAGTCAGAATAGAACCTATGGGGTCACACACACTAGAAGTATTGACCGATCCGATGGTTGAAATCGTGATTAGGAATCACAAGTAATCAATTTGATTGATAAGAAGTTGAAGAAGGAACAAAGGGAATTAATTAATTGGACTTGAAACAAGAGTCCTACTTCGAGTAGGATACCTAGAGTCCTAATTGGATTAGGACTGGGAATCCTAGTTGGAGTAGGACTGGAATTCCTACTTGGAATAGGATTCCTACAATCCTAATGAGATTAGGAATTTTGAATTAAAATTGGATTCCTACTTGGAGTAGGATTCCTAGAAATCCTAATTGGATTAGGACTTCGGATTCAAATAGAGTCCTAATTGGATTAGGACTAAAATTAAATATATCCTAATTGGATTAGGATTCCTTAAGTCTAAATTAATTATTAATCTAATGAATCAACATGACTCCTAATTGGATTAGGATTGAAGAGTTCAATTGAGTCATGGTTCATTCAAGTCCTAATTGGATTAGGACTAGCCTAGATTGGATCCAAATTGGTTCTCCCTTGGGCTAAGCCTAATTGGTTTAAGGCTAAACCACATTAGGGCCTCCCAATCCTCATTAGATGAGGATTAGGGCAACATGAGAGGGAGGGGCTCACGCCCCTCCTCCTTGGATCTCTTGGTGCGGCAACAAGAGGGGCCGGCGCCCCTCTTGGTAATACATCAAGGGCTCCTAACTTGTAGGAGCCCTAGATGTTATAAAAGGAGGAATCCCCCTCCTCTCCATCGTGTGGCCACCCTCTCCCTCCCTTGGTTCAGCCGCCAGCAAGAAGAAGGGAAAAAGAAGCCATGGCGCCCTCCTCTTCCTCCTTTCCTCCTTCCAACGCAGGGAAAAGAAAGTAGGCTGCAGGGGCCTTGCTTCTTCCTCTTCTTCTTCCTTCTTCTTCCTCCTCTCAAGTACATTCATGAGTTGAAAGAAAGAGAGGAGATCAGCCATCAAAAGTTATCTCTGCAAGGGAGCTAGCACCCCGGTGAGATAGAAAGCTTGGATCGGATCCTGCTTCGTGTGAATACCCGTAGAGGCCGGACGTTTGAACGGCTTCAAGCGAACCCTCTTCCAAAAACCACGAATTCAGATTTGTGGTGATCATCTACCCGCGCAAGGTGAAGATCTGATCTTCCTAATAGTTTTAAAAGTTTTAATTCTTACCTAATTACGAAAGGTCTCGAAACAACGTTCATGCGATGAACGTAGATCCCGTGCATGCCGATTCCGCTGCCATCTGAAAAATTTTTGAAATATCAGCGGCGTGGGCGGATTTCCAACAGTGGTATCAGAGCCTAGGCTTCGTAGATTAAGGTAAGAATTAAATATCTAAAGGCTTATTAGATCTGAAAATTGAATGATCATGCATGCTGAAAAATTCTGCATGCAGATTTTTCAGGGGTGCTGATTTTTGCATGCTGATTTTTATGTGATAAAAAGATGATTCTAATTACATTGTTAATGGGATTACAAAGTTTAGAATCATGATTAGCATGATCAGCGACCTATGTCATGATATAATCAGTTAGTTTTCAGATCTGAAAATTATAATTGTTGCATACGGTGATGATTATAGGATTCAAACCCTTTTGGTATCAAATGTAATGACCTGCGATGTGATCTGTGATGTCATGTAATTTTTTAGATGCTTGCATGCATCTTATTTGATGTTTTGAGAAGCCTGCGTGCCTCCTGAAAGGGGATGTAATTTATTTTTATTTTTATTTTACATCTGGTTGTATTTCTGTGATGTGATGTACATCAACGATCAAGCTGAAGCAAAGGCATGAGATGAAAGGTGATCTAAGCGGTTGATGGCGATGGGATCAAGAGTTGATCAAGGATCGAATCAAGGAGGCTTGGAACCAATTCAAGAGTTGAAGACCACTTGATCGATTGATGTGCATGTGCTTGTAATACGACCTAATTAGAATCCATGATCATCACCTATTTAAAGTTTAGCTTTAATTTGATGCTGCGATTATAACTGCCTGTGATGTGCCGTTTACATGTGATGTGAATGCGAGTCGGGTAGATAGGTTTACATATGATGTAGCAAACCCAATTGAGACCTAAATCAAAACCTCCTCAATCAAGTCGAGAGTGAACCGACATGAGCAAGTCATATTAGATTAATTGATCTAGTCTAGGAAAGCATGAAAGGTGGTTACTTAATTAGGACCTTACTCTCTGAGTAAGGGGAGCCTCCCACCTGCTTACCTGGCCAATTGTTCGATTACCTCTTATGAAGGGCTCAAGTTGCAAACACTAAGACCTGATTAACCAATATTAAGTCAATAGGTCTTCCACTGTAGTAGAGCTGCTAAGGCCTTTCTGATGTTGATTTGTCTCGGCTGGACACAGTGGTCAAGTTGCATCGGGGGGCTGGACCACTCTATAGACATGAGATGTTGTAGGGTAAAGGTGGGGTTGGGCACCAATAACTGTTAGGTGAGGACCCAATGACGACTTTATTCCTACGGTTATACGGTGGGTCTGACTTAACTAAGAAATGGGACCAATAACTGTTAGGTGAGGTT
Source organism: Phoenix dactylifera (assembly GCF_009389715.1). NCBI lineage: Eukaryota > Viridiplantae > Streptophyta > Magnoliopsida > Arecales > Arecaceae > Phoenix > Phoenix dactylifera. Next base: position 196,056 of record NW_024067726.1, on the reverse strand, counting down.
TTCATGGCTTAGAGACCAAGTTACACTGCTACATGCTTGAGAAGCATTGTACAAGAGTTGTACACTCATCCATCTATGTGTCACCAATAACTGTTAGGTGAGGTGGCATGTAAATCGGTGGGACCGCAGTACCCACTAGAAACCCTAGTCGTGTGGGATTTCCGTTTCCCTACCAGGGGAGTGTGAGGGATTCGAAAAAATAGTGGGAGTTACATTTGTTCTAAAAGACCTTAGAACAGATTAGGATCAAGTACAAAAGTCTAACTAGAATCTTTACTCTCTGAGGATTATAAAGTCAGCTTCTAGACTCTTAACTCATATCCTATAGAACAACCGTTTGACCAAATCTAATTATAAAGATTGGCTCAGCAAATTTCAAAAATAGTTTTGAATTGTGAGAAATTTGGGTATATGCTAGACCATGTTACCAATCCGTCCGATCACTGATCAGCGTAAGACGCTTGTTAAGTGGACGAACAATAACAATAAAGTTAGGTGCTGCACAAAGGCATCCATGTCCAATGCATTACAATGCCAGCATGAGAACATAAAGATTGCCAGGGACATATTAAATCACCTGCAAAAGTTGTATGGTGATCAGAGTCACGCAGCTCGGTTTGAAGTGTCCAAGAGGCTCTTCAAAGCCAAGATGAACGATGGGCAGTCTGTCCATGATCATGGTTTGACCATGATAAAGGACTTAGAGAAGCTTGGCATGACCATGCACAAGGAATTGCAAACGGATTTGATCTCGCAATCCCTTCCAGCTTCATATGAATAGTTTATAGTAAACTACCATATGAACAAGGTTGTATGCACTAAAATAGAATTGTTAAATAAATTGGTAACTACCTTAGGAACCTTGAAGAAGTTCAAGGGGCATCGTTTTCGCTGTTAAGTTGGTTTCTACTTTCAAGAGAGAGTCTATTTGGAAGAAGAAGAAGCCTCGAAGAAGCAGAAGACTAAGAAAACACCAAGTAAGGAAGTTCCAAGAAAAAAGCCAATTGCAAGGAAAAGTGTTTCCATTGCATCATGGACGGCCATTGGAAGAGGAACTGTCCTACATACATGGGAAGCATAAAGTACATGAAGGGTGACAGACCTTCAGAAGGTTTTTCAGATATGCTCAGGATACTTAGGGACTGTGACCTATTGCTAGCAGAAATTTGATTTCTGTATTTTATTTAGCATAGAAAGATTTTTATTTATTTAAAAAATTAAATTGATTTAACATGGTTTTAAGATTGACAGTCTCTATCACATATATATGGATGTATCTGTGAATATATCTGAGCAAACAGTGAATACCATAGGATCTAATAGATCCAAAAATGAGATAAATCTAAAGTATTTAAGGCACCTCAGGCTTGGCCATATAGGAGAAGACAGAATAAACAAATTGGAGAAACATGAGCTTTTGGGCTCATTGACTTTCGAGTCATATTTGATTTGTAAATTCTGCCTTCAAGGAAAGATGGCCAAATTATCCTTTGTAGGACACAGGGAGGTCCACTGAAATACTTACCCTAGTACACACTGATGTGTGTGGCCCATTCGATGTGCAGGCTAGGGGTTGTAATTTTTTACTTCATTTTACCGATGATTATTCACGGTATGGATATGTGTATGAGACACAAATATGAAACTTTTGAAAGGTTCAAAGAGTTTAAATATGAAGTAGAAAAACATATAGAAAAACTCACTAAGGTTCTTCGATCAGATCGAAGAGGTAAATACCTTAGTTGAGAGTTCCGTGATTATCTCAAGGAGAATGGAATAGTTTTATAATGGACTCTTTCTGGTACACCTCAGTTCAACAGAGTGTCGGAGAGGAGGAATCGGACTCTATTGGATATGGTCCGATCCATGATGAGCTTCACTGATTTACCCTTGTCTCTTTAGATAGATGCCCTATTTTCAGCGATTTATTTATTAAATAGAGTTCCCTCTAAATCCGTTCCTACCACACCGTATGAGATATGGCATGGTAAGAAACCAAGTCTGGGTCATCTCAAGATTTGGGGATGTTCGGCCCACGTCAAGAGACTACAGGCGGACAAGCTAGAGGCTAGGATCATAAGTGCTCGTTTTATATGATATCCCAAAGAGTCATTAGGATACAATTTTTACGTCTCAGAGGATCACAATGTGTTTGTGACCCGTCATGCCATCTTCTTGGAAAAATAGTTTATCCTTGATAGAGGCAGTGGGAGGAAAATTGAGCTTGAAGAGAAAGTCTCTGAAAAGCAACGAGTCATGGATCCTATCGAACCCATTAATACAGAGCCAGTACACGATGTTCCTCAACCACCTCGCAGATCAAGTAGGGTCTCCCATCCTCCCGATAGATACTTAGGTATACTAGAAGAGGATACCGAGGAAATGTTCCTAGTGGGAGATAGGGATCACATACAGGATCCCAAAACCTACAACGAGGCGATATCTGATATCGATTCCGAGAAATGTCTGGAAGCTATGAAGTCAGAGTTAGACTCCATGCATTCCAACCAAGTCTGGACCTTAGTAAACCCACCAGAAGGTATTGTACCTATTGGATGCAAATGGATCTACAAAAGGAAGATAGGTTCGGATGGAGAGGTAGAGACCTATAAGGCAAGGCTTGTGGCGAAAGGGTACAGTCAGCGCGAAGGCATTGACTATCAGGAGACCTTTTCACCTGTAGCCATGCTAAAATCCATCCGAACATTGCTTGCCATTGCAGCATTTCATGATTATGAAATCTGGCAGATGGATGTGAAAACTGCTTTCCTGAATGGATATCTTGATGAAGATATCTATATGGAACAGCCTTTGGGTTTCACTTCCAGTGATGGAGATCACAAGGTCTGCAAGCTGCAAAGGTCCATCTATGGACTAAAACAAGCATCTCGGAGTTGGAACACTCGGTTCGATGACGCAATCAAAACGTTTGATTTCATCGAAAACGAAGAGGAACCGTGTGTTTACAAAAAGGTTAGTGGGAGTTCTGTCGTTTTTCTCGTGTTGTACGTAGATGACATTCTCCTGATTGGGAATGATATTCCCATGCTAACCTCGGTCAAGGTCTGGTTGTCAAAAGAATTCTCCATGAAAGACCTTGGGGAAGCATCCTATATTTTGGGAATAAAGGTCTATAGAGATAGATCTAAAAGGATGCTTGGCCTTTCACAGAAAATGTACATAGAGGAGGTGCTGAAGAGGTTCAGCATGGAAAACTCCAAGAGGGGTCTCTTACCCCTAAGACATGGAATTCATCTCTCCAAGAAGATGTGCCCCAACACATCTGAAGAGATTCAACGCATGAGCAAGATTCCCTATGCATCGGCAATAGGAAGCCTCATGTATGCCATGTTGTGTACACGACCTGATATAGCTCTTACTGTGAGTGTCACAAGCAGATATCAGTCGGATCCAGGCAAGAAGCACTGGATAGCTGTGAAAAACAGTCTTAAGTACTTGAGAAGAACTAAGGACATGTTCTTGGTCTTTGGGAGAAGATCAGAGTTGAAGGTAGAAGGATGCACACATATTGATGATAGAAAGTCTACATCAGAATATGTGCAATTGTGGTTCAGTAAATTGGAAGAGTTCCAAACAACCGATCATTATAGATTCTACCTTAGAAGCTGAATGTTAAGCCGTATCTAAGGGTGCAGTGGAAACCTTCTGATTAAAAGTTAATTGCAGAGTTAGGTGTAATGTCATTAGATGCCATAACACTTTACTGCGATAACATTGGCACCATAGCACTAGCTATGGAGCCATGGTCTCATCAGAAGTCCAAGCACATAGAGCGGCGCTTCCATTTCATACGCGACTATGATGTAGAGGTGCAGAGAGTAGACTCCGCGGATAACGTGGCAGACCCGTTCACTAAGCAGCTGAGTCAGCAAAAGACTGAAGCCCACCTTGAGAAGATGGGCCTAAGATATATGACCAATTGGCTTTAGTGCAAGTGGGAGATTGTTAGATGTATGCCCTAGAAGCCAATTTGGCTGACACATTGTTGATTCTAGGGACATAATTTTGTACTTGACTATTTATTATTGAATAAATAAAAGGCATCTTTTCTTTCATATTATTTATGTGTCTATGAATCGTCCAAGGAATTAATAAGATGATGATACATATTCTCAAGAGTTGAGAATTTAAGGCATGTATCATTGGTGATTAATTTCTAAATGCTCCTGATCAATGGATCATCACGAGGACGGTGATCGATCCGATCAGTGCACAGATCACTTTCCTTCTGGATGGACGAGACTTGAGTCCACAGTGTAGGGACACTGAAGTGATAGTGCAGGTGCTTGTTAGAGAACAAGGGTACTGAGCGTGACCAAGACAAGAAGTCACTTGGATGTCTATCCACTCGTCAGTGACTTGCTTGATGTTGCAGTAGTGTGACTGGTCCTTTGACCTGCGGTGCTTCGGCTACTCACAGTGAGGTTATTGTAGTTTGACTGCACACATACATGGTCTCTAGCCATATGGGTCCATGCAGTGTAGATTGGCTGCAGTAAGTTCACTGTAGGAGTAGGGTATGCACCTATAAGGAATCTATCGACCTTGATAGAAGAGGAGTGATCCTATGTGATTTGTTAGACTGAGTTCTAAGATCTTGGCCAGGGCAGTAATATAAAGTGGAAAAAGAGTTTTCCATTAGCGAACTCAAGTCGAATAAATCTTGACATATGACAGACGATGGGGTTTGACGAGTTGTCCATGACCTCCGCCCTATAGGGATCCACGATAGTAGGACTGTATCACACGTTAACTGCACCTAGAGGTTCATCATTCCATTCTGCTGGGTAGCCACTATATGCTGCTAGGTGTCACTGGTGGATGGTGGGACTCATAGGGATTATCTTGATGATCGATAAACCCTAATGAGTTGAGTTGGAATCGTTCCAACCCATTGAAAGGAGTTTTCAATGATATTGAGATAGAGATCACAATATATCTCACTACCAGTCAGAATAGAACCTATGGGGTCACACACACTAGAAGTATTGACCGATCCGATGGTTGAAATCGTGATTAGGAATCACAAGTAATCAATTTGATTGATAAGAAGTTGAAGAAGGAACAAAGGGAATTAATTAATTGGACTTGAAACAAGAGTCCTACTTCGAGTAGGATACCTAGAGTCCTAATTGAATTAGGACTGGGAATCCTAGTTGGAGTAGGACTGGAATTCCTACTTGGAATAGGATTCCTACAATCCTAATGAGATTAGGAATTTTGAATTAAAATTGGATTCCTACTTGGAGTAGGATTCCTAGAAATCCTAATTGGATTAGGACTTCGGATTCAAATAGAGTCCTAATTGGATTAGGACTAAAATTAAATATATCCTAATTGGATTAGGATTCCTTAAGTCTAAATTAATTATTAATCTAATGAATCAACATGACTCCTAATTGGATTAGGATTGAAGAGTTCAATTGAGTCATGGTTCATTCAAGTCCTAATTGGATTAGGACTAGCCTAGATTGGATCCAAATTGGTTCACCCTTGGGCTAAGCCTAATTGGATTAAGGCTAAACCACATTAGGGCCTCCCAATCCTCATTAGATGAGGATTAGGGCAACATGAGAGGGAGGGGCTCATGCCCCTCCTCCTTGGATCTCTTGGTGCGGCAACAAGAGGGGCCGGCGCCCCTCTTGGTAATACATCAAGGGCTCCTAACTTGTAGGAGCCCTAGATGTTATAAAAGGAGGAATCCCCCTCCTCTCCATCGTGTGGCCACCCTCTCCCTCCCTTGGTTCAGCCGCCAGCAAGAAGAAGGGAAAAAGAAGCCATGGCGCCCTCCTCTTCCTCCTTTCCTCCTTCCAACGCAGGAAAAAGAAAGTAGGCTGCAGGGGCCTTGCTTCTTCCTCTTCTTCTTCCTTCTTCTTCCTCCTCTCAAGTACATTCATGAGTTGAAAGAAAGAGAGGAGATCAGCCATCAAAAGTTATCTCTGCAAGGGAGCTAGCACCCCGGTGAGATAGAAAGCTTGGATCGGATCCTGCTTCGTGTGAATACCCGTAGAGGCCGGACGTTTGAACGGCTTCAAGCGAACCCTCTTCCAAAAACCACGAATTCAGATTTGCGGTGATCATCTACCCGCGCAAGGTGAAGATCTGATCTTCCTAATAGTTTTAAAAGTTTTAATTCTTACCTAATTACGAAGGGTCTCGAAACAACGTTCATGCGATGAACGTAGATCCCGTGTATGCCGATTCCGCTGCCATCTGAAAGATTTTTGAAATATCAGCGGCGTGGGCGGGTTTCCAACAGAATAGTACTCATCTTGACTACAGGAGAAAAGATCTCTGTGAAGTCGATACCTGCTCTCTGCTGAAATCCTTTTACAACCAGCCTGGCCTTGTATCGCTTCTTCCCGCCTTGCTCTTCCTTCAGCCTGTAAACCCATTTGTTTGACAGTGCTTTCTTCCCCTTGGGCAGATCCACCAAATCCCACGTTTGATTCTGCTCCAATGACTTCATCTCATCATCCATGGCCAACTCCCACTCCTTCCTGGTATCAACCTCCAATGCCTCCGTGAAGCATTCAGGTTCGCCATTATCTGTGAGCAGCAAATAACTAAGAGTCCCATCATACCTTTGAGGAGGCTTCCCATGAGTACTACGAGTGGACCTTCTTAGTTGTGGAGGGGGTGCCAATGCTTCAGGTTCTTGCTCTGACTGAGTCTTCTGACCAGAATTTGTAGACTCCTCTTCAGGATCCACAAAACACGGCTCAACAGGTTTTGTTTCTGATTCAGTGCTCTGCTGCATTTTCTCATTGAATACCACATCATTACTACGAATGATCTTCTTGTGTTCGGGATCCCAAAGCCGGTACCCAAACTGTTGACCTCCGTATCCAACGAAAATACACTTTTTTGATTTGGCGTCTAGTTTGCTTCTTTGACTGGAATCAACATGGACATAACTGGTACAACCGAATACTCGTAAGTGCGCCAAATCAATCTTCTTCGCTGTCCATGCTTCCTCAGGAATCCCAAATTCAAGTTTCTTTGATGGCCCTCTGTTGATCAAGTAGGCAGCAGTGTTAACTGCTTCCGCCCAAAACTGCTGTGGCAATCCAGCATGTATCCTCATACTCCTGGCACGCTCATTAATTGTTCTGTTCATCCTTTCAGCAACTCCATTTTGTTGTGGTGTTCCTGGAACTGTCCTTTGCCTGACGATCCCAGCATCTGCACAGTAGTCCTCAAACTCCCTGCTACAATACTTACCACCGTTGTCCGATCTCAGGCATTTCAACCTCTTTCCTGTCTCGAGTTCTACCATCACCTGCCATCTCCTGAAGACCCCAAATACCTCTGACTTGTGCTTCAAGAAGAACACCCAAAGCTTCCTGGTAGCATCATCAATAAAAGTAACATAGTACTGAGATCCACCAATGGAAGAAACTGGTGCAGGCCCCCACACGTCCGTGTGCACGAGATCTAGCTTTTCTTGCTTCCGAGGTTTACCTTCTTTGTTGAATGAAACACGCTTCTGCTTTCCGAGAACACAATCCTCACAGAAGTCCATCTCAACACTCCTGAGACCCTGCAGCTTTCCCAACTGGTGCATCACCTCCAGTCCCTGATAACTCATGCGCCCAAGTCTACAATGCCATAACTTGGTGTCCACATCTGCTGCAACAACTCCAATAGAGTTCTCCGTGCCGTTGGTGACATAAAGTGTCCCAACCTTCTTGCCACTAGCCACCGTCAACGAACCTCTGGATATCTTCCACTGATCAGCTGTGAAAGTAGCCTTGTACCCCTGGCTCGCCAACTGTCCAACAGAAATCAGATTCCTCTGCAGTTGAGGTACGTGCCGTACGTCCTCAAGCTCAAGTGAAGATCCAGAAACCAACTTCACTTCCGCGCTTCCCCTTCCTTGTATGGTGCAAGGCTCTCCATCCCCTAGGTAGACTTTGCCAAAGTCTCCCTTCTCATATCCTTCAAGAAGCTTCCGTTGGGATGTAGCATGGAAAGACGCGCCCGAGTCTATCACCCAAGACTCGTCACAGGTAGACAAAGATAGAACGAGGGCATCCATATCACCGTCTTCAGCAAGATTTGCCAGATCCTTGCTGACTCCTTCGGTGTGGTCGCCTTGCTTCCCTTTAGGAGATTTGCAATCCCTCCTAAAGTGCCCCGTCTTCCCGCAGTTCCAGCACTTCGCTCCCTTGTTCTGAGGTGCTCGAGACCTGCTGGATCTCGACTTCGAGTCGCTTCGAAATCGACCGTCCTTCTTTTGTCTTCCCCGGTCAGAGGTGTTTAGTGCACTTCCAGACGACTCCGTAGCTCCAGAAGATTTCCTTCTTGCTTCTTCACTCAGAAGCACTTCCACAACGTCATCAAAAATCAACTTCCCCGTTGCCGAAGAGTTGCTCACCGCCATCACCAGGCCCTCCCAGCTATCAGGCAATCCGGAGAGGATTAGCAATGCCCGAATCTCATCGTCAAAACTAATCTCCACTGACTCCAACTGGGCCGTGAGTCCATTGAACTCGTTGAGGTATTCTGCTATGCTGCCGCCATTTTTCATACGAAGATTAAACAACCTCTTCATGAGAAATACCTTGTTTGATACTGAGGGTTTCTCGTACATCCGCGACAATGTTGCCATCAACTCCATCGTCATCTTCTCGTTTTTGATGTTGAATGCCACTTGGGATGCAAGTGACAATCTGATGGTGCCGAGCGTCTTCCGATCGAGGACCTCCCAGTCTTCATCGGACATCTTCTCTGGTTTCTTTGCTCTACCTCCAAGAGGTAAATAGAGATCCTTCTGGTAAAGGTAATCTTCTATTTGCATCTTCCAAAACCCGAAGTTTGTGCCATTGAACTTCTCAATTCGCAACTTCCCTTCATCCGCCATTGCAGAATAACCAATAGCTCTGATACCAATTGTTGTCGGCGCCCCGCACCGGAACCCACTCACACCAGCGCCGCCACCGACGTCGGACAAGCAAGAGAGATACAAACGGATAAGCACTCTCTCGCTCCCTCGACTCCGGACTCAAGGATCACCTCTTCGCTCCGCCTACGAAGGGCAAAAGATTACCCCGTGGTATCAGTAGGATAAAACACTTGAGCACCGCAACGGATTATCAAAGATCAAAGGAAGAAGAAGGAAGAAAAATAGCAAAGCAAACACAAAAATGTAACGAGGTTCGGCTACAAATAGCCTACGTCCTCCACCGCTCCAAATCTCAATAAGGATGAACTGATTACAGAGATAGCACACACCCGAACGATCACAAGCAATCGATCTACAAGAGATTCACACAGAATTCCCTTTGCACAAGAAGTAGGATCCCAATCCTCTTCTTCTCTAGAACCCTAGCCTCACAAACAAGAGTCTCTCTCAAATATACGGCCAATAACCCTACCCTAGGGCTCTCATGAGTCCTATATATAGTCTCAAGACCTTCAGATGATCATAGCCGTCGAAACGCCACCAAAAACACCAAAAGAAAATCGTCCGTACGATTTTTCGCGAGCCCGAGTCGACTCGGCTGAAGTCCGAGTCGACTCTGGCACGTCTGAACAACTTCCAGTTTAACTGGCACGATCTCGAGTCGACTCCACTGTATCTCGAGTCGACTCGACGATGCTCCGAGTCGACTCGACTGTAGTTCGAGTCGACTCTGACAGTCCAGACAGAAACATGGTTTTTGCGGCTTTCTCCTCTCGGGTCGACTCGACAGACCTCGAGTCGACTCGACTGTTCCCGAGTCGACTCGACTGAAGCTCGAGTCGACTCCGACAGTCCGCCAGACAGAAAACTATGCAGAATTGATTTTCCTTCAATTCTCTTCATCACTAAAGGTCTCCACATACCCCAACACCATTTCTGCCAATGTCCTATTTTTCCTTTCAACAACCCCATTTTGTTGAGGCGTTCTAGGTGCTGAAAATTGATGTGATATTCCATTTTTAGTGCAAAATTCTTCAAAGTGTTGATTTTCAAATTTCGTACCATGATCACTTCGAATTGCTACTAAGGTGAGTTTCTTTTCATTTATGATATTATTATATAGTTTCAAAAATTCTGAAAATGCTTCATTCTTATGTGCCAAAAATGAAACCCATGTATACCTTGAGAAATCATCAACAATAACTAGTCCATATTTCTTCCCTCCTAGACTTGTAGTTCTAGTAGGTCCAAATAAGTCCATGTGTGTGAGTTCAAATGGTCTAGTTGTTGATACTACATTCTTCGATTTGAAAGATGATTTAGTTTGTTTTCCCAATGAACATGGTCCACATATTTTGTCCTTTTCAAAGATCAGTTTTGGCACATCTTTTATTAATTCCTTCTTAACTAGTTTTGATATTAATTCCATACTAGCATGTCCTAATCTTCGATGCCAAAGCCAACTAGTTTTATTTTTCTTTTCTTCATTAGTAATTAAGCATAAACCATTTTTCTTGCCTAACTCATGAAGATCTACTAAGTAAATATTTCTTTGCCTATGTCCTACAAGTACAATGCTATTATCTTTAGGATTAGTGATTATGCATACAGATGCTTCAAATGTAACTTTAAACCCTTTATCACAAAATTGACTTATGCTAAGAAGGTTATGTTTCAAACCCTTAACTAATAAGATATTTTCTACAAAAATAGATGGAGCAATGAAAATTTTACCCTTTCCAATGATATGTCCTTTACCATTGTCTCCATAGGTTACTACTCCACCCTTCTTTGATTCCAAGGTGACAAATTGATCTTCGTCACCGGTCATGTGTCTTGAACAGCCGCTATCTAGATACCATCGTTTTTCCACTTTATCAGCTGCAAGACACACCTCCAATTAAGATCAAGAAGAAACTTTAGGTACCCAAACTAAGTTGGGTCCTTTAGGGTTAGTACTCCATGTTCCTTTTGGAACCCAAACTTTCTTGAATTTAATCTTTTGATTATAACTTAACTTGTTTTGACTGGACTTTCTAAAGTTACATTCATATGCTCTATGTCCTAACTTATTGCAGCAATAGCAAGTAATATTTTCACTTTTAGCTTTTACAAAAATATTCTTTAAGAATTTTTGTTTTCTATTCGTTCTATATCCTAAACCGGCCTTATCATATACAGCTTTTTGGCTATCAAGAATCAAATTTAATTTGGTAGAACTGAGAGTAAATTTATCTACCAATGATTTATATTCTTCAGCATCTTCTTTTAGCTTGATATTTTCAGCAATTAGATTCTTGGTTTCATTTGCAAGTTTTCTACTTAATGTTTCACAGTTATGTGACAGCTTTAACTTATCTTTGATAAGAGATTGATTTTCTTCTTTTAGAACTTTATTTCTATTAATTAGTTTCTTATGTTCTTCCATGAGTTCTAAGAATGCATCATGTAATTCATCAACAATAAAATCACAGTCAAGTTCAGAATCTACCTCATCGTCATTGGCCATATGACACATTTGGGCCATCTCTTGATGATCTTCCTCCTCTGAGCTTGATTCCTCACTTTCACTCCATTCAGCCATGAAATTTTTCTTTTTCAACTTTCTTGCCATCCACTTCAAATCTGGGCAATCTATCTTATAATGCCCGGGTTTGTTACACTCATAGCAAATGGGAGTTTCTTTTTTCTTTTCTTTGTCCTTACCCTTTTCTTTGCTTGAGTTACCTTTAAGGAAGGGTTTCTTTTTATGGAACCTATTCTTACCTCTCATAAATTTTCTGAATCTTCTCCCAAGCACAGCCATCCCTTCTTCATCGATTTCTTCATCATCATCCGAATCTTCCGATTCAGTTAGTTGTTTAGGGGTGGTAGTCTTTAGAGCAATGGGCTTTCTTCTCTTGACCTCATCTTCTGAATTTTGCCTCATTGTCAACTCATGGGTCATGAGTGATCCTAGAAGCTCCTCTAACTGTAGTGTGTTGAGGTCCTTTGCTTCTTGAATAGCAGTTACCTTGGCCTCCCAATTCCTTGGTAGAGACCTGAGAATTTTTCGCACCAAATCAGAGTTAGAGTAAGATTTTTCTAAACTCTTAAGCCCATTTATAATGTCAGTAAAACGAGTAAACATTTCAGTTATGGACTCAGTAGATTCCATTTTAAACAATTCATACTTGTGTACTAATATGTTTATCTTTGACTCCTTAACTTGATTGGTCCCTTCATGTGTGACCTCAAGTCTGTCCCAAATTTCTTTGGCAGTAGTGCAAGTAGATATTCTATTAAACTCATTTACATCTAATGAGCAGTAAAGTACATTTATAGCTTTTGCATTTAACTATGCTAATCTTCTATCACTTTCATTCCAATCCATTTCTGGTTTGGGTATGATAGTGCCCTCTATGTTAAGTGTGGGTGTGTGAGGTCCTCTAGTGATGATTTGCCATAGTTCATAGTCTGAAGCTTGAATGAATATCCTCATTCTAGCTTTCCAATATGTGTAGTTTATGCCATTAAATAGAGGTGGTCTATTTGTGGATTGCCCCTCACTCATAGAACATCCCACTTGGGTTGTCATGATCTTTAACTCTTGATTGTGAGATCAATGAGTACTATTAGAGCACCTTGCTCTGATACCACTTGTTGCCCAAGGTGACAAGCCAAGAGGGGGGGTGAATTGGTTTCTTTTAAATTTAAACTATCTTACTCAAGTCAAATAGATGGTTAGTAAGCTAAGGCAATTCACAACACAAACAACACAAAGTTGTTGGGAACCCGCCCATGCCGCTGATATTTCAAAACAAAAATCAGATGGCAGCGGAATCGGCATGCGCGAGTTCGACGTTCATCGCATGAACGCTTATTTCGAGACCTTTCGTAATTAGGTAAGAATTAAAACTTTTAGAACTAATAGGAAGATCAAATCTTCACCTTGCGCGGGTAGATGATCACCACGAATCTGAATTCGTGGTTTTGGAAGAGGGTTCGTTTGAAGCCGTTCAAACGTCCGGCCTCTACGGGTATCCACACGAAGTAGAGAACCGATCAAAGCTTTCTTGTCTTCCCGGGGTGCTAGCTCCCTTGCAAAGACTCCTTTGATGGCTGATCTCTTCTCTTTCTTTCAACTCTTGAAAGTGCTTGAGAGGAGGAAGAAGAAGAAGGAACTCAAGGAAGAAGAACACAGCTTCTGCAGCCTTCTTTCTTTTCCCTGCGTTGGAAGAAGGATTGGAGGAAGAGGATGACGCCAACGCTTGGACCTTGCTCTCCCTTTGCTTGCGGCTGAACCAAGGGGGAAGAGAGGCTGGTGGCGGCAGCAAGAGGAGGAAGAAAAGGCTTACCTTAGGGCGCCGGCCCTAGTCCTCTTTTAATAAGGTTTGGAGCTCCTAACAATTAGGAGCTCCAAGATAATTTTCCAAAGAGGGGGCGCCGGCCCCCTCTTCTTCATGTCGCCCTAGCCTTGTGAGAGGGGCTGATGTCCCTCTTACTTGGTTAACCTAATCCTCTTCCAAAGAGGATTAGGTGCCTCTCTCATGGTTTAATCCCAATCCAATTAGGATTAGCCAATTGGGTTCAATCTATGCTAGTCCTAATCCAATTAGGACTTGAATGAACCATGACTCAATTGAACTCTTCAATCCTAATCCAATTAGGAGTCATGTTGATTCATTAGATTAATAATTAATTTAGACTTAAGGAATCCTTAATCTAATTAGGATGTATTCAATTTTAGTCCTAATCCAATTAGGACTCTATTTGAATCCGAAGTCCTAATCCAATTAGGATTTCTAGGAATCCTACTCCAAGTAGGAATCCAATTTTAATTCAAAATTCCTAATCTCATTAGGATTGTAGGAATCCTATTCCAAGTAGGAATTCCAGTCCTACTCCAACTAGGATTCCCAGCCCTAATCCAATTAGGACTCTAGGAATCCTACCTGAAGTAGGATTTGTGTTTAAGTCCAATTAATCAATTGCCTTTGTTCCTTCTTCAACTTTTTATCAATCAAATTGATTTCTTGTGATTCCTAATCACGATTTCAACCATCGGATCGGTCAATACTTCTAGTGTGTGTGACCCCATAGATTCTATTCTGACTGGTAGTGAGATATATTGTGATCTCTATCACTATATCATTGAAAACTCCTTTCAATGGGTTGGAACGATTCCAACTCAACTCATTAGGGTTTATCGATCATCAAGATAATCCCTATGAGTCCCACCATCCACCAGTGACACCTAGCAGCATGTAGTGGCTACCCAGTAGAATGGAATGATGAACCTCTAGGTGCAGTTAACATGTGATACAGTCCTACTATCGTGGATCCCTACAGGACGGAGGTCATGGACAACTCGTCAAACCCCATCGTCTGTCATATGTCAAGATTTATTCGACTTGAGTTCGATAGTGGAAAACTCTTTCTCCACTTTACTGCCCTGGCCAAGGTCTTAGAACTCAGTCTAACAAATCACATAGGATCACTCCTCTTCTATCAAGGTCGATAGATTCCTTGTAGGTGCATACCCTACTCCTACAGTGAACCTACTGCAGCCAATCTACACTGCATGGACCCATATGGCTAGAGACCATGTATGTGTGCAGTCAAACTACAATAACCTCACTGTGAGTAGCCGAAGCACAGCAGGTCAAAGGACCAGTCACACTACTGCAACATCAAGTAAGTCACTGACGAGTGGATAGACATCCAAGTGACTTCTTGTCTTGGTCACGCTCAGTACCCTTGTTCTCTAACAAGCACCTGCACTATCACTTCAGTGTCCCTACACTGTGGACTCAAGTCTCGTCCATCCAGAAGGAAAGTGATCTGTGCACTGATCGGATCGATCACCGTCCTCGTGATGATCCATTGATCAGGAGCATTTAGAAATTAATCACCAATGATACATGGCTCAAATTCTCAACTCTTGAGAATATGTATCATCATCTTATTAATTTCTTGGACGATTCATAGACACATAAACAATATGAATGAAAAAGATGCCTTTTATTTATTCAATAATAAATAGTCAAGTACAAAATTATGTCCCTACAATCAACAATGTGTCAGCCAAATTGGCTTCTAGGGCATACATCTAACAATCTCCCACTTGCACTAAAGCCAATTGGTCATATATCTTAGGCCCATCTTCTCAAGGTGGGCTTCAGTCTTTTGCTGACTCGGCTGCTTAGTGAACGGGTCTGCCACGTTATCCGCGGAGTCTACTTTCTGCACCTCTACATCATAGTCGCGTATGAAATGGAAGCGCCGCTCTATGTGCTTGGACTTCTGATGAGACCATGGCTCCATAGCTAGTGCTATGGTGCCAATGTTATTGCAGTAAAGTGTTATGGCATCTAATGACATTACACCTAACTCTGCAATTAACTTTTTAATCAGAAGGTTTCCACTGCACCCTTAGATACGGCTTAATATTCAGCTTCTAAGGTAGAATTTATAATGATCGGTTGTTTGGAACTCTTCCAATTTACTGAATCACAATTGCACATATTCTGATGTAGACTTTCTATCATCAATATGTGTGCATCCTTCTACCTTCCACTCTGATCTTTTCCCAAAGACCAAGAACATGTCCTTAGTTCTTCTCAAGTACTTAAGACTGTTCTTCACAGCTATCCAGTGCTTCTTGCCTAGATCCGACTGATATCTGCTTGTGACACTCACAGCAAGAGCTATATCAGGTCGTGTACACAGCATGGCATACATGAGGCTTCCTATTGCTGATGCATAAGGAATCTTGCTCATGCGTTGAATCTCTTCAGATGTGTTGGGGCACATCTTCTTGGAGAGATGAATTCCATGCCTTAGGGGTAAGAGACCCCTCTTGGAGTTTTCCATGCTGAACCTCTTCAGCACCTCCTCTATGTACATCTTCTGTGACAGGCCAAGCATCCTTTTAGATCTATCTCTATAGACCTTTATTCCTAAAATATAGGATGCTTCCCCAAGGTCTTTCATGGAGAATTCTTTTGACAACCAGACCTTGACCGAGGTTAGCATGGGAATATCATTCCCAATCAGGAGAATGTCATCTACGTACAGTACGAGAAAAACGACAGCACTCCCACTAACCTTTTTGTAAACGCACGGTTCCTCTTCATTTTTGATGAAATCAAACGTTTTGATTGCGTCATCGAAACGAGTGTTCCAACTCCGAGATGCTTGCTTTAGTCCATAAATGGACCTTTGCAGCTTGCAGACCTTGTGATCTCCATCACTGGAAGTGAAACCCAAAGGCTGTTCCATATAGATATCTTCATCAAGATATCCATTCAGGAAAGCAGTTTTCACATCCATCTGCCAGATTTCATAGTCATGAAATGCTGCAATGGCAAGCAATGTCCGGATGGATTTTAGCATGGCTACAGGTGAAAAGGTCTCCTGATAGTCAATACCTTCGCGCTGACTATACCCTTTCGCCACAAGCCTTGCCTTATAGGTCTCTACCTCTCCATCCGAACCTATCTTCCTTTTGTAGATCCATTTGCATCCAATAGGTACAATACCTTCTGGTGGATCTACTAAGGTCCAGACTTGGTTGGAATGCATGGAGTCTATCTCTGACTTCATAGCTTCCAGCCATTTCTCGGAATCGATATCAGATATCGCCTCGTTGTAGGTTTTGGGATCCTGTATGTGATCCCTATCTCCCACTAGGAACATTTCCTCGGTATCCTCTTCTAGTATACCTAAGTATCTATCGGGAGGATGGGAGACCCTACTAGATCTACGAGGTGGTCGAGGGACATCGTGTACTGGCTCTTTATGAATAGGTTCTATAGGATCCATGACTCGTTGCTTTTCAGAGACTTTCTCTTCAAGCTCAATTTTCCTCCCACTGCCTCTTTCAAGGATAAACTGATTTTCCAGAAAGATGGCATGACGGCTCACAAACACATTGTGATCCTCTGAGACGTAAAAATTGTATCCTAATCCTATAAAACGAGCACTTATGGTCCTAGCCTCTAACTTGTCCGCTTGTAGTCGCTTGACGTGGGCCGGACATCCCCAAATCTTGAGATGACCAAGACTTGGTTTCTTACCATGCCATATCTCATACGGTGTGGTAGGAACGGATTTAGAGGGAACTCTATTCAACAAATAAATTGCTGTGAGTAAGGCATCTCCCCAAAGGAACATAGGTAAATCAGTGAAGCTCATCATGGACCTGACCATATCCAATAGGGTCCGATTCCTCCTCTCTGACACCCCGTTGAGTTGAGGTGTACCCGGAGGTGTCCATTGTGAGACTATGCCGTTTTCTTTGAGATAGTCTCGGAATTCCCCACTAAGGTATTCTCCTCCTCGATCTGATCGAAGAGCCTTAAGAGGTTTTCCAGTTTGTTTTTCTACTTCATTCTTGAACTCTTTGAACTTTTCAAAGGATTCAGACTTGTGTCTCATAAGATACACATACCCATACCGTGAATAATCATCGGTAAAGGTAATGAAGTATGAATAACGTCCCCTGGCTAGCACATCGAATGGGCCACATACATCTGTATGTACTAGGGTAAGTATTTCGGTGGTCCTCTCCCCATGTCCTACAAAGGGCAGTCTAGCCATCTTTCCTTGAAGACAGGACTCGCAAACTGGATATGACTCGGAAGTCAATGAGCCTAAGAGCCCATCTTTATCCATTTTGTTCATCCTATCTTCTCCAATATGGCCAAGTCTGAGGTGCCACAAATATCTTTGGTTTATCTCATCTCTGGATCTTTTAGATCCTTTGGCACTCTCATCTTGCTCGGTAACATTCACAGATACATCCATGATAGAGACTGTCAATCATGAAACCACGTGCGACTATTTTATTTCTTAAATAAATAGAACAGCAGTCTTTGTCAAATGTAAAAACATGACCTTCCTGTGCTAGACATGAAACAGAAATCAAATTTCTGCTAGCAACAGGTACATAATAACAGTCTCTAAGTATTAAACTAAATCCAGACAGTAGTCGCAGATGGTAGGTGCCCACAGCCACAGCAGCAACTTTTGCCCCGTTGCCAACCCGAAGGGTTACTGCACCTTCCGCCAGCCTTCTACTTTCCTTTAGACCCTGCATGGTAGTGCACAAATGAGCACTAGAACCAAAATCTATAACCCAACTAGAAGTAGAAGAAACCGTTAGATTAGTTTCAATAATGAGCAAGTCTATACCTTCTGAAGGTGTGTCACCTTTCTTGTTCTTCAGGCTCTCGAGGTATGAAGGACAGTTTCTCTTCCAGTGGCCTTCGACATTGCAGTGGAAACATTTTCCTTTGTCGTTAGCCTTTTTCTTTTGAACTTCCTTCTTTGGCTTCTTGTCTTTCTTCTGCTTCTTTGCAGGCTTCTTTTTCTTCCAAGTAGACTTTCTCTTGGAACCAGAAGTCAACTCAGCAGCGAGGACATTGCCCCTTGAACCTTTCAAGGCTCCCTCAGCAGTTACCAACATGTTGATTAGTTCAGTCTTAGTGCATTCAATCTTATTCATGTGGTAGTTTACTATAAACTGACCAAATGAATCAGAAAGTGACTGTAGGATCAAATCCACTTGCAATTCCTTGTGCATTTCCATACCGAGCTTCTCAAGCTCTTCTAGGTCCTTGATCATGGTCAGACCGTGATCATGGACAGACTGCCCCTCGCGCATCTTAGCTTTGAAAAGCCTCTTGGACACTTCAAAACGAGCTGTGCGACTTTGCTCACCATACAACTCTTGCAGGTGTGCCAGTATGTCCCTAGCAGTCTTTATATTTTCATGCTGGCATTGGAGTTCATTAGACATAGATGCCATCATATAGCATTTTACTCTAATGTCATCGTCCAACCACTTTTTATGCATCTCACGCTGAACATCAGTAGGACGTGCTGGTAGTGTGGGGATATCTGAATCGAGTATGTAGCCTATCTTCTCACAGTCCAAAACTATTTTGAGATTTCTAAGCCAGTCTTTGTAATTGGTTCCGGTCAGTCGGTTGGTCTCAAGAATACGGGTTAAAGGGTTTGAAGCCGACATTGTATCTGCAGAGAGTAAAGATTCTAGTTAGACTTTTGTACTTGATCCTAATCTGTTCTAAGGTCTTTTAGAACAAATGTAACTCCCACTATTTTCTCGAATCCCTCACACTCCCCTGGTAGGGAAACGGAAATCCTACACGACTAGGGTTTCTAGTGGGTACTGCGGTCCCACCGATTTACATGCCACCTCACCTAACAGTTATTGGTGACACATAGATGGATGAGTGTACAACTCTTGTACAATGCTTCTCAAGCATGTTGCAGTGTAACTTGGTCTCTAAGCCATGAAGACCTCACCTAACAGTTATTGGTCCGATTTCTTAGTTAAGTCAGACCCACCGTATAACCGTAGGAATAAAGTCGTCATTGGGTCCTCACCTAACAGTTATTGGTGCCCAACCCCACCTTTACCCTACAACATCTCATGTCTATAGAGAGGTCCAGCCCCCCAATGCAACTTGACCACTGTGTCCAGCCGAGACAAATCAACATCAGAAAGGCCTTAGCAACTCTACTACAGTGGAAGACCTATTGACTTAATATTGGTTAATCAGGTCTTAGTGTTTGCAACTTGAGCCCTTCATAAGAGGTAATCGAACAATTGGCCAGGTAAGCAGGTGGGAGGCTCCCCTTACTCAAAGAGTAAGGTCCTAATTAAGTAACCACCTTTCATGCTTTCCTAGACACCAATTAGATCAATTAATCTAATATGACTTGCTCATGTCGGTTCACTCTCGACTTGATTGAGGAAGTTTTGATTTAGGTCTCAATTGGGTTTGCTACATCACATGTAAACCTATCTACCCGACTCGCATTCACATCACATGCAAACGGTACATCACAGGCAATTATAATCGCAGCATCAAATTAAAGCTAAACTTTAACTAGGTGATGATCATGGATTCCAATTAGGTCGTATTACAAGCACATGCACATCAATCGATCAAGTGGTCTTCAACTCTTGAATTGGTTCCAAGCCTCCTTGATTCGATCCTTGATCAACTCTTGATCCCATCGCCATCAACCGCTTAGATCACCTTTCATCTCATACCTTTGCTTCAACTTGATCGTTGATGTACATCACATCACAGAAATACAACCAGATGTAAAATAAAAATAAAAATAAATTACATCTCCTTTTAGGAGGCACGCAGGCCTCTCAAAACATCAAATAAGATGCATGCAAGCATCTGAAAAATTACATGACATCGCAGATCATATCGCAGGTCATTACATTTGATACCAAAAGGGGTTGAATCCTATGATCATCACCGTATGCAACAATTATAATTTTCAGATCTGAAAACTAACTGATTATATCATGACATAGGTCGCTGATAATGCTAATCATGATTCTAAACTTTGTAATCCCATTAACAATGCAATTAGAATCATCTTTTTATCACATAAAAATCAGCATGTAAAAAATCAGCACCCCTGAAAAATCTGCATGCAGAATTTTTCAGCATGCATGATCATTCAATTTTCAGATCTAATATGCCTTTAGATATTTAATTCTTACCTTAATCTACGAAGCCTAGGCTCTGATACCACTGTTGGGAACCCGCCCATGCCGCTGATATTTCAAAACAAAAATCAGATGGCAGCGGAATCGGCATGCGCGAGTTCGACGTTCATCGCATGAACGCTTGTTTCGAGACCTTTCGTAATTAGGTAAGAATTAAAACTTTTAGAACTAATAGGAAGATCAAATCTTCACCTTGCGCGGGTAGATGATCACCGCGAATCTGAATTCGTGGTTTTGGAAGAGGGTTCGTTTGAAGCCGTTCAAACGTCCGGCCTCTACGGGTATCCACACGAAGTAGAGAACCGATCAAAGCTTTCTTGTCTTCCCGGGGTGCTAGCTCCCTTGCAAAGACTCCTTTGATGGCTGATCTCTTCTCTTTCTTTCAACTCTTGAAAGTGCTTGAGAGGAGGAAGAAGAAGAAGGAACTCAAGGAAGAAGAACACAGCTTCTGCAGCCTTCTTTCTTTTCCCTGCGTTGGAAGAAGGATTGGAGGAAGAGGATGACGCCAACGCTTGGACCTTGCTCTCCCTTTGCTTGCGGCTGAACCAAGGGGGAAGAGAGGCTGGTGGCGGCAGCAAGAGGAGGAAGAAAAGGCTTACCTTAGGGCGCCGGCCCTAGTCCTCTTTTAATAAGGTTTGGAGCTCCTAACAATTAGGAGCTCCAAGATAATTTTCCAAAGAGGGGGCGCCGGCCCCCTCTTCTTCATGTCGCCCTAGCCTTGTGAGAGGGGCTGATGTCCCTCTTACTTGGTTAACCTAATCCTCTTCCAAAGAGGATTAGGTGCCTCTCTCATGGTTTAATCCCAATCCAATTAGGATTAGCCAATTGGGTTCAATCTATGCTAGTCCTAATCCAATTAGGACTTGAATGAACCATGACTCAATTGAACTCTTCAATCCTAATCCAATTAGGAGTCATGTTGATTCATTAGATTAATAATTAATTTAGACTTAAGGAATCCTTAATCTAATTAGGATGTATTCAATTTTAGTCCTAATCCAATTAGGACTCTATTTGAATCCGAAGTCCTAATCCAATTAGGATTTCTAGGAATCCTACTCCAAGTAGGAATCCAATTTTAATTCAAAATTCCTAATCTCATTAGGATTGTAGGAATCCTATTCCAAGTAGGAATTCCAGTCCTACTCCAACTAGGATTCCCAGCCCTAATCCAATTAGGACTCTAGGAATCCTACCTGAAGTAGGATTTGTGTTTAAGTCCAATTAATCAATTGCCTTTGTTCCTTCTTCAACTTTTTATCAATCAAATTGATTTCTTGTGATTCCTAATCACGATTTCAACCATCGGATCGGTCAATACTTCTAGTGTGTGTGACCCCATAGGTTCTATTCTGACTGGTAGTGAGATATATTGTGATCTCTATCACTATATCATTGAAAACTCCTTTCAATGGGTTGGAACGATTCCAATTCAACTCATTAGGGTTTATCGATCATCAAGATAATCCCTATGAGTCCCACCATCCACCAGTGACACCTAGCAGCATGTAGTGGCTACCCAGTAGAATGGAATGATGAACCTCTAGGTGCAGTTAACATGTGATACAGTCCTACTATCGTGGATCCCTACAGGACGGAGGTCATGGACAACTCGTCAAACCCCATCGTCTGTCATATGTCAAGATTTATTCGACTTGAGTTCGATAGTGGAAAACTCTTTCTCCACTTTACTGCCCTGGCCAAGGTCTTAGAACTCAGTCTAACAAATCACATAGGATCACTCCTCTTCTATCAAGGTCGATAGATTCCTTGTAGGTGCATACCCTACTCCTACAGTGAACCTACTGCAGCCAATCTACACTGCATGGACCCATATGGCTAGAGACCATGTATGTGTGCAGTCAAACTACAATAACCTCACTGTGAGTAGCCGAAGCACCGCAGGTCAAAGGACCAGTCACACTACTGCAACATCAAGTAAGTCACTGACGAGTGGATAGACATCCAAGTGACTTCTTGTCTTGGTCACGCTCAGTACCCTTGTTCTCTAACAAGCACCTGCACTATCACTTCAGTGTCCCTACACTGTGGACTCAAGTCTCGTCCATCCAGAAGGAAAGTGATCTGTGCACTGATCGGATCGATCACCGTCCTCGTGATGATCCATTGATCAGGAGCATTTAGAAATTAATCACCAATGATACATGGCTCAAATTCTCAACTCTTGAGAATATGTATCATCATCTTATTAATTTCTTGGACGATTCATAGACACTAAACAATATGAATGAAAAAGATGCCTTTTATTTATTCAATAATAAATAGTCAAGTACAAAATTATGTCCCTACAATCAACAATGTGTCAGCCAAATTGGCTTCTAGGGCATACATCTAACAAAAGTATAGTGGTTCGGTGCTCTCCTTAGCACCTACGTCCACTCCCCAAGCGACCCCTTGGGAATTCACTATAATCTCGCGGATTACAGTTGGATTGTTTTCCGGGCTCACAATCCAAAAACCTTTGTTGGTTTTACGGGCTCACCAACGAACCTTTACAATTTGGTTTTCCGGGTTCACCAAAAACCTTTGTTGGTTTTACGGGCTCACCAACGAACCTTTACAATTGGTTTTTCGGGTTCACCAATCAACCTACTTCGTTGGTTTTCCGGGCTCACCAACCAACCTTTACAAATAGTTTGACAAACAAAAAGAAAGATTCAAACTCCTAAATGAGCAAATGAAACAATATTAACTACAAAGAAGAGTTAGAAAGTATTTATCGCTTTGAAGTGGCTTTGCTCTTCTTTGTCAAAGATGCTTCACTCTTCAAGGGAGGATGGAGCTCTTGATGACTCTTTGAATCTGCTCAACCCCTTTCTTTGATTCTTGAATGAAGCACTTGAATGAAGAAGATTAGGGCACTTTTGTTTTCTTGTGTACTCTTTGATATCTCTTTCAAAAGTTGTTCTATCTGACGAATAGTGCCCCTTTAAATAGCTTCCCACATCCTTTGGACAAGCCCCAATGGTTAGATTTGAAAAACTAGCCGTTACTGACCTTGGGAAGGACAAAAAGTACATCTGCAGAACTAGCCGTTATGCTTCAGCCCGTGTTTGGGTCGGCTCAACCTGTCCTTGGGTCGACTCAAACATTCCTTGGGTCGACCCTCTCAGAAAACACAGAAACTTGAAATTTCAGCCTTCCTTCCCATGGGTCGATCCAACCATTCTTTGGGTCGACTCAAAGTTCACTTGGGTCGACTCAACTTCTTCTTGGGTCGACCCTCTCAGTAATTCCAGAGAACCATTTTCTGTCTGCCTTTCTGTCTTGCCTTTGGGTCGACCCTCTCAGGGTTTGGGTCGACTCAAGCTTGGGTCGACTCAACCACTGTTTGGGTCGACCCTCTCAGTAAATCCAGAGAACATATTTCTTTCATGTTTTGAGGTTCTTGAAGTTTGGGTCGACTCATGCTTACCTTGGGTCGACCCAACTCACTGTTCATCTGTGCCAATTTTGCAGAAGTGTGCCAAATGACTTCTTGATGTGCCGGGGTCGACCCAATCATCCTTTGGGTCGACTCAATCTACACTTTGCTGCATCTCAAGGTTAGATTCATTCAAATGAACAAAGACATGTATCTATATCAATTCATACAAATATACTGAGAGTAATGAACATATAAATGAAGTATCAATTTAACTTATAATATACTCTAGATAATTGCTTGTTAATCATCAAAATAACACTATCATCCTCAACCTTGAATTTGGGCTACTTAGTAATTAAAACCTTGTGTGCTTTTGAAATTCTTATCATTTATGTACTTGAAATTAGACTTTCATTTCATAAAACAAATTCTATTTTGGGATTGAAGTTTGTGGGTAACTTCACTGCAAACCCTCACGAGACAATACTCGTCCACTAGGATAACCTAGGGGTTTAACGGCTTGTTGCACATGCTAAGTCCAATCGTGATGCTCTACGAAAGTGGGTACGTATCTCAGTTTTTATGTACTTAGCTTCAATAAAATTTCATGGGTTAGACTATATCTTTTGTGCCCTCATTTTATCGTTTGCTCATTAATTGCTAGAGACTAGCAATAAGCTAGTTGGGGGGTGTGATGAGAGCACAAAAGTGCAATCATCATACCATCTTAATTAGTATTATAGCTAATCATTAATAATAAAATTAACTAATTAACGTTGTATTTGTGTTTGAGTGCAAGTAATCCAAGAGACCCAATAACATTGGGTTTGAGCCCAATGCCCGGCAGCCTGAGCTCAAGTCAAGCCAGCATTCCAGCACGTCCCAATCCTCCACGCCATTAGCGACGTCCCAAGGATCTCGCGATCAGCCCAGACGCATCTCCAGCTCCCAGTCCACCCTTACAACACCACTTGATTGTGCCAGTCCGTCCGCGTCTTCAGCGCGTCCCCACCACGCCTCACAGCCATCCAGCCAATTTTCCAATCCTCCATGCCATCAACGCAATCGAAGCAACGTCCCACAATCAGCAGACATCTGTTTCTTCTCCCAGCAGCCATTCGTTTCTTCTCTTCCGAGTTCCAGCTCCTTCTCGTGAAGCCAGCAGTGGTCCTACAGCGCCTCTTCTCTCGTCCGTATGCATCCCAGCGCCTCACAGCCGCTCCAGCCGTCCGCGTCTATCCCAGATTTCTTTACATTCCAGCACGTCCCCACCGCATCTCATCCCGCCTCTGCTTTTGCCGATGATGCATCCAAGGATCCGGCCATTTGAGACGTCCTCCCTTCCCGAATCCACGCTCCCAGCTCACCCCGTGATTCAACCATCCATGAATCACCCCTCCACGGATCAAGCTTCCGCGTCCAAGGATTCCAGCTTCCCGATTCACTCCTGCCGTGACCCAAGCACTGCGTCAGTGATCGGCTCCTCCCAGCGATCCCACGGTGTCCTCCCGTCGATCCCGCAGCATCCCTAGCCTCCCGCGCCCGATTTCAGCACCCGTCCATGATCAGCCGTTCAGCATCGCGTCCGAGCCGCATCGAAATCCCAGCACCTTTCGGATGGGCGTCCGTCTGCAGCTTGTCCCCTTTTTCATGTCCAAGATCCCGTGATGCATCCAGAGATCCAGCCGTCCCAGCCTCCTCTAGCCGTCCACGTGTGTCTCGCATTCATCTTCTGCATCCCGGACGACCCCCTTCTCCATGATTCCAGCATCCCGCGGCCAGCTTGTGCTTCCATTACCCCTCCATCAGAGGATCCATCGGCTGGCCAAAGAGGTGGGGGCGATCTATAAAAGAGGAGGAGGAGAGGAGGGAAAGGGAGCTCTGTTTTGGAAAAGAAGAAAGAGGAGGCCATCGGCTGGGAGAAGTGTTCGGTTGGGCCAAAGAACAGAGGAAGCTCTGTTTTGGAGAAGAAAAGAAAAAAAAAGAGAGAGTATTTTATTTGTTTTGGTTTGAGTTTTTTTGAGAGCAATTTTTTTTTTTAGTTTGAATTTTGATTGAAAGTCTTATGTTGAGAGGTTTTGTTTTAAGTTTTAATTTTAGAGAGTTTTATTTTGGTGGAGAGTTTTACTTTTAAGAATTTTTATTTATGCTGCAATTTTAATTTCCTTTATGCAATACATTAAATCTCCCTTTATGCAATTTATGTTCGCTTCAATCTTATTAGTTTCATCCATTTTAATTTATGCCAAAGCTCTTCTTTGATTAATTAAATATATAAATGCTTTTCGAATCTAAGTACATGTCTTTTAGTTAATTTCAATTAGAAAACATTCCCTGGTAGGCGAGAGAATAATTCAACGTCTCCAACGTAATGTTTTTCTTTTGTTATTCAAAAATCGATTTTGAATCTGAGTGAATGTTTTAATTTTTATGCAACTCCAATCGCCTCCCTCTGGATCGACCTCTTACAACCACTATTCTTCAAGTAGAAAAGGTAAGAGTAAAACTAATTTAAACTTTATTTGTCGGTTCCAACAACAATTTGTTTAGCGTATTTTTAGGTAAATAGGAAGTGGACAACAGAGAGCATCACTGAAAGTTTCGAGAGCATCCTTGCCCGTGTGTTAGGACTGGGGCAGCCTGAGCAACTCGACATCTCTGAGTTTGCAAAGGAGGCCGCAATCCTAAAGGGGAGGATGGAGGCTTCCACAGCTGAAATTTGCTCTCAGCTGGCGACTTTTTATGAGCTGCAGCGGTCAAAATTTGATACTTTGACCGATGCAATGGAGAGGCTCCTACTAGGCTTGGAGGTCCATTTTGATGTGGGCGCGCCAGCATCAGCCATCTCCTCCCAGGACTTCTGCTCCTCCGGCCAGAGCCTCCTCACCTGATTCGTCACAGCCTTCATCATCGAGGCCGAGCTCGACTTCATTTGCCACTCAAGCACGACCATCATCATCTTGGCCGTCATCTTCTACCCAGTCGGATCAGCATGGACGATGTACTGTGCAAAGGAGTGCTCGTCCTCGTCCACCCTCCTCCAGAGGATGATTTTATATTTATTACATTGTGTATCTTTTATTGTTCGTATACTTTTTGTGTTTTGAGTACTATGTATCTCTTTACTGTAGATGTACTTTCTGAACATCTTTTATGTATTCAAATTTACAGTGAATTAAAAAGCATATCCTTTTGTCTCATTTACTATCCTTGTTGTATGTTTTGACTCTCTGATACTTCACTTTTTGTTACGATGACAAAAAGGGAAAGAAAATATGATATATTGTATGTAAAGGGAATCACTAAACAAGAAACAATTTAAGCAAAATATGATTTGTTCTTAGTGGATTCGATACCTCGAGGTTCGTTATTTCTTCGTTGGGGCTCCTCAAGGAGTAATCTCCAGAGTCTATTCAAGGGATATTCGGAGATTAGTTGGATCATATTTAAAAACAAATTGTCAGATTTTTTCTTCTATAATTAAGAACTTGAGTTCAAGTTTAAAACACTAAAAGAAAATCCAGAAAACTTGGACAAAGTTCAAACAAAATTGAATGCACATGTTGAGGGGGAGAATCTGAAATTCTAAGAAAATAAACTCATTAAAGACATATAAGCCAAACAATTGATTGTATGATTTGAAGGCTTATATAATTCTAAATGAAAGGAGAAGTTTTAATTTTAGAGTTTACTGACTCATACCTTTCAATTTTGGATACATTAAATGACTAGACATTTGAATTTATTTCAAAACTTTACCTTGAGTCATTCCTTGAATGAGTAATTTACTTTATAAATACTCAATATTTTGTCATCATCAAAAAGGGGGAGATTGTGGAGTTATTGAGTATTCCCTAATTGATTTTGATGAGCTCAA
Organism: Phoenix dactylifera; assembly: GCF_009389715.1. Lineage (NCBI taxonomy): Eukaryota > Viridiplantae > Streptophyta > Magnoliopsida > Arecales > Arecaceae > Phoenix > Phoenix dactylifera. The sequence continues at coordinate 168,317 of NW_024067726.1, read as the reverse complement.
AGCATTTGAGTATATCTTATGTTGTTCTAATGAATTCAATCTAATATTTTAGGTAAATCTTTATGAATTTCTGTCTAAGTGCCTTGAGCTTTGGTTCAGAGTATTTTGGTTAAGTATTGAACTCTATTTGAACCAAAGTCTGCATCACGAGTCGACTCCTGAACTTTGCGAGTCGACTCCGGGACACTTGAAGTTTCTGGCACAAGCTCGAGTCGACTCCAGAACTCTACGAGTCGACTCCGATTGAGAACAGGCAGAAAGACAGAACGATGGATTTTAGACTCTGTTAGCGAGTCGACTCCAAAAGGTTGCGAGTCGACTCCGATGCTTGGCAAGTCGACTCCAGATGGTTCCGAGTCGACTCCAAAGGGAAGTAGACAAAAAGATAGAATGTTAGTTTTTGAGACTCTATCAGCGAGCCGACTCGCAAAGACTACAAGTCATCCCCCATATCAGCCGAGTCGACTCCCAATTTGTCCAAGTCGACTCCCAGAGGAAAACAGTCTGAAAGGCAGAGAATCAATTTCGGAGATCCTGTGAACGAGTCGACTCCAAGTGTTCCAGAGTCGACCCCCAAATTAGCTGAGTCGACTCCAGCAAGGCTCGAGTCGACTCCGAGGCAGATCAGTTCAAAAAGATAGAGAATCAATTTTTCGGTCTCTGAAAGCGAGACATCTTCCGAAGATCTCGAGTCGCCTCTCAAGTCAGCCGAGTCGACTTCAAGTTCACCCGAGTCGACTCGAGGAAGAAAAACAGGAAATAGGTTCTCTGGATTCCTGAGAGCGAGCCGACCCCTAAGTGCCCGAGTCATCTCCAGCTATTGGCGAGTTGACTCCAGTTTGTTCTGAGTCGACTTTAGGACAAGGCAGGCATTTTCATTCAAATTTGAAACAGTAGTCGAGTCGTCTCCATTAAAGCGCGAGTCCACTCCAGTCACAGCCGAGTCGACTCTAGATCGCGCGAATCGACTCCGATCCCAACGGATACATTGTTAGAATGTGTAGACGGGTCAAAATGGCTCTAATCTCCTCTCTAATGGCTATTTTTCTAAGAAAATTACTTAAATAGCTAGAGTGAACAGTAGTAGACAACAAGAGAGTTATTCCATTTGAGCATTAAAGGTTTTCAACCATCGAAAGCATCTCAAGAGCGAATCCAAGCAAAAGAAGGGAGTGTGCATTCAACTCGAACCAAAAACTTCCTTCACATTCAAAGCTCTACCGACTGTTCCCCATCCTCCGACTCATTCAAGAGGAGACTCAGAAATCGAGAAGCCCCACTTTCTCATCTCAAATCTGTTTGAGGGCTTCTAACTCAATTTTGTTTATATTATTTCATATTTGCTTTTCAGAAGCTCTACTTGTGAACTTTAAACTCTTGCTTTCTATACTTGATTCAATCAGAGGATTGAATCAAGAGTTGCAAGGTTTATTGGTGAGCCAAAGATAAAACCAACGGTGTATGGTTGTGGTTGGTGAACCGGAGAAAACCAACTGGGTTTGATTGTCATCCCGAAAAAACAATCGTTTGGTTCTAGTCGGTGAGCCTATCAAAACCGACCGAGTTCGTTGTGATCTCGTGAAAACAACAAGTTTGGTTGTGAGCTTGCAAAACAATCGCCTGTAATCCTAGGAATTATAGTGAACTCTCAAGTGCGGCTTGGAAAGTGGACGTAGGAGCAAGTGTTGGCTCCGAACCACTATAAACCTCTCTATGTTTATATTGGTCTTTGTCTCTTTCTCTCTCTTCACTCATTGCATCTAGTGATCTAACTAATCCACTTGCAATAGATTTAGTTAATCACTCATCAAATTTTTAATTGGTCAATATTTAATCAAAACCCAATTCACCCCTCCTCTTGGGTTGTCTCCTTGGGCAACATGTCACCACTGAGCCTTCCATCTCATAGAGATTATTGGCCATCCTTTTGCCCTTCATCACCACCAAGGCCTCCTTGGTGATCCTCAAACAGCCGCTGCCCGATTGGCTACTAAAAGCACACCCGTGCTTCTCCAAGTAGCCCAATGAAATCAGGTTCTTCTTCAACTCTGGAACATGCTTGACATTGATCAATGTTCTGATGACTCCATCATACATCCTCACCTTAATAGTGCCTACCCCAGCAACCTTGCAAGGATGATCATTGTGGAGTGATTGATTATAACCCTATTTGATTTTGATGAGCTCAAAGCATTTGAGTATATCTTATACTAATGAATTCAATCTAGTGTTTCAGCCAAATATTTGTGAATTTATGTTTAAGTGTCTCTAGCTTTGGTTCAATACATTTTGGCTAAGTATGGAACTCAGTTTGAACCAAAGTCTGAAGCTCGAGTCGACTCCGGAAGATTACGAGTCGACTCTAAGTGTTTCAGAAGCTCTGGCACATGCTCGAGTCGACTCCGGTACACTACGAGTCGACTCCGACTGAGAACTAACAGAAAAATAGAAAGTTGATTTTCAGACCCTGTCAGCAAGTCAACTCCAGAAGGGTTCGAGTCGACTCCGATGGTTGCCAAGTCGACTCCCGACGTTTCCGAGTCGACTCCAAAGGATAACAGAAGAAAGACAGAACAATGTATTTCAGACCCTGCAACCGAGTCGACTCCAGAAGGTTACGAGTCGACTCTGAAGTTTGGCGAGTTAAGTACGAGTCAACTCTCAGAGGAAAGCAAGACTAGAAGGCAGTTCAAGCCAAAACACAGAGGATCAGTTTTCGGATTCTGAGAGCCGAGTCGGCTCCAACAAAGTGCGAGTCGACTCTGAAGCAGTTCAACTCAAAATACAGAGAAACAGTTTTTGGATCCTGAGAGCCGAGCCGACTCCAAGTACTCCCGAGTCGACTCCCAAGTCAGTCGAGTCGACCCCAACAAAATCCGAGTCGACTCTGAGGCAGTTCAACTCAAAACACAGAGAAACAGTTTTCGGGTCCTGAGAGCCGAGCCGACTCCAAGTACTCCCGAGTCGACTCCTAAGTCAGCCGAGTCGACCCCAACAAAATTCGAGTCGACTCCGAGGCAGTTCAACTTCAAACACAGAGGATCAGTTTTCGGGCTCTGAGAGCCGAGTCGACTCCAAGATGATCCGAGTCGACTCGAGAAAGAAATACAGAAAAACAGATGAACGAGTCGTCTCTGGAGGGCCGAGTCATCTCCAGACATTGACGAGTCGACTCCAGAGTTGGCCGAGTCGACTCCAGAACGGAATAGCACTTTAATTCAAATCCTGAACAGTGGGCGAGTCGTCTCCAGTAAAGTGTGAGTCGACTCCAGCAACAGCCGAGTCGACTCCAGATCGAGCGAGTCAACTCCGACCCCAACGGATACACTGTCAGGAGTTGCAAAGTGTGCAGAACGGCCACAAAAAGGTGTCTAACGGCTAGTTTTCAAAGTGGACTGCTTAAATAGCCAGAGTGAACAGTAGTAGACATGAAGAGAGCTATTCCATTCAAACAAAAAGGGATTTCCACCTACCAAAGACTCTCAAGAGTAAATACAAGAGAAAGAAGGAAAAAGCACATTGAACTCCATCCAACAAACGTTTCCTTCGCATTCAAGGCTCTTCTCTGACATCAGATCATTAGTGCATTCAAAGAGGAGACTCAGAGTTCAAGAAGCCCCTTCTTCCTCTTCCAAAATCTGTTTGAGGGCTTCTAACTCTACACTATTTACATTGTTCATATTTGCCTTTTAAGAAGCTTTTTTTGTACTCTTGACAAACTGTTTTCTTGTTACTTGACTCAATCAGGGGATTGAATCAAGGTTGTTGAGGTTTGTTGGTGAGCCGAAGTTAAAACCAACGGTGTAAGGGTTCGATTGTGATCCCGAAAAAACAATCGGGTGGTTCTAGTCGGTAAGCCTGTGAAAACCGACCGAGTTCGTTGTGATCTCGTGAAAACAACAAGTTGGGTTGTGAACTTGTAAAACAACTGGCTGTAATCCTAGGGATTATAGAGAACTCCCAAGTGAAGCTTGGGAAGTGGACGTAGGAGTAAGGGTTAGCTCCGAACCACTATAAAACCTCTTGTGTTTGTAATTGATTTATTGTCTCTTCCATCCTCTCCACTCACTACAACTAGTAATCTAATTAATCAGCCTGCAATAATATTAATTAGTTACTCATTAAGTTTTAATTTGCAATTATTACTTAAAATCCAATTCACCCCCCCTCTTGGGTTGTCTTCTTGGGCAATAAGTGGTATCAGAGCAGGAGCTCTTCTATCAAAAGAGTAAAAGATCAAAATGACAACCCCTTTTGGATCTTCACTTATTGAGGGACAATCCACCAATAGGCCTCCATTCTTCAATGGAACCAACTACGCATATTGGAAGGCTAGGATAAAAATATTTATCCAAGCCCAAGACTATGAGATTTGGAGTATCATAGTTAATGGACCATACATTTCTTCTATTTTTGTAGATAACATTACTATTCCCAAGCTTGAAAAAGATTGGGATGACAATGATAGAAGGAAGGCACAACTAAATGCCAAAGCAATGAATGTGCTTTATTGTGTCTTAGATCCTAATGAATTCAATAGAGTCTCTACTTGCAGTTCTGCAAAAGAGATATGGGACAGACTTGAAGTGATCCACGAGGGCACGAATCAAGTCAAGGAATCCAAAATAAACATACTAGTTCATAAGTATGAACTATTTAAAATGGATTCTAATAAAACTATCACTTGCATGTTTACTAGATTTACTGATATTGTCAATGGTCTAAAAAGCCTTGGCAAAAGTTATGCTAACAGTGACCTTGTCAGGAAAATTCTTCGATCTTTGCCAAGGTCATGGGAAGCAAAGGTAACGGCAATCCAAGAAGCCAAGGACTTAAACAAGCTGCCACTCGAGTAGCTTCTTGGATCCCTGATGTGTTGGGAACCCGCCCATGCCGCTGATATTTCAAAAATTTTTCAGATGGCAGCGGAATCGGCATGCACGGGTTCGACGTTCATCGCATGAACGTTGTTTCGAGACCTTTCGTAATTAGGTAAGAATTAAAACTTTTAAAACTATTAGAAAGATCAAATCTTCACCTTGCGCGGGTAGATGATCACCGCAAATCTGAATTCGTGGTTTTGGAAGAGGGTTCGCTTGAAGCCGTTCAAACGTCCGGCCTCTACGGGTATCCACACGAAGCAGGATCCGATCCAAGCTTTCTATCTCACCGGGGTGCTAGCTCCCTTGCAGAGATAGCTTTGATGGCTGATGTCCTTCCTCTCAATCAACTCTTGATTGTGCTTAGAAGGAGGAAGAAGAAGGATGAAGAAGAGGAAGAAGATGAGCCCCTACGCAGCCTTCTGCTGTTCCTTGCGTTGGATGAAGGAAAGGAAGGGAAAGGAAGCCGCCAGCTCTTGGCTTTTCTTCTCCCTTTGCTTGCGGCTGAACCAAGAGGAGGAGAGGGGGCTTCCACAGCTTGAAGAGGAGGAAAAAGATTCCACTAGGGCGCCGGCCTTAGTCCTCCTTTAATAAGGATGAAGGGCTCCTACAAGTTAGGAGCCCTTGACAACTTTCCAAGAGGGGGCGCCGGCCCCCTCTCTCTTCATGTCGCACCTAATCAAGTGGAGAGGGGCTGATGCCCCTCTTACTTGGTTAGCCTAATCCTCTTCCAAAGAGGATTAGGTCCCTCTTTCATGGTTTAATCCTAATCTAATTAGGATTGGCCAAATTGGGTTCAATCTATGCTAGTCCTAATCCAATTAGGACTTGAATGAACTATGACTCAATTGAACTCTTCAATCCTAATCCAATTAGGAGTCATGTTGATTCATTAGATTAATAATTAATTTAGACTTAAGGAATCCTAATCCAATTGGGATGTATTTAATTTTAGTCCTAATCCAATTAGGACTCTATTTGAATCCGAAGTCCTAATCCAATTAGGATTTCTAGGAATCCTACTCCAAGTAGGAATCCAATTTTAATTCAAAATTCCTAATCTCATTAGGATTGTAGGAATCCTATTCCAAGTAGGAATCCCAGTCCTACTCCAACTAGGATTCCCAGTCCTAATCCAATTAGGACTCTAGAAATCCTACCCGAAGTAGGACTCTTGTTTCAAGTCCAATTAATTAATTACCTTTGTTCCTTTCTTCAACTTCTTATCAATCAAATTGATTACTTGTGATTCCTAATCACGATTTCAACCATCGGATCGGTCAATACTTCTAGTGTGTGTGACCCCATAGGTTCTATTCTGACTGGTAGTGAGATATATTGTGATCTCTATCTCAATATCATTGAAAACTCCTTTCAATGGGTTGGAACGATTCCAACTCAACTCATTAGGGTTTATCGATCATCGAGATAATCCCTGTGAGTCCCACCATCCACCAGTGACACCTAGCAGCATGTAGTGGCTACCCAGCAGAATGGAATGATGAACCTCTAGGTGCAGTTAACATGTGATACAATCCTACTATCGTGGATCCCTACAGGACGGAGGTCATGGACAACTTGTCAAACCCCATCGTCTGTCATATGTCAAGATTTATTCGACTTGAGTTCGATGGTGGAAAACTCTTTTTCCACTTTATATTACTGCCCTGGCCAAGGTCTTAGAACTCAGTCTAACAAATCACATAGGATCACTCCTCTTCTATCAAGGTCGATAGATTCCTTATAGGTGCATACCCTACTCCTACAGTGAACCTACTGCAGCCAATCTACACTGCATGGACCCATATGGCTAGAGACCATGTATGTGTGCAGTCAAACTACAATAACCTCACTGTGAGTAGCCGAAGCACCGCAGGTCAAAGGACCAGTCACACTACTGCAACATCAAGCAAGTCACTGACGAGTGGATAGACATCCAAGTGACTTCTTGTCTTGGTCACGCTCAGTACCCTTGTTCTCTAACAAGCACCTGCACTATCACTTCAGTGTCCCTACACTGTGGACTCAAGTCTCGTCCATCCAGAAGGAAAGTGATCTGTGCACTGATCGGATCGATCACCGTCCTCGTGATGATCCATTGATCAGGAGCATTTAGAAATTAATCACCAATGATACATGGCTCAAATTCTCAACTCTTGAGAATATGTATCATCATCTTATTAATTCCTTGGACGATTCATAGACACATAAACAATATGAATGAAAAAATGCCTTTTATTTATTCAATAATAAACAGTCAAGTACAAAATTATGTCCCTAGAATCAACAATGTGTCAGCCAAATTGGCTTCTAGGGCATACATCTAACAATCTCCCACTTGCACTAAAGCCAATTGGTCATATATCTTAGGCCCATCTTCTCAAGGTGGGCTTCAGTCTTTTGCTGACTCAGCTGTTTAGTGAACGGATCTGCCACGTTATCCGCGGAGTCTACTCTCTGCACCTCTACATCATAGTCGCGTATGAAATGGAAGCGCCGCTCTATGTGCTTGGACTTCTGATGAGACCATGGCTCCATAGCTAGTGCTATGGTGCCAATGTTATCGCAGTAAAGTGTTATGGCATCTGATGACATTACACCTAACTCTGCAATTAACTTTTAATCAGAAGGTTTCTACTGCACCCTTAGATACGGCTTAACATTCAGCTTCTAAGGTAGAATCTATAATGATCGGTTGTTTGGAACTCTTCCAATTTACTGAATCACAATTGCACATATTCTGATGTAGACTTTCTATCATCAATATGTGTGCATCCTTCTACCTTCAACTCTGATCTTCTCCCAAAGACCAAGAACATGTCCTTAGTTCTTCTCAAGTACTTAAGACTATTCTTCACAGCTATTTAGTGCTTCTTGCCTGGATCCGACTGATATCTGCTTGTGACACTCATAGCAAGAGCTATATCAGGTCGTGTACACAGCATGGCATACATGAGGCTTCCTATTGCCGATGCATAGGGAATCTTGCTCATGCGTTGAATCTCTTCAGATGTGTTGGGGCACATCTTCTTGGAGAGATGAATTCCATGCCTTAGGGGTAAGAGACCCCTCTTGGAGTTTTCCATGCTGAACCTTTTCAGCACCTCCTCTATGCACATCTTCTGTGAAAGGCCAAGCATCCTTTTAGATCTATCTCTATAGATCTTTATTCCCAAAATTTAGGATGCTTCCCCAAGGTATTTCATGGAGAATTCTTTTGACAACCAGACCTTGACCGAGGTTAGCATGGGAATATCATTCCCTATCAGGAGAATGTCATCTACGTACAGTACGAGAAAAACGACAGCACTCCCACTAACCTTTTTGTAAACACACGGTTCCTCTTCGTTTTTGATGAAATCAAACGTTTTGATTGCGTCATCGAAACGAGTGTTCCAACTCTGAGATGCTTGCTTAAGTCCATAGATGGACCTTTGCAGCTTGCAGACCTTGTGATCTCCATCACTGGAAGTGAAACCCAAAGGCTGTTCCATATAGATATCTTCATCAAGATATCCATTCAGAAAAGCAGTTTTCACATCCATCTGCCAGATTTCATAATCATGAAATGCTGCAATGGCAAGCAATGTTCGGATGGATTTTAGCATGGCTACAGGTGAAAAGATCTCCTGATAGTCAATGCCTTGCGCTGACTATACCCTTTTGCCACAAGTCTTGCCTTATAGGTCTCTACCTCTCCATCCGAACCTATCTTCCTCTTGTAGATCCATTTGCATCCAATAGGTACAATACCTTCTGGTGGATCTACTAAGGTCCAGACTTGGTTGGAATGCATGGAGTCTAACTCTGACTTCATAGCTTCCAGCCATTTCTCGGAATCGATATCAGATATCGCCTCGTCGTAGGTTTTGGGATCTTGTGTATGATCCCTATCTCCCACTAGGAACATTTTCTTGGTATCCTCTTTAAGTATACCTAAGTATCTATCGGGAGGATGGGAGACCCTACTAGATCTACGAGGTGGTCGAGGGACATCGTGTACTGGCTCTGTATGAATGGGTTCAATAGGATCCATGACTCGTTGCTTTTCAGAGACTTTCTCTTCAAGCTCAATTTTCCTCCCACTGCCTCTATCAAGGATAAACTGATTTTCCAAGAAGATGGCATGACGGCTCACAAACACATTGTGATCCTCTGAGACGTAAAAATTGTATCCTAATGACTCTTTAGGATATCCTATAAAACGAGCACTTATGGTCCTAGCCTCTAACTTGTCCGCCTGTAGTCTCTTGACGTGGGCCGGACATCCCCAAATCTTGAGATGACCCAGACTTGGTTTCTTACCATGCCATATCTCATACGGTGTGGTAGGAACGGATTTAGAGGGAACTCTATTCAACAAATAAATCGCTGTGAGTAAGGCATCTCTCCAAAGGAACATAGGTAAATCAGTGAAGCTCATCATGGACCTGACCATATCTAATAGGGTCCGATTCCTCCTCTCTGACACCCCATTGAGTTGAGGTATACCCGGAGGTGTCCATTGTGAGGCTATGTCGTTTTCTTTGAGATAGCCCCGGAATTCCCCACTAAGGTATTCTCCTCCTCGATCTGATCGAAGAGCCTTAAGAGGTTTTTCAGTTTGTTTTTCTACTTCATTATTGAACTCTTTGAACTTTTCAAAAGACTCAGACTTGTGTCTCATAAGATACACATACCCATACCGTGAGTAATCATCGGTAAAGGTAAGGAAGTAAGAATAACGTCCCCTGGCTAGCACATCGAATGGGCCACATACATTTGTATGTACTAGGGCAAGTAATTCAGTGGTCCTCTCCCCATGTCCTACAAAGGGCAGTCTAGCCATTTTTCCTTGAAGACAGGACTCGCAAACTGGATATGACTCGGAAGTCAATGAGCCGAGAAGCCCATCTTGAAAGTGAATCCTAGATTCTTCGGTGTTAAGCATGCGGATTTTTTTTTTTTTTAAAACCATGGCTGAACCTGATCGGGTTGCCTACGTACCCCTTCATAAGGGGGATCAAGCCATATGTAGTTCTTTTTAAGTTTTAAAATGCAGCGGAAAAATCGAATCAAACAATTTAATTCATGCATGCTTACAAGATCAAATCTAGAAATCAGCACCTTAAGAACACATAGGATTATGCCGGAATCGTTTAAACAATTATGCTAAAACTTTCGTGCATGATTAACTATCAGATCTGAAACTTAAGAACTCTATTCCGATTAATCTCCGAATATCCATTGAATGGATTCTGGAGATATCTCCGTGAGGAGCCCCAAAAGAGGGTAAAACCTCGGAGAATCAGACCTAGATCTTGACACCATAATAAAAGATTAATGTAGGATTAATACCTTTTATGATGGATGAAACTTGTGGATCTGATCCTCGACTTCGCAGCCACGCACACGAATGGCCTCTACGAGAAGTCCACGCGAAGTTCCTGAAGAGATCCAATCCTGCGGAAGTGCTAGCTTGCGCAGAATTTCTTGAGGCTGAAATTTGATCTTCCAAACACTATCAACTTTTGATCCGCCTTCTTGGAAGAACTTGGAGGAAAGGTTTAAAGGGATTGAAGAGGACTTAGATTTGATCTAAAGACTCTTATCAGGGACCCCTAACACTAATGGCGCGATGGACTTAGAGGAGGAAGAAGTCAGCTAGATTGAATGCAGAATTTTTCCATGCATGAACTAGGGTTCCTCTCTTTTCTTTTCCCTTTTTTCTTCTTCTTTTTCTCTCTTTTTTCCTTGAATTCGACCACCAGATGATGGAGGTCCTTTTAATGTTGCTCTCCTACCTAACTTCATGCCAACCATCCCATATTTGTGGAGGATTTTGTGGGGTTTTGAATTTTGAATTCAAAATTCAAGTTCATGTGCCATTACATGATGAAGCTTGATCTAATCTAAACCATTCATCATGTTGCCACTTCCCTCTTTCAATTTTGAAATTCCCATGCCCCTAATCAGATTATAGGGTCACGTGGTGATTTTGTGGTGATTAAATTCGAAATTCAACCTTAATTAGAAGTGAGATAAAGATAAGGATGGCATATGTCATGAAGAGAGAGAATTTGATCTTATCCAATTCTTTTCATGAATTTATCTCTCCATTTCGACCCATCTAATGATGAAAGAGGTCCCTGATGTTGCCAAGTGTCCCATGGCACCATTAAATAAATTAAATTAATTTTTAATCATATTAAAAATCAATTTATGGCGCCATGCATGGATATGTGACAAGTGGATTTCAAGATCCGAATAGTTTCAGATCAAACCCATTTAATTTAATTAAATCCTAACAATTAGAATGATTCAATTACCATGGGTTGAACCTAATCCAATTAGGTCAATCCCTAATTAAGCACAAATTTAATCGAATTTAATTTGGTCAACCTAAGTCCTCTTGATTCAGACCTAATCCAATCAGGTCAAAAACCCTGATTGAGCCTAGAATTGAATCTAATTCAATTTGGCTCATCCTTAGTCTAATTACTCAATCCAATTGAGTTCATTAGCAATCTAATTACTAATTAATCCTCCGATAATTACTTTAATTATTTTATAAGATAATTTGCCAATCGAATTGACCAAATTACCCCTGAATGATTCTTAATCATTCATCAGCCTTCTTGATCAATCAGGAATCTTCTATGCGTGTGACCTCATAGGTTCGAACCTAAGCCGGTAGTATAGGAACGACTTCCTACACTAATCGATGTGACCATCTAGCAATGGTACCCGACGTCCGAATAGGCCGAATATATGCGAAGCAAATATTCTGGAACCCTGAACTATGGTTACTGTATAATTCAATCCCTTTGACTCTTAATGCCAGGATGACTTAGAGCTCACTGTCAACCCTATAATTAGTACATCCATTATGTGATTAACTTTAGATATCCCGTGACTCCTCACTGAGATTACCCTGGCCAAGGTTTTGCTAAATTAATCACAAGACATTATCTCCTGTTTGCAGGAGGGGTCAATTCCATCTTGACTCACAACTGACTACGCAAGTACTTGACTGCACCCAGTGACCTTCCGTCACTGAATTAGAAATTCAGGTAGTCCGGTACCAAAGTATAGTGAGTTGCTTGCTAGTCACAGGCTGCGGTCTCAGGTCAGAGGGCCAAACTTATACCCATATCCACTCGGAACATCTCTCGACAGTAGAGCGTTCCGGAATTGGTCACGTTCAGTGAAATGTACTCCTACACTTCACCTGTATGGCATACCAGTGTCTCCACACTCCTTGGTTAAGAGGACAACCAACGTATATGTCACACAACGACCTAATCTCGATAATGTTGTCGTCCTAGTAACAACATATCATTTGGTCGCGAACAAGTTTAAGGACTCAAAGATAAATCCTCCTTTATCATAACATAAGTCCTAAGGACTTCATCATATAAGAGTTCATTTGAAGATGAAATGATGAATAATGCCAAATAATACTTTATTAATTTGTCAATTTATTTACAATATTCAATCATCAATATGCTGACGATTGACATTTAGGATACAATTCCCAACAACTCCTACTTAGCCTAAAGCCAATCGGCACAGTATCTAATACCCATCTTCGACTTGTGTTCGTTGAACTCTTTGATGCCGAGGACTTTGGTAAATGGGTCAGCCAGATTTTCTTTTGTGTCAATCTTCTGAAGATCAATATCACCTCGTTCTATAATCTCTCGAACAAGGTGATAACGTCGCAGAATATGCTTGGTCCGCTGATGTGCTTTAGGTTCCTTTGCCTGAGCTATGGCTCCAGTGTTATCACAAAATATAGGAACTGGACCATCAATTGAAGGTGCCACTCCCAGCTCGGTGATGAACTTGCGCAACCATACGGCTTCCTTGGCTGCATCAGATGCTGCAATGTATTCTGCTTCACATGTAGAATCTGCCACTGTATGCTGCTTGGAACTCTTCCAGCAGATGGCCCCACCCTTAAGAGTGAAGATATATCCCGACACGCTCTTGCTATCATCTTGATCTGACTGAAAACTTGAATCGGTATATCCCTCAAGTTTTAAGTCAGAATCACCGTAGACAAGCCACTGATCTTTAGTATTTCTCAAATACTTAAGGATGGTTTTGACAACCTTCCAGTGGTTGCTACCTGGATCAGACTGGTATCTACTCACTACTCCTAGTGAGTATGCCACGTCTGGTCTAGTACATGTCATGGCATACATTATAGATCCCACTGCCGAAGCATATGGAATTCTATCCATAGTCTCTCTTTCTTGAGAGGTTGTCGGACAATCCCTTTTAGAGAGGTTAATTCCATGGCCCATTGGAAGATAGCCTTTCTTGGAATTAATCATACTGAACCTTTTCAGTATAGTATCAATGTATGTGGATTGGGATAATCCAAGCAATCTTCTAGATCTATCTCTATAGATCTTCATCCCTAGGATGTAAGATGCTTCTCCCAAATCCTTCATGGCAAATTGAGATGATAGCCAAACCTTTATTCCTTGTAATGCAGGAATGTCATTCCCGATTAAAAGAATGTCATCCACATACAAAACAAGAAATATAATAACTGAACCATTTGCCCATTTATAAATGCAAGGTTCCTCTTCATTCTTAATGAAGCCATATGATTTGATCACCTTATCAAATCGTATGTTCCAACTCCGTGAAGCTTGCTTTAATCCATAAATGGATTTTTGAAGCTTGCACACCTTAGACTCATCTGCAGATATAAAACCTTCAGGTTGCATCATATACACCTCTTCTTCTAAATCTCCATTTAGAAAAGCGGTTTTAACATCCATCTGCCAGATTTCATAATCTAAGTGTGCTGCTATCGCAAGCATAATCCGAATGAATTTGAGCATTGCCACAGGAGAAAACGTCTCGTCATAGTCAATACCATAACGTTGACGATATCCCTTGGCAACCAGACGGGCTTTATAGGTCTCTACTTTTCCATCTGCGCCCCGTTTTCTTTTGAAAATCCACTTACACCCTATGGGTTTAATCCCTTCGGGTGGGTCAACTAATGTCCATACATCATTGACCTTCATGGATTCCATTTCGGATTGCATGGCTCCAAGCCATGCATCAGAGTCATGCCTCTGCATAGCATCCATATAGGTGATCGGATCCTCATTGTTTTCATCAAGTTCGACAGGATCCCCGTCCTGGACCAAGAAACCGTAGTATCTGTCCGGCTGACGTGGTACTCTACCTGATCGCCTTAATGGTGCATCTAAGATGGGTTCTGGATCTGATCTAATCAAATCTGACTCAACTAGTTCAGTAGATGGTGTCGGATCTTCTACATGTTGAACTTCCCTAAGCTCAACATTAGAGCTTTTAGTTCCTTCACTAAGGAATTCTTTCTCTAAGAAAACATCTCTATTGCTTACGAATAACTTTTGTTCTTCAGCAAAGTAGAAGTAATATCCTTTAGTTTCTTTAGGATAACCAACAAAGAAACATTTGTCAGACTTGGGTTCAAGTTTGTCTGTCTTCAAACGTTTGACATATGCTGGACACCCCCAAACCCTAAGGTGAGACAGCATTGGCTTACGTCCAGTCCACATCTCATGTGGTGTTTTATTTACAGACTTACTTGGAACCTTATTTAGAATGTAGCAGGCTGACTCAAGTGCATATCCCCAAAAGGATATGGGCAGACTTGCAAACCCCATCATGGATCGAACCATGTCTAACAGAGTTCGATTTCTTCTTTCTGATACACCGTTATACTGTGGTGTACCAGGAGGAGTCCATTGGGAGAGAATCCCATTCTCTCCTAAATATGTCAAAAACTCATTGGAAAGGTATTCGCCTCCTCGATCTGATCGAAGAGTTTTAATACTCTTTCCAGTTTGTTTTTCTACTTCATTACGATACAATTTGAACATTTCAAATGCTTCAGATTTATGTCTCATTAAATAGACATAACCATACCAAGAAAGGTCGTCTGTAAACGTAATGAAATATGAATACCCACCTCTAGCATCTGTGCTTATTGGCCCATGATAAGTGCTAAATAATGCATAAATTAATATCTTATTCATAGCACTTATCATTATTTTAATTCATATATTTTATGAATTTAACTAAAAAATGTGTTACCTTCATCATTGCATTTGAATAAATTATTAAAGGTAATTCAAGTTTTACTTATCTACTGATTGAGTCTAATATATGCAGGTTGAGTCAAGTTCATTAGGGATTATTCCTGGACCTAAACCACATGCACCCCGCAAATCAAGACTCTCTGATTCAGTTACCCGACTCTTTTCCACATGATCCAATTCCCCTATTTTAATCTCAAAAATGATAAAATCCCCTCAATTATTTGTCTTTCAGATCTTAAAGTATACCATCTATAGTTGCACGGATCCTAAAGAATTTCAGCTTTATCCCTTCCAAAATGCTCTGCATCCTTCCCAGCAAAACAATATCATTTCCAACATTTTCCCATTCTCCAGCATCCGCGGTTGATCCCATGTGAAGTCTCAAATCCCGCTCCACGGACAACGCTCACGTGTGCATGGCCTCCGCGTTGGCCTCTTCCGGATCACTCCCAACGGCGGATCAGATCAACTCTGAGAACAAGGTTATCCTCTTCCCATCGTATCCACGTCAACAAACCTCCCATGCTAGCCTTCCCCTGTTCCGAAACAAAGGTAACAACTATCCGTGATTCAAGGCCCCTTCCAGATTATTTCCCAGCATCTCCCCCCTACTCAAATGATCCAAACTCCATGCTCCCCACGACCAAACTCCCATCCACGTCATTGTTCTTCCGAACTACTAGATTTCCTCTCGTTCCATCCAAAGATCTCCTCCCAATTAAATCCAATCTCTCCCCTGTATCACGTTCATCCTTATCCCATGAACAGAATTCATCCGCAGCCGTGAGCATAGTCAACGTTGCATCCCAAACCTCCTAGCTATCAGCCGAAATCCTCTCAACTTTGTGGGCTTTCTCCACATATGTTTCGGCTCCTCTGTTTCACGCATCTTCATCACAGTCGTAAGCTTGAATCCAGCATCCACGTCTCTGCTTCTTTAGGTTTGTTTTAGCCATCCGCGAGCTTCTTCCACGTAGTCCATCCCATGGCCGCAGATCAAGCAACTTCCCTCGGAATCACATCCACGTTGATCTAACTTCATCCCGCATCTTTCTCCCAACCGTGATCTTCTCCCGTTCGGATCAGCACCCCATTTCTTCCGAACGCCCATGGGATAAACTCAAATCCCAGCCGTATCCTTCTTCCGAACCAAGTCCAGATCACATCCCAACTCCCCTGTTCCACGATAGAGCTGCGTCTCCTCCATATCCTTCCCAGCCACCCTCTTCATCCGGATATCCTGCTGCCAGCCAGGATAACATCTCTAACAAACCCATCCTCATCCTTCCCACGCTCACATCCAAACTTCCCCTCGCATCCGTGTCGTCTTCCCATCGTTTCTTCATCACAGATCCATCCGCGTGTCATCCCCTGTTCCACATCATCTCCCAGCTTCATCTCTTCCGAATCCCTCGCGCCTGTGCCCATCTTTTCCGTGATTCCTTGCTTCTGGATTCCCCCCATCCTGTTTCTTCAACATCCTCGTCACCCCCCTGCAGCCGAAGATCAAGCAACAGACTTCTGGATCAACTACCAGCTCACCTTCCTCTGCTTCGGAATCAAATCCCAACAGCATACCAACTCAAGGATGAAGCTAACTTCAACGAAATCAGTTCCCAAACTATAATCCCAACGCTCGGATTAAATCTTCTACGCGTCGCTCGCTGCCGTGGAACAGAAGCCGTTCCTCCATCCTCATCTTTTCACTCGGGAAGCTTATCCTTCGGATGCTAACAGAGGCTATAAAAGGAAGGGAGTTCTCTTCTCTGGGACTCATTCCTCCTCTTCCCCACCAGGGGAGTGGGCTGATCCCATTCCTTCTCCCCCCACCGGGGGGGAGGCTTCTCCCATCTCCTCAGAGGCCAAATTCACGACGGGAAGAAGAAGAGCTCGGGTTCACAGCTAAGTTCTCACGGGAGACAGAGAAGAGAGGAGAGAGCTGACGGGAGGAAGGAGCCAATCATTATGAAGTCCCCCTGCAGTGCAGCTGTTCAATTCTCCATGCAGGGCTGATCTCCTCTCTAGGGCTGGATGCAGCCCTAACACAGGGACATGGGTTTTATATTTTATTTTATATCCTTGGGGTTGTATGAACTTATTGTTTTTAATGGATATCTTCTTTTGAATCATATTTAATTTCTGTGATTTTAAGTATGATGTTCGTACAACTGTTCTTCATGATCACTGAGTAAATATAAGATAGTCCATGCTTAAGGAAGATGCAGTGTGCTACCACCTTAGATTAGGGTAGACATTTCATGCCAACTGAAGATGGATTATGCCCAAATTACTTTTGTGAAATTTTATTCAAATGCTTATTAGGCTTGTAGCCAATTCGCATGTTTATCCAAGAATAAATTAAAATATAAATAACCCTTGTCTCGATGTTAGTGGTGAATTCCTTGCCCTAGGTTCTCCCAAACTGATATCTTTTTAATTGCATTTTGCTTTATTAAAAATTCCTTAGTTTAATTTTCTTCACCAAGTCTTTCTTTTTAAATATTTTATTTTTTAAAAAAAAAGAAAAACAACTGTACCCCAATCTCTGTGGATCGATACCCGTAATCACTATCCTACCAGATACGTGTTATTGCGTGGTCTTTAAAGTTGACTATCAATTTTTGGCGCCGTTGCCGGGGATTGGTAGCATAGTTGTTTTTCTTTTTATTAAAAAAAATTTCAAAAAAAAAAATTTTCTATTTTTTTGTTACTTTCCTTATCTCCTTCTTCTCTCCTACTAATTTTTGATTTTGGTATTATTTAATCAGGAATCGAAGAAGACATCTGGGACGATCAAAAAGGAAATTGCTGGAAAAGGAATGCTGTAGAGGTTTGCCTTAAAAAATTAAAAAAATTGCTGAGAAAATTCCTTTTGGTAACCTCTAAACCTTTCTTATTTAAATTGATTCCCAGTTTGCTTGAAATATTGTGGTGATTGTTTGATTTTAATTTCAGCAAAAGTGTGAATGCATGCTTGATACACATACACCAATCAATCCGCACATAGTAAGGGCAATCACCCCGACAAGATAAGAACTGGATTTCATCACCAGATTCTTGCCCAAATTAGGTGAATCAATTCTCACATAGCTATCACGTTAAATAAAATCAATTAGACGTTGGCCCCTAGGGACATTCGAGCTCAATAGGACGAAGATCACCAAAAGTTGCACCAATTTCGCTCTGTAGCTCAGTTGATGTCTAGGCAAGCTTTGTCCCAAGGGAGACAGTTCATCTGTTCGAGGCAAGTGGTTTTTAAGTGGGACCTTTGCAACGCATCGTGACCCCCCCACTTACCTGGGAGCTTACCTGGTCAACTCAGTTCATTAGACCGGATTGGAGGCTTAGGTGCCCTCTTCAAACCAGTTAGGAGCTGTCTAGTGATTTTAGGGCAAACATGAGGAATTGATGTGTTTTTCTTTTAATGCATGCTTAACTGCACCTGATGCGTCTGGCTGAAGACGTTAAACTTAGCGCTTGTTGGGAGGCAACCCAATTCTCATAGGTTATTTTTTGCATATTTTCTTGTCGTATTTTTTTCAGGAGTCCTCATATTACTGATGCAACTAAGGTAAAATGCTTCTATCCTCCATATGCATCATATTTTCGTCCAAAATAAAAAAAATATAAAACAATAAAAATAATAATATAATATTCAAAAAAAAAATCATCAACACAAAAACAAAAAAACATTGAGGACAATGTCTGATCTAGGTTGGGGGGTATAGGATTCGAATTTTTGAAGGAATTTTTCGCATTTTCACATTTTTAAGTGAATTTCAAAAAAAAATGAATTTCAAAAAAAAAAAAAACTAATTTCTATGCCTTAGTGCTGAAATGATAATCACACAAAGTATATAAAATCTAAAATGCCCAAGCCCAATAACTAGTCAGGAGTAAGTCAATTTGAGTTCTTTTTAATATTCTTTTAGCGAGTTGTAAGATAATTTTTACTTTGGAATTTCACAACACACATGGCCTGCACTTCTAAGGATTAGGTTCAACATTATGTTGCTAAGTCTAGTAACAACCTTGAGTCCTGATGAATCATTCCTATCTAATTCACTATTATCCCATATTTATTGTTAAAAAAAAAAGAGGTGAATTTAGTCAGGTACATCGAAAAGGGCTACCTCTCGTCAAAGGTCAGCGGGCTTGTAATGAGGAACCCGAGCATAGGTCCGTAGGGGAGTCTTGATGCCCAACACCTTATGCCATCTGGCGTGGGAATGTTGACTGAATGCTCGCTACATGGAGGAATCATTACAAGAGTAAAAGTGCATAATTTATTTATAAATACAAAATCAAAAAAAAAATCAAAATCAAAAAAAAAAAATGAAAGAAAAAGAAAATAATATTGACCTTGAAAAAGACGATAGTGTGAAAGCCGTCGTTGTAAAAATTCGGGTAAACTGGAATATTACAGATAAAGCCCATGAGGTATTAAAGTAAACATCCACAACTCTCGAAATCCTGCAAGGTAGGATGATTTTGAATCAGTGATTAGGTCTTATCTGACCAATTCTTGGAAGCTACTAGCTTTAGCAGTATTTTGGAGAATCTAAAGCCTTAGCTTGTGTATGGTCCAGACATCACCGAGCACCCAAGTATAAATTAGCCTTACAACTCTCTAACGGAAACTTAATGACTTCAACTTAAGTTGCATCTTGACTTAGGATTCGGGCTGACTTAGTAATTAAAACTTTGTGTGCTTTTGAAATTCTTGAAATTAGATTTCATAAAATAAATTCTTTCGACAGCAGTTTGTGGGTATCTGAGCCGGAAACCCTCACGAGACAAAACTCGTCCACTAGGGCCACCTAGGGGTTTAAAGCCTTATTGCATACGGTAAATGCAATCGCGATTCCTGCGAAAGTGAGTTAGTTTTTTATTTTATTTTGCTTGAGGACTAGCAAAATGTAGGTTGGGGGGTGTGATAAGTGCTAAATAATGCATAAATTAATATCTTATTCATAGCACTTATCATTATTTTAATTCATATATTTTATGAATTTAACTAAAAAATGTGTTACCTTCATCATTGCATTTGAATAAATTATTAAAGGTAATTCAAGTTTTACTTATCTACTGATTGAGTCTAATATATGCAGGTTGAGTCAAGTTCATTAGGGATTATTCCTGGACCTAAACCACATGCACCCCGCAAATCAAGACTCTCTGATTCAGTCACCCGACTCTTTTCCACATGATCCAATTCCCCTATTTTAATCTCAAAAACGATAAAATCCCCTCAATTATTTGTCTTTCAGATCTCAAAGTATACCATCTATAGTTGCACGGATCCTAAAGAATTTCAGCTTTATCCCTTCCAAAATGCTCTGCATCCTTCCCAGCAAAACAATATCATTTCCAACATTTTCCCATTCTCCAGCATCCGCGGTTGATCCCATGTGAAGTCTCAAATCCCGCTCCACGGACAACGCTCACGTGTGCATGGCCTCCGCGTTGGCCTCTTCCGGATCACTCCCAACGGCGGATCAGATCAACTCTGAGAACAAGGTTATCCTCTTCCCATCGTATCCACGTCAACAAACCTCCCATGCTAGCCTTCCCCTGTTCCGAAACAAAGGTAACAACTATCCGTGATTCAAGGCCCCTTCCAGATTATTTCCCAGCATCTCCCCCCTACTCAAATGATCCAAACTCCATGCTCCCCACGACCAAACTCCCATCCACGTCATTGTTCTTCCGAACTACTAGATTTCCTCTCGTTCCATCCAAAGATCTCCTCCCAATTAAATCCAATCTCTCCCCTGTATCACGTTCATCCTTATCCCATGAACAGAATTCATCCGCAGCCGTGAGCATAGTCAACGTTGCATCCCAAACCTCCTAGCTATCAGCCGAAATCCTCTCAACTTTGTGGGCTTTCTCCACATATGTTTCAGCTCCTCTGTTTCACGCATCTTCATCACAGTCGTAAGCTTGAATCCAGCATCCACGTCTCTGCTTCTTTAGGTTTGTTTCAGCCATCCGCGAGCTTCTTCCACGTAGTCCATCCCATGGCCGCAGATCAAGCAACTTCCCTCGGAATCACATCCACGTTGATCTAACTTCATCCCGCATCTTTCTCCCAACCGTGATCTTCTCCCGTTCGGATCAGCACCCCATTTCTTCCGAACGCCCGTGGGATAAACTCAAATCCCAGCCGTATCCTTCTTCCGAACCAAGTCCAGATCACATCCCAACTCCCCTGTTCCACGATAGAGCTGCGTCTCCTCCATATCCTTCCCAGCCACCCTCTTCATCCGGATATCCTGCTGCCAGCCAGGATAACATCTCTAACAAACCCATCCTCATACTTCCCACGCTCACATCCAAACTTCCCCTCGCATCCGTGTCGTCTTCCCATCGTTTCTTCATCACAGATCCATCCGCGTGTCATCCCCTGTTCCACATCATCTCCCAGCTTCATCTCTTCCGAATCCCTCGCGCCTGTGCCCATCTTTTCCGTGATTCCTTGCTTCTGGATTCCCCCCATCCTGTTTCTTCAACATCCTCGTCACCCCCCTGCAGCCGAAGATCAAGCAACAGACTTCTGGATCAACTACCAGCTCACCTTCCTCTGCTTCGGAATCAAATCCCAACAGCATACCAACTCAAGGATGAAGCTAACTTCAACGAAATCAGTTCCCAAACTATAATCCCAACGCTCGGATTAAATCTTCTACGCGTCGCTCGCTGCCGTGGAACAGAAGCCGTTCCTCCATCCTCATCTTTTCACTCGGGAAGCTTATCCTCCGGATGCTAACAGAGGCTATAAAAGGAAGGGAGTTCTCTTCTCTGGGACTCATTCCTCCTCTTCCCCACCAGGGGAGTGGGCTGATCCCATTCCTTCTCCCCCCACCAGGGGGGAGGCTTCTCCCATCTCCTCAGAGGCCAAATTCACGACGGGAAGAAGAAGAGCTCGGGTTCACAGCTAAGTTCTCACGGGAGACAGAGAAGAGAGGAGAGAGCCGACGGGAGGAAGGAGCCAATCATTATGAAGTCCCCCTGCAGTGCAGCTGTTCAATTCTCCATGCAGGGGCTGATCTCCTCTCTAGGGCTGGATGCAGCCCTAACACAGGGACATGGGTTTTATATTTTATTTTATATCCTTGGGGTTGTATGAACTTATTGTTTTTAATGGATATCTTCTTTTGAATCATATTTAATTTCTGTGATTTTAAGTATGATGTTCGTACAACTGTTCTTCATGATCACTGAGTAAATATAAGATAGTCCATGCTTAAGGAAGATGCAGTGTGCTACCACCTTAGATTAGGGTAGACATTTCATGCCAACTGAAGATGGATTATGCCCAAATTACTTTTGTGAAATTTTATTCAAATGCTTATTAGGCTTGTAGCCAATTCGCATGTTTATCCAAGAATAAATTAAAATATAAATAACCCTTGTGTCGATGTTAGTGGTGAATTCCTTGCCCTAGGTTCTCCCAAACTGATATCTTTTTAATTGCATTTTGCTTTATTAAAAATTCCTTAGTTTAATTTTCTTCACCAACTCTTTCTTTTTAAATATTTTATTTTTTTAAAAAAAAGAAAAACAACTGTACCCCAATCTCTGTGGATCGATACCGGTAATCACTATCCTACCAGATACGTGCTATTGCGTGGTCTTTAAAGTTGACTATCAATTTTTGGCGCCGTTGCCGGGGATTGGTAGCATAGTTGTTTTTCTTTTTATTAAAAAAAATTTTCAAAAAAAAAATTTTCTATTTTTTTGTTACTTTCCTTATCTCCTTCTTCTCTCCTACTAATTTTTGATTTTGGTATTATTTTATCAGGTATCGAAGAAGACATCTGGGACGATCAAAAAGGAAATTGCTGGAAAAGGAATGTTGTAGAGGTTTGCCTTAAAAAATTAAAAAAATTGCTGAGAAAATTCCTTTTGGTAACCTCTAAACCTTTCTTATTTAAATTGATTCCCAGTTTGCTTGAAATATTGTGGTGATTGTTTGATTTTAATTTCAGCAAAAGTGTGAATGCATGCTTGATACACATACACCAATTAATCCGCACATAGTAAGGGCAATCACCCCGACAAGATAAGAACTGGATTTCATCACCAGATTCTTGCCCAAATTAGGTGAATCAATTCTCACATAGCTATCACGTTAAATAAAATCAATTAGACGTTGGCCCCTAGGGACATTCGAGCTCAATAGGACGAAGATCACCAAAAGTTGCACCAATTTCGCTCTGTAGCTCAGTTGATGTCTAGGCAAGCTTTGTCCCAAGGGAGACAGTTCATCTGTTCGAGGCAAGTGGTTTTTAAGTGGGACCTTTGCAACGCATCGTGACCCCCCCACTTACCTGGGAGCTTACCTGGTCAACTCAGTTCATTAGACCGGATTGGAGGCTTAGGTGCCCTCTTCAAACCAGTTAGGAGCTGTCTAGTGATTTTAGGGCAAACATGAGGAATTGATGTGTTTTTCTTTTAATGCATGCTTAACTGCACCTGATGCGTCTGGCTGAAGACGTTAAACTTAGCGCTTGTTGGGAGGCAACCCAATTCTCATAGGTTATTTTTTGCATATTTTCTTGTCGTATTTTTATCAGGAGTCCTCATATTACTGATGCAACTAAGGTAAAATGCTTCTATTCTCCATATGCATCATATTTTCGTCCAAAATAAAAAAAATATAAAACAATAAAAATAATAATATAATATTCAAAAAAAAATCATCAACACAAAAACAAAAAAACATTGAGGACAATGTCTGATCTAGGTTGGGGGGTATAGGATTCGAATTTTTGAAGGAATTTTTCGCATTTTCACATTTTTAAGTGAATTTCAAAAAAAAAATGAATTTCAAAAAAAAAAAAACTAATTTCTATGCCTTAGTGCTGAAATGATAATCACACAAAGTATATAAAATCTAAAAAGCCCAAGCCCAATAACTAGTCAGGAGTAAGTCAATTTGAGTTCTTTTTAAATATTCTTTTAGCGAGTTGTAAGATAATTTTTACTTTGGAATTTCACAACACACATGGCCTGCACTTCTAAGGATTAGGTTCAACATTATGTTGCTAAGTCTAGTAACAACCTTGAGTCCTGATGAATCATTCCTATCTAATTCACTATTATCCCATATTTATTGTTAAAAAAAAAAGAGGTGAATTTAGTCAGGTACATCGAAAAGGGCTACCTCTCGTCAAAGGTCAGCGGGCTTGTAATGAGGAACCCGAGCATAGGTCCGTAGGGGAGTCTTGATGCCCAACACCTTATGCCATCTGGCGTGGGAATGTTGACTGAATGCTCGCTACATGGAGGAATCATTACAAGAGTAAAAGTGCATAATTTATTTATAAATACAAAATCAAAAAAAAAAATCAAAATCAAAAAAAAAAAATGAAAGAAAACGAAAATAATATTGACCTTGAAAAAGACGATAGTGTGAAAGCCGTCGTTGTAAAAATTCGGGTAAACTGGAATATTACAGATAAAGCCCATGAGGTATTAAAGTAAACATCCACAACTCTCGAAATCCTGCAAGGTAGGATGATTTTGAATCAGTGATTAGGTCTTATCTGACCAATTCTTGGAAGCTACTAGCTTTAGCAGTATTCTGGAGAATCTAAAGCCTTAGCTTGTGTATGGTCCAGACATCACCGAGCACCCAAGTATAAATTAGCCTTACAACTCTCTAACGGAAACTTAATGACTTCAACTTAAGTTGCATCTTGACTTAGGATTCGGGCTGACTTAGTAATTAAAACTTTGTGTGCTTTTGAAATTCTTGAAATTAGATTTTATAAAATAAATTCTTTCGACAGCAGTTTGTGGGTATCTGAGCCGGAAACCCTCACGAGACAAAACTCGTCCACTAGGGCCACCTAGGGGTTTAAAGCCTTATTGCATACGGTAAATGCAATCGCGATTCCTGCGAAAGTGAGTTAGTTTTTTATTTTATTTTGCTTGAGGACTAGCAAAATGTAGGTTGGAGGGTGTGATAAGTGCTAAATAATGCATAAATTAATATCTTATTCATAGCACTTATCATTATTTTAATTCATATATTTTATGAATTTAACTAAAAAATGTGTTACCTTCATCATTGCATTTGAATAAATTATTAAAGGTAATTCAAGTTTTACTTATCTACTGATTGAGTCTAATATATGCAGGTTGAGTCAAGTTCATTAGGGATTATTCCTGGACCTAAACCACATGCACCCCGCAAATCAAGACTCTCTGATTCAGTCACCCGACTCTTTTCCACATGATCCAATTCCCCTATTTTAATCTCAAAAACGATAAAATCCCCTCAATTATTTGTCTTTCAGATCTCAAAGTATACCATCTATAGTTGCACGGATCCTAAAGAATTTCAGCTTTATCCCTTCCAAAATGCTCTGCATCCTTCCCAGCAAAACAATATCATTTCCAACATTTTCCCATTCTCCAGCATCCGCGGTTGATCCCATGTGAAGTCTCAAATCCCGCTCCACGGACAACGCTCACGTGTGCATGGCCTCCGCGTTGGCCTCTTCCGGATCACTCCCAACGGCGGATCAGATCAACTCTGAGAACAAGGTTATCCTCTTCCCATCGTATCCACGTCAACAAACCTCCCATGCTAGCCTTCCCCTGTTCCGAAACAAAGGTAACAACTATCCGTGATTCAAGGCCCCTTCCAGATTATTTCCCAGCATCTCCCCCCTACTCAAATGATCCAAACTCCATGCTCCCCACGACCAAACTCCCATCCACGTCATTGTTCTTCCGAACTACTAGATTTCCTCTCGTTCCATCCAAAGATCTCCTCCCAATTAAATCCAATCTCTCCCCTGTATCACGTTCATCCTTATCCCATGAACAGAATTCATCCGCAGCCGTGAGCATAGTCAACGTTGCATCCCAAACCTCCTAGCTATCAGCCGAAATCCTCTCAACTTTGTGGGCTTTCTCCACATATGTTTCAGCTCCTCTGTTTCACGCATCTTCATCACAGTCGTAAGCTTGAATCCAGCATCCACGTCTCTGCTTCTTTAGGTTTGTTTCAGCCATCCGCGAGCTTCTTCCACGTAGTCCATCCCATGGCCGCAGATCAAGCAACTTCCCTCGGAATCACATCCACGTTGATCTAACTTCATCCCGCATCTTTCTCCCAACCGTGATCTTCTCCCGTTCGGATCAGCACCCCATTTCTTCCGAACGCCCGTGGGATAAACTCAAATCCCAGCCGTATCCTTCTTCCGAACCAAGTCCAGATCACATCCCAACTCCCCTGTTCCACGATAGAGCTGCGTCTCCTCCATATCCTTCCCAGCCACCCTCTTCATCCGGATATCCTGCTGCCAGCCAGGATAACATCTCTAACAAACCCATCCTCATCCTTCCCACGCTCACATCCAAACTTCCCCTCGCATCCGTGTCGTCTTCCCATCGTTTCTTCATCACAGATCCATCCGCGTGTCATCCCCTGTTCCACATCATCTCCCAGCTTCATCTCTTCCGAATCCCTCGCGCCTGTGCCCATCTTTTCCGTGATTCCTTGCTTCTGGATTCCCCCCATCCTGTTTCTTCAACATCCTCGTCACCCCCCTGCAGCCGAAGATCAAGCAACAGACTTCTGGATCAACTACCAGCTCACCTTCCTCTGCTTCGGAATCAAATCCCAACAGCATACCAACTCAAGGATGAAGCTAACTTCAACGAAATCAGTTCCCAAACTATAATCCCAACGCTCGGATTAAATCTTCTACGCGTCGCTCGCTGCCGTGGAATAGAAGCCGTTCCTCCATCCTCATCTTTTCACTCGGGAAGCTTATCCTCCGGATGCTAACAGAGGCTATAAAAGGAAGGGAGTTCTCTTCTCTGGGACTCATTCCTCCTCTTCCCCACCAGGGGAGTGGGCTGATCCCATTCCTTCTCCCCCCACCGGGGGGGAGGCTTCTCCCATCTCCTCAGAGGCCAAATTCACGACGGGAAGAAGAAGAGCTCGGGTTCACAGCTAAGTTCTCACGGGAGACAGAGAAGAGAGGAGAGAGCCGACGGGAGGAAGGAGCCAATCATTATGAAGTCCCCCTGCAGTGCAGCTGTTCAATTCTCCATGCAGGGCTGATCTCCTCTCTAGGGCTGGATGCAGCCCTAACACAGGGACATGGGTTTTATATTTTATTTTATATCCTTGGGGTTGTATGAACTTATTGTTTTTAATGGATATCTTCTTTTGAATCATATTTAATTTCTGTGATTTTAAGTATGATGTTCGTACAACTGTTCTTCATGATCACTGAGTAAATATAAGATAGTCCATGCTTAAGGAAGATGCAGTGTGCTACCACCTTAGATTAGGGTAGACATTTCATGCCAACTGAAGATGGATTATGCCCAAATTACTTTTGTGAAATTTTATTCAAATGCTTATTAGGCTTGTAGCCAATTCGCATGTTTATCCAAGAATAAATTAAAATATAAATAACCCTTGTCTCGATGTTAGTGGTGAATTCCTTGCCCTAGGTTCTCCCAAACTGATATCTTTTTAATTGCATTTTGCTTTATTAAAAATTTCTTAGTTTAATTTTCTTCACCAACTCTTTCTTTTTAAATATTTTATTTTTTTAAAAAAAAGAAAAACAACTGTACCCCAATCTCTGTGGATCGATACCCGTAATCACTATCCTACCAGATACGTGCTATTGCGTGGTCTTTAAAGTTGACTATCAGCCCACATACATCAGAATGTACAAGGGTCAATAAATCACTGGCTCGTTCACCTTTTCCGGTAAAAGGTGATTTGGTCATCTTACCAAGAAGACATGACTCACAGGTTGTCAATGATTCACAATCATTAACATTGAGGATTCCCTCTTTACTTAACCTGTTCATCCTGTTCTTGTTAATATGACCTAGCCTATGATGCCAAAGGTAGACATCCGTGACATTATCTATTCTAGGACGCTTACTTGACGTGTACATTACATTAACAGGTTGTGATAACAAGTAGATGCCATTGCTCAATTGTCCATTCATTACAGTAACACCATTCATAATGATATCACAAGAATATTTCTTTATTGAAATTTCATAACCGTTCATGGCCAAAAGGCCTACGGAAATTACATTCAATAAGAATGCAGGACAATAGTGACAATCACTCAAGACAACTACATGAGAATTGAAAACAAGTTTGAGATTTCCTAAAGCTAGAACTGGAACAGATCTTCCATCTCCAACATTCAGGAATCTCTCGCTGTTTTCAAATCTCTCATTGACCTGAAGTCCTTGCAATGAATTGCATATATTAAACGGACTTCCAGTATCTAATACCCAGGTTGAATTATCACATATAGAGAAATTACAAGGTGTTATCATATAAATACCTTGATCAGCAACTGATTGCCCTTTTCTCTTGCTTAGCCTGTTCGGGTCAAGTGAGGTAAGGTACTGAGGACAATTCCTCTTCCAATGCCCCTGCTTCTTACAATAGAAGCATTCTGCCTGACTTTGGTCATCCTTAATCCTTTTGGTCTGACTATGCTGAGTTTTCAGCTTTCTATACCAATTATTGAAGTTGGGACTAGTCAACTTGTCATTATCCAATAATGAGCGAAGTGACAAACTTGTGGCCATTTCTACATAAAAGAAAATTTGGCTATTAGTATATGAATTGACTAAACACAGTAGACTTGGACTTTAGTCTAAAGATACTCCCACTATTTTATACAAATTGGTAGCCTCTACCTCCAATTCGAAAAATTACTCCTAATTCTTTAGTGGGCACTAGAACCCAATAGATCGCATATAGGCCCGAGTGTGGCTCGGCTAACCCATATGCACCTATTGGTAGGTTCTAAACCAGTTGCTTCACCAAGCAACTTCTAGTGATAATTTTGCCCTAGGTTCTTCGGCAGGCGTGTGGCGCCTCCACCGAATACCCTAGTCAGGTCCAACCATTAAATGATAGGGTTAAGTCTAATCAACTAATAGACGACCAAGCCCGAGTGTGGCTCGGCTCACCTGACCGCCTATTGAAGGTACACTTAACTCATCATATATTGAATGACAATTCCAATGCTTGATAAGTACCAGGCGTGTCGCGCCTCCAATAATTATCAAAACATTGGACCCATTATCACCCAACTTAATGGGAGGCTATGACCTAGTTATCCCCATAACCATTTCATTTTAAGGACCTAATAATTTTAGAGGATTTCATAATTAGGATAGATGAGAAGATCCGGTTAGTCTAATTTCTCCCACTGACTTCACCAAATCAGATTAGACTCAAACCGGTTAAGGAGACACCTAAATCAGTCAAACTGATTTTTCTTATAGGCATGGGCTAACTCGAATCATTAAGTGATCCAATCAAAATGTGATTGACCATGTCGGCCAGGTAAGTGAGATCGGTGGAAGGGATATGCCATTAACTCGGCAAAGACGAATCAGTGCGAGTAGCTCCCAATTAAAAACCACCGGTCAAAACTGCCAAACTTACCTTAGACACCGACTGGTTAATCAATTTCGATTTGATTACTCAAATGACTCGGGCTACACCTCTGAGCCTAAATCAAGTTCCATCTTGGTCTAATCAAAGACATGGACTTGATCCATCTACAACTATTGTAAATTGATCTAGAATTTTCTTGACCTAATCTAGTTACTACTTAATTAGATTTGATCAATTAATTCTATTTGTCCATGTATGATTCTAACCTTAGGTCTAACCCAATCCTAGGAACTTGATTCAAGCTAACCCATATGCCCAAAGAATTATGCAATGTCAATTAATTGAGTTACAATTCTATTTCATAACACTTAATTCTCAATTAAGTTTAGACTTATGAAAGTTTTGATCATTGCATATTTCTTTTTAATTACATATTAATTACAATCTTTCAGTTCTTAAAACATATTTTCAGATCTGAGTTTTTATAATTAATCATATGTAATCAGATTAAATTCATGTTTAAGTCATTATATTTAATGTTCATGGCATCACATATACATAACAACATGAATTAATACAAACAACATACATCTTATGTATTTGTTTTTTTACTTTTATTTCCAGATCTGATTTGTTCATTAAAATCAGAGATCATATGAATCATAAATTTTATTTAGATCTAATCTAAACAATATTATGATTTCAGATTTATTTATGTTACAAATCTTAACACAAACATGCATCATATGCATTCAAAATTTCAGATCTAGTTAATCATGCATAATCAGCAATTAAATCAATCATAAAAAATACTTGAGATCTAATCTAAGCATGCTCATGATTTCAGATTTAATTACAAGAATTAAAACATAAAAGTTTAAACATGAACCTGGCTCTGATACCACTGAAAGTGAATCCTAGGTTCTTCGGTGTTAAGCATGCGAATTTTTTTTTTTTTTTAAACCATGGCTGAACCTGATCGGGTTGCCTACGTACCCCTTCATAAGGGGGATCAAGCCATACGTAGTTCTTTTTAAGTTTTAAAACGCAGCGGAAAAATCGAATCAAACAATTTAATTCATGCATGCTTACAAGATCAAATCTAGAAATCAGCACCTTAAGAACACATAGGATTATGCCGGAATCGTTTAAACAATTATGCTAAAACTTTCATGCATGATTAACTATCAGATCTGAAACTTAAGAACTCTATTCCGATTAATCTCCGAATATCCATTGAATGGATTCTGGAGATATCTCCGTGAGGAGCCCCAAAAGAGGGTAAAACCTCGGGGAATCAGACCTAGATCTTGACACCATAATAAAAGATTAATGTAGGATTAATACCTTTTATGATGGATGAAACTTGTGGATCTGATCCTCGACTTCGCAGCCACGCACACGAATGGCCTCTACGAGAAGTCCACGCGAAGTTCCTGAAGAGATCCAATCCTGCGGAAGTGTTAGCTTGCGCAGAATTTCTTGAGGCTGAAATTTGATCTTCCAAACACTATCAACTTTTGATCCGCCTTCTTGGAAGAACTTGGAGGAAAGGTTTAAAGGGATTGAAGAGGACTTAGATCTGATCTAAAGACTCTTATCAGGGACCCCTAACACTAATGGCGCGATGGACTTAGAGGAGGAAGAAGTCAGCTAGATTGAATGCAGAATTTTTCCATGCATGAACTAGGGTTCCTCTCTTTTCTTTTTCCTTTTTTCTTCTTCTTTTTCTCTCTTTTTTCCTTGAATTCGACCACCAGATGATGGAGGTCCTTTTAATGTTGCTCTCCTACCTAACTTCATGCCAACCATCCCATATTTGTGGAGGATTTTGTGGGGTTTTGAATTTTGAATTCAAAATTCAAGTTCATGTGCCATTACATGATGAAGCTTGATCTAATCTAAACCATTCATCATGTTGCCACTTCCCTCTTTCAATTTCGAAATTCCCATGCCCCTAATCAGATTAGAGGGTCACGTGGTGATTTTGTGGTGATTAAATTCGAAATTCAACCTTAATTAGAAGTGAGATAAAGATAAGGATGGCATATGTCATGAAGAGAGAGAATTTGATCTTATCCAATTCTTTTCATGAATTTATCTCTCCATTTCGACCCATCTAATGATGAAAGAGGTCCCTGATGTTGCCAAGTGTCCCATGGCACCATTAAATAAATTAAATTAATTTTTAATCATATTAAAAATCAATTTATGGCGCCATGCATGGATATGTGACAAGTGGATTTCAAGATCCGAATAGTTTCAGATCAAACCCATTTAATTTAATTAAATCCTAACAATTAGAATGATTCAATTACCATGGGTTGAACCTAATCCAATTAGGTCAATCCCTAATTAAGCACAAATTTAATCAAATTTAATTTGGTCAACCTAAGTCCTCTTGATTCAGACCTAATCCAATCAGGTCAAAAACCCTGATTGAGCCTAGAATTGAATCTAATTCAATTTGGCTCATCCTTAGTCTAATTACTCAATCCAATTGAGTTCATTAGCAATCTAATTACTAATTAATCCTCCGATAATTACTTTAATTATTTTATAAGATAATTTGCCAATCGAATTGACCAAATTACCCCTGAATGATTCTTAATCATTCATCAGCCTTCTTGATCAATCAGGAATCTTCTATGCGTGTGACCTCATAGGTTCGAACCTAAGCCGGTAGTATAGGAACGACTTCCTACACTAATCGATGTGACCATCTAGCAATGGTACCCGACGTCCGAATAGGCCGAATATATGCGAAGCAAATATTCTGGAACCCTGAACTATGGTTACTGTATAATTCAATCCCTTTGACTCTTAATGCCAGGATGACTTAGAGCTCACTGTCAACCCTATAATTAGTACATCCATTATGTGATTAACTTTAGATATCCCGTGACTCCTCACTGAGATTACCCTGGCCAAGGTTTTGCTAAATTAGTCACAAGACATTATCTCCTGTTTGCAGGAGGGGTCAATTCCATCTTGACTCACAACTGACTACGCAAGTACTTGACTGCACCTAGTGACCTTCCGTCACTGAATTAGAAATTCAGGTAGTCCGGTACCAAAGTATAGTGAGTTGCTTGCTAGTCACAGGGTGCGGTCTCAGGTCAGAGGGCCAAACTTATACCCATATCCACTCGGAACATCTCTCGACAGTAGAGCGTTCTGGAATTGGTCACGTTCAGTGAAATGTACTCCTACACTTCACCTGTATGGCATACCAGTGTCTCCACACTCCTTGGTTAAGAGGACAACCAACGTCTATGTCACACAACGACCTAATCTCGATAATGTTGTCGTCCTAGTAACACATATCATTTGGTCGCGAACAAGTTTAAGGACTCAAAGATAAATCCTCCTTTATCATAACATAAGTCCTAAGGACTTCATCATATAAGAGTTCATTTGAAGATGAAATGATGAATAATGCCAAATAATACTTTATTAATTTGTCAATTTATTTACAATATTCAATCATCAATATGCTGACGATTGACATTTAGATACAATTCCCAACACATCTTTATCCATTTTGTTCATCCTATCCTCTCCAATATGGCCAAGTCTGAGGTGCCACAAATATCTTTGGTTTATCTCATCTCTGGATCTTTTGGATCCTTTGGCACTCACATCTTGCTCGGTAACATTCACAAATACATCCATATGTAAATGATAGAGACTGTCAATCATGAAACCACGTGCGACTATTTTATTTCTCAAATAAATAGAACAGCAGTCTTTGTCAAATGTAAAAATATGACCTTCCTGTGCTAGACATGAAACAGAAATCAAATTTCTGCTAGCAACAGGTACATAATAGCAGTCTCTAAGTATTAAACTAAATCCAGACGGTAGTCGCAGATGGTAGGTGCCCACAGCCACAGCAGCAACTTTTGCCCCGTTGCCAACCCGAAGGGTTACCGCACCTTCCGCCAGCCTTCTACTTTCCTTTAGACCCTGCATGGTAGTGCACAAATGAGCACTAGAACCAGAATCTATAACCCAACTAGAAGTAGAAGAAACCGTTAGATTAGTTTCAATTATGAGCAAGTCTATACCTTCTGAAAGTGTGTCACCTTTCTTGTTCTTCAGGCTCTCGAGGTATGAAGGACAGTTTCTCTTCCAGTGGCCTTCGACATTGCAGTGGAAACATTTTCCTTTATCGTTAGCCTTTTTCTTTTGAACTTCCTTCTTTGGCTTCTTGTCTTTCTTCTGCTTCTTTGCAGGCTTCTTTTTCTTCCAAGTAGACTTTCTCTTGGAACCAGAAGTCAACTCAGCAGCAAGGACATTGCCCCTTGAACCTTTCAAGGCTCCCTCAGCAGTTACCAACATGTTGATTAGTTCAGTCTTAGTGCATTCAATCTTATTCATGTGGTAGTTTACTATAAACTGACCAATGAATCAGGAAGTGACTGTAGGATCAAATCCACTTGCAATTCCTTGTGCATGTCCATACCGAGCTTCTCAAGCTCCTCTAGGTCCTTGATCATGGTCAGACCGTGATCATGGACAGACTGCCCCTCGCGCATCTTCGCTTTGAAGAGCCTCTTGGACACTTCAAAACGAGCTGTGCGACTCTGCTCACCATACAACTCTTGCAGGTGTGCCAGTATGTCCCTAGCAGTCTTTTATATTTCATGCTGGCATTGGAGTTCATTAGATATGGATGCCATCATATAGCATTTTACTCTAATGTCATCATCCAACCACTTTTTATGCATTTCACGCTGAACATCAGTAGGACGTGCTGGTAGTGTGGGGATATCTGAATCGAGTATGTAGCCTATCTTCTCACAGTCCAAAACTATTTTGAGATTTCTAAGCCAGTCTTTGTAATTGGTTCCGGTCAGTCGGTTGGTCTCAAGAATACGGGTCCAAAGGGTTTGAAGCCGACATTGTATCTGCAGAGAGTAAAGATTCTAGTTAGACTTTTGTACTTGATCCTAATCTGTTCTAAGATCTTTTAGAACAAATGTAACTCCCACTATTTTCTCGAATCCCTCACAGTCCCCTGGTAGGGAAACGGAAATCCCACACGACTAGGGTTTCTAGTGGGTACTGCGGTCCCACCAATTTACATGCCACCTCACCTAACAGTTATTGGTGACACATAGATGGATGAGTGTACAACTCTTGTACAATGCTTCTTAAGCATGTTGCAGTGTAACTTGGTCTCTAAGCCATGAAGACCTCACCTAACAGTTATTGGTCCCATTTCTAGTTAAGTCAGACCCATCGTATAACCGTAGGAATAAAGTCGTCATTGGGTCCTCACCTAACAGTTATTGGTGCCCAACCCCACCTTTACCCTACAACATCTCATGTCTATAGAGAGGTCCAGCCCCCCGATGCAACTTGACCACTGTGTCCAGCCGAGACAAATCAACATCAGAAAGGCCTTAGCAGCTCTACTACAGTGGAAGACTTATTGACTTAATATTGGTTAATCAGGTCTTAGTGTTTGCAACTTGAGCCCTTCATAAGAGGTAATCGAACAATTGGCCAGGTAAGCAGGTGGGAGGCTCCCCTTACTCAGAGAGTAAGGTCCTAATTAAGTAACCACCTTTCATGCTTTCCTAGACACCAATTAGATCAATTAATCTAATATGACTTGCTCATGTCGGTTCACTCTCGACTTGATTGAGGAGGTTTTGAATTTAGGTCTCAATTGGGTTTGATACATTATATGTAAACCTATCTACCCGACTCGCATTCACATCACATGCAAACGGCTCATCACAGGCAGTTATAATCGCAGCATCAAATTAAAGCTAAACTTTAAATAGGTGATGATCATGGATTCTAATTAGGTCGTATTACAAGCACATGCACATCAATCGATCAAGTGGCTTCAACTCTTGAATTGGTTCTAAGCCTCCTTGATTCGATCCTTGATCAACTCTTGATCCCATCGCCATCAACCGCTTAGATCACCTTTCATCTCATGCCTTTGCTTCAACTTGATCGTTGATGTACATCACATCACAGAAATACAACCAGATGTAAAATAAAAATAAAAATAAATTACATCTCCTTTTAGGAGGCACGCAGGCCTCTCAAAACATCAAATAAGATGCATGCAAGCATCTGAAAAATTACATGACATCGCAGATCACATCGCAGGCCATTACATTTGATACCAAAAGGGGTTGAATCCTATGATCATCACCGTATGCAACAATTATAATTTTTAGATCTGAAAACTAACTGATTATATCATGACATAGGTCGCTGATCATGCTAATCATGATTCTAAACTTTGTAATCCCATTAACAATGCAATTAGAATCATCTTTTTATCACATAAAAATCAGCATGCAAAAAATCAGCACCCCTGAAAAATCTGCATGCAGAATTTTTCAGCATGCATGATCATTCAATTTTCAGATCTAATAAGCCTTTAGATAATTAATTCTTACCTTAATCTATGAAGCCTAGGCTCTGATACCACTGTTGGGAACCCGCCCATGCCGCTGATATTTCAAAAAATTTTCAGATGGCAGCGGAATCGGCATGCACGGGTTTGACGTTCATCGCATGAACGTTGTTTCGAGACCTTTCGTAATTAGGTAAGAATTAAAACTTTTAAAACTATTAGGAAGATCAAATCTTCACCTTGCGCGGGTAGATGATCACCGCAAATCTGAATTCGTGGTTTTGGAAGAGGGTTCGCTTGAAGCCGTTCAAACGTCCGGCCTCTACGGGTATCCACACGAAGTAGGATCCGATCCAAGCTTTCTATCTCACCGGGGTGCTAGCTCCCTTGCAGAGATAGCTTTGATGGCTGATGTCCTTCCTCTCAATCAACTCTTGATCGTGCTTAGAAGGAGGAAGAAGAAGGATGAAGAAGAGGAAGAAGATGAGCCCCTACGCAGCCTTCCGCTGTTCCTTGCGTTGGATGAAGGAAGGGAAGGGAAAGGAAGCCGCCAGCTCTTGGCTTTTCTTCTCCCTTTGCTTGCGGCTGAACCAAGAGGAGGAGAGGGGGCTTCCACGGCTTGAAGAGGAGGAAAAAGATTCCACTAGGGCACCGGCCCTAGTCCTCCTTTAATAAGGATGAAGGGCTCCTACAAGTTAGGAGCCCTTGACAACTTTCCAAGAGGGGGCGCCGGCCCCCTCTCTCTTCATGTCGCACCTAATCAAGTGGAGACGGGCTGATGCCCCTCTTACTTGGTTAGCCTAATCCTCTTCCAAAGAGGATTAGGTCCCTCTTTCATGGTTTAATCCTAATCTAATTAGGATTGGCCAAATTGGGTTCAATCTATGCTAGTCCTAATCCAATTAGGACTTGAATGAACTATGACTCAATTGAACTCTTCAATCCTAATCCAATTAGTAGTCATGTTGATTCATTAGATTAATAATTAATTTAGACTTAAGGAATTCTAATCCAATTGGGATGTATTTAATTTTAGTCCTAATCTAATTAGGACTCTATTTGAATCCGAAGTCCTAATCCAATTAGGATTTCTAGGAATCCTACTCCAAGTAGGAATCCAATTTTAATTCAAATTCTTAATCTCATTAGGATTGTAGGAATCCTATTCCAAGTAGGAATCCCAGTCCTACTCCAACTAGGATTCCCAGTCCTAATCCAATTAGGACTCTAGGAATCCTACCCGAAGTAGGACTCTTGTTTCAAGTCCAATTAATTAATTCCCTTTGTTCCTTTCTTCAACTTCTTATCAATCAAATTGATTACTTGTGATTCCTAATCACGATTTCAACCATCGGATCGGTCAATACTTCTAGTGTGTGTGACCCCATAGGTTCTATTCTGACTGGTAGTGAGATATATTGTGATCTCTATCTCAATATCATTGAAAACTCCTTTCAATGGGTTGGAACGATTCCAACTCAACTCATTAGGGTTTATCGATCATCGAGATAATCCCTGTGAGTCCCACCATCCACCAGTGACACCTAGCAGCATGTAGTGGCTACCCAGCAGAATGGAATGATGAACCTCTAGGTGCAGTTAACATGTGATACAATCCTACTATCGTGGATCCCTACAGGACGGAGGTCATGGACAACTCGTCAAACCCCATTGTCCTGTCATATGTCAAGATTTATTCGACTTGAGTTCGATGGTGGAAAACTCTTTTTCCACTTTATATTACTGCCCTGGCCAAGGTCTTAGAACTCAGTCTAACAAATCACATAGGATCCACTCCTCTTCTATCAAGGTCGATAGATTCCTTATAGGTGCATACCCTACTCCTACAGTGAACCTACTGCAGCCAATCTACACTGCATGGACCCATATGGCTAGAGACCATGTATGTGTGCAGTCAAACTACAATAACCTCACTGTGAGTAGCCGAAGCACCACAGGTCAAAGGACCAGTCCACACTACTGCAACATCAAGCAAGTCACTGACGAGTGGATAGACATCCAAGTGGACTTCTTGTCTGGTCACGCTCAGTACCCTTGTTCTCTAACAAGCACCTGCACTAGTTACTTCAGTGTCCCTACACTGTGGACTCAAGTCTCGTCCATCCAGAAGGAAAGTGATCTGTGCACTGATCGGATCGATCACCGTCCTCGTGATGATCCATTGATCAGGAGCATTTAGAAATTAATCACCCAATGATACATGGCTCAAATTCTCAACTCTTGAGAATATGTATCATCATCTTATTAATTCCTTGGACGATTCATAGACACATAAAACAATATGAATGAAAAAAATGTCTTTTATTTATTCAATAATAAACAGTCAAGTACAAAATTATGTCCCTAGAATCAACAATGTGTCAGCCAAATTGGCTTCTAGGGCATACATCTAACATGATGACGCATGAGCTCACAATGAAACAACACAGCGAAGAAGAATCCTCTCATAAGAAAAGGTAATAGTCATCAAATCTACTTCTTCTAACAAAGATCCATCTTGCAGTAGTAGCAGCGAAGAAGAAGACAATGAGGGAGATGATGATGAGGCTCTTTCTCGTGCGAAAGTTCAGAAAGTTCATCAACCGGAAGAAGTCCTTTCATCAGGGGAGAGGTCCCTCAAATTTCTACAACAAGGACAAAGGTAAGGAAAGGGAAAGTGAGGAAATCGGTTGCTATGAGTGCAAGAAATCGGGACATTTCAGAATTGACTATCCATTATTAAAGAAGAGCATCAAGCACAAGAAGAAGAAAGCTCTTGTCACCACCCTGACAGACTCCGATTCATCATCATCATCATCGGATGAGGAACAAGAGAAAAAGGCCAACTTCTATTTATGGCAAATGAAAATGAGGTAACATCTGAAACGCATTTAGATTTTACCTTTTGATGAATTGTATGATGCTTTTAATGAACTAATGCATGAATATAAGATAATAAATCTTAAGAATAAAGAACTAAAACTAACTAATCAA
This sequence comes from Phoenix dactylifera, assembly GCF_009389715.1. Taxonomy (NCBI): domain Eukaryota; kingdom Viridiplantae; phylum Streptophyta; class Magnoliopsida; order Arecales; family Arecaceae; genus Phoenix; species Phoenix dactylifera. Next base: position 129,539 of record NW_024067726.1, on the reverse strand, counting down.
TCTCACTTCCATAGTATGATAAATTAATTAAGGACAAGAATTTTATCATTAAAGAAAAATTTAGAACTTAAAACAAGCAACCAAATGTTAATTCAAAAAACCAATACCTTAATTAAAGATAACGAAAAACTAACCAAGAAAATTTCAGAACTTAAAAACGGTAAAACAAACTTTAAAAGATAATCTCACAAAAGACTTAAACATTACTAAAAACAAAAAAACAAAGCTAACACAAGAGCTTAAAAAATACAAACCTATTGTTGAAAGTTTACATATAGTTCTGAAAAATTAGAAATGATACTTAACAATCAACGAGCTGTGTTTAATAGAGCTGGTTTAGGTATAACCTAATAATAAGCCAAAAGCTCCTAAAAAAATTTTCTTTGTGAAAGCAGGAAAAAGTAAAACTAAGAATATAACCTGTTTTTGCTGTGGAAAAGTAGGACATGTAAAGCTAATGTGTGTGACCATAGGAAGCAGAAGCTAAAAGAAAAATTAAAAAGATTTGGGGTTCAAAAGAACCAACATTACTAACCTTGAAGGATCCAAAGAAAAACTTGGGTACCCTAAAATTGTTATGATTTCCCTTATGTAGGAGTGTCTTGCAGCCAAAGTCGACAAAAAACTGTTGGTATTTGGATAGTGGTGTTAGATGTATGCCCTAGAAGCCAATTTTGGCTGACACATTATTAATTTGGGACATTAATTTGTATTTGCTTTTTATTATTGAATAAATAAATGGCATCTTTTTCATTCATATTGTTTATGTGTCTATGGAATCGTCCAAGAATTAATAAGATGATGATGCATATTCTAAGAGTCAAGAATTTGAGCCATGCATCATGGTGATTATTTCTGAATGCTCCTCATCGATGGAATCATCACCGAGGACGGTGATCGATCCGATGAGATCAGTGCACACGATTACTTTCCTTATGGATGGACGAGACTCGAGTCCACAGTGTGGCGACACTGAAGTAATAATGCAGGTGCATGTTAAGAACAAGGGTACTGAGCGTGACCAATACAAGAAGTTACTTGGATGTCTATCCACTCGTCAGTGACTTGCTTGATGTTGCAGTAGTGTGACTGGTCCTTTGACCTGCGGTGCTTCGGCCACTCACAGTGAGGTTATTGTAGTTTGACTGCACACATACATGGTCTCTAGCCATATGGTCCATGCAGTGTAGATTTGGTTGCAGTAAGGTTCACTGTAGGAGTAGGGTATGTACCTATAAGGAATCTATCGACCTTGATAGATAAGGAGAGATCCTATGTGATTTATAAGACTGAGTTCATAAGAACCTCGGCCGGGGCAGATTGCACAGTGGAGAAAGAGTTCTCCACTCTCGAACTTAAGTCGAATAAATCTTGACATATGACAGACGATGGGGTTTGACGAGTTGTCCATGACCTCCGTCCTGTAGGGATCCACGATAGAAAGGACTGTATCACATAATAACTGCACCTAGAGGTTCACCATTCTATTCTACTGGGTAGCCACTACATGCTGCTAGGTGTCACTGGTGGATGGTGGGACTCATAGGATTGTCTCGATGATCGATAAACCTTAATGAGTTGAGTTGGAATCGTTCCAACCCATTGAAAGGAAGTTTTCAATGATATTGTGATAGAGATCGCAATATATCTCACTACCAGTCAGAATAGAACCTATGGGGTCACACCATACTAGAAGTATTGACCGATCCGATGGTTGAATAGTGATTAGGAATCACGAGTAATCAATTCGATTGATAGTCAGTTGAAGAAGGAACAATGGAATTGATTAATTGGACTTAAAACACAAATCCTACTTGAAAGTAGGATTCCTAGAGTCCTAATTGGATTAGGACTGGGAATCCTATTTGGAGTAGGGAGATTTCTACTTGGAAGTAGGATTCCTACAATCCTAATTAGATTTAGGATTTTGAATTCATTTTTGGATTCCTACTTAGAATAGGATTCCTAGAAATCCTAATTGGATTAGACTTCGAATTCAATTAGAGTCCTAATTGGATTAGGACTAAAATTAAATATGTCCTAATTTGGGATTAGGGTTTCTTAAGTTACAATTAAGTATTAATCTAATGAATCAATAAGACTCCTAATTGGATTAGGATTGAAGAGTTCAATTGAGTCAAAATGATTTTAAGTTCTAATTGGGATTAGGACTTACTAGATTGGATCCAAATTGGTTCACCCTTGGGATAAGCCTAATTGGATTAGGGCTTGACCACATTAGGGCATTCCAAACCCTACTTTAATATGGATTAGGGTTTGCCAAGAGGGAGGGGCGCAAGCCCCCTCCCCCTTTTGCTTTCCTTGGTGCGGCATGAAGAGAGGGGGCCGGCGCACCCTCTTAGGAAACTGTCTAGGGCTCCTAAATTGTAGGAGCCCTAGATGGCTATAAAAAGAGGAGGCAAGGGCCGGCGCCCTAAGCAATTGAAGCCCTCTTCCTTTGTGCCGTGGCCACCCTCTCCCTTTCCTTGGTTCAGCCGCAAGCAAGAAGAGAAGAAGGAAAGAAGCCTTGGCGGCCTCTTCCCTTTCCCTTCCTTCATCCAACGCAGGGAAAGATAAAGGCTGCAAAGCTTGGTGATCTTCTTCCTTGGTTGCTTCTTCTTCTTCCTCCTCTCAAGCACATTCAAGAGTTGAAAGAAAGAGAGGAGATCAGCCATCAAAACATATCTCTGTAAGGGAGCTAGCACCTCGGGGAGATTAGAGTGATTGGATCCGGTTTCTGCTTCGTGTGGATACCCGTAGAGGCCGGACACATTGAACGGCTTCAGCGAACCTTCTTCCCAAAACCACGAACTTCAGTTTGCAGGTGATTCATCTACCCGCCACAAGGTGAAGATCTGATCTTCTAATTAGATTAAAAGTTTTTATTCCTTATCTATCTACGAACGGTTTTTGAAACACGTTCATGTGATGAAACGTCGATCCCGCTAATGCTGTTCCGCTGCCATCTGATTTTTGTTTTCAAATATCAGCGGCATGGGCGGGTTCTAACAGTGGTATCAGAGCCGAGGCATCGTAGATTAAGGTAAGAATTAATTATCTAAAGGCTTTATTAGATCTGAAAATTGACATGATCATGCATGCTGAAAAATTTCTGCATGCAGATTTTTTCTAGGGTGCTGATTTTTACATGCTGATTTTTATGTGATAAAAGATGATTCAATTGCATTGTTAATGGGATTACAAGTTTAGAATCATGATTAGCATGATCAGCAACCTATGTCATAGATAATCAGTTAGTTTTCAGATCTGAAAATTATAATTGCTGCTGTGGTGATGATCATAGGATTCAAACCCTTTTGGTATCAAATGTAATGACCTGCGATGTGATCTATGATGTCATGTAATTTTTTCAGATGCTTGCATGCATCTTATTTGATATTTTTGAGAGGCCTGCGTGCCTCCTAAAAGGGGATATAATTTATTTTTATTTTTATTTTATATCTGGTTGTATTTCTGGTGATGTGATGTACGTCAACGATCAAGTCGCAGATGATGCATGAGATGAGCAGGGGTCTAAGCGGTTTGATGGCGATTGGATCAAGAGTTGGGTCAAGGATCGAATCAAGAAGGGCTTGGAACCAAATTCAAGAGTTGAAGACCAATTGATCGATTGACGTGCATGTGCTTGTAATACGACCTAACTAGAATCCATGATCATCACCCATTTCAAAGTTTTAGCTTTATTATTGCTGCGATTATAAACTGCCTGCAATGTGCCGTTTGCATGTGATGTGAATGAGAGTCGGGTAGATAGGTTTACATGCGATGTAGCAAACCCAATTGAGACCTAAATTAAAACCTCCTCAATCAAGTCGAGAGTGAACCAACATGAGCGAGTCATATTGGATTAATTGATCTAATTGGTGTCTAGGAAAGCATGAAAGGTGGTTACTTAATTAGGACCTTACTCTCTGAGTAAGGGGAGCCTCTCACCTACTTACCTGGCCAATTGTTCGATTACCTTTTATGAAGAGCTCAAGTTGCAAACACTAAGACCTGATTAACCAATATTAAGTCAATAGGTCTTCCACTGTAGTAGAGCTGCTAAGGCCTTTCTGATGTTGATTTGTCTCGGCTGGACACAGTGGGCAAGTTGCATCGGGGGGCTCGACCTCTCTATAGACATGAGATGTTGTAGGGTAAAGGTGGGGTTGGGCACCAATAACTGTTAGGTGAGGACCCAATGACGACTTTATTCCTACGGTTATACTGTGGGTCTGACTTGACTAAGAAATGGGACCAATAACTGTTAGGTGAGGTCTTCATGGCTTAGAGACCAAGAAGCACTGCAACATGCTTGAGAAGCATTGTACAAGAGTTGTACATTCATCAATCTATGTGTCACCAATAACTGTTAGGTGAGGTGGCATGTAAATTGGTGGGACCGTAGTACCTACTAGAAACCCTAGTCGTGTGGGATTTCCGTTTTCCTAACAGGGGAGTGTGAGGAATTCGAGAAAATAGTGGGAGTTACATTTGTTCTAAAAGACCTTAGAACAGATTAGGATCAAGTATAAAAGTCTAACTAGAATCTTTACTCTCTGCAGATCATAATGTTAGCCTCAAACCCTTTGACCCGTATTCTTGAGACCAACCGATTGACCGGTACCAATTACAGAGACTGGCTTAAGAATCTCAAAATTGTTCTGAGTTGCGAGAAAATAGGCTATGTGCTCGACAATGATATCCCCGCATTACCAGCACGTCCTGAAGGGTTTTAGCATGTTATAATGCGCAGCGGAAGCTAGAGATTTTAAAAATTTCTTAATAAAGTCCCTATGCATGAAACCGTTTTAAGCCTAGATCACCTTAATGATTACAATCAAATGATATAAAATAAATGCAGAATTAGTAGAATACCTCAAACGCTAATCCAAAGTGTACAATCTCCACGAGGCGTCTAAGTGTCCGCCCTCCAATGGTGATCCACACGAAAACTTGATCAAGACTTTAGCTCCAAAGACTTTTGATCCTTAATGCAGAATTCTTCTAAAGAACTCTAATGGCTTGCTTTCCTTCCTTTCTATTTTCCTTTAGCCTTCTAAAATCACTTCTAATCCTTTTTGTCCTAAAGAAGACCACCTTGTCTTGGCTTAGGACACACTAGAAGCAATGCTAGAAAGAAAGAAACTAATGTAAGAAAGAAAGAAGAGAGGAGTGGGGTGGAATTGGAATGATGAAACCCATAGAGTGCTAACCTATTTATAATAGGTGTAGGGATGCATCTCCAAGGGATGCATCCCATCCACACATCCTCTCATGAAAGGGCATCATCTAAAGGGCCATATCAAATAAGAGGAGGTGCAGATCAAGTGAGGAGGTGTATCAAATGATATGTCCTTTCATGTGGTGCCATATTTTGACCAAGTCAACATCACATGCTAATCACATGTCCATCATGCCTCACCTCTTGATCTTTCATGATGATGATCCAAGGGCTCCAATGCAAGGCGCCATTCACTTGACCCATTATGTCTTCATCCAATGGCGGGATTAAGATCCAATGGTCAATTATGGTAGCCATCCTCTAACCCAATCCAATTGGGTTAAACCAACTCTCCATTATGTCTTCATCCAACGGTAGATCAAGATCTAACGGTCTAGATTGAATGATTTATTAAATCTAATCCAATTAGACTCAAACCAAGCCAATTAGGTGCCAACTCTTGGCTAACCCATATTAGAATATGATCTAATCAAATTAGATCAATTAAGAATCAGATTCGAATCCAATTCGAATCAGATTCGAATCCAATTCGAATCAGGAGCTAAGGTTTGCAACACCTGCTAGGATGTTTATCTTGCAAACATGATCTAATCCAATTAGACCCTTGATAAGTTTTCTTGTGTGTGACCCATTGGGTTCCATACTTAGCCAGCAATAGGTATGAGTGCGAGTTGACCCAACTTGATTAGAACTCTTCTAATCGATTTAAGTCCAAACTGCGCGAACCCGAACTTAACAATTAGAATCCTTTCTAATTGGTGATCGAATTAAACTCTTTAATTTGATCAAATCTATAAAACAAGATTGACGTCTAGCAACGTGTCATGTCTACCTGGAAAATATGGAATTTGGTAGAAATACCAAAAATACCCTTCAGTGGCAAGTTACCATGCAATTCAATCCTTTAATCAAACTGCATCCCAAATATGTATATGAGTATGAATATATGTCAAACTCAATTTCATATTCATATTTTTCTCAATCTTTTAATGATAATTCAAATAATGAAACATTAGAAACTCTTTCTAATTTTCATTCTGCTTTGATCAAAGGCTTCCTGAATTATCATATGATTAGAATAAATAGGATGCTATCTTCTCTTACTAGAAGTGATTAATTCCTTGTTGACCTACTCATAATCTTCGTACACAATTCACCATATCCAGAAGACCTCGTACATAACTTATTGTCATGAATGAGTGTAAACCAAAATATGGGTTCATGTGCACAAGATACCATGGTGATCTCAGGTCATAGGATCAGTTGCACAACTCCCACTAAGAGAATCATCTTTTGACATGTAAGTAAGACTTCATAAGATTTCTCTTTGTAGGTCAATTCAGTGAACTCATTCCTCTAATGAGCACCCACATCTTTATATTAGTGTCTCCACACAAATGATTGTGAGATCAATCATCCTCTGCATCGAGCATACATAAGACATGCCAGTCTTTCCGGTAATCATTGATCCCCGACTCAATGTACCAATGACTGGAAATATTTAAGATTAGAATTTTAGGATTTTAAGTCTCACTAGCATGATCTCATCATAGTCTTAAAACCATTGCCCTAATCTAAGGAGTTTATCATAAATATAATCAACAGCATATGATAAAACATAACGCCTTTATTCATATTTAAATGTCATGTACATGATTTAGACAAATCAAAAGAAAAAACCTTTCGCAATACATATTGCGATTGGCTTGTAGGGCATCTACTCTTTCAATCTCCCACTTGCACTAAAGCCAATCGCTCTTATATTTTATCCCCATACAATCGAGGTGGCGATCGAATTGCTGTTGTGGTAGAGCTTTAGTGAACGGGTCTGCTAAGTTGTTCTTTGTGTCTACTCGTTCAATGACTATGTCTTGTCTCTCGACGATCTCTCGAACGAGATTGAAGCGTCTTAGAATGTGCTTGGATTTGTGATGAGATCTTGGTTCCTTTGCTTGAGCAACAGCTCCAGTGTTGTCACAATAAACTGAAACTGGTCCAGCAATCTCAGAAACTACTCCCAACTCAGCGATGACTTCTTTATCCAGACAGCTTCCTTAGCGGCTTCACTTACAGCGATGTATTCTGCTTCAGTAGTTGAGTCAGCTACAGTTTGCTGCTTGGAACTCTTCCAGCTCACTGCACCACCATTTAGGGTAAAGACATACCCTGAAGTGGACTTGCTATCATCTGGATCTGATTGAAAACTAGAATCAGAAATCTCCTTCTAGTTTCAACTCCAGATCCTCCATAAACTAGAAAAATATCTTTAGTCCTTCTTAAGTACTTAAGAATATTTTTACAGCTATCCAATGATTCTCCTTGGATCAGCCTGGAATCTGCTTGTTATGCCTAAGCATAAGCACATCAGGCCTAGTACATAGCATAGCATACATAATTGATCCTACTGCCGAGCATAGGAATAGAATTCATTCTATTCCTCTCTTCAGATGTCTTAGGAGACATCTTCTTAGAGAGACGTATGCCCATGACTCATAGGTAAGTAACCTCTTTTACTTCCTTCCCATGCTAAATTTTTTTAGCACACGATCTATGTACTTAGACTGGGACAAAGCCTAGCATCCTTTTAGATCTATCCCTATAGATTTTATACCAAGTATATAGGATGCTTCTCCCAAGTCTTTCATGGAAAAGCTTTTTGATAGCCAAGTCTTGACCGATTGTAACATTGGAATATCATTTCAATGATTAGTATGTCATCTACATACAATATTAAGAAGACAACGGCACTCCCACTAATCTTCTTGTACACACATGGTTCATCCACATTTTGATAAAACCAAACTCTTTGACTGTTGTATCAAAACGGATGTTCCAACTCCTCGATGCTTGCTTTAATCCATAAATGGATCTCTTAAGCTTGCATACTTGATTGCTCTCCCACTTGAGACAAATCCTTCTGGCTGTGTCATGTAAACCTCTTCCTCAAGATAACCATTAAGGAAGGCGGTTTTGACATCCATCTGCCAAATTTCATAATCACTAGATTGCAGCTATTGCAAGCAAAATCCGAATAGATTTAAGCATGGCAACTGTGAAAAAGTTTCATCATAGTCAATTTCCTTGCTTTTGCTGAAACCTTTTGCACCAATCTAGCCTTGGTAGGTTTCTACTTGGCCATCTGCTCAATCTTCTTCTTATAGACCATTTGCAACCTTATAGGGTTTTACACCTTCTGGTGCATTCAACCAAAGTCCATACTTGGTTGGTATACATAGAGTCTATTTCGGATTTCATAGCTTTCTAACCATTTTGTTAGAGTCATTACTCATGATAGCTTCCGAATAGGTCAGAGGATTCATCATTTTTCGACGATGTGGGCTTCATTCATTCTCAATGATAAACCCATACCTCTTAGGTGCATTTCGCACTCTATCTGACCTTTGGAGAGGAGATGTGTGTTGTGGTTGTACTTCATCAATGGGTACATCTGGTTGAAGAATTTTTGTGTTTCTATTTGTAGGTCTTGAACTTCATTCAAGTTCAATTCTTCTTTCACTGCCCTTTTCTAAGATAAACTCTTTTCTAAGAAAGTGGCATGCCTACTAACAAATACCTTTTGTTCAGTAGGGTGATAGAAGAGATATCCATACTTTTCTTTGGAATAACCTATAAATGTACCATTTATCCTGATCTAGCACTTAGCTTATGTCCAAAATTTCTTTCGACATATGCCTTGGCAGCCCCATATTTTAAAAATATTTAAGATTGGGCTTTCTACCTCTCCATATCTCATATGGAGTACTAGATACAGATTTTGAAGGTATCCTGTTTAGCACATATGTAGCAGTTTCTAAGGCATAACCCCAGAAGGAAATAGGAAGATCTGTAAAGCACATCATGGACCTTACCATATCTAATATGAGTACGATCCTCCGTTCAGCTACACCATTTAGTTGTGGCGTAGTGACGGAGTGTCCATTCAGAGAGAATGCCCTTTCTTTAAGATGATTTAAAAATTCACTAGAAAGGTATTCACCTCCTTCGATCAGGATCGAGGATTTTAATACCACTTTCCGGTTTGTTTTTCAACCATTACTTTGATACTCTTTAAACTTATCAAAGGGCTGCGTATTTATGTTTTCATAAGATACAACAATCCAAACCTTGATAAATCATCAGTGAATGTGATGAAAGTAGAGTATCCACCTCTAGCTAGAGTTGTCATAGGACCACATACATCTGTATGTATAAGTCCTAATAACTCACTTGCCCTTTCTCCATGTCCAGTGAATGGAGACTTGGTCATTTTTCCCATAAGACAAGATTCACAAGTTCCTAATGATTCATAATCATAAGGATCAAAGAACTCTTCTTTGTATAACTTGTTGATTCTTGATTCACTTATGTGACCAAGTCGGCAATGCCAAAGGAGGGTATTATTCACTTCCTCTCTCTTTCTTTTATTGCTTTTATTAATATGAAAGACATTGTCATTAAGTAATAAAACTAGAAGACCATTTTCCATAATGCCATTGCAAAGATGCTTATTAGAAAAATAAATAGAGCAACCATTGCCCTTTCCATTAATTTCAAAACCTTTCTTTAACAACAAAGGAATGGAAATTACATTTCTAATAATTTTGGGCATATAATAACAATCTTCTAATTGTAGGAGCTTTCCGAAGGCAATTCCAAGTTGTAGGTTCCAACAGCTTCAGCCTGGATGGACTCTCCTCCAGCGCCATACAGCTCGAAGTCACCTTTCTTCAAAATTTTAATTTTCTGTAGTCCATGCAAAGATTTGCAAATGTGAAAACCACAGCCGGTATCCAATACCCATGAATTTGAATTTGAAGAACTTAATGACAAGTTGGCATGTAACATAAACATACCTTTTGATGCAACTCTTGCATCGGTCTTCATACTTGCAAGAAAACTCTTGCAATTCCTTTTCCAGTGGCCAGCTTTGCCGCAATGAAAACAGGTACTTGATCCGGAGTTTTTCTTTCCTTTTTTTTTTTTGATGCTACTCTTGGGGTTCAATCGTTTCTTAGAACCCTTATTTCCCGATTTCCTCATAGAGGTGCTATTTATAAGAAGGAGTGGACCTTTATCCTTCTTAATATGCCCTTCAGCTGTTTTGAGCATATTTAACAGCTCGGGCAGGGAGGTGTTCAGCTTGTTCATGTGAAAGTTCACAACAAACTGAGAGAATGAATCAGGCAGTGATTGCAGGATCAAATCCTGACTGAGCTCACTATCCATAGCAAAACCTAATTGACTTAATCTGGTGATCAAGTCTATAACCATAAGAACATGGTTTTGCACTGGAGTTCCTTCATTCATTCTAGCACGGAACAACTGCTTAGATATCTCTGTTGGGGTATGTGGAGACCTTTGGTGATGAAGAGAATTGAAGGAAAATCAATTCTGCATAGTTTTCTGTCTGGCGGACTGTCGGAGTCGACTCGAGCTTCAGTCGAGTCGACTCGGGAACAGTCGAGTCGACTCGAGGTCTGTCGAGTCGACCCGAGAGGAGAAAGCCGCAAAAACCATGTTTCTGTCTGGACTGTCAGAGTCGACTCGAACTACAGTCGAGTCGACTCGGAGCATCGTCGAGTCGACTCGAGATACAGTGGAGTCGACTCGAGATCGTGCCAGTTAAACTGGAAGTTGTTCAGACGTGCCAGAGTCTACTCGGACTTCAGCCGAGTCGACTCGGGCTCGCAAAAAATCGTACGGACGATTTTCTTTTGGTGTTTTTGGTGGCGTTTCGACGGCTATGATCATCTGAAGGTCTTGAGACTATATATAGGACTCATGAGAGCCCTAGGGTAGGATTATTGGCCGTATATTTGAGAGAGACTCTTGTTTGTGAGGCTAGGGTTCTAGAGAAGAAGAGGATTGGGATCCTACTTCTTGTGCAAAGGGAATTCTGTGTGAATCTCTTGTAGATCGATCGCTTGTGATCGTTCGGGTGTGTGCTATCTCTGTAATCAGTTCATCCTTATTGAGATTTGGAGCGGTGGAGGACGTAGGCTATTTGTAGCCGAACCTCGTTACATTTTTGTGTTTGCTTTGCTATTTTCTTCCTTCTTCTTCCTTTGATCTTTGATAATCCGTTGCGGTGCTCAAGTGTTTTATCCTACTGATACCACGGGGTAATCTTTTGCCCTTCGTAGGCGGAGCGAAGAGGTGATCCTTGAGTCCGGAGTCGAGGGAGCGAGAGAGTGCTTATCCGTTTGTATCTCTCTTGCTTGTCGACGCCAGAGGTGGCGGCGCTGTGTGTGAGTGGGGTTCCGGTGCGGGGGCGGCGACAACAAATTTGGTATCAGAGCTATTGTTATTCTACAATGGCGGATGAAGGAAAGTTGCGAATTGAGAAGTTCAATGGCACGAACTTCGGGTTTTGGAAGATGCAAATAGAAGATTACCCTTTACCAAGAAGGATCTCTATTTACCTCTTGGAGGTAGAGCAAAGAAACCAGAGAAGATGTCGATGAAGACTGGGAGGTCCGTCGATCGGAAGACGCTCGCACCATCAGATTGTCACTTGCATCCCAAGTGGCATTCAACATCAAAAACGAGAAGACGACGATGGAGTTGATGGCAACATTGTCGCGGAATGTACGAGAAACCCTCAGCATCAAACAAGGTATTTCTCATGAAGAGGTGTTTAATCTTCGTATAAAAAATGGCGGCCAGCATAGCAGAATACCTCAACGAGTTCAATGGACTCACGGCCCAGTTGGAGTCAGTGGAGATTAGTTTTGACGATGAGATTCGGGCATTGCTAATCCTCTCCGGATTGCCTGATAGCTGGGAGGGCTGGTGATGGCGGTGAGCAACTCTTCGGCAACGGGGAAGTTGATTTTTTGATGACGTTTGTGGGAGTGCTTCTGAGTGAAGAAGCAAGAAGGAAATCTTCTGGAGCTACGGAGTCGTCTGGAAGTGCACTAAACACCCTCTGACCGGGGAAGACAAAAGAAGGACGGTCGATTTCGAAGCGACTCGAAGTCGAGATCCAGCAGGTCTCGAGCACCTCAGAACAAGGGAGCGAAGTGCTGGAACTGCCGGGAAGACGGGGCACTTTAGGAGGGATTGCAAATCTCCTAAAGGGAAGCAAGGCGACCACACCCGAAGGAGTCAGCAAGGATCTGGCAAATCTTGCTGAAGACGGTGATATGGATGCCCTCGTTCTATCTTTGTCTACCTGTGACGAGTCTTGGGGTGATAGTGATGTGGAACAGGATCAATGCATGCAATCTACAATTTCTTTTTTTTTTTAATTTTTTTTTTAATTAGATTTCAGCAATCCAATTCATAAACTATTAAGCCAACCTCAAATCTAACCAGCTATCAGATGATTATATTAAAATCGAATTTACTGTAAGAAACTACCGACAATTGATCAGTTCCTTTAATAAATTTAGAAGAAGGATCGTTGTTGATTAGGAAATCAACACATAATTAGGGCACTTTGTTCTACTTTATTTCCTGCTGTTAAGCATAAAAATTTGGGAACTTAAACTGAATCCAATAACGACTTACTTCAGAATTTTAGTGAAGGATCACACGGACACGATGCTCGAGAAAAAAATTCTGGAAGAGGGAGGCAAGTCCAGGGTCCTGATTCGCTGACGGGTCGCCCTTCGTTGAGACGGATGAGGAAACCCGACAAGATCTGGAACAGAAGTCCTGGGTTAGTTGAAGGTAGCAGGATGTTTGGGAAAACAAAACACAATAATCTATTCAAAGGATAAATAATCCGGACGAAGATTCGTCGGATCGGGATGAAGTTCGAAAGAGGGAATGGGAAGCCGGATGAGGAGCGCCGCCTGCGCTAGAGGAAGTTGTGGAAGTCAGGGAATGCCGCGTTCACTTAGAAGAGAAGGACTTTAGAGAAGGGAGGAAAATAGGATCTTGGGATTGGACACCAAAACTTCTTTCAGGCAATTCATCAAACAGCCTCTCTTCTTTTTTCATTCATTTTCTTCATTACCTTACATAACGAGATAAACCCCTTTTATAGGCAGGGCCAACCAATTACATGAAGAAAGAAATAAATGGACTCATAAAACCGGTTGAAATTTCCTTAAAACAGGGCGGTGGAAGATGCTGCGGGTTGGATCGGTTGGGCTTCTCCATTTGTAACGGCAGGAACCGGATGAATCTGGCTGGTGTTTGGGATGAAAACGGAAATGCCTCTTGGGTGGAGACGCTGTGGGTTGGATCGGTTTTCCACCCCTTCATCTTCTTCGGCTGGAACTGGGAGCGAATCGGCTTGGGAAGAAGAATCGCCTTGGGAAGAAGATGACCCGTCGGCGTGGGAAGAAGATGACTCGTCGGCTGGGGAAGATGACTCGTCGGCTGAGAAACCGCCTTGCTTCATTCTCCTCTTCGGGCACATCCGGCTGGAGCTCGGCTTGGGGGAAGATGACGAGTACGGTGCTTGGAACAAAACAGGGGAGCTAATTTTTAAAGGAACCGGTCTTGATGAGTGAACCGGCTGGTAGTTCTTTTGGGCTGGTTTATTTTGGAATGTGGACTTTATTATGACATGGACTCAATACTACTTGGGCTGGACTGACATTGACTTGACTCAACATTACTTGAACTGGACTTGAATTGGATTGGAACTGACACGAACTTGACTTAAATAAATCACTAGAGAAATAAAAAAAAAAAATAATAAAAACTGGACGACACAAGAAATGTGGACTAACAGTCAAGCCAAAGTGATGTTGGCTCATTGGTGTTCCCACCAATTCTCCCGGACTGGAGAAAATTCAACTCCGTTGAAGGAAGTTGTTTCTGGCTCTGATAGTGCTCAAGAATGTCTGGATCAATCTGCTGCAGTTCTTCTCGGGTTATCCATGTGTCATCAGACTCTGGCCGACCGTGCCAACGAACCAAGTACCTCTGGTAGCCTTTCCTCCTAGTAGAAATAATCTGCTCGTCCAGGATCCTCTCAATGCGATCGTGTTTCTTGGAAAACTTTGGCCGTGGACACTCAGGTATGGGTTCACTCTCAAAGGAGGGATTAGGCTCAAATGGCTCACTGGGTATCGTTATTGGCTTTTTATACTTAACCAAATCAGAGATATTAAAGGTAGAACTAATGCCAAAATCTGGTGGTAAATCTACCACAAATGCATTTGATCCGATCTTCTTTAAAATTTTAAAAGGACCTGCTCCTCGTGCATGCAATTTCTTAACAGTTCCAGAAGGAAATCGTTCTGGTCTAATTCGTATCATAACATAATCACCTTCAGCTAAATCAGATGTCCGGCGATGTGAATCTGCTAATTGTTTATAAATTTGATTGCTGATATTTAATTTTTTTATAATATCTTTATGCAGATCTCTAATATGTTGTGCAAATGACTCAGCTGACTCAGATGTCCTGGAATGCATGGGTAATGGAATGAGATCAACAGGTTTTCTAGGGTGCTGACCGTAAACAACCTCAAAGGGACTCATGCCAATGGTTCTATTGACGGAACTATTATATGCGAATTCGGCTCGAGGGAGTAAAAGATCCCAAGTTTTCATATTTTCACCTACTAAACACCGAAGTAAATTACCCAGACTTCTATTTACGACTTCGGTTTGACCGTCAGTTTGAGGATGATATGCAGATGAAAATTTTAATTTTGTTCCCATTAGATGCCATAAAGTTTTCCAAAAATAGCTAACAAACTTGACATCTCGATCTGATACAATGGATTCGGGTAACCCATGTAGACGAACGATTTCGTTAAAATATATCCGGGCAACTTGAGAGGCATCGAAGGTTTTAGAACAGGGCAGGAAATGAGCCATTTTCGAAAATCTGTCTACAACCACAAAGATGGAGTCATGTCCCTTGGCAGTCCGTGGTAATCCTAGAATGAAATCCATACTGACATCTTTCCATGGATATTCAGGTATTGGAAGTGGAGTGTATAATCCCGTATTCTGTCTTTGCTGTTTGGCAACAGCACAGATTCGACACTGAGCCACAATTTTGGCAACGTCGCGCTTCAAACTGGGCCAGTAGAATTGACGCTCTACGGCTTCAATAGTTTTGGCCTTCCCAAAATGACCAGACAATCCCCCAGCGTGTAATTTCCAAACTCGAACAGACGTATGCGGGACACATAATTTATTATTCAGGAAAAGGTACCCCTCTTGAAGGGAATACTTATCTATCTCTTTCGAAGTTCCTTGTTGGAGTACAGACATGATTTTTCCAAAATCAGGACAGTTATTATATTCTTCTTTTAACTTCTCGAATCCAGTGACTTGAATACTGACTACTGACAACAGGTTTGCCTTTCGAGATAACGCGTCAGCAGCTCGATTATCTACACCGGAACGATGTTTCAATACAAAAGTATATGATTGTAAAAATTCAACCCATTTGCCATGTCTAGGATTTAATTTCTTTTGTGAACTAAGGAATCTGAGGGCTTCATGGTCTGAATATAAAATGAATTCTTGTGGTAGTAGGTAGTGCCTCCAGAATTTAAGAGTTTGAATTATGGCATAAAATTCCTTATCGTAGGTGGAGTATTTGCGCCTGGTTTCATTTAGTTTTTCACTAAAATAGGCCTCAGGGTGTTTGTCTTGACTTAGAACTCCACCAATTCCTACACCTGATGCGTCACATGCGACTTCAAAGACTTTAGAAAAATCAGGAAGGCGTAACACAGGTGCACTGGTCATTAAAGTCTTTATCTCCTCAAAAGCGCGATTACTAGCCTTAGTCCACTCAAAGGCTCCTTTACGAATACAATCTGTAATTGGTGCCATGATCGTGCTGAATCCCTTAATAAATCTACGGTAAAAGGTGGCTAACCCATGAAAACTTCTTACTTCATGCACATTCTGGGGTGCGGGCCAATTCTTGATTGCACTCACCTTTTCAGGATCTACAGATAGTCCATCTGGAGTCACAACAAATCCTAAGAATGTAACACGCGTAGTCATAAACTCACATTTCTTAAGGTTGATAAATAGGCTTTCGGATCTAGCGTCTGGAAAACTTGCGAAGATGGTCTAGATGTTCCTCCTTTGTTTTACTGTAAATGAGGAGTCGTGCCAAGTAGACAACAACAAATGTTCCCATGAAAGGTCGTAGTACTTAAGTCATTAGTCTCATGAAAGTACTGGGAGCATTTGACAGACCGAACGGCATTACTAACCACTATATGTCCATCCTTTGTTTTAAATGCGCGTCTTCCATTCGTCTCCTGGTCTGATTCTAACCTGATGGTAGCCACTTTTAAGATCAATTTTAGAAAATATATTCGATCCAGAGATCATATCTAGCATGTCGTCTAGTCGGGGAATCGGAAATCGATATCGTATTGTGATCTTGTTAATTGCCCGACTATCAATACACATTCTCCAAGTTCTCATCTTTTTTTGGAGTTAAAAGGGCAGGTACGGCACATGGGCTTAAACTCTCCCTAATGAATCCTTTTCTTAGGAGTTCTTCGACTTGACGTTTCAACTCGGCATGTTCGGTAGGGTTGAGCCGATTAGTGAGGGGCATTTGGTAGGGTCGCTTCTGGGACTAGGTCTATTGCGTGTTGTATATTCCTCATAGGTGGTAGTTGAATCAGGAAGTTCCTCTGGGATGATTTCCTCAAATTCTTTAAGAAGACTAGTCATTTCTTCTGGAATTGGGCTTGTTTCTTTCAGACTAACTTCTTTAACAGCTAAAACCCACACAGAAGGGCTTTCTTTGATGTCTCTTTCTAGTTCTTTTGCGTTGATCAAGTGTAATCCCTTGGGTTGTTCTTCCTCTTTTGGTTTTATTGGGTTACTATCCTTTGGCTTTTTTGGTGGTGAAGGGTATAGTGTGATTTTTCTTGCCTTTGTGCATGAATGAGCAAGTATTTGTTGACCAAAAAGCGTGGCATTTTTGATCGAATAACCAAGGTCGTCCTAAAATAATGCTTCCGACGTCCATGGGAAGAACGTCGCACCAAATTTCTTCCTGGTAGATTGAAACTTAATGGGTACCTTGCCAACGGTATCTAACAGGTATGGATGAAGTGTCTAGCCAGGCGACCTTGTAGGGACTGGGGTGGTCGACGGGTGTTAGCCCAAGCTTGGAAATCGTAATCAGTGGAAACTGCGTTGATGCAACTCCCACTATCAATGATAATTTTTACAGACCTTGTTCCCATTGTTTATGTAGGTATGAAAATTGTAGTTCTTCGCCAATCTTCACATTCCTTTGATTGTGTCAGGGTACATCTTTAGTACGTTATCCTAACTTCAGGTTCAGTTTCTTCAGTGAAATTTGGTTCATCGAATCCCTCAGCTAATTCAGGATCAGCTATGTGAATTTCTTCTGTCTTCTACAGTTTCCCCCAGGGTGTTCCTCTTCGATCTCTCCAATATGTAGGGCACGAGAAGGGCACTGGTTTGCAAAATGTCCAATTCCATGACAGTTGAAACATCTACCCCCTTGAGCTACCCTCCCTACGTCCTTCATTCAGGGTGCCTTTTGCCTCGGTCTTCTTTCCTGGTGGAGGAGCAACTAATGGAGGTCTAGTGGTTGAGGTTGGATTTGGATTAGTTCTGGGGACTTGGTGTGGTTCGGGTCTAGGACCTAGTATACTCGAAGTTCTAGGTTCACTGGGTCGAGTGATTGGCATTCTTTGGAATCTCTCATAATCCTGAGCTAATTGATATGCCTGCTCTAGACTATAGACCTCTCGCAGAAAAGCTCTCGTTGGATGTCATTTTCTTAACCCGGCACGAAATCGGGAAAGGGTGACAGAGGGATCCTCATTGACATTGACATCGCATGAGATACTCATCAAACTTGGCGATGTAGTCAGTGACGGATTTGTTCCCTGGGTCAAGGTCTGCCATTGATCAAGAAGCGTTGTTGATAGGAAGTGGGAAGGTATTTCTCCCTAAGTTTATCCTTCATTTCATCCCAGGATCGGATGGGTTCCTGTCTCCTATGTAAAATTAGACGTTCCACATTCTGCCAATAATATTTGGCTTGACCGAGAAGCCTCATTTTTGCAAATCAAATTTTACGCTCTTCAAACATGTCGTACCATTCGAAATAATGATTCATATCTGACTCCCAGTCAAGATACTCATGAGGATCCATGCGGCCTACGAAACTGGGTGCCTCAACCCTGACACTTCGAAGTATACGGTCATCGATGTCACGGTGATCATTAAGAGGTTGATTTATAGGATCACGACCTCTTTCATTGTGATGGGGCCTTTCTCTGGGATAGTCATCTAGTGGACGATTGAGATTTCTGTCAAAGTTTTGCCTATTCCTGGGATAGTCATTGACATGTTGGTGGTTCCGATCAAAGAGTGGGTGATCAATTCTTTCTCTTGGTTATTGGCTAGGGAAGGACTACCCCTATCTTGGTATTCTTCTAAGGCATCGACTCGGGTACATAACCTTCCTAGCTTCTCATTAATTTCTCTAAGGATTGAGCTGATGTCAGGGTCCATCCCACGACTGGACTCAGGCTCGTCTGGTTGATAACTAGTTCCGGATCTGGTAGTCATAGAGTTTGGGTAGCTTTTCTTTGAAAATTTGTTTTTTTTATTATTATTATTTTTTTGTTTTTTTACACAAACACCCTAATACAATAAAACAAAAACATGCATCACCCAACAATTTCTAAGGTTTTCCTAAAAATTCTAGACAGCTCCTAACTGGGTTGAAGAGTACACTTAAGCCTCCAATCCGGTCTAATAACCTAGTCGACCAGGTAAGCTCCCAGGTAAGTGGAGGGGTCACGTTGCATGTAGCAAAGGTCCCACTTAAAACCCACTTTCCTCGAACAGAGACTGTCTCCCTTTAATTACTTAAAGGGACAAAGCTTGCCTAGACATCGACCGGGATCATAGCGCGAAATTGGTGCAACTTTCAGTGGTCTTCGTCCTATTGAGCTCGATTATCCTTAGGGGCCAACGTCTAATTGATTTTAATTAGGCTTAGGATTTTATGCACGGGGATGATTTTTGGGCTAAGGACGAGTGATGAAATCCCGACCTTATCTTGTTAATGGGTTCAGCCCTTAGATTATTTTATGCAAATGCTCATATGCAACAATCAAGAATTTTTTTTTTTTATCATTTTATGTCATGTCATTAAATTGCATTTGCATAGTTGATCAAACAAACTAGCTAAAAAAAAACTTTTAATCTTAATGTTGATGCCCAAATAAACTATACTCAGAAAAGGATGCGAAAAGATTAAAATTGGTGCCTAATAATCCTAAGTTCTGCAATAATGCATGAAAATGGTGCCCTAATTTTTTTTTTTTTTTTTAGAACCTGGCTCTGATACCAAATTGATGTGGAACAGGATCAATGCATGCAACTATAATTTCTTTTTTTTTAATTTTTTTTTAATTAGATTTCAGCAATCCAATTCATAAACTATTAGCCAACTCAAATCTAACAGCTATCAGATGATTATATTAAAATCGAATTTACTGTAAGAAACTACCGACAATTGATCAGTTCCTTTAATAAATTTAGAAGAAGGATCGTTGTTGATTAGGAAATCAACACATAATTAGGGCACTTTGTTCTACTTTTATTTCCTGCTGTTAAGCATAAAAATTTGGGAACTTAAACTGAATCCAATAACGACTTACTCAAATTTTAGTGGAAGGATCACACGGACACGATGCTCGAGAAAAAAATCCTGGAAGAGGGAGGCAAGTCCAGGGTCCTGATTCGCTGACGGGTCGCCCTTCGTTGAGACGGATGGAGGAAACCGACAAGATCTGGAACAGAAGTCCTGGTTAGTTGAGGTAGCAGGATGTTTGGGAAAACAAAACACAATAATCTATTCAAAGGATAAATAATCCGGACGAAGATTCGTCGGATCGGGATGAAGTCCGGAAGAGGGAATGGGAAGCCGGATGAGGAGCGCCGCCTACGCTAGAGGAAGTTGTGGAAGTCAGGGAATGCCGCGTTCACTTAGAAGAGAAGGACTTTAGAGAAGGGAGGAAAATAGGATCTTGGGATTGGACACCAAACTTCTTTCAGGCAATTCATCAAACAGCCTCTCTTCTTTTTTCATTCATTTTCTTCATTACCTTACATAACGAGATAAACCCCTTTTATAGGCAGGGCAACCAATTACATGAAGAAAGAAATAAATGGACTCATAAACTGGTTGAAATTTCCTTAAAACAGGGTGGTGGAAGATGCTGCGGGTTGGATCGGTTGGGCTTCTCCATTTGTAACGGCAGGAACCGGATGAATCTGGCTGGTGTTTGGGATGAAAACGGAATGCCTCTTGGGTGGAGACGCTGTGGGTTGGATCGGTTTTCCACCCCTTCATCTTCTTCGGCTGGAACTGGGAGCGAATCGGCTTGGGAAGAAGAATCGCCATGGGAAGAAGATGACCCGTCGGCGTGGGAAGAAGATGACTCGTCGGCTGGGGAAGATGACTCGTCGGCTGAGAAACCGCCTTGCTTCATTCTCCTCTTCGGGCACATCCGGCTGGAGCTCGGCTTGGGGGAAGATGACGAGTACGGTGCTTGGAACAAAACAGGGGAGCTAATTTTTAAAGGAACCGGTCTTGATGAGTGAACCGGCTGGTAGTTCTTTTGGGCTGGTTTATTTTGGAATGTGGACTTTATTATGACATGGACTCAATACTACGTGGCTGGACTGACATTGACTTGACTCAATATTACTTGAACTGGACTTGAATTGGATTGGAACTGACACGAACTTGACTTAAATAAATCACTAGAGAAATAAAAAAAAAAATAAATAAAAACTGGACGACACAAGAAATGTGGACTAACAGTCAAGCCAAAGTGATGCTGGCTCATTGGTGTCCCCACCAGACAGACTCGGGCGCGTCTTTCCATGCTACATCCCAACGGAAGCTTCTTGAAGGATATGAGAAGGGAGACTTTGGCAAAGTCTACCTAGGGGATGGAGAGCCTTGCACCATACAAGGAAGGGGAAGCGCGGAAGTGAAGTTGGTTTCTGGATCTTCACTTGAGCTTGAGGACGTACGGCACGTACCTCAACTGCAGAGGAATCTGATTTCTGTTGGACAATTGGCGAGCCAGGGGTACAAGGCTACTTTCACAGCTGATCAGTGGAAGATATCCAGAGGTTCGTTGACGGTGGCTAGTGGCAAGAAGGTTGGGACACTTTATGTCACCAACGGCACGGAGAACTCTATTGGAGTTGTTGCAGCAGATGTGGACACCAAGTTATGGCATTGTAGACTTGGGCACATGAGTTATCAGGGACTGGAGGTGATGCACCAGTTGGGAAAGCTGCAGGGTCTCAGGAGTGTTGAGATGGACTTCTGTGAGGATTGTGTTCTCGGAAAGCAGAAGCGTGTTTCATTCAACAAAGAAGGTAAACCTCGGAAGCAAGAAAAGCTAGATCTCGTGCACACGGACGTGTGGGGGCCTGCACCAGTTTCTTCCATTGGTGGATCTCAGTACTATGTTACTTTTATTGATGATGCTACCAGGAAGCTTTGGGTGTTCTTCTTGAAGCACAAGTCAGAGGTATTTGGGGTCTTCAGGAGATGGCAGGTGATGGTAGAACTCGATACAGGAAAGAGGTTGAAATGCCTGAGATCGGACAACGGTGGTGAGTATTGTAGCAGGGAGTTTGAGGACTACTGTGCAGATGCTGGGATCGTCAGGCAAAGGACAGTTCCAGGAACACCACAACAAAATGGAGTTGCTGAAAGGATGAACAGAACAATTAATGAGCGTGCCAGGAGTATGAGGATACATGCTGGATTGCCACAGCAGTTTTGGGCGGAAGTAGTTAACACTGCTACCTACTTGATCAACAGAGGGCCATCAAAGAAACTTGAATTTGGGATTCCTGAGGAAGCATGGACAGCGAAGAAGATTGATTTGGCGCACTTACGAGTATTCGGTTGTACCAGTTATGTCCATGTTGATTCCAGTCAAAGAAGCAAACTAGACGCCAAATCAAAGAAGTGTATTTTCGTTGGATACGGAGGTCAACAGTTTGGGTACCGGCTTTGGGATCCCGAACACAAGAAGATCATTCGTAGTAATGATGTGGTATTCAATGAGAAAATGCAGCAGAGCACTGAATCAGAAACAAAACCTGTTGAGCCGTGTTTTGTGGATCCTGAAGAGGAGTCTACAAATTCTGGTCAGTGACAGACCAAGTAGACGCAAGAACCCCTGAAGCATTGGCAACCCCTCCCCTCCATAAACTAAGAAGGTCCACTCGTAGTACTCATGGGAAGCCTCCTCAAAGGTATGATGGGACTCTTAGTTATTTGCTGCTTCACAGATAATGGCGAACCTGAATGCTTCACGGGGGCATTGGAGGTTGATCACCAGGAAGGAGTGGGGAGTTGGCCATGGATGATGAGATTGAAGTCATTAGAGCAGAATCAAACGTGGGATTTGGTGGATCTGCCCAAGGGGAAGAAAGCCTGTTCAAACAAATGGGTTTACAGGTGAAGGAAGAGCAGGCGGGAAGAAGCGATACAAGGCCAGGCTGATTGTAAAGGATTTCAGCAGAGAGCAGGTATCGACTTCACAGAGATCTTTTCTCCTGTAGTCAAGATGAGTACTATTCGAGCGGTGCTGAGCATGGTGGCAGTAGAGGATCTCACTTAGAGCAAGCTTGATGTGAAGACGGCCTTTCTCTCACGGAGATCTCGATGAGGAGATATATATGCAGCAGCCGGAGGATACATTGCAGCTGGCACGGGTGACTTAGTCTGCAAACTAAAGAAAAGCCTCTATGGTTTGAAACAGGCACCACAGACAATGGATACGAGTTCAAGTTCGATAGTTACATGCTTGAGATAGGATATCAGGAGATGTCAGGAGGATCACTGTTGCTACTTACTACTTCCGGAACTTCGTGTACATCTTACATTATCTTTGCTATTGTATGTTGATGACATGTTAGTTGCAGGAGCTAGCCATGCATGAGATTGCAAAATTGAAGCTGAAGCTGTCAAGAAAATTTGCAATGAAGGACTAGGAGCAGCAAAACAGATCCTTGGGATGCGGATCAATAGAGATAGGTCTAAACATATCTCAGACTATCTCAGGCGGAGTACATCAGCCGAGTACTAGGAGATTCTGCTATGGCGGGTGCCAAACTGTTGGCAACATACCGCTGGGTGCCCATTTATAAGCTCTCAAAAGGGCAAAAGTCGAAGATGCACGGGTGGAGGAGCTCATATTGTCAAAAATCCCGTATGCATCGGCAGTGGGGAGCTTGATGTACGCTATGGTGTGTACGAGACCAGACATTGCTTCAAGCAGTGGGAGTGTGAGTCGCTTCATGAGCTGCCCAGGCTTGGAGCATTGGCGCGCAGTCAAATGGATACTGAGGTATTGAAAGGCACTTAGCACATGTCATTGGTGCTAGGGAGGTTCTGAGATTCCGGTTACAGGGCTATGTGGACTCAGACATGGCAGGGGACTTGGACGGCAGGAGAGCAACGCGGGTACTTGTCACCTTGGGCAGTGGAGCCGTCACAGTTGGATTTCCCAGGTTGCAACAGTTGTTGCATTGTCGACTACGGAGGCGGAGTATGTGGCAGCCACAGAGGCGTGCAAGGAATTAATATGGCTTCAAGTCTTGATGAAGAGAACAGCTTGGGAAGGAACAGAAGGATTGCTGTTATATTCAGATAGTCAAAGTGCAATTCCATCTGGCAAAGAATTCAGCTTTCCATCTCAAGGACGAAGCATATTGAACATACGTACCACTCGTGAGGTCATTGCTCGAGCAGGACTCGTCAAGTTGGAGAAGATTCATACAAGTCAGAATCCTCAGATATGTTGACGAAGTTCGTCACGGTGGAGAAGCTGAGGAGTTGTTCAGCTTCTGCTGGTCTTCATGCTTGAAGACGTTGAGGAGGGCATCGTACCTATTTCACTAGGATGATTAGTTTCAGGGAGCACAGAGGAGAGCAAGTAACAAGAGGAATATACCCAAGGTCTCCAAGTGGGAGATTGTTGGGTATGTGGAGACCTTTGGTAATGAAGAGAATTGAGAAAAATCAATTCTGCATAGTTTTCTATCTGGCGGACTGTCGGAGTCGACTCGAGCTTCAGTCGAGTCGACTCGGGAACAGTCGAGTCGACTCGAGGTCTGTCGAGTCGGACCCGAGAGGAGAAAGCAGCAAAAAACCATGTTTCTGTCTGGACTGTCAGAGTCGACTCGAACTACAGTCGAGTCGACTCGGAGCATCGTCGAGTTGACTCGAGATACAGTGGAGTCGACTCGAGATCGTGCCAGTTAAACTGGAAGTTGTTCAGACGTGCCAGAGTCGACTTGGACTTCAGCCGAGTCGACTCGGGCTCGCGAAAAATCGTACGGACGATTTTCTTTTGGTGTTTTGGTGCGTTTCGACGGCTATGATCATCTGAAGGTCTTGAGACTATATATAGGACTCATGAGAGCCTAGGGTAGGATTATTGGCCGTAATTTGAGAGAGACTCTTGTTTGTGAGGCTAGGGTTCTAGAGAAGAAGAGGATTGGGATCCTACTTCTTGTGCAAAGGGAATTCTGTGTGAATCTCTTGTAGATCGATCGCTTGTGATCGTTCGGGTGTGTGCTATCTCTGTAATCAGTTCATCCTTATTGAGATTTGGAGCGGTGGAGGACGTAGGCTATTTGTAGCCGAACCTCGTTACATTTTTGTGTTTGCTTTGCTATTTTCTTCCTTCTTCTTCCTTTGATCTTTGATAATCCGTTGCGGTGCTCAAGTGTTTTATCCTACTGATACCACGGGATAATCTTTTGCCCTTCGTAGGCGGAGCGAAGAGGTGATCCTTGAGTCCGGAGTCGAGGAGCGAGAGAGTGCTTATCCGTTTGTATCTCTCTTGCTTGTCCGACGTCACGCGGTGGCGGCGCTGGTGTGAGTGGGTTCCGGTGCGGGGCGCCGACAACAATCTCATACCTAGCAGTCCTGCTTTGTTCTCCATACAACTCTTTTAAATTGAGAAGTATGGATTGAGTGTCCATGCCTTCATGTTGCCTCTGTAATTCATTGTTTATAGAGGCAAGTATGATACATTTGACAGTCACACTGTCATTTTTTCAGATATTATGTGTGGCAATCTCCTCTTCTGTAGCATCATCCCCTAGATCTCCAAGATCAGGAGTTTCAAGTATATAGAAAATTTTCTCCTAAGTGAGTACTATCTTTAAATTCCTCAACCAGTCCACATAGTTTGGTCCGGTCAACTTGTTGGCATCTAAGATGCCTCTTAGTGAAAGTGAAGAAGCCATTTAATAATTTTACATATGCAAGAACAAAACTAATATAAGCAGACCAATCATGATGACATGTTTGCAACTAGATAAGGACTTTAATCTAATTTGTCTCCTACTATTTTTATCGAATATCATAGCCCTCTCCTATGATAAACGTGAAAATATAATTTTTCTTAGTAGGGTTGAGATCCTAATTCATCATAAAAAGCCTTGTGTTTACACAACAAACTCTTATGAGTTCAAGGTAGGAAACTCTTTCCAATTGCATCTCATGCAATTCTCAACTTTATCTTGTCCTCTTAAAATACTTATTGCCTTGTGTTAGCACAACAAACAATAATATTTTAGTTAAGTCAAACCCTTCATTTCCATATAGTCATATTCGAATAATATTGCCCTTGTGGTTGCACAACAAGGCAATATATTAAAATATGCCATAAGCATCTTAATGCACAAGACAGTAATAACATCAGTCCCATTGTAGTCTTGTGTTAGCACAACAAACTAGCATGGATCTTGACATAATAATATCGAGGCATGAAGAAAGGCTATCATAGTGTTATATCAATATTAAGCTTATCCATAATAGGCAATCAAACAATTGGCCAGGTAAGCAGGTGGGAGGCTCCCCTTACTCAGAGAGTAAGATCCTAATTAAGTAACCACCTTTAGTGCTTTCGTTAGACACCAATTAGATTAATTGTTCTAGAATGGGTTAGCTCAAAGTTTTTCAACACTATGACTTAATATAATTTTTATTGAGGGCTTACTAGTCTCTAGCACATTCTTTAATTGTAACATACATTTAACATGTCTAAAATAAACTATTATGCATCATGGCTATTGTTACGGGGGAACTTAGCCACCATGCCCACGTGACCGGCACGCGCGCCCAGGAAGACTACGGCTGCCCCTTGATCCAGCAGTCCGACCTCGGTCGGATATCTTCGGCTCCGCAGTCCGACCCGAGTCGGCTGCCCTTGATCCAGCAATCCGACCTCGGGTCGGATATCTTCGGCTCCGCAGCCCGACCCCGAGTCGACTGCCCCTTGATCCAGCAGTCCGACCCCGAGTCGGTTGCCCCTTGATCCAGCAATCCGACCTCGGGTCGGCAATCTCTTGACAACAACAGACTGTTCTCCTGAGGCACGCCGCGGCCCCCTGCTCCACTACTCCCTGCAATGGCCGAATCCGGCGCGGCCCACGATCCCTGTAACAACCGTACAAAGCGGAGCTCCACTACGCCCTGCCATGGCCGTACCCGGCGCTGCCCACGACGCCCTGTAACGCCACGTCAGTGGCAACCCCATCGTGCCACACGATGACCAATCCCCAGAAAAACCCCCCAGCCTGATATATATGGGGCTGGGGGGGAAGGGGAGGGTAAGCAAGATTCTCCATAAAATCATCCTACCTGCTACCTCTCCTTCTCCTTCGATTCCCTCTAACTTGATCGTCGGAGGGCCCCCACTACCCCAGTGGTGGTGCGAGGCTTGCTTGCAGGTTTTCCCGGCGGAAGGTGGAGCGCAACCAAAGCAATTCAAAGGGAACCCCGTTCACACGCTGTGCCAATCGTTCTCGGTTTGGACCCCAGCAACAGTTGGCGCTAGAGGAAGGGCCCGGATCTCAGAGCGATCGTAATGGCACGGCGAGGTGGTCGTGGAGCTTCCAATGCTTCCGGTCGCGGGGCCTCTCGCGCCACTGGCCGGGAGGCCGCTGCATCTCCAACACGCTCTCAGCAACACTCCACCGCCCCACCGCCCATTCAGAATGGTCGAAGCCGCCCAGTTCGACCAGCTAACCCAGCAGGTTCGCACCCTCGCGGAGGCGGTGCAGAATCTGCAGGGTGCGATGTCCCGGGCGCCGCAGCAGGCTCAGGAGCCGCCGTTGCCTGAGCGTTCGCCTATCCTCCTCAACCCGCGCTCCTTCCTCTCCCATGGGGAGGAGCGCCGGCGCGAGGAGGATTCTCGAGCACGCTCCATTCTGTCGGGACCTTCCAACGGAGCTGCGCGGGGTACGAGAGGCGGGCCCGGGCGCGTTCCCAGACCCCCCAGTCCTCGAGGAACCCGCGCTCCAGTCGGTCCCCCTCTCTCCGCTCCTTGTCTCCCACCCACCGGCTCGCGCTCCCTGGACCGGCGGGTGGACGATCTCCACCGACAACTCCAGGTCCTGAAGGGCCATTCCAAAGATCCCTTCGCTGACTTAGAGATCTCCTCCCAGCCGGCGCTCGCCTCGAGGATCCTGCGGACCCCCGAATCCGCCGGGGTTCAAAATGCCGGCGATCGAGCCCTATGACGGGGCGGCGGATCCGCGGGATCACGTCGAGAGTTTCAGGACCCTTATGCTCCTCCACGGAGCATCAGATCCCCTTCTCTGCAAGGCTTTTCCGGCAACCCTCCGTGGCCCGGCGAGGGCATGGTTCGCCAGGCTGGAGGCTGACTCAATCCGGTCCTTCGACCAGTTCACTCGCCTCTTCATCACTCATTTCGCCGTCAGTAGCCGGCGGCGACTGGTCTCCGACTCCCTCTTTGATGTCCGGCAAAACGAGGGAGAAAGCCTGCGGGATTATCTTACCCGCTTTAATAGGGCTACGCTGGAGGTCCGGAACCTGAGTCAGGAGGTAGCTCTTTCAGCCCTGAAGCATGGCTTCCGAAAGGGCAGACTCACCTTCTCCCTGGACAAACGCCTGCCGCGGAGCTTCCCAGAGCTGTTGTCCCGGGCGAACCAGTATGCGGACGCCGAGGAGGCGGCCGCCCACCGGAGCAAGGAGGCCGCCGAGATCCCACAAAAGCTTGGGAAGAAAAGGCGGAAAGAGGCACGCCAGAGGAGGAGCCCGACGCCTCAGCGTCGGCGCAGAAGCTCGCCGGCGAAGAACCACGGCGCCCCACGCCCTCGTTCTCCGCCCCGACGTTTTCACCGGTACACCCCTCTTCTGACTCTCCGGGCCCAGATCCTTATGGAGATCAAGGGGCGGGAGGACCTCCCGGCCCCGAGACAGATGCGGAGGATCCCTGGGAAGAGGCCCTCCCGGGCGTACTGTGAGTACCACCGAGACCACGGCCACGACACGGAGGACTGCTTCCAGCTTCGGGACGAGATCGAGGCTCTCATCCGCCGGGGGCGTCTCGGTCGATATGTGAGCGACCGACGTCCCCCCGCAGACCCGCGTCCGGCCGACCCGGCCCCTCCGGAGCCTCGGGAGCAGAATCGACCCGTTGCGGGCGTAATCCACACTATCACTGGGGGCTGCTCCCGGCCCGTGAGGAAAGCAAGGGGCTCGACGGAAGCGTTAGGGGCGGCCGTCGCAAAGAGGCAGAGGGTCGGCAATGTAATCACCTTTTGTGATGAGGATGTAAAGGGGGTTCAGACCCCCCACGATGACGCCATGGTGATCTCCCTCACTATGGCAAACTATGATGTAAGGCATGTTCTTGTGGATAGTGGAAGCTCAGCTGATATCTTGTTTTACGAGGCCTTCCAAAAGATGGGCTTGTCCAGACAATTGTTGCACAAAATATCCACCCCCCTCATAGGATTCACCGGTGACATTGTCCCGGCGGAAGGTGTCGTTGAGCTGCCTGTGACTGCGGGCGTCGCACCCGCAGAAGCCACGGTGCGACTCGGGTTCTTGGTCGTCCGTGTTCCCTCGGCCTACAACGCTATCCTCGGACGACCCGGACTAAACGCCCTTCGCGCGGTGGTCTCTACGTACCACTTGCTCATGCGGTTCCCCACGGCGGTCGGGATCGGGGAGGTCCGAGGCGACCAACCGACCGCACGGCAATGTTTCCTAGCGACCCTCAAAGGGAAGAAGCCCGCAGAAGCCCTAAGCGTCGAGTCCCTTGATGCCAGAGACGAGGTGGCCTTGCGGCAGGGGGAGCCGGCCGAGGGTGTGGTCGAAGTTCCCCTCGAGGAAGGCCGCCGGGACCGGGCGGTCCGGGTCGGCGCCAATCTCGACCCGGGAGCTCGGGCCCGGTTGGTGGAATTCCTCCGAGCCAATGCCGATGTATTTGCCTGGTCGGCAGCCGATGTACCTGGGATCGACCCGGAGGTCATTTCTCACGCCCTCAACGTCGACCCGACCCACCGGCCAGTGAAGCAGAAGAAGAGACACTGTGCCCCGGATCGGATCCGGGTGGTCGACCAGGAGGTAGACAAACTCTTGGAGGCAGAATTCATAAGGGAGGTGAGTTACCCCGAGTGGCTGGCAAATGTTGTACTTGTCCGGAAGGCGAGCGGGAAGTGGAGGATGTGCGTCGACTATACCGACCTGAACAAGGCGTGCCCTAAGGATAGCTTCCCGCTTCCGCGGATAGACCAACTGGTCGACGCGACTTTCGGATATCAGCTGCTGTCTTTCATGGACGCCTTCTCCGGTTACAACCAGATAATGATGGCCCCACAGGACGAGGAGAAAACTGCCTTTATAACGGACCGGGGGCTGTACTGCTACAAGGTAATGCCCTTCGGTCTGAAGAACGCTGGCGCCACTTACCAGCGCCTCGTCAACAAAATCTTCAAAGAGCAAATCGGCCGGAACATGGAGGTGTACGTGGACGATATGCTGGTGAAGAGCCGCCAGGCAGACCAGCACATCGTGGATCTGGAGGAGACTTTCACCACCTTACGGAAGTTTCGCATGAAGCTGAACCCAGCGAAGTGCGCCTTTGGCGCTTCGGCCGGGAGGTTCCTTGGTTTCATTGTCAACCAGCGGGGTATCGAAGCCAACCCGGACAAAATCAAGGCCATCCAAGGTATGTCCCCTCCGACCAAAGTAAAGGAAGTTCAGGAGCTCGCTGGAAGGGTCGCCGCGCTCGGACGATTTGTGGCAAAATCGGCCGAACGCTGCCAACCATTCTTCAAGGTGTTAAAACGCCCAAAAGACTTCTTCTGGACGGCCGAATGTCAAGCAGCATTCGACCAGCTCAAGGAATACCTGGCGTCTCCTCCCCTACTGTCCAAGCCGCAAGAAGGGGAGATGCTCTACCTCTATCTGGCGGTCTCCCCAACCGCGGTCAGTGCGGTGCTGGTTTGGGAAGAGGCAAAGCTCCAGAAGCCTGTGTACTACATCAGCCGGGTCCTACGGGACGCCGAGACGCGGTATACGAAGGCTGAAAAGATCGCCTTCGCGCTGCTGACCGCGACCAGGAGGCTCCGCCCCTATTTCCAGGCCCATTCTGTCACCCTCTTAACTGATCAACCGTTACGACAGATCCTCGGCAACCCCGAGAATGCGGGACGGCTGGTGAAGTGGGCAGTAGAACTCGGTGAGTTCGACATCCGCTACCAGCCTCGACCCGCCATCAAGGCCCAGGTGCTCGCGGACTTCCTCGCTGAGTGCACGGTGCAGGAGGCGGAACCTAGACCGCCGGAAACGCCCAGCCTCGACCTCCCGACCTGGACGCTTCACATCGATGGGTCGTCGAACCCCGAGGGTGGAGGGGCCGGGCTGGTCCTTACCAGTCCTGATGGAGTGATAGCCGAGTATGCCTTGAGGTTTGGATTTCCGGTTACCAACAACGAGGCGGAGTACGAGGCCCTAGTCGCAGGACTCAAACTCACCGGGAAGCTCGGCATCCGGCGTTTGAAGGTCTTCACCGACTCCCAGCTGGTGGTCGGGCAGGTCCGTGGAGAGTTCGAGGCCCGGAGCCCGACCATGCAGAACTACGTCCGGAAGGTGCAAGCACTCATTCCCGACCTCGGCAGTGTCGACATCCAGCAGGTTCCCAGAAGCGAAAATGCCAGGGCCGACAGGTTGTCCCGCTTGGTGGGCGCAGAGGCGCACAACTTGTCGAGGGCAATCTACCTGGAGACCCTGGATGCCCCGAGCATCGGCGAGGTTGGAGCGGTGATGGCGATTGATCCGGAGCCGTCTTGGATGGACCCGCTGAAAATGAATCCTAGGTTCTTCGGTGTTAAGCATGCGGATTTTTTTTTTTTAAAACCATGGCTGAACCTGATCGGGTTGCCTACGTACCCCTTCATAAGGGGGATCAAGCCATACGTAGTTCTTTTTAAGTTTTAAAATGCAGCGGAAAAATCGAATCAAACAATTTAATTCATGCATGCTTACAAGATCAAATCTAGAAATCAGCACCTTAAGAACACATAGGATTATGCCGGAATCGTTTAAACAATTATGCTAAAACTTTCATGCATGATTAACTATCAGATCTGAAACTTAAGAACTCTATTCCGATTAATCTCCGAATATCTATTGAATGGATTCTGGAGATATCTCCGTGAGGAGCCCCAAAAGAGGGTAAAACCTCGGAGAATCAGACCTAGATCTTGATACCATAATAAAAGATTAATGTAGGATTAATACCTTTTATGATGGATGAAACTTGTGGATCTGATCCTCGACTTCGCAGCCACGCACACGAATGGCCTCTACGAGAAGTCCACGCGAAGTTCCTGAAGAGATCCAATCCTGCGGAAGTGCTAGCTTGCGCAGAATTTCTTGAGGCTGAAATTTGATCTTCCAAA
Organism: Phoenix dactylifera; assembly: GCF_009389715.1. NCBI lineage: Eukaryota > Viridiplantae > Streptophyta > Magnoliopsida > Arecales > Arecaceae > Phoenix > Phoenix dactylifera. The sequence continues at coordinate 97,576 of NW_024067726.1, read as the reverse complement.
CACTATCAACTTTTGATCCGCCTTCTTGGAAGAACTTGGAGGAATGGTTTAAAGGAATTGAAGAGGACTTAGATCTGATCTAAAGACTCTTATCAGGGACCCCTAACACTAATGGCGCGATGGACTTAGAGGAGGAAGAAGTCAGCTAGATTGAATGCAGAATTTTTCCATGCATAAACTAGGGTTCCTCTCTTTTCTTTTCCCTTTTTTCTTCTTCTTTTTCTCTCTTTTTTCCTTGAATTCGACCACCAGATGATGGAGGTCCTTTTAATGTTGCTCTCCTACCTAACTTCATGCCAACCATCCCATATTTGTGGAGGATTTTGTGGGGTTTTGAATTTTGAATTCAAAATTCAAGTTCATGTGCCATTACATGATGAAGCTTGATCTAATCTAAACCATTCATCATGTTGCCACTTTCCTCTTTCAATTTCGAAATTCCCATGCCCCTAATCAGATTAGAGGGTCATGTGGTGATTTTGTGGTGATTAAATTCGAAATTCAACCTTAATTAGAAGTGAGATAAAGATAAGGATGGCATATGTCATGAAGAGAGAGAATTTGATCTTATCCAATTCTTTTCATGAATTTATCTCTCCATTTCGACCCATCTAATGATGAAAGAGGTCCCTGATGTTGCCAAGTGTCCCATGGCACCATTAAATAAATTAAATTAATTTTTAATCATATTAAAAATCAATTTATGGCGCCATGCATGGATATGTGACAAGTGGATTTCAAGATCCGAATAGTTTCAGATCAAACCCATTTAATTTAATTAAATCCTAATAATTAGAATGATTCAATTACCATGGGTTGAACCTAATCCAATTAGGTCAATCCCTAATTAAACACAAATTTAATCTAATTTAATTTGGTCAACCTAAGTCCTCTTAATTCAGACCTAATCCAATCAGGTCAAAAACCCTGATTGAGCCCAGAATTGAATCTAATTCAATTTGGCTCATTCTTAGTCTAATTACTCAATCCAATTGAGTTCATTAGCAATCTAATTACTAATTAATCCTCCGATAATTACTTTAATTATTTTATAAGATAATTTGCCAATCGAATTGACAAAATTACCCCTGAATGATTCTTAATCATTCATCAGCCTTCTTGATCAATCAGGAATCTTCTATGCGTGTGACCTCATAGGTTCGAACCTAAGCCGGTAGTATAGGAACGACTTCCTACACTAATCGATGTGACCATCTAGCAATGGTACCCGACGTCCGAATAGGCCGAATATATGCGAAGCAAATATTCTGGAACCCTGAACTATGGTTACTGTATAATTCAATCCCTTTGACTCTTAATGCCAGGATGACTTAGAGCTCACTGTCAACCCTATAATTAGTACATCCATTATGTGATTAACTTTAGATATCCCGTGACTCCTCACTGAGATTACCCTGGCCAAGGTTTTGCTAAATTAGTCACAAGACATTATCTCCTGTTTGCAGGAGGGGTCAATTCCATCTTGACTCACAACTGACTACGTAAGTACTTGACTGCACCCAGTGACCTTCCGTCACTGAATTAGAAATTCAGGTAGTCCGGTACCAAAGTACAGTGAGTTGCTTGCTAGTCACAGGTTGCGGTCTCAGGTCAGAGGGCCAAACTTATACCCATATCCACTCGGAACATCTCTCGACAGTAGAGCGTTCCGGAATTGGTCACGTTCAATGAAATGTACTCCTACACTTCACCTGTATGGCATACCAGTGTCTCCACACTCCTTGGTTAAGAGGACAACCAACGTATATGTCACACAACGACCTAATCTCGATAATGTTGTCGTCCTAGTAACAACATATCATTTGGTCGCGAACAAGTTTAAGGACTCAAAGATAAATCCTCCTTTATCATAACATAAGTCCTAAAGACTTCATCATATAAGAGTTCATTTAAAGATGAAATGATGAATAATGCTAAATAATACTTTATTAATTTGTCAATTTATTTACAATATTCAATCATCAATATGCTGACGATTGACATTTAGGATACAATTCCCAACAACTCCCACTTAGCCTAAAGCCAATCGGCACAGTATCTAATACCCATCTTCGACTTGTGTTCGTTGAACTCTTTGATGCCGAGGACTTTGGTAAATGGGTCAGCCAGATTTTCTTTTGTGTCAATCTTCTGAAGATCAATATCACCTCGTTCTATAATCTCTCGAACCAGGTGATAACGTCGCAGAATATGCTTGGTCCGCTGATGTGCTTTAGGTTCCTTTGCCTGAGCTATGGCTCCAGTGTTATCACAAAATATAGGAACTGGACCATCAATGGAAGGTGCCACTCCCAGCTCGGTGATGAACTTGCGCAACCATACGGCTTCCTTGGCTGCATCAGATGCTGCAATGTATTCTGCTTCACATGTAGAATCTGCCACTGTATGCTGCTTGGAACTCTTCCAGCAGATGGCCCCACCCTTAAGAGTGAAGATATATCCCGACACGCTCTTGCTATCATCTTGATCTGACTGAAAACTTGAATCGGTATATCCCTCAAGTTTTAAGTCAGAATCACCGTAGACAAGCCACTGATCTTTAGTATTTCTCAAATACTTAAGGATGGTTTTGACAACCTTTCAGTGGTTGCTACCTGGATCAGACTGGTATCTACTCACTCTCCTAGTGAGTATGCCACGTCTGGTCTAGTACATGTCATGGTATACATTATAGATCCCACTGCCGAAGCATATGGAATTCTATCCATAGTCTCTCTTTCTTGAAAGGTTGTCGGACAATCCCTTTTAGAGAGGTTAATTCCATGGCCCATTGGAAGATAGCCTTTCTTGGAATTAATCATACTGAACCTTTTCAGTATAGTATCAATGTATGTGGATTGGGATAATCCAAGCAATCTTCTAGATCTATCTCTATAGATCTTCATCCCTAGGATGTAAGATGCTTCTCCCAAATCCTTCATGGCAAATTGAGATGATAGCCAAACCTTTATTCCTTGTAATGCAGGAATGTCATTCCCGATTAAAAGAATGTCATCCACATACAAAACAAGAAATATAATAACTGAACCATTTGCCCATTTATAAATGCAAGGTTCCTCTTCATTCTTAATGAAGCCATATGATTTGATCACCTTATCAAATCGTATGTTCCAACTCCGTGAAGCTTGCTTTAATCCATAAATGGATTTTTGAAGCTTGCACACCTTAGACTCATCTGCAGATATAAAACCTTCAGGTTGCATCATATACACCTCTTCTTCTAAATCTCCATTTAGAAAAGCGGTTTTAACATCCATCTGCCAGATTTCATAATCTAAGTGTGCTGCTATCGCAAGCATAATCCGAATGGATTTGAGCATTGCCACAGGAGAAAACGTCTCGTCATAGTCAATACCATAACGTTGACGATATCCCTTGGCAACCAGACGGGCTTTATAGGTCTCTATTTTTCCGTCTGCGCCCCGTTTTCTTTTGAAAATCCACTTACACCCTATGGGTTTAATCCCTTCGGGTGGGTCAACTAATGTCCATACATCATTGACCTTCATGGATTCCATTTCGGATTGCATGGCTCCAAGCCATGCATCAGAGTCATGCCTCTGCATAGCATCCATATAGGTGATCGGATCCTCATTGTTTTCATCAAGTTCGACAGGATCCCCGTCCTGGACCAAGAAACCGTAGTATCTGTCCGGCTGACGTGGTACTCTACCTGATCGCCTTAATGGTGCATCTAAGATGGGTTCTGGATCTGATCTAATCAAATCTGACTCAACTAGTTCAGTAGATGGTGTCGGATCTTCTACATGTTGAACTTCCCTAAGCTCAACATTAGAGCTTTTAGTTCCTTCACTAAGGAATTCTTTCTCTAAGAAAACAGCTCTATTGCTTACGAATAACTTTTGTTCTTCAGCAAAGTAGAAGTAATATCCTTTAGTTTCTTTAGGATAACCAACAAAGAAACATTTGTCAGACTTGGGTTCAAGTTTGTCTGTCTTCAAACGTTTGACATATGCTGGACACCCCCAAACCCTAAGGTGAGACAGCATTGGCTTACGTCCAGTCCACATCTCATGTGGTGTTTTATTTACAGACTTACTTGGAACCTTATTTAGAATGTAGCAGGCTGACTCAAGTGCATATCCCCAAAAGGATATGGGCAGACTTGCAAACCCCATCATGGATCGAACCATGTCTAACAGAGTTCGATTTCTTCTTTCTGATACACCGTTATACTGTGGTGTACCAGGAGGAGTCCATTGGGAGAGAATCCCATTCTCTCCTAAATATGTCAAAAACTCATTGGAAAGGTATTCGCCTCCTCGATCTGATCGAAGAGTTTTAATACTCTTTCCAGTTTGTTTTTCTACTTCATTACGATACAATTTGAACATTTCAAATGCTTCAGATTTATGTCTCATTAAATAGACATAACCATACCTAGAAAGGTCGTCTGTAAACGTAATGAAATATGAATACCCACCTCTAGCATCTGTGCTTATTGGCCCACATACATCAGAATGTACAAGGGTCAATAAATCACTGGCTCGTTCACCTTTTCCAGTAAAAGGTGATTTGGTCATCTTACCAAGAAGACATGACTCACAGGTTGTCAATGATTCACAATCATTAACATTGAGGATTCCCTCTTTACTTAACCTGTTCATCCTGTTCTTGTTAATATGACCTAGCCTATGATGCCAAAGGTAGACATCCGTGACATTATCTATTCTAGGACGCTTACTTGACGTGTACATTACATTAACAGGTTGTGATAACAAGTAGATGCCATTGCTCAATTGTCCATTCATTACAGTAACACCATTCATAATGATATCACAAGAATATTTCTTTATTGAAATTTCATAACCGTTCATGGCCAAAAGGCCTACGGAAATTACATTCAATAAGAATGCAGGACAATAGTGACAATCACTCAAGACAACTACATGAGAATTGAAAACAAGTTTGAGATTTCCTAAAGCTAGAACTGGAACAGATCTTCTGATGACCCAAAGATTGATTCATAGATTGATTTTGATGATCACGAAACCTTGAAGTATAGATACTAATGTTTATGTTGCAAGGAGAAAGATATTTATTTTGCAAAGAACATAGCAAGTTGGGAGAACACAAGAAGGCCTCCAAAGCTCTCAAGTTGGAAGAAAGCTACAATTTATTGGCCCAAGCTTAAAGTTCAAAGGATTCAAATTGGAGGAGTAAAATCAAAGGAAAAAATTCAAAAGAATAGTCTTCGAGTCGACTCCTGAGGAATTCGAGTCGACTCCAATGTTTACCGAGTCGACTCCGGGGAAGTATGAGTCGACTCCTAGGAGTCACAGGCAGAAAAGTCAGAGAGCAGTTTTCGGGTCTGAGATTCGAGTCGACTCTAGTGGAACGCGAGTCGACTCCGATGGTTGGTAGGTCGACTCCAAAGAAAGCAAGAGTCGACTCTCAGCGGAACACAAGGAAAAAGTCAGAGAGCATTTTTGGGACTCTGAGATTCGAGTCGACTCCCGCATTGCACGAGTCGACTCCGAGACTCCGCGACCATCAACAGACAGAAAACCAAGTTACTGCCTCTGAGATTCGAGTCGACTCCCAGACAGCTCGAGTCGACTCCAAGGCAGCGCTACACCAAGATGGCAGAAGGCTGTGTTTCGCAAACTGAGAGCCGAGTCGACTCCAAGACTGGACGAGCCAAAAGACAGAGGATCGGGAGTTCGGGCTCTGAGATTCGAGTCGACTCCCAGGACAGTCGAGTCGACTCGAGAGGACAAAATTCAAAATTGGATCCACGGACTTCAGTGGATGAGCCGACTCCGAAATTGCCAGGTCAGCTCCAGAAGTTGGCGAGTCGACTCCAGGTTAAGCCGAGTCGACTCCCAGTCAAGGCATGCACTTTAATTCAAATTTAGAACAGTGGCCGAGTCGTCTCCAGTAAAGCACGAGCCGACTCCTGCAAGAGGCGAGTCGACTCCTGATCGCGCGAGTCGACTCCGATCCCAACGGTAATATTGTCAGGAAGTGCAGACTGTGTCCAACGGCTCTATTTTTGTCTCTAACGGCTATATTCTTGTTTCCACGCCATCTAAAGCTATAAAAACAAGAAGAGAGCTAGGGGAGAACTCATGGAAGTGGGAGAGATCATCTAGGAAAGAGATCTCAAAGAGATTACAAAGAAAATCTCCCATAAGCACAAAAGGGCCATCCAAAACGAAATAGAGAGAAGAAGAGCATCCAAGTGAATCCAAAAGCTTCCTCTCCATCCGTGTGCTGCCTCGGGGATCCTCTACTTTATGCCAAATCAGAGGAGGATCAAGTAAAGAAGAAGCCGAGCTCCTCCATCTTCAAAACTCGTTTGAGGGCTTCTCTTTACTCTATTTGTTTATATTGTCATATCTGCTTGTTTAAGAAGCTTTGATTTGTTTTTATTCTTTGTTTTAATATCTTGTAACTTGATTCAATCAAGGGATTGAATCAAGGGGTTAAAGGTTTGTTGGTGAGCCAAAGGAAAAACCAACGGTGTAAGGTTTGTTGGTGAGCCAAAGAGAAAACCAACGGAATTAAGGTTTGTTGGTGAGCCAAAGGGAAAACCAACGGGGTTTAGGTTTGTTGGTGAGCCGAGGGTAAAACCAACGTGTAAGGGTTTGATTGTGAGCCCGGGAAAACAATCGGGGTTGGTTCTAGTCGGTGAGCCTGGGAAAACCGACCGAGTTCGTTGTACGCTCGTAAAACAACAAGTTGGGTTGTGAGCTTGTAAAACAACCGGCTGTAATCGGTAGGATTATAGTGAAATTCCCAAGAGGTCTTGGGGAGTGGATGTAGGTGCTGGGGTGCACCGAACCACTATATGTCCTTTGTGTTTGTAATGCCTCTAGTTATTGTCTAACACACTTACTTACTTAGATAAATTGCTTGCTTAATTCTTATCCGCACATCCTTTAGTTGCAAGCATATTTAATCAAGTCGAAGTCTATACATCAAACCCTTGCTAAGTTTAACTTTCACTACAACTTAGCATAGTTAATCAAAAAGTTTTAGAAGTAGCATAAAAGTTTTAAAAGACCCAATTCACCCCCCCTCTTGGGTTGTATCTACTGGGCAACAAGTGGTATCAGAGCAGGTGCTCAAATATTATTTGTAGTCTTAACCGACTAGAGCCAAAGATCATGACAACTCAAATAGATAGTTTTCTAGGAGAAGGACAATCAATTGATACACCACCACTATTTAATGGCATAAACTATACACATTGGAAAATACGCATGCGCATCTTTATTCAATCACAAAACTATTACTTATGGAAAATCATAATAAATGATCTTCACACACTCTCTCAAACTTTTAATGATTTAGCACAATTGAATGCTGATGCCATGAACCTTTTATATTGTGCATTAGATAGGAATGAGTTTAATTGCATATCTTCTTGCATGACTGCTAAAGAAATATGGAATATGCTTGAAGACAAATATGAATGCACTAACAAATCTGAAACATCATGTGTAGAAGGAGAGCAGTATCATATTGAAAATCCATGCTTGGTGGCACAAGAGGTACATGCTGAAACTGAAAGCAATTTTACATTTGATGAACTCCATGATGCCTTTTCTGATTTGTATTTAGAATATAAGAAACTTATTTGTAAGAACAAAAATTTGAAGATTGAAAATCAAATTCTAATAGATGAAAAACTGAAACTAACCAGTAAAACTGAAATCTTAATTAAAGAAAATCAAGAACTAAATCAAAGAGATCAACTTCTCACTGAAAGTCATGATAAACTTAAGAAAAATAATGAGTTACTCTCAAAAGATAACAGAAGATTAACTAAAGAAGTTGACAGATTAAAACCTGTTGTTGAAAGATTTACCCTCAGCTCTGAAAAATTGAACCTAATGATAAATAATCAAAGAGCTGAATTTGATAAAGTTACATTAGGATATCAACCTTGGTACACCCAAAAACCTTTTAAGAATATGTTTGTTAAAACAGTTTTTAATTACTCTAAAACAGATTCTTATAAACAAAAGCTAAGTAAAATCTCTTCTGTTGTTCCTAAATCTATACATTACAAATTTGATGAACCAAAAAGGAAGAAACAGAAAATTAAAAGTTTTCCTACTACTCATGTTCGATCTAAGTGTGTTAAATTCAACAAGAGGATACAGAAATACATCCCTTGTAATCCTAAAATCTGTAAATTCATGGACAAAATAGCTATTAAGAGAATATGGGTTCCAAAAGGAACAATTATAGCTAACCTACAAGGACCCAAAAGAGCTTGGGTTCCTAAGTTGAAAATATGATTATTCTTTCAGCAAGCATGTCTAGCTATCCAAGGTTCTAATGAAAGATGTTATCTAAACAATGGGTGCTCTAGACATGTATTAAAGAATTGAATTTAAAATGTAATTAAAAAGAATGATTTAAATGAAAGAAAGAATGAAATAAGTAATTCTTACATCTTCTCGTATTGAAATTACTTTATTAGTTGATTAAAACATAACTTGAAAGTATTAATCATTTTTGTGATATAAGTGATATTTGTTTTTTTTTTTAGGTATGAAAAGAAAATATATTCAAATCACTTCATTTTTTTTTGTATGCTCCACTCACTATTGGATAAGTTGCTAAATGATTAATTAATTCATTAAAAATAACTCTATGAATCCTCTATTGCTTGATTAAGAATTTTTATCCATGGCATTATTTTTTATTTATCATCAATATGATAATGTGTACTTGGTATGTTTTTGAATATATGCACTATGAATACCAAGATTAAAGAAACCATCTTTAGCATACAAAATCAACTCATGCTAGTATGTACTTAATCTCAATAGACCTTGCCATTGGCTTACTTAAATTATCTTCTTAAAGGTCAAAGTTTTGCTATGCATGCTAACTAAGGAAACAACCAAAAATCATTTCTAAATCTAAAGATGTTGTTTCCATCTCTAAGTTTTCAAAAGCTTACATTGGATTTGTTCTTGGCAAATAAAACTGAAGTATTTTTCTGTATCTTGTAAAAGTGTTTCAAATGAAAAAGGTTTCCAAACTGTGAAGATAAAGAGTATCATGGCACAGTGTTGAAAACCAAAATCCTGATAAAAGTTATACAGAAAATAATATTAAATTCAATTATTTCAGCACCAAGAACACTATAAGTAAAATAGGATTAATAAAATCTTTGAAGAATTGAAAAAGGCAATGTTGTATGATAGTCATCTACTTAAATGATTTTTTAAAAGCTATCATCAATACTTGTCATACATATGACTTCTATTAGATCTATTTTTGATGAAAACTTCTTGTGATCTTCTGAAAAATAGAAAATGAACTATTGCGTATCTTCCATATTTTTCAGTCGTACATGTTATGCTTGATATGTTCTCTAGAAAAGTAATGCCAAATCTGATAAAGATACTTCTATCCTTGGATATCATTCATCAAGCAATGCATATAGAACATTCAATGAAAAAATTCGAGTTGTAGAAATATTAATTCATTCTATTCCTTATGAGACTAATGATTTATTATGAAGATACTAAAATTAAATTATATATGTATACCGTTAATCTTTTACATATAACAATCTGAAAACTTGTTAATAATTAGAATCAAAATTGGATTTTTCAGATATGCACTTAATGAAGAAAAATTGATGACTACTAAAAAGACTAAATCAAGAAAAGAGGAAATAGATCTTGATAAAGATTCTTGCATGATTAGAAGTAAAAAGATCATCATTATCATGTGCTTGCTTCATGAGCTTTATATTTTGTCAAATGAATGTGTAGAATTCACTCCTATGTGGTTACTTCATTAAAAAGGAGATCTATGAAAAATAACCACCATATTTGAAAACACTCATTATAAATATGTTAAAGCAATATATAATGTGGAACAAGCATCAACAGCATGATACAAAAGCTTAAGCAACCTTTTTGATAGAAAGTAATAGTGATAAATCTTTGCATCAAAAAGAAGAATTTGTGATATCTTACTTGCTCATAGTTTACATTGATGACATCATTTTTGGTTCTACTAATAAAGAGTTATATGAAGACTTTACTTAGCTCATGCAAGGAGAGTTTGAAATACGTATGATGAATGAATTAACATCTTCTCTCAAACTCCAAATTAAGACAAACAGGAAAGGGGATCTTCATTGACCAACGTTAGTCCACAAGAAAACTCCTATAGAAGATTGGCGTGAAGAAGGTATATCTATGACCCCATCTTGTAGAAATTGTAAAGGATGAGCAAAGTAGATCTATTGTTTAAAGCTGTATTGAAGCATGATAGAATAATTATTTTATCATACAGCTAGTAGACCAGATTGTATGCTCATTATGTGACCTTGTGCAAGACTTCAATCTAACTTTAATTAATCATATTTTATTGATAACAAATACGTCATAATCTAAATTTTGATACAAACAAACGTTTAAGATAAGTTGATTAAAACTTAGTTAACACATCTTATTGATAATTATCTTAAGCAAATAGAATCTAAACTAAATTGATTTGACCTTGATAAATCTGTCTATTGCCTCACATGCTTGTCCTTGAACTATCTTGGTTAATGAATCTATCTCTTTAGTTCAAGTGATATGTGCTTGCTTATATTTAGGAAATCTCTTGAGTAAAGTGACTCAACATGCAACTATTGTCATATCTCATATTGAGTCATCTAATTAAAAATATATATATATGTTGGATGAATGCTTTGTATCTTAAAGAAACTAATGACCTTCCTTCAAGAAAGAAAAATGAGAAATTTCAACTTGAAGGATATCTTCATGTAAGATACACTAAACATTCACATGCAAACAAGAGAGAGGATCTTCTTCAGCCAAAAGTTCACACATAAGAAATCTAGTTTGGCTTGAAGAACATATAATGAATAGGTAATTTTAGATACCTTTCTCACAAATTAATTGAGCAAAGTCAATAACTTAAATCCTATTATGGCATGATTAAATTCTTTAATTATTAATTTTTGATATCATGTCTATATGTGTATTGACTGACTTATACTTTTAGAAATTATTTCATGGTTTGCTCAATCTAAAATATTTCTATGGCTGTATCATAACCATGAAATACACAAGTATATGATTAAAACTCTGATTTAGAATGACTTGTGAGAAGCTACGAATTCTTGGGCATAATGAAAATAGTGTTTGCATGATATACCTCTATACGATACATTTCATTATTTCTTTATTCTGCTCTTTCATGTAGATTACTTGAGAATAACAAAAAGAGAGAGAGATAAAGAAAAGAAAATGGACATTGTTCAAGAGATGAAAAATCTGAGCAAAGGCAAGTACTTCAATCTTAAGGAAAAGCAAAACAAGCATAATATATTCGGCACATTTGGAAGGGATAAAATCTATAATTAATTACACTCAAACAGGGAGAGTTTGAAGTAAACATTTTAACCTTTCTATATTGCTCATCATAGGGATGGTGCCAATGGGGAGGCTAGTGGTAGTACCCGGCACTATTTGACCCAACTATTCGGTGTAGGGCATATTAGGGACGGCACAAGAGGGAGGCTAGTGGTAGTACCTCGTGCCCCTTCCAACTCCACCGGATAGGGAGCAAATACAGTATAGAGCATAAGAAAGTAAAAATGAAAGACAAAGTAAATGAAAATATATAAGAAGAATCAATTCAATTTCTTTGTCACTTGGAAACACACCTTAAGGATGAAATCAATGCAAGATTATATTTAAATAGGGGGAGTTTATTTGAAAAGAATTGATTTTGATCCTTGACATGCTTGTTCTTAATGCATGACTTAACACATAATATATGTTGCATGTGGAATGATGTTTTGAATTATGGGTTCTCAATATTTTGTAATGCTCCATGCTTAGATAATTTAATTGAATGTTTGAAATATTGCATAAATTTTTGGGTATTATTGAAAAGAAATTTCAGATTTGTCGTTCACAATCATCTTTAAAATCTGAAAGTTAAATAAATTTGTAAAAAGGAGAAGAGAAAGATATCTCTATTTAGGCAGAATGAATTAATCTTGATCTATCTTTCTACTTGCCTAACTTTGATACATAATGTCCTAATACTTATTAAATTATCCTCCATTGTGTATCGAAACTCAATATTAAATATAAAGATTCTGAAAGTGCTCTAATGTTATTGAAATATGTGTTTTCAATCTTAGTGATTTAAGATGAGCTTCAATGTGAAAGATACATATCTCAAATCATGATTTAAAAGCCTCTATTGAAAATCTTTATAAAATTCAGAATCTGATTTTTAAACTCAATATGATTCCTATATAAAAACTACAGTTTAAGAAAAATAGAATAATTCTGATGCCTTGATTGTTTGACCCGATACGCATCTGAAACATATCATTTCTTATCCTTACAGTGTACCAATATTGGTCCAAATGATGTGTCTTTCGATGATCTTGATTGCAAATAAAAATTTCTAAATATATAATTTTATTTTGATATTAAAAAGGGATTTATTGTGTTTCATGTATACATTGCTGAAAAACTGTGATTAAGTAATTGAGTTCTATAAATCTATATACCTCAATGATCATCTATATGTTTTTCTCTCCTACATTCTTCAAGACTTCCATCAGAATATATATAGAGTGAATGATCTTAAAGCTAGAAATATTTCAGCTCACTCAAATGATTCTATGAGAAAGAAAATGTAAATGCTTTTGAAAGAAACTGAGCTTAAAATGAATCATTTTCTGTTTAATATTTCTATACATTTTCTCTAAGATTAAGAGAAAGCATAACTTGTTCTTGAAGGATTAGAAAGAGTAATTGCCACAAATTTTGAATAATACTAGATTACTCTACATTCTCGATATCATAGAATTTCAGTCTTATTCACGTTTATCATTAAAATCTGAAATTCAACAATAGAAAAGAATGATTAAAGAAGAATGCATCTTTTGAGGGGGAGCTTCAGATATTCAGTATCTTTTTTATGGATTGTTTTTAATGAACCTCCTTATATTGCACGACTTGCTTTAATTATATAATGAGTTTATACCTTGAGATGAGTTCTATAAAGGCTGTCTTATCTCAAACCTTGAGTCTTATGAAAATGAGCTGAAACTTATAGAAAATATATTTTTGAGATTGACAATTTTATTGAACATTATCTTCAAATTCTAAACTCTTAAATGGAATGATCAATAGAGGGGGAGAAAGAAAATTTCAGAAGGAGAGGTCTCACGGAACTTAATCGCGTATATCTATAACTAAAGGAGAGAGGAAGAATACAAAATGAAAAATGATCCTAATACTCTCTAATATGTATCATCTGAAATTTAATCTAAAAATCTTTATGATACACCTTGAGGCGTGTTATTTGGTTAGTATATCTTATGCATAAATCATGAACCAAATTGCAAGTTGAGCTTAAAGAGCCTCTAACTTAATGAAAAAGGGGGAGAATAACGTGTAAAATTTTCTTGAGCATCTTTTAGAAAACCTATTTTGATATTCACTAATAAGTCCTAATTGACTTGATCTTTAGAACTTAAATTGTGTGCCAATTCATATTTTTATGTATCAAATTGTGCTTACTCTCTAAAGAAATAAAAGAAAGTCTTTAAAAGAGCTCTAAGATGTATCAAAAATTGCATGATTTTATATTTTGGTATTTGTGCTCCAATGCTCTTATTATCATAGAAGAACTTTGAAGTCATAGAAGAATTAATGATCCAACATGATGATATGTCTTTCACATATATAAGTTTTGATCTTTTACTCTGAAACTTAATTAAATTGCTCTCAAAATACTTAATAGATTGGGCAAAAGGTCTTAAATGAACAAGCTTTCATACTTATTGAAGAGGTTAGATTTCCACTCATGTCTTGAATTAACCTAAGAAAGATTCCACCTACACTTGATTAGAAAACTATCTGTGGTATCAAATTAGAAAACCTCTTGAATTCACACTCGATGTGTTCTGCTCTGATCTTTGTGCTTAATGTTTCACTATCTTTTTGATGTTGTCAAAAAGGGGGAGAAATATCTAAGTATATGCTATATATACTAATAATGCTTTATTACTTTGAATTGAATACAAATCAGCTTAAAATTTAAAATATGTTAATTGTGTTAAGCTGATTAAATCTAAAGCATTATCATGAAGTATGTTTTTACATATATATGTTTTCTACTTCATGCAACTTAGCTATGTATTACTTCTAGAAATCAATATCTTTTATATTGCATATACTCCAAGTTTTGTCATCATCAAAAAGAGGGAGATTGATGATCGAAAGATTGATTCATAGATTGATTTTGATGATCACAAAACCTTGAAGTATAGATACTAATGTTTATGTTGCAAGGAGAAAAATATTTATTTTGCAAAGAACATAGCAAGTTGGGAGAACACAAGAAGGCCTCCAAAGCTCTCAAGTTGGAAGAAAGCTACAATTTATTGGCCCAAGCTTAAAGTTCAAAGGATTCAAATTGGAGGAGTAAAATCAAAGGAAAAAATTCAAAAGAATAGTCTTCGAGTCGACTCCTGAGGAATTCGAGTCGACTCCAATGTTTACCGAGTCGACTCCGGAGAAGTATGAGTCGACTCCTAGGAGTCACAGGCAGAAAAGTCAGAGAGCAGTTTTCGGGTCTGAGATTCGAGTCGACTCTAGTGGAACGCGAGTCGACTCCGATGGTTGGTAGGTCGACTCCAAAGAAAGCAAGAGTCGACTCTCAGCGGAACACAAGGAAAAAGTCAGAGAGCATTTTTGGGACTCTGAGATTCGAGTCGACTCCCGCATTGCACGAGTCGACTCCGAGACTCCGCGACCATCAACAGACAGAAAACCAAGTTACTGCCTCTGAGATTCGAGTCGACTCCCAGACAGCTCGAGTCGACTCCAAGGCAGCGCTACACCAAGATGGCAGAAGGCTGTGTTTCGCAAACTGAGAGCCGAGTCGACTCCAAGGAAGTTCGAGTCGACTCCAAGACTGGACGAGCCAAAAGACAGAGGATCGGGAGTTCGGGCTCTGAGATTCGAGTCGACTCCCAGGACAGTCGAGTCGACTCGAGAGGACAAAATTCAAAATTGGATCCACGGACTTCAGTGGATGAGCCGACTCCGAAATTGCCAGGTCAGCTCCAGAAGTTGGCGAGTCGACTCCAGGTTAAGCCGAGTCGACTCCCAGTCAAGGCATGCACTTTAATTCAAATTTGGAACAGTGGCCGAGTCGTCTCCAGTAAAGCACGAGCCGACTCCTGCAACAGGCGAGTCGACTCCTGATCGCGCGAGTCGACTCCGATCCCAACGGTAATATTGTCAGGAAGTGCAGACTGTGTCCAACGGCTCTATTTTTGTCTCTAATGGCTATATTCTTGTTTCCACGCCATCTAAAGCTATAAAAACAAGAAGAGAGCTAGGGGAGAACTCATGGAAGTGGGAGAGATCATCTAGGAAAGAGATCTCAAAGAGATTACAAAGGAAATCTCCCATAAGCACAAAAGGGCCATCCAAAACGAAATAGAGAGAAGAAGAGCATCCAAGTGAATCCAAAAGCTTCCTCTCCATCCGTGTGCTGCCTCGGGGATCCTCTACTTCATGCCAAATTAGAGGAGGATCAAGTAAAGAAGAAGCCGAGCTCCTCCATCTTCAAAACTCGTTTGAGGGCTTCTCTTTACTCTATTTGTTTATATTGTCATATCTGCTTGTTTAAGAAGCTTTGATTTGTTTTTATTCTTTGTTTTAATATCTTGTAACTTGATTCAATCAAGGGATTGAATCAAGGGGTTAAAGGTTTGTTGGTGAGCCAAAGGGAAAACCAACGGTGTAAGGTTTGTTGGTGAGCCAAAGGGAAAACCAACGGGATTAAGGTTTGTTGGTGAGCCAAAGGGAAAACCAACGGGGTTTAGGTTTGTTGGTGAGCCGAGGGTAAAACCAACGTGTAAGGGTTTGATTGTGAGCCCGGGAAAACAATCGGGGTTGGTTCTAGTCGGTGAGCCTGGGAAAACCGACCGAGTTCGTTGTGCGCTCGTAAAACAACAAGTTGGGTTGTGAGCTTGTAAAACAACCGGCTGTAATCGGTAGGATTATAGTGAAATTCCCAAGAGGTCTTGGGGAGTGGATGTAGGTGCTGGGGTGCACCGAACCACTATATGTCCTTTGTATTTGTAATGCCTCTAGTTATTGTCTAACACACTTACTTACTTAGATAAATTGCTTGCTTAATTCTTATCCGCACATCCTTTAGTTGCAAGCATATTTAATCAAGTCGAAGTCTATACATCAAACCCTTGCTTAGTTTAACTTTCACTACAACTTAGCATAGTTAATCAAAAAGTTTTAGAAGTAGCATAAAAGTTTTAAAAGACCCAATTCACCCCCCCTCTTGGGTTGTATCTACTGGGCAACATCTTCCATCTCCAACATTCAGGAATCTCTCGCTGTTTTCAAATCTCTCATTGACCTGAAGTCCTTGCAATGAATTGCATATATTAAACGGACTTCCAGTATCTAATACCCAGGTTGAATTATCACATATAGAGAAATTACAAGGTGTTATCATATAAATACCTTGATCAGCAACTGATTGCCCTTTTCTCTTGCTTAGCCTGTTCGGGTGAAGTGAGGTAAGGTACTGAGGACAATTCCTCTTCCAATGCCCCTGCTTCTTACAATAGAAGCATTCTGCCTGACTTTGGTCATCCTTAATCCTTTTGGTCTGACTATGCTGAGTTTTCAGCTTTCTATACCAATTATTGAAGTTGGGACTAGTCAACTTGTCATTATCCAATAATGAGCGAAGTGACAAACTTGTGGCCATTTCTACATAAAAGAAAATTTGGCTATTAGTATATGAATGGACTAAACACAGTAGACTTGGACTTTAGTCTAAAGATACTTCCACTATTTTATACAAATTGGTAGCCTCTACCTCCAATTCGAAAAATTACTCCTAATTCTTTTGTGGGCACTAGAACCCAATAGATCGCATATAGGCCCGAGTGTGGCTCGGCTAACCCATATGCACCTATTGGTAGGTTCTAAACCAGTTGCTTCACCAAGCAACTTCTAGTGATAATTTTGCCCTAGGTTCTTTGGCAGGCGTGTGGCGCCTCCACCGAATACCCTAGTCAGGTCCAACCATTAAATGATAGGGTTAAGTCTAATCAACTAATAGACGACCAAGCCCGAGTGTGGCTCGGCTCACCTGACCGCCTATTGAAGGTACACTTAACTCATCATATATTGAATGACAATTCCAATGCTTGATAAGTACCAGGCGTGTCGCGCCTCCAATAATTATCAAAACATTGGACCCATTATCACCCAACTTAATGGGAGGCTATGACCTAGTTATCCCCATAACCATTTCATTTTAAGGACCTAATAATTTTAGAGGATTTCATAATTAGGATAGATGAGAAGATCCGGTTAGTCTAATTTCTCCCACTGACTTCACCAAATCAGATTAGACTCAAACCGGTTAAGGAGACACCTAAATCAGTCAAACTGATTTTCCTTATAGGCATGGGCTAACTCGAATCATTAAGTGATCCAATCAAAATGTGATTGACCATGTCGGCCAGGTAAGTGAGATCGGTGGAAGGGATATGCCATTAACTCGGCAAAGACGAATCAGCGAGTAGCTCCCAATTAAAAACCACCGGTCAAAACTGCCAAACTTACCTTAGACACCGACTGGTTAATCAATTTCGATTTGATTACTCAAATGACTCGGGCTACACCTCTGAGCCTAAATCAAGTTCCATCTTGGTCTAATCAAAGACATGGACTTGATCCATCTACAACTATTGTAAATTGATCTAGAATTTTCTTGACCTAATCTAGTTACTACTTAATTAGATTTGATCAATTAATTCTATTTGTCCATGTATGATTCTAACCTTAGGTCTAACCCAATCCTAGGAACTTGATTCAAGCTAACCCATATGCCCAAAGAATTATGCAATGTCAATTAATTGAGTTACAATTCTATTTCATAACACTTAATTCTCAATTAAGTTTAGACTTATGAAAGTTTTGATCATTGCATATTTCTTTTTAATTACATATTAATTACAATCTTTCAGTTCTTAAAACATATTTTCAGATCTGAGTTTTTGTAATTAATCACATGTAATCAGATTAAATTCATGTTTAAGTCATTATATTTAATGTTCATGCATCACATATACATAACAACATGAATTAATACAAACAACATACATCTTATGTATTTGTTTTTTCACTTTTATTTTCAGATCTGATTTGTTCATTAAAATCAGAGATCATATGAATCATAAATTTTATTTAGATCTAATCTAAACAATATTATGATTTCAGATTTATTTATGTTACAAATCTTAACACAAACATGCATCATATGCATTCAAAATTTCAGATCTAGTTAATCATGCATAATCAGCAATTAAATCAATCATAAAAAATACTTTAGATCTAATCTAAGCATGCTCATGATTTCAGATTTAATTACAAGAATTAAAACATAAAAGTTTAAGCATGAACCTGGCTCTGATACCACTGAAAATGAATCCTAGGTTCTTCGGTGTTAAGCATGCGGATTTTTTTTTTTTTAAAACCATGGCTGAACCTGATCGGGTTGCCTACGTACCCCTTCATAAGGGGGATCAAGCCATACGTAGTTCTTTTTAAGTTTTAAAATGCAGCGGAAAAATCGAATCAAACTATTTAATTCATGCATGCTTACAAGATCAAATCTAGAAATCAGCACCTTAAGAACACATAGGATTATGCCGGAATCGTTTAAACAATTATGCTAAAACTTTCATGCATGATTAACTATCAGATCTGAAACTTAAGAACTCTATTCTGATTAATCTCCGAATATCCATTGAATGGATTCTGGAGATATCTCCGTGAGGAGCCCCAAAAGAGGGTAAAACCTCGGGGAATCAGACCTAGATCTTGACACCATAATAAAAGATTAATGTAGGATTAATACCTTTTATGATGGATGAAACTTGTGGATCTGATCCTCGACTTCGCAGCCACGTACACGAATGGCCTCTACGAGAAGTCCACGCGAAGTTCCTGAAGAGATCCAATCCTGCGGAAGTGCTAGCTTGCGCAGAATTTCTTGAGGCTGAAATTTGATCTTCCAAACACTATCAACTTTTGATCCGCCTTCTTGGAAGAACTTGGAGGAAAGGTTTAAAGGGATTGAAGAGGACTTAGATCTGATCTAAAGACTCTTATCAGGGACTCCTAACACTAATGGCGCGATGGACTTAGAGGAGGAAGAAGTCAGCTAGATTGAATGCAGAATTTTTCCATGCATGAACTAGGGTTCCTCTCTTTTCTTTTCCCTTTTTTCTTCTTCTTTTTCTCTCTTTTTTCCTTGAATTCGACCACCAGATGATGGAGGTCCTTTTAATGTTGCTCTCCTACCTAACTTCATGCCAACCATCCCATATTTGTGGAGGATTTTGTGGGGTTTTGAATTTTGAATTCAAAATTCAAGTTCATGTGCCATTACATGATGAAGCTTGATCTAATCTAAACCATTCATCATGTTGCCACTTTCCTCTTTCAATTTCGAAATTCCCATGCCCCTAATCAGATTAGAGGGTCACGTGGTGATTTTGTGGTGATTAAATTCGAAATTCAACCTTAATTAGAAGTGAGATAAAGATAAGGATGGCATATGTCATGAAGAGAGAGAATTTGATCTTATCCAATTCTTTTCATGAATTTATCTCTCCATTTCGACCCATCTAATGATGAAAGAGGTCCCTGATGTTTCCAAGTGTCCCATGGCACCATTAAATAAATTAAATTAATTTTTAATCATATTAAAAATTAATTTATGGCGCCATGCATGGATATGTGACAAGTGGATTTCAAGATCCGAATAGTTTCAGATCAAACCCATTTAATTTAATTAAATCCTAACAATTAGAATGATTCAATTACCATGGGTTGAACCTAATCCAATTAGGTCAATCCCTAATTAAGCACAAATTTAATCTAATTTAATTTGGTCAACCTAAGTCCTCTTGATTCAGACCTAATCCAATCAGGTCAAAAACCCTGATTGAGCCCAGAATTGAATCTAATTCAATTTGGCTCATTCTTAGTCTAATTACTCAATCCAATTGAGTTCATTAGCAATCTAATTACTAATTAATCCTCCGATAATTACTTTAATTATTTTATAAGATAATTTGCCAATCGAATTGACCAAATTACCCCTGAATGATTCTTAATCATTCATCAGCCTTCTTGATCAATCAGGAATCTTCTATGCGTGTGACCTCATAGGTTCGAACCTAAGCCGGTAGTATAGGAACGACTTCCTACACTAATCGATGTGACCATCTAGCAATGGTACCCGACGTCCGAATAGGCCGAATATATGCGAAGCAAATATTCTGGAACCCTGAACTATGGTTACTGTATAATTCAATCCCTTTGACTCTTAATGCTAGGATGACTTAGAGCTCACTGTCAACCCTATAATTAGTACATCCATTATGTGATTAACTTTAGATATCCCGTGACTCCTCACTGAGATTACCCTGGCCAAGGTTTTGCTAAATTAGTCACAAGACATTATCTCCTGTTTGCAGGAGGGGTCAATTCCATCTTGACTCACAACTGACTACGCAAGTACTTGACTGCACCCAGTGACCTTCCGTCACTGAATTAGAAATTCAGGTAGTCCGGTACCAAAGTACAGTGAGTTGCTTGCTAGTCACAGGTTGCGGTCTCAGGTCAGAGGGCCAAACTTATACCCATATCCACTCGGAACATCTCTCGACAATAGAGCGTTCCGGAATTGGTCACGTTCAGTGAAATGTACTCCTACACTTCACCTGTATGGCATACCAGTGTCTCCACACTCCTTGGTTAAGAGGACAACCAACGTATATGTCACACAACGACCTAATCTCGATAATGTTGTCGTCCTAGTAACAACATATCATTTGGTCGTGAACAAGTTTAAGGACTCAAAGATAAATCCTCCTTTATCATAACATAAGTCCTAAAGACTTCATCATATAAGAGTTCATTTGAAGATGAAATGATGAATAATGCCAAATAATACTTTATTAATTTGTCAATTTATTTACAATTCAATCATCAATATGCTGACGATTGACATTTAAGATACAATTCCCAACACCCGCTCGTCGCCTACCTCGCCGAAGGGATCCTCCCTGAAGACGAAGATCAAGCTCGGCGACTTGTCAGGAAGTCTGCCCACTACGTACTCTATGAAGGGAGGCTGTATCGGACCTCGTTTACCGCCCCCCTCTTAAGGTGCCTCCGCCCCTCGGAGGCGGCCTACGTCCTCGGCGAAGTCCATGAGGGCGTCTGCGGATCGCACTCGGGGGCTAGGTCCTTGGCGCACAAGATCATGAGGCAAGGCTATTATTGGCCTACCTTGTTGGAGGACTCAAAGGATCACGTACGGAAATGCGACGCCTGCCAGCGCCACGCCAACGTCCAGAGAGTCCCTTCTGTCCCCTTGGCACCAATCACCGCCCCCTGGCCCTTCGCACAGTGGGGAATGGATATCCTCGGACCATTCCCCGTCGCTTCCGCCCAGCGGAAATTCTTGATTGTTGCAATCGACTACTTCACCAAGTGGGTGGAGGCAGAGCCGCTGGCCACCATCACGGAGGTGCAAGTCCGAAAGTTCGTGAAGAAAAACATCATTGTCCGATTTGGGGTACCCCGGGTCCTCATCTCGGATAATGGTCGACAGTTCGACAACAAGCATTTCCGTGACTTCTGCGAGGAATTCGGGATCGAGCATCGGTTCACATCTGTGTCGCATCCCCAAACCAACGGTGAGGCCGAG
Organism: Phoenix dactylifera; assembly: GCF_009389715.1. NCBI lineage: Eukaryota > Viridiplantae > Streptophyta > Magnoliopsida > Arecales > Arecaceae > Phoenix > Phoenix dactylifera. Next base: position 75,736 of record NW_024067726.1, on the reverse strand, counting down.
GTGACAAACCGGACAATCCTCCATGGAATTAAGGCGCGAATCGGTCGGACGGGGCAAGCTTGGGTCGAAGAACTCGAGAACGTCCTTTGGGTGTATCGGACCATGCATCGGACCCCTATCGGGGAGACGCCTTTCAGCCTAACCTATGGCACGGAAGCGGTTGTCCCCGTGGAGCTCGGACTCCCCTCACCCCGGGTGGCTACGCACCGACCCGAGGCCAATTCGGAGCAACTCCGAGGAAACTTGGACCTCTTGGAAGAAGCGAGGGAAATGGCGCAGGTTCGGATGGCGATGTATCAGCGGAGGGTGGCCCGATATTATAACTCCAAGGTCCGACCAAAACTTTTCAGAATCGGAGATCTGGTGCTAAGGCGAGCCAAAGCATCTCAACCCGCGGAAGGTGGGAAGCTGGCACCAAATTGGGAAGGCCCGTATAGGGTTCGCTGGGTAAACCGACCTGGCTCCTACCAGTTGGAGGCCCTAGATGGTCGAGAAATTCCAAGGAGCTGGAATTCTGCTAACCTACGGGTGTATTACCAGTAGAAAGACAAAGCCAGAAAGACAGTTCAAAAAATGTATAGTCCTTTTCATTTCAATAATTCCTGGTCACAATGGCGTGTTCGTGTGATTACAAAGAATTCCCAGAGGGAGATTGGGGAGCAAAGAAAGTAAGGAAGAGGTGGGGACTCCGTAGAGTTGAAGATCCGGGATCCCGAACCCTCCACCCGAAGCAGCTGCAATCCCACCGGGCGTGGGTGCTTCTCTCCGGAGGCGCCATCGACGCCTCACGCAAAAGACGAAGAGCCGGCGCGGACAAAGAAGAAGTGGACGAAGAAGGAGTTCACACTGCTCCTAGAGGAACGCCACCTCCAAAGGATATTCCGGCCCTCCCCAAGAGAAGGGGAGGGAAGGAATACAAGGGAGAAGAGCGCGAGGAGGCGCGATCCCGGATGAAGCGTCTGGCGCAGAGCTCAATCGGGAGGTGGGACGGAAAAGAGGGGGGATGTGATCCCGGATGAAACGCCTAGAGCGGAGTTCCACCGGGGAGAATCTCCCCGTTGATCCCAGATGAAACGGCTAGTTGGCGGAAGTCGCGAGGGGCGCACCTCCCGTTCTTCCGGCAGGGGCTTCCCAGCCACACACCGGAGAGGAGGTCCACGATCCATGGCAACCTGAACAGCTCCGGCTTGGCAGGCTCCACCGCACCCGCACTTATATTTATAGCCAAACTGTGGCCCCCCGGTCGTTCCGATGCGGGTGGCTCCAATAAATGCGGGCGCATCGAATCCGGAGCCGTTCCGGCTCTCGAGGCGTATCCTCCCACGACCTCCTAAGCGTCGTTCTCCTTAATTGCATTCTTCATGCAGGACACTCCGGGCGGCGTGTATCCCACGGCACACGTATCTCCGCACGCGCCCAGGCGCATCCGCCTCGAAGAACGCGCGTATCGCGGCCGCTTAACTGGCACTCCTCGCAAGCAGCAACTGGCCGATCCGATTTCCCAGGTAACGCCTCAATTAGCATTTAATAGCCTTCTGGTGTTCCCCAGGCGACGCGTCGAGAGGAGGAGAAATACGATCGCAGCTGGCCACGGAGAAATCCCGTCGAGCGGCAAGTGATAGGCGCGCGACCAACGAGCGGAATTCCCCGAGGCTCAGTCCTCGGATGCCAGGCTAACCCGATGATCATCCCGGGAGCAGACTAGCCTGAAGCCCCGACCGGTCGCCTCGGCTTACGCCAGCCTTGGCCGACCAACGAGCGGAATTCCCCGAGGCTCGGCCCTCGGATGCCAGGCTAACCCGATGATCATCCCGGGAGCAGACTAGCCTGAAGCCCCGACCGGTCACCTCGGCTTGCGCCAGCCTTGGCCGACCAACGAGCGGAATTCTCCGAGGCTCGGCCCTCGGATGCCAGGCTAACCCGATGATCATCCCGGGAGCAGACTAGCCTGAAGCCCCGACCGGTCGCCTCGGCTTACGCCAGCCTTGGCCGACCAACGAGCGGAATTCCCCGAGGCTCGGCCCTCGGATGCCAGGCTAACCCGATGATCATCCCGGGAGCAGACTAGCCTGAAGCCCCGACCGGTCACCTCGGCTTGCGCCAGCCTTGGCCGACCAACGAGCGGAATTTCCCGAGGCTCGGTCCTCGGATGCCAGGCTAACCCGATGATCATCCCGGGAGCAGACTAGCCTGAAGCCCCGACCGGTCACCTCGGCTTGCGCCAGCCTTGGCCGACCAACGAGCGGAATTCTCCGAGGCTCGGCCCTCGGATGCCAGGCTAACCCGATGATCATCCCGAGAGCAGACTAGCCTGAAGCCCCGACCGGTCGCCTCGGCTTGCGCCAGCCTTGGCCGACCAACGAGCGGAATTCCCCGAGGCTCGGCCCTCGGATGCCAGGCTAACCCGATGATCATCCCGGGAGTAGACTAGCCTGAAGCCCCGACCGGTCACCTCGGCTTGCGCCAGCCTTGGCCGACCAACGAGCGGAATTCCCCGAGGCTCGGCCCTCGGATGCCAGGCTAATCCGATGATCATCCCGGGAGCAGACTAGCCTGAAGCCCCGACCGGTCGCCTCGGCTTGCGCCAGCCTTGGCCGACCAACGAGCGGAATTCCCCGAGGCTCGGCCCTCGGATGCCAGGCTAACCCGATGATCATCCCGGGAGCAGACTAGCCTGAAGCCCCGACCGGTCACCTCGGCTTGCGCCAGTCTTGGCCGACCAACGAGCGGAATTTCTCGAGGCTCAGTCCTCGGATGCCAGGCTAACCCGATGATCATCCCGGGAGCAGACTAGCCTGAAGCCCCGACCGGTCGCCTCGGCTTGCGCCAGCCTTAGCCGACCAACGAGCGGAATTCCCCGAAGCTCGGCCTTCGGATGCCAGGCTAACCCGATGATCATCCCAGGAGCAGACTAGCCTGAAGCCCCGACCGGTCGCCTCGGCTTGCGCCAGCCTTGGCCGACCAATGAGTGGAATTTCCTGAGGCCTAACCCTCGGATGCCTGGCCTAGCGCCGGAAGAATTTTCTGAGGCCTAACCCTCGGATGCCTGGCCTAGCGCCGGAAGAATTTCCTGAGGCCTAACTCTCGGATGCCTGGCCTAGCGCCGGAAGAATTTCCTGAGGCCTAACCCTCGGATGCCTGGCCTAGCGCCGGAAGAATTTCCTGAGGCCTAACCCTCGGATGCCTGGCCTAGCGCCGGAAGAATTTTCCTGAGGCCTAACCCTCGGATGCCTGGCCTAGCGCTGGAAGAATTTCCTGAGGCCTAACCCTCGGATGCCTGGCCTAGCGCCGGAAGGATTTCCTGGGGCCTAACCCTCGGATGCCTGGCCTAGTGCCGGAGGAACTTCAAGAGTCAGGAGTCGGCGAGACGCTATCAAGAGTTAAAAAGAGGAAGGACGAAAGTGAAATGAGGAAACACTTTGTTTGCATTAACTTTCGTTGCATCAGGGCCGAGACCCATACAACATGGCAAAACGCCAACATACAAAGAAAAGAACAAAGAAAAAGTACAGAGGGTCAGCTTGGAGGAACCCCTAGATCGGGAACGGCGAGCACGTCCGCGAAGGGTAGGGAGACGGTTGGAGAACCGGCAGGCAATGGCATCGGAGGGGAGTCGAGGAGGGAGACCCCACTCAGGTCAATTCTGGGGTATTTAGTGGACACCCTTGCCAGGCCTTCATCGAAGCCTAGGGCAAAGGAGTCGGACCCCGCATCCGACATGTCACGGATGAACTCGGCGGACTGACGATAGGCCTGTACCGCCTGACGCCCGATTTCTGTGCTCTTCTCGGCCAGCGCCGCCTCCGCTCGCTCCGTAATCTGAGCTTTCGCTTCCATGACCTTCGCCACAATCCGCTCGTCCGCCTCGGAGGAGACCCTCAGCAGATCGGCCCGAGCCTCCACGTGCTTCGCCTCGGCAGCGACGCGAGCAGCCTCAGCCTCCTCCAGGCGCGAATGAAGCTCCTGGTTGCTCGCACGAGTCTCCTCCAAGGCCGACTCCAATTCGGCCATCTTGCCTTCAAGAGATCGGGTTCGGTTGCGGGCGTTGTCGGCCGACTGCTGGGCCTTCTCCCACCTCTCCCGGAAGTCGGCAGCCTTCCGGGACTGCTTTTCGGCTCGCTCCTCCGCCTTCCTGATCTCGCTTTCGAGACCCGAGGCAACCTTGAGTTGCTCCTGAGCCTCCAACAGTTGCCTCTCGAGGGCGGCGAAGCCGAGTGCCCGCTCTTCGGCCACCTGGAGCCTCGTCTCGAGGTCCCTGGTCGTTCTCCCAGCCGCAGCCTGGCCTCCCTCCTCTCCAGCTTTCAGTCGGCTCTCGGCCTTCGCCAGGAGCCTCGCCTGTTCTTCGTGTCTCTCCTCCAGACGGATCATGTACTGGGCGAGCTAAGAGACAGGAAAAATGAGAGCGTCAGACGGGGATCAATAGAGCCTATAAATGACGAAAGCGACCAAAAGAACACTCACCGACATGAGGCAGACGCAGCTGGCAGCTCCGACTTCAGGGATCCTCATCTGCCGGACCTGCCTACGGTCACCCTCCAGCAGCACCGTCTCGATGAGGTTTCGGGCGCCGGCGAAAGTGAAGGCCGACCCCGACTTCGCCCCGGAGCCGGACGGTGGTTCTGCGGCCTTACCCTTACCCATTGCTTGAGGGAGAGTCATGCCGACCGTGCTCGGGGCGGGGGCCGCGCCAGAAATCGACAGAGTCCCGCTCGGCCGAGGCCTCGGCGCGCCCCTCCTCGTATCATCCGAGGCCGACCGAGTTGAAGGCCGGGCTGGGGACCGACCGCGTCCGACCCGGCCGTCTCGGGCGCGCCCGGATGACACCTCCGGAAAAGCGGTAGTCTCATCACCGGAGGGCTGATACGGCGCCAACTGTCGGTCCGAGCCCGCAGCGTCCCCCTGATCGGTAGGCCCAGACCCGTCTGTCGGCGTCGGAGTCGCCTGCTGGCGGGGCTTCTTCGCCGGTGGGACCCCGCTCGGAGGAGTCCGTTTCTTCCTCCGGACCGCTTCCAGTAGGGACGCCCTACTAACAGCCATTGCCCTGTCCGACTGCATGACGTCGTCGATTTCTGCAAAAAGAACGAGATGGTTAGAAACTGAGAAGCTGATGGAAAGAAGAAACGAAAGAGGAGAAAAGAGCTAAAAAAGAAGAAGTGATGGCGGGCTCACGGTCGGCGGGGACCGAGCTCAGACCGACGTTCACCAAGGCATCCTCGGAAATAAGGCGAGCCACCGGGGGGAGCCGGCCCTCGACAACTAACCCCCTCAAAACGGCGACGCCATCGGACTCCTCCATTGACAACCTCGATAGGCCGATCGGGGACTTCATCGGCGTCTCCCAGGTTGTCCCGATTCCCCAAGAGGGATCTACGTCGATGAAAAAGAAACGCTCCTTCCAGCCATGAATGGAGGAAGGAGCCTCCTTGACGAGGCCGCACCCTCGCCGCGCCGCAAAGCACCACCACCCTCTGTCCCGGGGGTGGCCGTTCAGGCCGTAGCATTTCCAAAAGACATTCAGGGTGGCGGGAACCTCGTGCATGCGGCAGAGAACCTGGAAGGCCGTCAGGGTACGCCATAAGTTCGACACCAGTTGCGTCGGCGCCACTCTTAAACCTCGAAGCACCTGCACGACTAAGTCCGAGGGGGGAAAGCGGAACCCAGCCCGAAGGATGTCCTCATTAATGGCGACCTTCCCTGAAGGAGGATGGGACATCCTCTCCTCAGGCCCCGGGAGCGTAACGTTGCAGGCTTCGGGAAGGTGGTACCGGGCCACGAACCTATCTAGGTCTTCGGGGACCAGCTCCGACTGAATGCGGTCCGCTCTTACTTCGTCCATCCCTAACGGCCAGAGAATCTACGGTCAGGACGGGGTCAAGAGGGGAGAAGGGACCGGAACGACGGGGGTACACTAATACGAAAGGAGAAAGTACGGAGAGCCCTAAATTGAAGAGTGGGGCAACTCACCAGAAGGGAAGGAAGAATGGCTCCGAGAGCGTCAAAGGAGGAGCGAACGAACAGTCCGACGGCAACGGCAACAGCACAAGGGAGAAACTCGAGGATGCCTGTGAAGAGAAAGGCGGACGGGGGAGGGCCCCCGGTTAAATAGGCAGAAAGGCGGGTGACGCCTCGGTGACGCCAGAGGACGCCTGGCTACCGAAGGATCGTTCTCGCCCCAAAGGCGAATCGACGCCATTAAGGAAGGATGTCCGCCGAAATCCGCAGACCGCCAGATCAGCGACAACCGCCATACGCCATTAAAAAAAGGGCGGGGAGCTCGGAGCGCGCGCGCCTTTCCGAGGGATGGCGGCAATCTCGAAGCATCACTCCCTTCACCCGTTCCCCTCCTGGTTCCAGGCTCGGAAGTGGGGGGCTACTGTTACGGGAGAACTTAGCCACCATGCCCCACGTGACCGGCACGCGCGCCCAGGAAGACTACGGCTGCCCCTTGATCCAGCAGTCCGACCTCGGGTCGGATATCTTCGGCTCCGCAGTCCGACCCCGAGTCGGCTGCCCCTTGATCCAGCAATCCGACCTCGGGTCGGATATCTTCGGCTCCGCAGCCCGACCCCGAGTCGGCTGCCCCTTGATCCAGCAGTCCGACCCCGAGTCGGTTGCCCCTTGATCCAGCAATCCGACCTCGGGTCGGCAATCTCTTGACAACAACAGACTGTTCTCCTGAGGCACGCCGCGGCCCCCTGCTCCACTACTCTCTGCAACGGCCGAATCCGGCGCTGCCCCACGATCCCCTGTAACAACCGTACAAAGCGGAGCTCCACTACGCCCTGCCATGGCCGTACCCGGCGCTGCCCCACGACGCCCTGTAACGGCCACGTCAGTGGCAACCCCATCGTGCCACACGATGACCAATTCCCAGAAAAACCCCCCAGCCTGATATATATGGGGCTGGAGGGGGAAGGGGGAGGGTAAGCAAGATTCTCCATAGCATCATCCTACCTGCTACCTCTCCTTCTCCTTCGATTTCCTCTAACTTGATCGTCGGAGGGCCCCCACTACCCCAGTGGTGGTGCGAGGCTTGCTTGCAGGTTTCCCGGCGGAAGGTGGAGCGCAACCAAAGCAATTCAAAAGGAACCCCGTTCACACCGCTGTGCCAATCGTTCTCGGTTTGGACCCCCAGCAACAGCTATCTCATAGCATGTATAAATCATAAGCAATTAATTAACATGCTTCAACATATTTTCATATGAAAAATTTCATATCATGATATTTTATTACATAACATATCATATATTAATCATACATTTCAGCATTTCTCTAAGCATATGACATTACTATCTCATAGTAAATTAATAATCATACATCATACATAATTATTTGATTGAACCAATTAAGGATGGCTCTGATACCACTGAAGGGTTTTAGCATGTTATAATGCACAGCGGAAGCTAGGAATTTTAAAAATTTCTTAATAAAGTTCCTATGCATGAAACCCTTTTAAGCCTAGATCACCTTAATGATTACAATCAAATGATATAAAATAAATGCAGAATTAGTAGAATACCTCAAACGCTAATCCAAAGTGTACAATCTCCACGAGGCGTCCAAGTGTCCGCCCTCCAATGGTGATCCACACGAAAACTTGATCAAGACTTTATCTCCAAAGACTTTTGATCCTTAATGCAGAATTCTTCTAAAGAACTCTAATGGCTTGCTTTCCTTCCTTTCTATTTTCCTTTAGCCTTCTAAAATCACTTCTAATCCTTTTTGTCCTAAAGAAGACCACCTTGTCTTGGCTTAGGACACACTAGAAGCAATGCTAGAAAGAAAGAAACTAATGTGAGAAAGAAAGAAGAGAGGAGTGGGGTGGAATTGGAATGATGAAACCCATGGAGTGCTAACCTATTTATAATAGGTGTAGGGATGCATCTCCAAGGGATGCATCCCATCCACACATCCTCTCATGAAAGGGCATCATCTAAAGGGCCATATCAAATAAGAGGAGGTGCAGATCAAGTGAGGAGGTGTATCAAATGGTATGTCCTTTCATGTGGTGCCATATTTTGACCAAGTCAACATCACATGCTAATCACATGTCCATCACGCCTCACCTCTTGATCTTTCATGATGATGATCCAAGGGCTCCAATGCAAGGTGCCATTCACTTGACCCATTATATCTTCATCCAATGGTGGGATTAAGATCCAATGGTCAATTATGGTAGCCATCCTCTAACCCAATCCAATTGGGTTAAACCAACTCTCCATTATGTCTTTATCCAACGGTAGATCAAGATCTAACGGTCTAGATTGAATGATTTATTAAATCTAATCCAATTAGACTCAAACCAAGCCAATTAGGTGCCAACTCTTGGCTAACCCATATTAGAATATGATCTAATCAAATTAGATCAATTAAGAATCAGATTCGAATCCAATTCGAATCAGATTCGAATCCAATTCGAATCAGATTCGAATCCAATTCGAATCAGATTCGAATCCAATTCGAATCAGGAGCTAAGATTTGCAACACCTGCTAGGATGTTTATCTTGCAAACATGATCTAATCCAATTAGACCCTTGATAAGTTTTCTTGTGTGTGACCCATTGGGTTCCATACTTAGCCAGCAATAGGTATGAGTGCGAGTTGACCCAACTTGATTAGAACTCTTCTAATCGATTTAAGTCCAAACTGCGCGAACCCGAACTTAACAATTAGAATCCTTTCTAATTGGTGATCGAATTAAACTCTTTAATTTGATCAAACCTATAAAACAAGATTGACGTCTAGCAACGTGTCATGTCTACCCGGAAAATATGGAATTTGGTGGAAATACCAAAAATACCCTTCAGTGGCAAGTTACCATGCAATTCAATCCTTTAATCAAACTGCATCCCAAATATGTATATGAGTATGAATATATGTTAAACTCAATTTCATATTCATATTTTTCTCAATCTTTTAATGATAATTCAAATAATGAAATATTAGAAACTCTTTCTAATTTTCATTCTGCTTTGATCAAAGGCTTCCTGAATTATCATATGATTAGAATAAATAGGATGCTATCTTCTCTTACTAGAAGTGATTAATTCCTTGTTGACCTACTCATAATCTTCGTACACAATTCACCATATCCAGAAAACCTCGTACATAACTTATTGTCATGAATGAGTGTAAACCAAAATATGGGTTCATGTGCACAAGATACCATGGTGATCTCAGGTCATAGGATCAGTTGCACAACTCCCACTAAGAGAATCATCTTTTGACATGTAAGTAAGACTTCATAAGATTTCTCTTTGTACGTCAATTCAATGAACTCATTCCTCTAATGAGCACCCACATCTTTGTATTAGTGTCTCCACACAAATGATTGTGAGATCAATCATCCTCTGCATTGAGCATACATAAGACATGCCAGTCTTTCCGGTAATCATTGATCCCCGACTCAATGTACCAATGACTAAGAATATTTAAGATTAGGATTTTAGGATTTTAAGTCTCACTAGCATGATCTCATCATATTCTTAAAACCATTGCCCTAATCTAAGGAGTTTATCATAAATATAATCAACAGCATATGATAAAACATAACGCCTTTATTCATATTTAAATGTCATGTACATGATTTGGACAAATCAAAAGAAAAAACCTTTCGCAATACATATTGCGATTGGCTTGTAGGGCATCTACTCTTTCACGTCCGACCGCTAATCAGCGTACGACGCATGAGAAGTGGACAGACGATGACACTAGGGTCAAGTGCTATATCATGGCATCCATGTCCAATGAACTACAATGCCAGCATGAAAATATGAAGACTGCTAGGGACATACTGGCACACCTGCAAGAGTTGTATGGTGAGCAGAGTCGCACAGCTCGTTTTGAAGTATCCAAGAGGCTCTTCAAAGCAAAGATGCGCGAGAGGCAGTCCGTCCATGATCACGGTCTGACTATGATCAAGGACCTAGAGGAGCTTGAGAAGCTCGGTATGAACATGCACAAGGAATTGCAAGTTGATCTGATCCTTCAATCCCTTCCTGATTCATTTGGTCAGTTTATAGTAAACTACCACATGAATAAGATTGAATGCACTAAGACTGAACTGATAAATATGTTGGTAACTGCTGAGGGAGCCTTGAAAGGTTCAAGGGGCAATGTCCTTGCTGCTGAGTTGACTTCTGGTTCCAAGAGAAAGTCTGCTTGGAAGAAAAAGAAGCCTGCGAAGAAGCAAAAGAAAGACAAGAAGCCAAAGAAGGAAGTTCAAAAGAAAAAGGCCAATGACAAAGAAAAATGTTTTCACTGGAATGTCGACGGCCACTGGAAGAGGAACTGTCCTTCATACCTCGAGAGCCTGAAGAACAAGAAAGGTGACACACCTTCAGAAGGTATAGACTTGCTCATAATTAAAACTAATCTAACGGTTTCTTCTACTTCTAGTTGGGTTATAGATTCTGGTTCTAGTGCTCACCTATGCACTACCATGCAGGGTCTAAAGGAAAGTAGAAAGCTGGCGAAAGGTGCAGTAACCCTTCGGGTAGGCAATGGGGCAAAAGTTGCTGCTGTGGCTGTGGGCACCTACCATCTGCGACTACCGTCTGGTTTTAGTTTATTACTTAGAGACTGCTATTATGTACCTGCTGCTAGCAGAAATTTGATTTCTGTTTCATGTCTAGCACAGGAAGGTCATGTTTTTACATTTGACAAAGACTGTTGTTCTATTTATTTCAGAAATAAAATAGTCGCATGTGGTTTTATGATTCACAGTCTCTATCATTTGCATATGGATGTATCTATAAATGTGTCTGAGCAAGAAGTGAGTGCCAAAAGATCCAAAAGATCCAGGGATGAGATAAACTAAAAATATTTGTGGCACCTCAGGCTTGGCCATATTGGAGAGGACAGAATGAACAAAATGGATAAAAATGGGCTTCTCGGCTTATTGACTTTCGAGTCATATCCAGTTTGCGAGTCCTGTCTTCAAGAAAAAATGGCCAGATTGCCCTTTGTAGGACATGGGGAGAGGACCACTGAAATACTTACCCTGGTACATACAGATGTATGTGGCCTATTCGATGTGCTAGCCAGGGGACGTTATTCATACTTCATTACCTTTACCGATGATTATTCACGGTATGGGTATGTGTATCTTCTGAGACACAAATCTGAATCTTTCGAAAAGTTCAAAGAGTTCAGAAATGAAGTGGAAAAACAAACTGGAAAACCCCTTAAGGCTCTTCGATCAGATCGAGGAGGAGAATACCTTAGTGGAGAATTTCGGGACTATCTCAAGGACAATGGCATAGTCTCACAATGGACTCCTCCGAGTACACCTCAACTCAACGGGATGTCAGAGAGAAGAAATCGGACTCTATTGGATATGGTCCGGTCCATGATGAGCTTCACTGATCTACCGATATTTCTTTGGGGAGATGCCTTACTTACCGCAATATATCTACTTAATAGAGTTTCCTCTAAATCCGTTCCTACCACACTGTATGAGATATGGCATGGTAAGAAACCAAGTCTTAGTCATCTCAAGATTTGGAGATGTCCGGCCCACGTCAAAAGACTATAGGCGGACAAACTAGAGGCTAGGACCATAAGTGCTCGTTTTATAGGATATCCTAAAGAGTCATTAGGATACAATTTTTACGTTTCAGAGGAGCACAATGTGTTTGTGAGCCGTCATGCCATCTTCTTGAAAAACCAGTTTATCTTTGATAGAGGCAGTGGGAGGAAAATTGAGCTTGAAGAGAAAGTCTCTGAAAAGCAACGAGTCATGGATCCTATCGAACCCATTAATACAGAGCCAGTACACGATGTCCCTCAACCACCTCGTAGATCAAGTAGGGTCTCCCATCCTCCCGATACATACTTAGGTGTACTAGAAGAGGATACCGAGGAAATGTTTCTAATGAGAGATAGGGATCACATACAGGATCCCAAAACCTACAACGAGACGATATCTGATATCGATTCTGAGAAATGGTTGGAAGCTATGAAGTCAGAATTAGACTCCATGCATTCCAACTAAGTCTGGACCTTAGTAGATCCACCAGAAGGTATTGTACCTATTGGATGTAAATGGATCTACAAAAGGAAGATAGGTTCGGATGGAAAGGTAGAGACCTATAAAACAAGGCTGGTGGCGAAACGATATAGTCAACGCGAAGGCATTGACTATCAGGAGACCTTTTCACCTGTAGCCATGCTGAAATCCATCCGAACATTGCTGGCCATTGCAGCATTTCATGATTATGAAATCTGGCAGATGGATGTGAAAACTGCTTTCCTAAATGGATATCTTGAAGAAGATATCTATATGAAACAGCCTCTGGGTTTTACTTCCAGTGATGGAGATCACAAGGTCTGCAAGCTGCAAAGGTCCATTTATGGACTAAAACAAGCATCTCGGAGTTGGAACACTCGTTTCGATGACGCAATCAAAACGTTTGATTTCATCAAAAACGAAGAGGAACCGTGTGTTTACAAAAAGGTTAGTGGGAGCGCTGTCGTATTTCTCGTACTGTACGTGGACGACATCCTCCTGATAGGGAATGATATTCCCATGCTAACCTCGGTCAAAGTCTGGTTGTCAAAAGAGTTCTCCATGAAAGACCTTGGGGAAGCATCCTATATTTTGGGAATAAAGGTCTATAGAGATAGATCCAAAAGGATGCTTGGCCTATCACAGAAAATGTATATAGAGGAAGTGCTGAAAAGGTTCAGCATGGAAAACTCCAAAAGGGGTCTCTTACCCTTTAGGCATGGAATTCATCTCTCCAAGAAGATGTGCCCCAACACATCTGAAGAGATTCAACGCATGAGCAAGATTCCCTATGCATCGGCAATAGGGAGGCTCATGTATGCCATGCTGTGTACACGACCTGATATAGCTCTTGCTGTGAGTGTCACAAGCAGATATCAGTCAAATCCAGGTGAAGAACATTGGACAGCTGTGAAGAATATTCTTAAGTACTTGAGAAGAACTAAAGATTTATTCTTGGTCTTTGGAGGATCATCAGAGTTGAAGGTAGAAGGATACACAGATTCAGACTTCATGACTGTTGTCGATGATAGGAAGTCAACATCTGGATATGTATTCTTGTGCAATGGTGGTACGGTGAATTGGAAGAGTTCTAAACAACCGATCATTGCTGATTCTACTATGGAAGCTGAATACATCGCCGCCTCTGAAGCTGCTAAGGAAGGCTTCTGGTTCAAGAAATACATTGCGGAATTGGATGTAATATCATCAGATGCCATAACACTCTACTACGATAATAATGGCGCCATAGCTCTTGCTAAGGAGCCAAGGTCTCATCAGAAGTCCAAGCATATAGAGCGGCGCTTCCATCTCATACGCGACTATGTTGAGAAGAAGTATGTCGAAGTGCAGAGAGTAGACTCCGCGGACAACGTGGCAGACCCGTTCACTAAACAGTTAAGTCAGCAAAAGACTGAAGTCCACCTTGAGAAGATGGGACTAAAATATATGACTGATTGGCTTTAGTGCAAGTGGGAGATTGTTAGATGTATGCCCTAGAAGCCAATTTTGGCTGGCACATTATTAATTTTGGGACATAATTTGTATTTGACTTTATTATTATTGAATAAATAAAAGGCATCTTTTTCATTCATATTATTTATGTGTCTATGAATCGTCCAAGAATTAATAAGATGATGATGCATATTCTTAAGAGTCAAAAATTTGAGCCATGCATCATTGGTGATTAATTTCTGAATGCTCCTGATCGATGGATCATCACGAGGGCGGTGATCGATCCGCTGAGATCAGTGCACACATTACTTTCCTTATGGATGGACGAGACTCGAGTCCACAGTGTGGCGACACTGAAGTAATAGTGCAGGTGCTTGTTAAGAACAAGGGTACTGAGCGTGACCAATACAAGAAGTCACTTGGATGTCTATCCACTCGTCAATGACTTGTTTGATGTTACAATAGTGTGACTGGTCCTTTGACCTGCGGTGCTTCGGCCACTCACAGTGAGGTTATTGTAGTTTGACTGCACACATATATGGTCTCTAGCCATATGAGTCCATGCAGTGTAGATTGGCTGCAGTAGGTTCACTGTAGGAGTAGGGTATGCACCTATAAGGAATCTATCGACCTTGATAGATAAGAAGAGATCCTATGTGATTTATAAGACTGAGTTCGTAAGACCTCGGTCGGGGCAGATTGCACAATAGAGAAAGAGTTCTCCGCTCTCGAACTTAAGTCGAATAAAATCTTGACATATGACAGACGATGGGGTTTGACGAGTTGTCCATGACCTCCATCCTGTAGGAATCCACGATAGAAGGACTGTATCACATAATAACTGCACCTAGAGGTTCACCATTCTATTCTGCTGGGTAGCCACTACATGCTGCTAGGTGTCACTGGTGGATGGTGGGACTCATAGGGATTGTCTCGATGATCGATAAACCCTAATGAGTTGAGTTGGAATCGTTCCAACCCATTGAAAGAAGTTTTTCAATGATATTGTGATAGAGATCGCAATATATCTCACTACCAGTCAGAATAGAACCTATGGGGTCACACACACTAGAAGTATTGACCGATCCGATGGTTGAATAGTGATTAGGAATCACAAGTAATCAATTCGATTGATATTCAGTTGAAGAAAGAACAATGGGAATTGATTAATTGGACTTAAAACACAAATCCTACTTAGAGTAGGATTCCTAGAGTCCTAATTGGATTAGGACTGGGAATCCTATTTGGAGTAGAACTGGGATTCCTACTTGGAGTAGGATTTCTAAATCCTAATTAGATTAGAATTTTGAATTCATTTTTGGATTCCTACTTAGAATAGGATTCTTAGAAATTCTAATTGGATTAGGACTTCGGATTCAATTAGAGTCCTAATTGGATTAGGACTAAAATTAAATATGTCCTAATTTGGATTAGGATTCTTAAGTCACAATTAATTATTAATCTAATGAATCAATAAGACTCCTAATTGGATTAGGATTGAAGAGTTCAATTGAGTCAAAATTGATTTAAGTTCTAATTGGATTAGGACTTACCTAGATTGGATCCAAATTGGTTCATGCTTGGGCTAAGCCTAATTGGATTAGGGCTTGACCACATTAGGGGCATTCCAAACCCTACTTAATGTGGATTAGGGTTTGCCAAGAGGGAGGGGTGCAAGCCCCTCCCCTTTTGCTTCCTTGTTGCGGCATGAAGAGAGGGGGTCGGCGCCCCCTCTTAGGAAACTAGTCTAGGGCTCCAAAATTGTAGGAGCCCCAGATGGCTATAAAAAGAGGAGGCAGGGCCGGCACCCTAAGCAATTGAAGCCCTCTTCCTTTGTGCCGTGGCCACCCTCTTCCTTTCCTTGGTTCAGCCGCAAGCAAGAAAGAAGAAGAAAGAAGCCTTGGCGGCCTCTTCCCTTTCCCTTCCTTCATCCAACGCAGGGAAAAGATAAAGGCCTGCAAAGCTTGGTGATCTTCTTCCTTGGTTGCTTCTTCTTTTTCCTCCTCTCAAGCACATTCAAGAGTTGAAAGAAAGAGAGGAGATCAGCCATCAAAAATATCTCTGCAAGGGAGCTAGCACCCCGGGGAGATTAGAGCGATTGGATCGGTTTTCTGCGTCGTGTGGATACTCGTAGAGGCCGGACACTTGAACGGCTTCAAGCGAACCTTCTTCCAAAACCACGAACTTTAGTTTGCGGTGATCATCTACCCCGCACAAGGTGAAGATCTGATCTTCTAATTAAATTAAAAATTTTTAATCCTTATCTATCTACGAACGGTTTTTGAAACACGTTCATCGCGATGAACGTCGATCCCGCTTATGCCGATTCCCGCTGCCATCTGATTTTGTTTTGAAATATCAGCGGCATGGGCGGGTTCTAACAAAGTGGCTGCTCAAGACACATGACGGGTGACAAGGAGCAATTCTTTACCTTAGAGCCTAAGAAGGGAGGTGCTGTGATATTTGGAGACCAATAACTAAGGGTCACATCGTTGGTATAGGTAAAGTACAAATCACCTCTTCAACCTTCGTTGATAATGTACGATTTGTAGATGGTCTAAGCATAACTACTTAGCGTTAGTCAATTTGTGATAGAGGTTTTGATGTTTTGTTTAAGGCCATCTTTATGCATCATAACCAACTCAATTGACAATGGATTAGTATTTAAAGGAATTAGACGTGGTAACGTCTATTAGTAGATCTTGAAGACCTTGCTAAAAACAGTCCTTGCTTAATAGCTAGTGAATACTAAGATTGATGATGCAAGTTGGTTATGGCACCGTAAATTAGGTCATGCAAGTATGGATACAATATCTAAGTTAGTTAAAAGAGATTCTGTAATAGGTTTGCCAAAACTAAAATTTGAGAAAAATAAAATTTGTGAAGCATGTCAATATAGCAAACAATCTAGGAGCTCTTTTAAATCCATAAAATTGTGTCTCTACCTCTAGACCTCTTGAACTACTACACATGGATCTATTTGGACCGACTAGAACCACAAGTCTTGGTGGAAACAAATATGGTCTTATTATTGTAGATGATTTTTCTAGATATACTTAGGTCATGTTTTTAGCTCATAAAGATGAAGCATTTTCTGTATTTAAGAAATTTCATAAGGAAGTAACTAATACAAGAAATGCTTCAGTCATAGCTATTAGAAGTGATCATGGAACGAAATTTGAAAATCATCTATTTGATGAATTCTGTAGTAAAAAGGAAATAAACTCATAATTTCTCTCCACCTAGGACACCACAACAAAATGGAGTTGTGGAAAGAAAGAATAGAACCCTAGAGAAAATGGCTAGAACCATGTTGTGTGAAAGTAACCTCCCTAAGTATTTTTGGGGAGAAGCCATTAACACATCATGTCATATATTAAATATGAGTTTTATTGAGACCAATTATAAAGAAAACACCTTATGAACTTTGGAGAGATAGAAAGCCCAAAGTAAACTATTTTCATGTTTTTGGGTGTAGATGTTTCATTCATAATAATGGCAAAGATAACTTAGGTAAATTTGATTCTAAATCTGATGAAGGTATCTTTTTGGGCTATTCTTACATCAAGTAAAGCTTATAGAGTCTTCAACAAAGAACCCTTGTTATTGAAGAGTCTATACATGTGTTTTTGATGATACTAATGAATGTCTCATACTAGCAAGAGATTAGCTCTTGATGATGATGCATGAATACTTGAGAAAAGATAGATGAATATGACATTACAAAGGAGGATGAACCGAAGCAAAGTGGAGAAACCTCAACAAGCCAAGAGGTAATTGATGATCATGGGCTTACAAAAGCTTGGAGGTATGCATACGGTCACCCTAAAGAATTAATATTAGATGATCCATCAAACCTATTAGAACTAGAGCTTCTCTTAGGAACTTAAATAATCACCTAGCTTTTGTTTCACACTTAGAAACCTAAAAATATTGGAGAAGCTGAAAATGATGTAAATTGGATAAATGCTATGCAGAGGAACTAAACCAATTCACTAGAAACAAGGTATGCAATTTGTAGAAAGACCCGCTGAATACTCAATAGGAACTAAATGGATATATAAAAACAACTTGATGAAATGGAGTTGTGGTTAGAAACAAAGCTAGACTAGTAGCAAAGGGCTATAATCAAGAAGAAGGTATAGATTTTGATGAAACCTTTGCTCCTGTGGCTAGACTTGAAGCAATTAGATTATTACTAGCATTTGCATGCTCTAAAGACTTCAAACTATTTCAAATGGATGTAAAAAGTGCCTTTTTGAATGGGTATATTAAGGAGGAGGTTTATGTAGAATAACCTCCTGGTTTTGAAATCATCAATACCCCATCATGTATATAACTAAACCAAGCACTTTATGGTCTAAAACAAGCCCCTAAAGCATGGTATGAAAGACTTAGCAAATTTCTATTAGACCATGAATTCTCTAGAGGAAATATTGATGCAACACTATTTTTAAAGAAGAAAAACAAAGAAATGTTAGTAAGTGCAGATTTATGTAGATGATATTAATTTTCGGTGCTACTAACAAATCACCTCTGCGAAGATTTGCTGACTTAATGCGAGTGAATTTGAAATAAGCATGATGGGAGAGGCTGAACTATTTTCTCGGGCTCCAAATCAAACAATCTAAGAGGGGTTCTTCATTCAATCAAGCTAAATACATCAAGGAGATGCTTAAGAAGTTTGATATGGATGGAAACAAGCCAATCAGCACACCCATGAGCTCATCATGCAAACTAGATAAGGATGAATCAGTAAATCAATAGATCAAAAGCTGTATAGAGGTATGATAGGCTCTTTACTATATTTACAGCAAGTAGACCTGATATCATGTTTAGTGTATTCATGTGTGCTAGATTCAATCTAATCCTAAGGAATCAATATTTAATTGCAATTAAGAGAATTTTTAAATACCTAATAGGAATAAAAAATATAGGTTTATGGTACTCTAAAGAATCTAGCATAAACTTAATAGGGTATACAGATTCAGACTTTGCTAGTTATAAACTTGATAGAAAAAGCACAACAGCAGGTCATGTCATTCTTAGGAGAAAATTTAATCTCTTGGTTTAGCAAGAAACAAAACTCAGTTGTACTATCTACGGTGGAAGCCGAATATATTGCTGCCCGGGGAGTTGTTGTGCTCAAATCTTATGGATTAAACAACAACTTGAAGATTATGGCATTAAACAAGATAAAATTCTCATAAACTGTGATAATACAGTGCCATTAATCTAACTAAAAATCCAATTCAGCATTCAAGAACTAAACACATTGAGATAAGACATCACTTCATAAGAGATCATGTACTGAATGGTGATGGTGACACCTTCAATTTGTTTGTACTGATGATCAACTTGCTGGATATCTTCACAAAACTTTGAGTGAAGATCGATTTTGCATACTAAGAAGAGGGTTAGGAGTGATTGATCCATTCTAGTGATACTCCTCTAGTTCATTGATTTGAGGATTAGTTTATGTTGGACATAGGATTTCTTATCTATGATCATCAAATCAGTTCTTAAATCCTAGATAAGTCCATAACTCTCTCTTTTGGCACGAAAATAACAAGATTCTTGGTTGTGTGCCAGAGTTCGAGTCGACTCGGATACATTTTAGAGTCGGCTCATGGGGGAGTCGACTCGCGCATATTGGGAGTCGACTCGAGTTCGAGTCGACTCGCGACATACCGGAGTCGACTCGAGGTCGAAATCCGACTTTTAACCCTAAGCGGAATGTTTTTCTCTTCACTTCTATTTCAGCCACCATGTTCAAAAGCCCTAGAGCCGTCTCCGACTCATCTCCGACCCTTTAGGTCATCTCCGTCGAGTTTTCTTCCATTTTTCTTGTTCTTCCCCCGTATTTAGGTCAAAAATTGCCTAGAAAGTCGTTGTCCCAAGCCGGAAGAGACTCTCGCCGCGAGCGGCGTCGAGCGGCGGTCAAAGGCTCGGAACGAACCCGTGAGGCCACCACCTCCAGTTCTTCCCCGCCTAGGCCGGTTCCCTCGCGTCCTTGCGCCGGAAGGGCAGTCTCCACAGGGAGGAAAGTCGACTTTGACTTCCTCTCCCGGGAAGGGTTCACCCTAGGGCATCATCTCAGGGCTCAAGGGTTAGAGTTATTTTGTTCATTAGACCTCCCTACTTACCCGGAGTTAGTTAGGGAATTCTATGGGACTGTAGCTCGAGGTAGTGGTGGTATCCGGAAACCGTAGCGGGTGTCCCTGTATTCATCTTGGAGGACTTCATTGCTCGAGTCCTCCATCTCTCGAGTGAGGGGATTGTTCCACACACCCCTCCGATAGGACAGAGGCCCTTACGGCCATCTTAGGATGTCCACCTCAGTCCCCCATAGAGGAGGTGTTCGCAAATCAGCTTTCGGCTGAAATGCGGCTTCTCCTAAGTGTCATCTCTAGGACTCTCTTCCTCAAAACGGGTAGGTTTGATTTTTTTGAGAGAGACCTAGCACTGATGTTCCACATACTCCAGGACACTCCTATCAACTTTTCTAAACTCATCTACAAATATATCTGTGAACCCCTAGATAAGCCTAGGTTGAGTCTACCTTACGGTATGCTATTCACTCTCATCTTTAGGGAGTTAGAGGTTCCTATTCCTGAGGGGGGAACCCTCTCGCTCACTACGTCATACAGATCGCATGGGTGAGGGGACTCCATCGTATGGGCTTTCATAGAGTTGAGGGAGTCTGGGTACGGAGACCATCCACTATCACACCATCTGACCCTACCACTCACCACTCCCCTAGCCCTGACCATGACATAGCTCCTCCCACTTCCTTCCACCTCTGCTCCTACTATACTGAGCCCTCCACCTCCACTGCCCCACCTTCTCAGCAGCAGCCTCTGGAGGTTCGGATATCCTCTGAGCAGCTCCGAGAGTTAAGGCAGGAGATAGTGAGGGAGCTGAGGGATGATCTCCTGAGAGAGCTACGAGGTTCTCAGACTGCTCCTTCCACAGATTTAGTTCCCTCCTTAGCAGCCGTGACAGAGATGGTTGCAAATCTGAAGGAGGAAATATTCAATGTGCGAAGCCTAGTTCAAGCTCAATACTGGAACATGAGTGACGTCAAGGACGACACAAGGGAGATGCGAGACAGCATCAGACATGAGTTAGGCAACCAGAGTCAGGGTGCAGAGCGGCTAGCCAATGCGCTGATCTCCAAGCTTGACACCCTCCAAGAAAGTGTGACTCAGCTCACCACGATACAGTCTAGTGCCACTCGGAGATCATCGAGCAGCTAGGGAACATCTCTGAGAGGATAAACTTAGTCATGCAAATGAGTAAGACTGAAAAGGGAGCCACATCCTCCACTACCAAAAAAAATTAGTGTATTTTTATCTGTTTTTATGATGTACAGTCCCTTGAGGACTCTTTGATATGTAATCACACTTGTACTCAAATTTGAATTTAATACAATGAGTAGAAATTTCCTTTCAAAATTCTGCATTCTTGAGTTCTTGTACTTTTCTGTGCTTTCTGCCATTTTGCTATAATGACAAAAAGGGAGAGAAAATATATTGAATTAAATGTGAAGGGAATCAATAAAAAGAAAATTCTTAAAGCACAAAGTAATTTGTTCTAAGTGGATTCGATACTCGAGGCTCATTATCTCTCTGTTGGGGCTCTCCTAAAGGAATAATCTCCAGAATCCATTCAAGAAATATTTGGAGATTAGTTGAATCATATTCAAGAACAATTGGCAGATTTTTCTTCTAAAATCAAAATTTAAGCTCAAAAGCTTCAAGACATTAAAAGAAAATTCAGAGAATCTAAACAAAATTGAATGCATATGTTGAGGGGGAGAATCTGAAATCTTAAGAAAGTAAATTCATTAAACACATATAAGCCAAACAATTGATTGCATGACATGAAGGCTTGTATAATTCCAAATGAAAGGGGAAGCTTTAACTTCAGGATTTACTGTTTCATACCTTTCAATTTTGGATAAATTAAATGACTAGACACTTGAATTCATTTCAAACTTTATTATAAATCTCCTTTTGGTTGAGCAATTCACTTTATAAATACTCAATGATTTGTCATCATCAAAAAGGGGGAGATTGTGGAGTGATTGATTATAACCTATTTGATTTTGATGAGCTCAAAGCATTTGAGTATATTTATACTAATGAATTCAATCTAGTGTTTTAGCCAATATTTGTGAATTTATGTTTAAGTGTCTCTAGCTTTGGTTCAATACATTTTGGCTAAGTATGGAACTCAGTTTGAACCAAAGTCTGAAGCTCGAGTCGACTCGGAAGATTACGAGTCGACTCCAAGTGTTTCAGAAGCTCTGGCACATGCTCGAGTCAACTCCGGTACACTACGAGTCGACTCCGACTGAGAACTGACAGAAAGACAGAAAGTTGATTTTCAAACCCTGTCAGCGAGTCGACTTCAGAAGGGTTCGAGTCGACTCCGATGGTTGCCGAGTCGACTCCCGACGTTTCCGAGTAGACTCCAAAGGGTAACATAAGAAAGACAGAACAATGTATTTCAGACCCTGCAAACGAGTCGACTCCAGAAGGTTACGAGTCGACTCCGAAGTTTGGCGAGTCGACTCCTAGTTAAGTACGAGTCGACTCTCAGAGGAAAGCAAGACTAGAAGGCAGTTCAAGCCAAAACACAGAATCGGATTCTGAAGCCGAGTCGATTCCAACAAAGTGCGAGTCGACTCCGAGGCAGTTCAACTCAAAACACAGAGAAAAGTTTTCGGATCCTGAGAGCCGAGCCGACTCCAAGTACTCCCGAGTCAAAGTCAGCCGAGTCGACCCCAACAAAATTTGAGTCGACTCCGAGGCAGTTCAACTCAAAACACAGAGAAATAGTTTTCGGATCTTGAAGCCGAGCCGACTCCAAGTACTCCGAGTCGACTCCCAAGTCAGCCGAGTCAACCCAACAAAATCCGAGTCGACTCCGAGGCAGTTCAACTCCAAACACAGAGGATCAGTTTTCGGGCTCTGAGAGCCGAGTCGACTCGAGAAAGAAATACAGAAAAATAGATCTCTGGAACCCGAGAACGAGTCATCTCTGGAGGGCAGTCATCTTCAGACATTGGCGAGTCGACTCAGGGTTGGCCGAGTCGACTCCAGAACGTGACAGCATTTAATTCAATCCTGAACAGTGGGCGTCGTCTCTAGTAAAGTGTGAGTCGACTCCAGCAACAGCCGAGTCGACTCCAGATCGAGCAAGTCGACTCCGACCCAACGGATACACTGTCAGGAGTTGCAGAGTGTGCAGAACGGCCACAAAAGGTGTCTAACTGCTAGTTTTCAAAGTGGACTGCTTAAATAGCCAGAGTGAACAGTAGTAGACATGAAGAGAGCTATTCTATTCAAACAAAAAGGGATTTCCACCTATCAAAGGCTCTCAGAGTAAATACAAGAGAAAGAAAGAAAAAGGCATTGAACTCCATCCAACAAATATTTTCTTCGCATTCAAGGCTCTCCTCTGACATCAGATCATTAGTGCATTCAAGAGGAGACTCAGAGTTCGAGAAGTCCCTTCTTCTCTCTTCCAAAATCTGTTTGAGGGTTCTAACTCTACATTATTTACATTGTTATATTTGCCTTTTAAGAAGCTTTTTGTACTCTTTACAAACTATTTTCTTATTACTTGATTCAATCAGGGGATTGAATCAAGGTTGTTGAGGTTTGTTGGTGAGCGAAGTTAACCAAACGGTGTAAGGGTTCGATTGTGATCCCGAAAAACAATCGGGTGGTTCTAGTCGGTGAGCCTGTGAAAACCGACCGAGTTCGTTGTGATCTCGTGAAAACAACAAGTTGGGTTGTGAACTTGTAAAACAACCGGCTGTAATCCTAGGGATTATAGTAAACTCCAAGTGAAGCTTGGGGAGTGGACGTAGGAGCAAGGGTTAGCTCTGAACCACTATAAAACCTCTTTGTTTGTAATTGATTCATTGTCTCTTCCATCCTCTCCCATCACTACAACTAGTAATCTAATTAATCAGCCCGCAATATTATTAATTAGTTACTCATTAAGTTAATTTGTAATTATTACTTAAACCAATTCACCCCACTCTTGGCGTTGTCTTCTTGGGCAACAATCATTACCTAAACTCAACACTCCCTCCATCGATTTTCTCATAGGTATCGAACCACTCCCGATGCGAAGTGTAGTGATGCAAACATATGAATCCAATGCCCACCGACTGTCTTTCCTTCAATGTGACCATCCTGAAACAACCAGGATATCATCTCCACTGTCTTTTAGATGTAAGAGCACTACATGACTGGCCGAAGCACCCTTGGAAGAGTTCTTTCCTTCTCAAAATTTCAGCAAAGGACAATTTCTCCTTATGTGTCCAATCTGATGACACTTGTAGCACTTCCAAGCCTTTGCTTACTCCGAGACTTAGATCTGCCCTTGGACTTCTCTCTAACCTTTTCGAGGCCTCCCTTGCCTCTCATTAACAACAAGAATCTCTAAGTTAGAACTTTCCTTGCAAATCTTCTCTCTTTGCTCATTAGATCGCCAGAAACACCATCGCCTCTTCATAATTCAGGGTGTCTTTCCCATACACCAGGATAGTGATCAGGCCATCATGTGATCCTAGGGAGAGAACCACAGCAGTAGAAGGGTCCTATCTTCTTTCTCAATCATCACATCAAGGCTCATGACCTTCGAGCAAACTTGAATTGAACTTCTGAATATGAGAATCAGATCTCCTCCCTCTAGCATCTGTAGACTGCTACAACTGTTTCTTCAACCACAGTTTATTAGTCATACTCTTTTCCATATAGGTATTCTCCTAACCTCTTCCATAGCTCTCTGGCCGTTGTCTCTGAGCAAATCTCAGGTAGCACTGATCAGCCAAGCACATAACGAATCTTGCTGATAGTCAACTTTAAAGACCACGCAATAGCACGTATCTGGTAGGATATGATTACACAATATCGATCCACAGGGATTGGGGTATAGTTGCTTTTCTTTAAAATAAATAAAAATATTTAAAGGAAGATTTTGTGAAGAAAATTACTCTAAGGAAATTTAATAAATAAATGCAATTAAAAATGATTCAGTTTGAGGAAACTTAGGGCAAGGAATTCACCACCAACATCGGAACAAGGATTATTTGTATTTTAATCTATTCTTGGGTTAACATGCAATTGGCTACAAGCCTAATAAGCATTTAAAAAAAATCTCACAAAAAGTAATTTAGGCATAATCCATCTTCAGTTGGCATGCAATGTCTACCCTAACTAATGCGGTAGCACACCACATCTTCCTTAAGCATGGACTATCTTATATTTACCTAGTGATCATGAAGAACAGTTGTACGAACATCATACTTAAAATCACAGAAATTAAATATGATTCAAAAGAAGATATCCATTAAAACAATAAGTTCATACACCCAGAATATAAAATAAAATATAAAACTCGTGTCTTTGTTAGGGTTGCATCTAGCCCTAGTGAAGAGCTTAGGCTTCCATGCAGTGGTGGCGGCAGCAGTAGCACAGCAGCAGGACTTCATGGTGATTGGCTCCTTTGAAATATTCCAACATACCCAAACTCTTCTCTCTCCTTTTATTTTTTTCTTTTCTTCGGGAGCTTGTTGGGATTCCGGCCTCTGAGAAGATCTTGATGGGGATCAGTCCCGGTGGGGAAGGGAATGCCCCCCCCCCCCCCCCGCCGGTGGGGGAGTTATGAATGAAAGAGAAGAATGCCCCTCCTCGGGTCACGTCTGAGCCTATAGGCTGAAACTCTTGGCCGAATGCATGGATTCGTCCAAGATGATGGAGTTAATCCGGAGTAGAGAATCGTGGGATTTGGAGCTAATCTGGAAGCTGCATCTCGCAAACGGAATGAAGGAGAGATGAGAGAATCCGTGGATAGCTTGATTCAGCTGGAGGGAGTTGTTCCGAAACAGGGGAGCTAGGAACGGAATGAGATGAAGGAAGTTCACTGGGAATCGGTTGAAACAAGATCCTTTGATGCTCACGGAATGGGAAAAGATCTTTGGGTGATGCAGATGAAATCTGGGAGGAGGTATCGTGGAAGATGAACACGGAATGGAAAACAGGGGATGATAAGGTTCGGATGATGTTCCCGGTTGGAAGAAATTCTGGGAAGATATGATTCGCTGGGATTTGAAGCTATCAGTGGATACTGGATTCAATCCGGAAGAAAGGAAGTTTGGGAATGGCTGGATCTATGGACGTGAAATGATCCGGAAGTGTTGTAGATCTGATCCGGATCCTTGGAGAAGCTCTGCTTGATTCGGGAGATGGATGCCGAGTCTGCTGATTCGTGAAGCCGGGATGATGACGTTGAATCCTAGCTGGTCGTGGGATAAGGATGAACTCGGACGGATTCGTGAGTTGGGAGGAAGCTGCGGATGTTTGGGAGCTCTCTAGAATGAATTCGGGTGAAGAGGATTCGGCTGGGATTGGTTCTGTTATGAAACATGGGATGAGGATGCGGACGAGGATCTTGGACAGGGGAGATGATGATCTGGTGACGTTATTGAGAGCTTGGAAAGATGTAGATGAAGTTGGGATGAAGTTTGGTAACGAAAGTTGGGAGGAAGGGATAAAGCTGGATCTTTTCCGTGGATGAAGGAGTCGGGGGTCACGGGAGGATGAAGCCGAGGAAGAGATATGCATCGCGGGATGGCTTGCGGATGAGGCTGATCCAGAACAAGGGAGCTGGGACGGCTTCAACGCAGAGGATACGTGGTTTGTTTGAGGTTGTGCGGGCTGGGTTTTGATTTTATCCCACGGATCATGCGACTCTATTCCAGAACAGGGGAAGATGCTGGGACGTTGGGGAGTTCATGAGATCAAGATGGGATTCTATTCCGAAGAAGGGGTAAGGCTAGATTCGTGAAGAGATAAGAGCATGCTTCATTTGGCTGGGAACCGGAAGAGGCCAATGCTAGAATTCTTTAGGATCCGTGCGGCTAAAGATGATATATTTTGAGATCTGTGAGACAATTGATCGAAGGGATTGTATTATTTTTAATGTTAAAACAGGAGAATTGGAATGAGTGGGAAGAAATTTAGGTGAACTTGGAAAGTACTGAATTTTGGAGAAGAGTTCTTGGAGTCGACTCCGGAGAATGTGAAATTGTGAAATGATGTAGTGTCCGTTTAGGCTTTACCTAATTGAGCTCGACTCGACCTGCATGCATTAAGCTTAATCAATAAATAATCAAATCAAACTTGAATTATCTTTGATAATTTATTAACATGCAATGATGAAGGTAACACATTTTTTAAGTTGAATTTACGAAATATGTGAATTAAAATAATGATAAGTGCTATGAATAAGATATTAATTTATGCACTATTTAGCACTTATCACACCCCCCAACCTACTTTTTGCTAGTCCTCGAGCAAAATAAAAAAAAAACTAACTCACTTTCGCAGGAATCGCGATTGCATTTACCATATGCAACAAGGCTTTAAATCCCTAGGTGGCCCTAGTGGACGAATTTTGTCTCGTGAGGTTTCCGGCTCAGATACCTACAAACTGTAGTCGAAAGAATTTATTTTTATTTTTATAAAATCTAATTTCAAATGCATAAGTGCCAAGAATTTCAAAAGCACACAAAGTTTTAATTACTAAGTCAGCCCAAATCCTAGGTCAGTATGCAATTTAAGTTGAAGTTATTAAGTTTCTATTAGAGAGTTGAAGGCTAATTTATACTTGGGTGCTCGGTGATATATGACCATACAAGCTAAGGCTTTAGATTTTCCAAAATACTGCTAAAGTTAGTAGTTCCAAGAATTGGTCAGATAAGACCTAATAACTGATTCAAAATCATCCTATCTTGCAGGATTTCGAGAGTTGTGGATGTTTACTTTAATAACTCATGGGCTTTATCTGTAATATTCCAGTTACTCGAATTTTTACAACGACGGCTTTCACACTATCATTTTTTTCAAGGTCAATATTATTTTCTCTTTTTCTTTTTCTTCTTTTTTTTCTTTTCTTTTTTATTATATTTTTTTTGTATTTATAAATAAATTATGCACTTTTACTCTTGTAATGATTCCTCCATGTAGCGAGCATTCAGTCAACAACTCCCACACTAGATGGCATAAGGTGTTAGGCATTAAGACTCCCCTACGGACCTATGCTCGGGTTCATCATCACAAGCCCGCTGACCTTTGACAATAGGTAGCCCTTTTCGATGTATCTGACTAAATTCACTTTTTTTTCTTTTTATTTTTTTTTGAGATAAAAGTGAATTAGATAAGTATGATTCATCAGAACTCAAGGTTGCTACCAGACTTAACAACATAATGTTGAGCCTAACCCTTAGAAGTGTAGGCCATGTGTGTTGTGAAATTCCAAAGTAAAAATTATCTTACAACTGCTAAAGAACTTTTAATAAAAAGAACTCAAATTGACTTATTCCTGACTAGTCATTGGGCTTTTAGATTTTATATACTTTGTGTGATTATCATTTCAGCACTAAGGCATAGAAATTAGGGTTTTTTTTTTTTTTTTGGGAAAAGCTTATTCAAAATGCGAAAAATTTCTTCAAAAATTCCAAAAATTCGAATCCTATACCCCCAACCTAGATCAGACATTGTCCTCAATATTATTATTATTATTTTTTTTTATTTTTTTAAAAAAATATTATATTATTATTTTTTATTTTATTTTATGGTATTGTATTTTGGACGAAATATGATGCATATGGAGGACAGAAGCATTTTACCTTAGTTGCATCATAATATGAGGACTCCTGCTAAGAAATTAGAAAATATGCAATAAGAAAAAATGCAAAAATGACCTACGAAAATTGGGTTGCCTCCAAACAAGCGCTAAGTTTAACAATCTTCAGCCAGACACAGCGCATCCTTGTCAAATCATACCGGGTTCATGTCGAGTTCTCCAAGGAAGAAAATTTGTGGAAGACTGATTGTCGGGCATGGAGTTATACTCTTCTGATCAGTCAAGTCAAGCATGCACTAAAAGAAAAACACGTCAAATTCTTGTATTGCCCTAAAATCACTAGACAGCTCCTAACTGGTTTGAAGAGGGCACCTAAGCCTCCAATCCGGTCTAATGAACTGAGTTGACCAGGTAAGCTCCCAGGTAAGTGGGGGGGTCACGATGCGTTGCAAAGGTCCCACTTAAAAGCCACTTGCCTCGAACAGATGAACTGTCTCTGTTGACCCCCTAATGGATTTTGATGAATACAAACACTAGAGTATAATTCCATTTATCTTAACAATTTATTTGAAGAATTTCAGGTGATAATTCATATATTGTTAAGAAATGTCTAAGGCAAGTTCCTATAAATTTTTAAGGATTATTGAAAGAATTTTTAGTTGAAGGAAAATAGATCAGGACAGCGAGAACGTCTCCCTGGGTTTGTCTCAGAGACGTTTTTTCTTGGCAAAAAACAGGAAAAACTGGCACATAGGAGAGCGTTCCCCGGCACTGGCGAGGGCAGTCTCGTAGGTCGGAGTCGACTCTCTCAGAGGCGGAGTGCGACTCTCTCAGACGGCAGGAAAGGCAAGGCCGACTTCACAGGGATGCGGCGGAGTCGTCTCCACAGGTGCACGCGGAGTCCGTCCCCACGACCTAGCCGAGTAAAAAGCAGACTTCTGGATCGTCCCGGGAAGGTACGCGAGTCGACTCTCCAGGCGTATTCCAGAGGATGCTCTTTTTCGATGATAAAGGCAGCGGAGACGTCCCTGGAAAAAGCGGAGATTACTCTCTCAGAGAAATTCCAGAGGACTTGTTTTTCGAAGATAAAACAGCGGAGTCGTCCCCCGAGGCAGCGGAGTCGTCCCCATGCAAAAAGTGCAAACATCCCGAGACGTCCCGTAAAGTGGCGAGGCGACCCTCTCAGAAAAACAGAAAAACAAGCCATTCAAACGGTTCATCATCAGAGTCGTCCCCGTAAAGCGCCGAGTCGACCCAAACAACGTCAAAAGAAAAATCTTACAGCCGAGACGTCTCGCGTTGAAGCGGAGACGTCTCCGAGCGCCTGGGACCGCGACTGACACCTTTTTGCAGGTTTGTTTGAATTCAAACGTTTCTTTTTTTGTGTCTAACGGCTATATTTGCTTTTTGGGCTATAAAAGGGAGCTCTTAAGTGCCTTCCAACAACTTCTCACCAAACCCAACACAAGATATTCAGAGAGAAGTAAGAGAAAGAGGTTCAAGGGAGTTAGTGCATTCAAGTGAAGAAATCAAGTGCTTTCAAGCTTCCCAACTGATTTCGAGCTCAACTACTCTCTCCCGATCGGCATTCAAAGCTCACATTCAAGACAACGCGATCCACATCGGAAGAACCACCATTTCCACGCTTCCAATGGCTAAAAGGGTTCTTCCGGGTTTTTGTTATTTCTCACTGTTTTATCTGCTTATTTAGAGCTTTCAAATCTTTTGTAAACCTTTGGTTATTGTGCTTGTTCCAGTCAAGGGACTTGGAACAAGGGAAAAGCGTCCCAAGCCTAGGTGAAATTGGGGGTTGTAGGGTTCGTTGTTAGTCCGGTGTAAAACAACGAGTTGGGTAGTGCACTCGCAAAACTACCGGACTGTAATCTTGGATTATAGTGGAAATTCCCAAAGGTGCTTTGGGAAGTGGATGTAGGAGCAGTGGAAGCTCCGAACCACTATAAAACCTTGTGTTTGGCGATTGTCTGTTTTCATACCTCTATTTTTACCTTAGCTCATACATTGTGTGTTTTATTTTAATTGGACAAAAGTTTTAAAAACACCCAATTCACCCTCCTCTTGGTGACCATCTCTGGGCAACAAGTGGTATCAGAGCAGGTGCTCTGTGTATTTCTTGAAGACCTAACCGTCTTGGCCAAAGATCTAGATGGCAACACCCTTCAACAATGTTCCTGCTGAGGGGCAGGCAACCAATAGACCCTCCCACTCTTCAATGGGACAAATTATACCTATTGGAAGACTAGAATGAAGATCTTTATTCAAGCACAAGATTATGCCTTGTGGAGGGTCATAATCAAGGGACCACACGAACCATCTCACATGGTTAATGACATTCGAATTCCCAAACCTGAGGAGGATTGGGATGAAAATGATAACAGGATGGTTCAACTCAATGCTAGAGCCATGAACTCATTATTTTGTGCTCTAGATGTGAATGAATTTAATAGAGTCTCCACATGTAGTTCCCGCTAAGGAAATATGGGATAGGCTTGAAGTTACCCACGAGGGTACAAATCAAGTCAAAGAATCTAAAGTGAACATTCTAGTTCACAAGTATGAGTTTATTTAAGATGAACCCAACGAAACCATCTCATGCATGTTCACAACGCTTCACCGATATAATAAATGGTCTAAAGAATTTGGGGCAAATCCTACACTAACCCAGAACTTGTGAGTAAAATTCTCAGGTCCTTGCCAAAAGCATGGGAAGCGAAGGTCACGGCGATCGTGAAAGCTAAAGACCTCAACACATTGGAACTTGAACAACTATTGGGCCTCATTGATGACGCATGAGCTCATAATGAAGCAACATGAAGAAGAGTTGCCAAAGAAGAAGACAATCGCACTCAAGGCTACTTCGAATGTGTGTGAAGAAGAAAGTAGTGAGAGTGAAGAAGAAAGTCGAAGATGAGGACTTGGGTTTAATAGTAAAAAATTTAAGAAATTCATGAGAAGAAAGAAACCCTTCCCAAGAAAGAAGTTTGGAGGAGAAATGATTGGGAAAAGAAAAAAGATAAGGAAAGAGACCCAATCATTTGTTATGATTGCAAGAGATCGGGACCACATCCGTTCCGAATGCCCTCAACAGAAGAAGCATTTTGGAAAGAAGAAGAAGAAGGCATTGAAAGCAACATGGGATGATAGTGACACATCATCCTCCGAGGAAGAGAAGGAAGAGACCGCCAATTTGTGCTTCATGGCATTCGAAGATGATGAGGTAAGTCATAGCTCAACTGCAAATTTTACTTTAGAAGAATTATATGAAGCTTTTCAAGAACTCATGAGTGATTGTAGTATGTTAGGAGCAAAGAATAAAGAATTAAAAGCCTCCAATCAAAAACTAAAGGATGATATTGAAAACCTATTGATTGAGAAGGAGAGCTTCAAAAATGTTAATACCATTGACCTAGAAAATAAAAATTCAAAACTTAGCATTAAAAATAAAACGGCAAAAACACAAATTAAGGAATTAAATCTAAAAGTTAAATTCCTACTCAATAGTAATACCTTACTTGCGCAAAATGTTGAACTCCTTAAAAAGGATAAGGAAGAATTAGTTAAAGAAAATGTGGATCTCAAGAATGAGGTACATAAGTACAAACCAATTGTTGAAAAATTTACACATAGCTCTGAAAAGTTAAATCTTATTCTATCCAATCAAAGAGCTGTTTTTAATAAAGCCGGTCTAGGATATAAAACTAGCAAACAACAAAAGTATCTAAAGAATTTCTTTGTGAAAGCAAAAGATGTCAAATCTGAAAAACCTACATGCTTTCATTGTGGAAAAAGTGGACATAAAGCCTACTCTTGCATTCAAAGAAAGATTCAAACTAACAAGAGTACATTTGTAAGAGGTAAAAAACATAACTAAAGTGTGGGTGCCTAAGGGAACCAACTATACTAACCAAGAAGGACCCAAGAAGACTTGGGTACCTAAGAGCATCACTTGATTATTTTGCAGGTATGCCTTGCAGCCGGAAATAGAAAGAGAATGTAGTATCTTGATAGTGGTTGCTCAAGGCATATGACCGGTGACAAGAGTCTCTTCGTCACCTTGAAATCAAAAGAAGGAGGAGTAGTCACATTTGGAGATAATGCTAAAAGTCAAATCGTTGGTGTTGGTAAAATCTCCATATCACCCTCCTCTTTTATTGACAATGTATTGTTAGTTAATGGACTAAAACATAATTTATTAAGTATAAGTCAATTTTGTGACAAGGGATTTAAAGTGTCCATTTGAATCATCCACTATGCATAATTAGTAGTCCAATTGACAATGAGATCATACTCACAGGACATAGGCATGGAAATGTTTACATGGTAGATCTTGATGATCTCACCATGAAGGATGGCCAATGTCTTGTAGCCATGGATCCCAAAGTCAATGAGACTAGTTGGTTATGGCATCGTAGGTTAGGGCATGCTAGCATGGATTTAATCTCTAAATTAATTACAAAAGATCTAGTCAAAGGACTACCAAAATAGACTTTGAAAGAACAAAATTTGTGCTGCATGTCAATTAGGAAAACAAACAAGAAGTTCTTTCAAGTCTAAGAGCATAGTCTCAACATCAAAACCCTTAGAACTAATTCACATGGATTTGTTTGGACCCACTAGAACTGCTAGTCTAGGGGGTAAGAAATTTGGTCTTGTAATTGTTGATGATTTTTCACGTTTTACATGGGTTTCATTTCTTGCACATAAAGATGAGTCTTTCCCGCTTTTATCAAGTTTCATAATAGGGTTTCGAATGAACTCAATCTCAAACTAAAAACAATTAGGAGTGATCATGGTACCCGAGTTTGAAAATCAACACTTTGAAAAATTTTATGACGAAAATGGTATCAATCACAATTTCTCGGCCCCTAGGACACCCCAACAAAATGAGGTGGTAGAAAGGAAGAATCGCACACTAGCAGATATGGCTCGTACCATGTTGTGCGAATCGGATCTACCAAAATATTTTTGGGCTGAAGCAATAAATACTGCATGTCACATTTTAAACCATGCATTAGTCAGATCTATTTTAAAGAAAACACCTTATGAGTTGCTGAATAATAAGAAGCCAAATATATGTTACTTTCATGTTTTCGGTTGTCGGTGTTTTATTTTAAACAATGAAAAGGACAATCTAAGTAAATTTAGTGCTAAATCAGATGAGGGGATCTTCTTAGGTTATTCCTCATCTAGTAGAGCATACAGGGTCTTCAACAAGAGAACTCTCGTTGTTGAAGAATCCATTCATGTTGTTTTTGATGAAGCTAATGGAGATTCTTCTAGAAAAGAAGAAGATAGTGATGCAGGTATACTTGAAGACAGAATGAAGGAGTTCTCCATACAAGACAAACAACTTGAAGATGAAGTCAAGGAAGATACAATTCAGCAAGATGAAGAAGATCAACCTCAAGCAAGAAATCAAGATCTTCCGAGGGAATGGAGGTATGCACATGGTGATCCAAGGGATTTAATCCTTGGTGATCCCTCACAAGGGGTAAGGACAAGATCCTCTCTAAGAAATACTAGTAATTATCTTGCTTTCGTTTCACAAATAGAGCCTAAGTCACTAGAGGAAGCCGAAAAGGATGAAAATTGGATAAATGCTATGCAAGAGGAATTAAATCAATTTGAAAGAAATCAAGTTTGGACTCTAATGAAAAGACCCCCTAATGTTTCAATCATAGGCACCAAGTGGGTGTATAGAAATAAACTAGATGAAGATGGAATAGTTATAAGAAACAAAGCTAGACTAGTTGCCAAAGGCTATAATCAGGAGGAAGGAATAGATTTTGATGAAACTTTTGCTCCTGTCGCTAGGTTAGAGGCTATTAGGCTACTTTTGGCATATGCTTGCTTCATGGATTTTAAACTCTATCAAATGGATGTAAAAAGTACTTTTTTAAATGGTTATATAATGGAGGAAGTTTATGTAGGACAACCTCCAGGTTTTGAAAACCACTTACATCCAGATTATGTTTATAAATTACATAAAGCATTGTATGGACTAAAGCAAGCCCCTAGGGCATGGTATGAAAGATTAAGTAATTTTCTAATTGAAAATAAATTTAAGAGAGAAAATGTAGACAAAACCCTCTTCATTAAAAGAAAAGAAAATGACTTATTGCTTGTACAAATTTATGTGGATGATATAATTTTTGGTGCTACTAATGATAGTCTTTGTCAAGAGTTTGCCAAGCTTATGCAGGGAGAATTTGAAATGAGCATGATGGGTGAGCTCAACTTCTTCCTTGGGCTACAAATAAAACAATCAGAGGAAGGCATCTTCATCAGTCAGTCCAAATATATCAAGGAAATGTTGGAAAAATTCAAGATAAAGGATGCAAAGGAAATCAGCACACCCATGGGCTCAAGTTGCAAGCTTGACAAAGATGAAAAAGGTAAAAGTATAGACTGCAAATTGTACAGAGGTATGATAGGCTCTTTACTTTACCTTACTGCTAGTAGACCAGACATATTATTCAGCGTTTGTATGTGTGCTAGATACCAAGCATGTCCTAAGGAATCACACTTGCAAGCTGTTAAAAGAATTTTTAGATATCTAGTAGGGACATCTAATGTAGGCTTATGGTATTCTAAACAATCTGACATAAATTTAATTGCTTATTCCGATGCTGATTTTGCCAGGTGCAAACTCGACAGAAAAAGCACAAGTGGCACATGTCAATTCTTGGGTGCTAATTTGGTTTCTTGGTTTAGCAAGAAACAAAATTCAGTTGCCTTATCCACAGCTGAGGCTGAGTACATTGCAGCTGGAAGCTGTTGTGCCCAAGTTCTTTGGATTAAGCAACAACTTGAAGACTTCGGTATCAAAATGGACAATATACC
The DNA here is from genome assembly GCF_009389715.1 of Phoenix dactylifera. NCBI lineage: Eukaryota > Viridiplantae > Streptophyta > Magnoliopsida > Arecales > Arecaceae > Phoenix > Phoenix dactylifera. The sequence continues at coordinate 40,743 of NW_024067726.1, read as the reverse complement.
AATTAGATGTGATAATACAAGTGCAATTAATTTAACAAAAAATCCTGTCCAACACTCAAAATCAAAACATATAGAGATTAGGCATCACTTTATAAGGGATCATGTGCTGAAAAATGATGTGATAATTGAGTATGTATGTACTGAAAATCAATTGGCCGATATCTTTACAAAGCCCCTTTGTAAAGATAGGTTCAACTATTTAAGAAATGCTTTGAGCTTGTATGATCCTAGCAAATAAATTGAACTTGTATTGCAATACTTTGCTACTCAAACTAATAATCCACCTCAAAGTCACAAATAGCAAACCTAGTATCTATTAAGTGAAAGCATGAATCTATCTAAGTTAAATGACGAACTGTTTGAATTTCCGGAGGATGGTTACCCTCCCTTGGACTCTTCATAGAGATATTTTCAGAGCCTATTTCATAGGTATTCGAAATTTGGTCAAACATTCCTCATTTCAATATTAATAATTCAAAAAATTTTTATCAAACTTTTATAGGGTATATTATTAAAGGGAAGGATCACAAACAAACTCACTCTATATTCACCAAAAGAAATCATGTTGATTAGTGTGGTTAAATAAAATAAATTGGGAAAAGATAGAATTCAGTCTGAAATTTTTCAGTGCCGGAGACGTCTCTGGCAAATCGCAGAGATGTCCCCCCGGCGAGACGTCTCGCGTTAGTCGCGGAGACGTCTCGGGGACCGAACGAGGGTTTTTAAAATAGGTCGAAACAGCTCGAGCCGATCCGAGCTATCTCTTTCGTCCCCAACAAAATACAAAACCCTAGCCTCCATTTTTCTCTCCACCTCAAACCGAACCAAAACTCCCCATTTTCCTAGGATTTCCGAGCCATGGCACCTAAAAGAGCTAGGAGAACAAGTGGGAGGCGTCCTAGGGTAGCGACCGACGCCGAGGAACGGAGGGAAGAACCTTCCGCACCGTCTCCTCCGGTTGCTCCGCCAACCACGACCATTTCCTGTGCGAATCGCACAGTAACCACGGGTAGGTTTATAGATTTCCATTTTTTAGAAAGTGAGGGGTTCTCTATTGGAGAGAGACTCCGTGCCCAAGGTTGGGAATATCTTTGTACTCTCAACACATCAACCTACCCCGGTCTAGTTAGAGAGATGTTTAGTAATATGGCCTTAGGGGACTCGGGGTACACTGCCTATGTCCGAGGGACATTGATAGAGATCAATGAGGATACCCTATCTAGTGTATTACAAATCCCTAAAGACGGTGAGGCTCCGACCTCACATCCCCAAAGGGAAATAGCCCTAAACCTAGTTTTAGGACGAGAGGACTGCGGCCCTCTTGATGTGGTTAACTCACAAGACCTAAATGCCGAGATGAGACTACTTTTGAGTATTGTCAACCGGGTCTTGTTTCCAAAAACCGGTCGCTTCGATTTTGTTTCGGAGCGAGATTTAGTCATCATGCACCACATCCTACTAGGGATTTTCCTAAATCTCCCTAGACTTATGCTGAACTACATTTCTATATGTCATAGGTATTCTAGGTTTAGCATACCCTATGGGATGATCTTTACCCTAGTATTCAAACATTTCAAGGTTCAAATTCCAGAAAATGAGCCTGCAAAACCCTTGAGAAACACCGACTACTATAATGAAAGCACAATGCGTAGAATGGAGTTTCACAAGGTAGATGGGTCTTGGGTCAAGGTACCAAAAAGAAAATCTCAAACCTTAGAGCCCGAGATCCCACATCAGGAGCCTGACCACCACTCTCCTCCACATAGCCACATGGCCTTCCCTGATGTACCCTCCAGCTCAGCTGGACCTTCCACATCTGTGCCTCCTCCTCCTCCAGTCAGTGGGCCCTTCTCCCTATCTGAAGAACAGATGCGCACTTTAGCATCTGTAATATGCCAGCAGATGAGGGAGGAGATGAGATCGATGATTTCTGCTGAGTTGGCCCCCATCAGAACCTCACATGAAGGGCTTCTACAAGAGTTGAAGGAAATTAGAGCTCAGATAGAAGCCACAGCGACAGAACTAGTTCATGTGAGTGCCACCCAATCCTTCAGATCAATTGAGCTACAGGATGACTTGAAGAGCATATCAAAAAGCCTTCAAGAATTGACAAGCCCTGGAGGCAATGTGGGCACTGTGTGTTGCCCAGTAGATACAACCCAAGAGGGGGGGTGAATTGGGTCTTTTAAAACTTTTATGCTACTTCTAGCACTTTTTGATTAACTATGCTAAGTTGTATAGATGCACAGTGAAAGTTAAACTTAGCAAGGGTTTGATGTATAGACTTCGACTTGATTAAATATGCTTGCAACTAAAGGATGTGCGGATAAGAATTAAGCAAGCAATTTATCTAAGTAAGTAAGTGTGTTAGTTAGACAATAACTAGAGGCATTACAAACACAAAGGACATATAGTGGTTCGGTGCACCCCAGCACCTACATCCACTCCCCAAGACCTCTTGGAAATTTCACTATAATCCTACCGATTACAGCCGGTTGTTTTACAAGCTCACAACCCAACTTGTTGTTTTACGAGCGCACAACGAACTCGGTCGGTTTTCCCAGGCTCACCGACTAGAACCAACCCCGATTGTTTTCCCGGGCTCACAATCAAACCCTTACACGTTGGTTTTACCCTCGGCTCACCAACAAACCTAAACCCCGTTGGTTTTCCCTTTGGCTCACCAACAAACCTTTAACCCCTTGATTCAATCCCTTGATTGAATCAAGTTACAAGATATTAAAGCAAAGAATAAAAACAAATCAAAGCTTCTTAAACAAGCAGATATGACAATATAAACAAATAGAGTAAAGAGAAGCCCTCAAACGAGTTTTGAAGATGGAGGAGCTCGGCTTCTTCTTTACTTGATCCTCCTCTGATTTGGCATGAAGTAGAGGATCCCCGAGGCAGCACACGGATGGAGAGGAAGCTTTCGGATTCACTTGGATGCTCTTCTTCTCTCTATTTCGTTTTGGATGGCCCTTTTGTGCTTATGGGAGATTTCCTTTGTAATCTCTTTGAGATCTCTTTCCTAGATGATCTCTCCCACTTCCATGAGTTCTCCCCTAGCTCTCTTCTTGTTTTTATAGCTTTAGATGGCGTGGAAACAAGAATATAGCCGTTAGAGACAAGAAAAAGAGCCGTTGGACACAGTCTGCATTTCCTGACAATGTTACCGTTGGGATCGGAGTCGACTCGCACGATCAGGAGTCGGCTTGCCTGTTGCAGGAGTCGGCTCGTGTTTTACCGGAGACGACTCGGCCACTGTCCCAAATTTGAATTAATGTGCTTGCCTTGACTGGGAGTCGACTCGTCTTAACCTGGAGTCGACTCGCCAACTTCTGGAGCTGACTTGGCAATTTCGGAGTCGGCTCATCCACTGAAGTCCGTGGATCCAATTTTGAATTTTGTCCTCTCGAGTCGACTCGACTGTCCTGGGAGTCGACTCGAATCTCAGAGCCCGAACTCCCGATCCTCTGTCTTTTGGCTCGTCCAGTCTTGGAGTCGACTCGAACTTCCTTGGAGTCGACTCGGCTCTCAGTTTGCGAAACACAGCCTTCTGCCATCTTGGTGTAGCGCTGCCTTGGAGTCGACTCGAGCTGTCTGGGAGTCGACTCGAATCTCAGAGGCAGTAACTTGGTTTTCTGTCTGTTGATGGTCGCGGAGTCTCGGAGTCGACTCGTGCAATGCGGGAGTCGACTCGAATCTCAGAGTCCCAAAAATGCTCTCTGACTTTTTCCTTGTGTTCCGCTGAGAGTCGACTCTTACTTTCTTTGGAGTCGACCTACCAACCATCGGAGTCGACTCGCGTTCCACTGGAGTCGACTCGAATAGACTGTTCTTTTGAGTTTTTCTTTTGATTTTACTCCTCCAATTTGAATCCTTTGAACTTTAAACTTGGGCCAATAAATTGTAGCTTTCTTCCAACTTGAGAGCTTTGGAGGCCTTCTTGTGTTCTTCCAACTTGCTATGTTCCTTGCAAAATAAATATCTTTCTCCTTGCAACATAAACATTAGTATCTATACTTCAAGGTTTTGTGATCATCAAAATCAATCTATGAATCAATCTTTGGGTCATCAATCTCCCCCTTTTTGATGATGACAAAACTTGGAGTATATGCAATATAAAAGATACTGTTTTCTAGAAGTAATACATAGCTAAGTTGCATGAAGTAGAAGACATGTATATTTAAAACATACTTCATGATAATGCTTTTAGATTTAATCAGCTTAACACAATCAACATATTTAAATTTTAAGCTGATTTGTATTCAATTCAAAGTAATAAAGCATTCTGAGGTATATAGGTATATAGCATATACTTAGATATTTCTCTCCCTTTTTGACAACATCAAAAAGATAGTGAAACATTAAGCACAAAGATCAGAGCAGAACACATCGAGTGTGAATTCAAGAGGTTTTCTAATTTGATACCACAGATAGTTTTCTAATCAAGTGTAGGTGGAATCTTCTTTAGGTTAATTCAAGAAGTACTACAAATGATATTCAAGAAAAAACATGAGTGGAAATCTAACCTCTCTTCACTGAGTATGAAAGCTTGTTCATTTAAGACCTTTTGCCCAATCTATTAAGTATTTTATCAACCATGAGAGCAATTTAATTAATTTTCTTAATGACTTCAAAGTTCTTTTATGATAATAGGAGCATTGGGGCACAAATATCAAAATATACATTCATGCAATTTTTGATACATCTTAGAGCTCTTTTAAAGACTTTCTTTTATTTCTTTAGAAAATAAGCACAATTTGATACATAAAATAATGAATTTGCACAAAATTGAAGTTCCAAAAAGCAAGCCAATTAGAGCTCATTAGTGAAGTTCCAAAAATAGATTTTCTAAGAGATACTCAAGAAAATTTAACACATTATTCTCCCCCTTTTTCATTAAATTAGAGGCTCTTAAGATTTGCAATTTGGTTCAAGAGTGATGCATGAGATATACTAACCAAATAACACGCCTCAAGGTGTACCATACAGATTTTCATATTTAAATTTCAGATGATACATATTGGAGAGTATTAGAATCACTTTTCATTTAGTGTTCTTTCTCTCTCCTTTAGTTATAGATTTATGCGATTAAGTTCCATAAGACCTCTCCTCTCCTTCAAAAATATATTTCAGCTTATTTTCATAAGACTCAAGGTTTGAGATAAGACAACCTTTATAGAATTCATCTCAAGAAAATTAAAGCATGTCTTGCAATATAAGGAGGTTCATCAAAATCAATCCATAAAATTCAAAGTATGCATCAAAATAAAGTGTCTTTGGGATAGGATACTGAATATCTAAAGCTCCCCCTCAAAAGATGCATTCTTCTTTAATCATTTTAAATTGTTGAATTTAAGATTTTAGTGATAAACGTGAATAACACTGAAATTCTGTAATATCGAGAATGTAGAGTAATCTAGTATTATTCCAAAATTTGTAGTAATTACTCTTTCTAATCCTTTACGAACAAGTTATGCTTTCTCTTAATCTTAGAGAAAATGTATAGAAATATTAATCAGAAAATGATTCATTTGAAGCTCAATTTCTTTCAAAAGCATTTACATTTTCTTTCTTTTAGAGTCATTTGAGTGAACTGAAATATTTCTAGTTTTAAGATCATTCACTCTATTGATGGAAGTCTTTAATAATGTAGGAGAGAAAAACATATAGATGATCATTGAAGTATATCTATTTATAGAACTCAATTTCTTAATTATAGTTTTTCTGCAATGGATACATGAAGCACAATAAATCTTTTTAATATCAAAATAAACTCATATATTTAAAAATATTTGTTTGCAATTAAGATCATTGAAAGACACATCATTTAGACCAATATTAGTATACTTTGAAGATAAGAAATGATATGTTTCGGATGCGTATCGGAGCAATCAACCAAGGCATCAAAATTAATTCTGTTTTTCTTAAATTAAGATTTTATTTAGAAATCATATTGAGTTTAAGCTTTTATACAAAATCAGATTCTGAATTTCATAAAGATTTTCAATAGAGGCTTTTAAAGTCATAATTTGAGATATGGATCTTCCACATTGTAGCTCATCTTAAATCATTATGATTGAAGACACATATTTCACACATATAAGAGGATATTCAGAATATTTGTATTTATGTTTAGCACATTATATACCAAGGTTAAGAAAGTTGAAGGATAGAACAAACTCAATTCATTTTGCCTAAATAGAAATATCCTTCTCTTCTCCTTTTTACAAATTTATTCACCTTTCAGATTTTAACGATGATTGTGAATGACAAATCTGAAATTTCTTTTTCATAATACAAAAAAAAATTTATATAGTATTCCAAATATTCAATCAAATTATCCAAGCATGAAGCATTGTAAAACATTGAGAACCCATAAATCAAGATATCATACCATATGCACACTATATTAAGTGTTAAGTCATACATTAAAATAATAAGAACAAGCATGTCAAGGATCAAAATTAATTCTTTTCAAATAAACTCCCCCTATTTAAATATTATCTTGCATTGATTTCATCCTTAAATTATGTTTTCAAGTGATAAAAAAAACTTGATTCTTCTTATATACTTTCATTTACTTTGTCTTTCATTTTTACTTTCTTATGCTCTATACTCTATTTACTCCCTATCCGGTGGAGTTGGGAAGGGGCTGAAGGGTTTTAGCATGTTATAATGCGCAGCGGAAGCTAGGGATTTTAAAAATTTCTTAATAAAGTCCCTATGCATGAAACCCTTTTAAACCTAGATCACCTTAATGATTACAATCAAATGATATAAAATAAATGCAGAATTAGTAGAATACCTCAAACGCTAATCCAAAGTGTACAATCTCCACGAGGCGTCCAAGTGTCCGCCCTCCAATGGTGATCCACACGAAAACTTGATCAAGACTTTAGCTCCAAAGACTTTTGATCCTTAATGCAGAATTCTTCTAAAGAACTCTAATGGCTTGCTTTCCTTCCTTTTTATTTTTCTTTAGCCTTCTAAAATCACTTCTAATCCTTTTGTCCTAAAGAAGACCACCTTGTCTTGGCTTAGGACACACTAGAAGCAATGCTAGAAAGAAAGAAACTAATGTAAGAAAGAAAGAAGAGAGGAGTGGGGTGGAATTGGAATGATGAAACCCATGGAGTGCTAACCTATTTATAATAGGTGTAGGGATGCATCTCTAAGGGATGCATCCCATCCACACATCCTCTCATGAAAGGGCATCATCTAAAGGGCCATATCAAATAAGAGGAGGTGCAGATCAAGTGAGGAGGTGTATCAAATGATATGTCCTTTCATGTGGTGCCATATTTTGACCAAGTCAACATCACATGCTAATCACATGTCCATCACGCCTCACCTCTTGATCTTTCATGATGATGATCCAAGGGCTCCAATGCAAGGCGCCATTCACTTGACCCATTATGTCTTCATCCAATGGTGGGATTAAGATCCAATGGTCAATTATGGTAGCCATCCTCTAACCCAATCCAATTGGGTTAAACCAACTCTCCATTATGTCTTCATCCAACGGTAGATCAAGATCTAACGGTCTAGATTGAATGATTTATTAAATCTAATCCAATTAGACTCAAACCAAGCCAATTAGGTGCCAACTCTTGGCTAACCCATATTAGAATATGATCTAATCAAATTAGATCAATTAAGAATCAGATTCGAATCCAATTCGAATCAGATTCGAATCCAATTCGAATTAGGAGCTAAGGTTTGCAACACCTGCTAGGATGTTTATCTTGCAAACATGATCTAATCCAATTAGACCCTTAATAAGTTTTCTTGTGTGTGACCCATTGGGTTCCGTACTTAGCCAGCAATAGGTGTGAGTGCGAGTTGACCCAACTTGATTAGAACTCTTCTAATCGATTTAAGTCCAAACTACGCGAACCCGAACTTAACAATTAGAATCCTTTCTAATTGGTGATCGAATTAACTCTTTAATTTGATCAAACCTATAAAACAAGATTGACGTCTAGCAACGTGTCATGTCTACCCGGAAAATATGGAATTTGGTGGAAATACCAAAAATACCCTTCAGTGGCAAGTTACCATGCAATTCAATCCTTTAATCAAACTGCATTCCAAATATGCATATGAGTATGAATATATGTCAAACTCAATTTCATATTCATATTTTTCTCAATCTTTTAATGATAATTCAAATAATGAAACATTAGAAACTCTTTCTAATTTTCATTCTACTTTGATCAAAGGTTTCCTGAATTATCATATGATTAGAATAAATAGGATGCTATCTTCTCTTACTAGAAGTGATTAATTCCTTGTTGACCTACTCATAATCTTCGTACACAATTCACCATATCCAGAAGACCTCGTACATAACTTATTGTCATGAATGAGTGTAAACCAAAATATGGGTTCATGTGCACAAGATACCATGGTGATCTCAGGTCATAGGATCAGTTGCACAACTCCCACTAAGAGAATCATCTTTTGACATGTAAGTAAGACTTCATAAGATTTCTCTTTGTAGGTCAATTCAGTGAACTCATTCCTCTAATGAGCACCCACATCTTTGTATTAGTGTCTCCACACAAATGATTGTGAGATCAATCATCCTCTGCATCGAGCATACATAAGACATGCCAGTCTTTCCGGTAATCATTGATCCCCGACTCAATGTACCAATGACTGGGAATATTTAAGATTAGAATTTTAGGATTTTAAGTCTCACTAGTATGATCTCATCATAGTCTTAAAACCATTGCCCTAAACTAAGGAGTTTATCATAAATATAATCAACAGCATATGATAAAACATAACGCCTTTATTCATATTTAAATGTCATGTACATGATTTGGACAAATCAAAAGAAAAAACCTTTCGCAATACATATTGCGATTGGCTTGTAGGGCATCTACTCTTTCAATCTCCCACTTGCACTAAAGCCAATCGCTCTTATATTTTATCCCCATACAATCGAGGTGGCGATCGAACTGCTGTTGTGGTAGAGCTTTAGTGAACGGGTCTGCTAAGTTGTTCTTTGTGTCTACTCGTTCAATGACTATGTCTTGTCTCTCGACGATCTCTCGAACGAGGTGGAAGCGTCTTAGAATGTGCTTGGATTTGTGATGAGATCTTGGTTCCTTTGCTTGAGCAACAGCTCCAGTGTTGTCACAATAAACTGAAACTGGTCCAGCAATCTCAGGAACTACTCCCAACTCAGCGATGAACTTCTTCATCCAGACAGCTTCCTTAGCGGCTTCACTTACAGCGATGTATTCTGCCTCAGTAGTTGAGTCAGCTACAGTTTGCTGCTTGGAACTCTTCCAGCTCACTGCACCACCATTTAGGATAAAGACATACCCTGAAGTGGACTTGCTATCATCTGGATCTGATTGAAAACTAGAATCAGAAAATCCTTCTAGTTTCAACTCAGATCCTCCATAAACTAGAAAAATATCTTTAGTCCTTCTTAAGTACTTAAGAATATTTTTCACAGCTATCCAATGATTTTCTCCTGGATCAGCCTGGAATCTGCTTGTTATGCCTAAGGCATAAGCAACATCAGGCCTAGTACATAGCATAGCATACATAATTGATCCTACTGCCGAAGCATAGGGAATAGAATTCATTCTATTCCTCTCTTCAGATGTCTTAGGAGACATCTTCTTAGAGAGACGTATGCCATGACTCATAGGTAAGTAACCTCTTTTACTTCCTTCCATGCTGAATCTTTTTAGCACACGATCTATGTACTTAGACTGGGACAAGCCTACCATCCTTTTAGATCTATCCCTATAGATCTTTATACCAAGTATATAGGATGCTTCTCCCAAGTCTTTCATGGAAAAGCTTTTTGATAGCCAAGTCTTGACCGATTGTAACATTGGAATATCATTTCCAATGATTAGTATGTCATCTACATACAATATTAAGAAGACAACGGCACTCCCACTAGTCTTCTTGTACACACATGGTTCATCCACATTTTTGATAAAACCAAACTCTTTGACTGTTGTATCAAAACGGATGTTCCAACTCCTCGATGCTTGCTTTAATCCATAAATGGATCTCTTAAGCTTGCATACTTGATTTGCTCTCCCACTTGAGACAAATCCTTCTGGCTGTGTCATGTAAACCTCTTCCTCAAGATAACCATTAAGGAAGGCGGTTTTGACATCCATCTGCCAAATTTCATAATCATAGTATGCAGCTATTGCAAGCAAAATCCGAATAGATTTAAGCATGGCAACTGGTGAAAAAGTTTCATCATAGTCAATTCCTTGCTTTTGCCTGAAACCTTTTGCCACCAATCTAGCCTTGTAGGTTTCTACTTGGCCATCTGCTCCAATCTTCTTCTTATAGACCCATTTGCAACCTATAGGGTTAACACCTTCTGGTGCATCAACCAAAGTCCATACTTGGTTGGTATACATAGAGTCTATTTCGGATTTCATAGCTTCTAACCATTTGTTAGAGTCATTACTCATGATAGCTTCCGAATAGGTCAGAGGATCATCATTTTCGATGATGTGGGCTTCATCATTCTCAATGATAAACCCATACCTCTTAGGTGCATTTCGCACTCTATCTGACCTTTGGAGAGGAGATGTGTGTTGTGGTTGTACTTCATCAATGGGTACATTTGGTTGAAGAATTTCTTGTGTTTCTATTTGTAGGTCTTGAACTTCATTAAGTTCAATTCTTCTTTCACTGCCCTTTTCTAAGATAAACTCTTTTTCTAAGAAAGTGGCATGCCTACTAACAAATACCTTTTGTTCAGTAGGGTGATAGAAGAGATATCCAATACTTTCTTTGGAATAACCTATAAATGTACATTTATCTGATCTAGCACTTAGCTTATGTCCAAAATTTCTTTTGACATATGCTTGGCAGCCCCATATTTTAAAATATTTAAGATTGGGCTTTCTACCTCTCCATATCTCATATAGAGTATTAGATACAGATTTTGAAGGTATCCTGTTTAGCACATATGTAGCAGTTTCTAAGGCATAACCCCAGAAGGAAATAGGAAGATCTGTAAAGCACATCATGGACCTTACCATATCTAATAGAGTACGATTCCTCCGTTCAGCTACACCATTTAGTTGTGGCGTATACGGAGGTGTCCATTCAGAGAGAATGCCCTTTTCTTTAAGATGATTTAAAAATTCACTAGAAAGGTATTCACCTCCTCGATCAGATCGAAGGATTTTAATACACTTTCCGGTTTGTTTTTCAACCATACTTTGATACTCTTTAAACTTATCAAAGGCTTCGTATTTATGTTTCATAAGATACACAAATCCGAACCTTGATAAATCATCAGTGAATGTGATGAAGTAAGAGTATCCACCTCTAGCTAGAGTTGTCATAGGACCACATACATCTGTATGTATAAGTCCTAATAACTCACTTGCCCTTTCTCCATGTCCAGTAAATGGAGACTTGGTCATTTTTCCCATAAGACAAGATTCACAAGTTCCTAATGATTCATAATCATAAGGATCAAAGAACTCTTCTTTGTATAACTTGTTAATTCTTGATTCACTTATGTGACCAAGTCGGCAATGCCAAAGGAGGGTATTATTCACTTCCTCTCTCTTTCTTTTATTGCTTTTATTAATATGAAAGACATTGTCATTAAGTAATAAAACTAGAAGACCATTTTCCATAATGCCATTGCAAAGATGCTTATTAGAAAAATAAATAGAGCAACCATTGCCCTTTCCATTAATTTCAAAACCTTTCTTTAACAACAAAGGAATGGAAATTACATTTCTAATAATTTTGGGCATATAATAACAATCTTCTAATTGTAGGAGCTTTCCCGAAGGCAATTCCAAGTTGTAGGTTCCAACAGCTTCAGCCTGGATGGACTCTCCTCCAGCGCCATACAGCTCGAAGTCACCTTTCTTCAAAATTTTAATTTTCTGTAGTCCATGCAAAGATTTGCAAATGTGAAAACCACAGCCGGTATCCAATACCCATGAATTTGAATTTGAAGAACTTAATGACAAGTTGGCATGTAACATAAACATACCTTTTGATGCAACTCTTGCATCGGTCTTCATACTTGCAAGAAAACTCTTGCAATTCCTTTTCCAGTGGCCAGCTTTGCCGCAATGAAAACAGGTACTTGATCCGGAGTTTTTCTTTCCTTTTTTCTTTTTGATGCTACTCTTGGGGTTCAATCGTTTCTTAAAACCCTTATTTTCCGATTTCCTCATAGAGGTGCTATTTATAAGAAGGAGTGGACCTTTATCCTTCTTAATATGCCCTTCAGCTGTTTTGAGCATATTTAACAACTCGGGCAGGGAGGTGTTCAGCTTGTTCATGTGAAAGTTCACAACAAACTGAGAGAATGAATCAGGCAGTGATTGCAGGATCAAATCCTGACTGAGCTCACTATCCATAGCAAAACCTAATTGACTTAATCTGGTGATCAAGTCTATAACCATAAGAACATGGTTTTGCACTGAAGTTCCTTCATTCATTCTAGCACGGAACAACTGCTTAGATATCTCATACCTAGCAGTCCTGCTTTGTTCTCCATACAACTCTTTTAAATTGAGAAGTATAGATTGAGTGTCCATGCCTTCATGTTGCCTCTGTAATTCATTGTTCATAGAGGCAAGTATGATACATTTGACAGTCACACTGTCATTTTTCCACATCTTATGTGTGGCAACCTCCTCTTCTATAGCATCATCCCCTAGATCTCCAAGATCAGGGGTTTCAAGTATATAGGAAATTTTCTCCTGAGTGAGTACTATCTTTAAATTCCTCAACCAGTCCACATAGTTTGGTCCGGTCAACTTGTTGGCATCTAAGATGCCTCTTAGTGAAAGTGAAGAAGCCATTTAATAATTCTACATATGCAAGAACAAAACTAATATAAGCAGACCAATCATGATGACATGTTTGCAACTAGATAAGGACTTTAATCTAATTTGTCTCCTACTATTTTTATCGAATATCATAGCCCTCCCCTATGATAAACGTGAAAATATAATTTTTCTTAGTAGGGTTGAGATCCTAATTCATCATAAAAAGCCTTGTGTTTACACAACAAACTCTTATGAGTTCAAAGGTAGAAAACTCTTTCCAATTGCATCTCATGCAATTCTCAACTTTATCTTGTCCTCTTAAAATACTTATTGCCTTGTGTTAGCACAACAAACAATAATATTTTAGTTAAGTCAAACCCTTCATTTCCATATAGTCATATTCGAATAATATTGCCATTGTGGTTGCACAACAAGGCAATATATTAAAATATGCCATAAGCATCTTAATGCACCAAGACAGTATAACATCAGTCCCCATTGCAAGTCTTGTGTTAGCACAACAAACTAGCATGGATCTTGACATAATAATATCGAGGCATGAAGGAAGGCTATCAATAGTGTTATATCAATATTAAGCTTATCCATAATAGGCAATCAAACAATTGGCCAGGTAAGCAGGTGGGAGGCTCCCCTTACTCAGAGAGTAAGGTCCTAATTAAGTAACCACCTTTAGTGCTTTCCTTAGACACCAATTAGATTAATTGTTCTAGAATGGGTTAGCTCAAAGTTTTTCAACACTATGACTTAATATAATTTTTATTGAGGGCTTACTAGTCTCTAGCACATTCTTTAATTGTAACATACATTTAACATGTCTAAAATAAACTATTATGCATCATGGCTATCTCATAGCATGTATAAATCATAAGCAATTAATTAACATGCTTCAACATATTTTCATATGGAAAATTTCATATCATGATATTTTATTACATAACATATCATATATTAATCATACATTTCAACATTTCTCTAAGCATATGACATTACTATCTCATAGTAAATTAATAATCATACATCATACATAATTATTTGATTGAACCAATTAAGGATGGCTCTGATACCACTGAAGGGTTTTAGCATGTTATAATGCGCAGCGGAAGCTAGGGATTTTAAAAATTTCTTAATAAAGTCCCTATGCATGAAACCCTTTTAAGCTTAGATCACCTTAATGATTACAATCAAATGATATAAAATAAATGCAGAATTAGTAGAATACCTCAAACGCTAATCCAAAGTGTACAATCTCCATGAGGCGTCCAAGTGTCCGCCCTCCAATGGTGATCCACACGAAAACTTGATCAAGACTTTAGCTCCAAAGACTTTTGATCCTTAATGCAGAATTCTTCTAAAGAACTCTAATGGCTTGCTTTCCTTCCTTTTTATTTTTCTTTAGCCTTCTAAAATCACTTCTAATCCTTTTGTCCTAAAGAAGACCACCTTGTCTTGGCTTAGGACACACTAGAAGCAATGCTAGAAAGAAAGAAACTAATGTAAGAAAGAAAGAAGAGAGGAGTGGGGTGGAATTGGAATGATGAAACCCATGGAGTGCTAACCTATTTATAATAGGTGTAGGGATGCATCTCTAAGGGATGCATCCCATCCACACATCCTCTCATGAAAGGGCATCATCTAAAGGGCCATATCAAATAAGAGGAGGTGCAGATCAAGTGAGGAGGTGTATCAAATGATATGTCCTTTCATGTGGTGCCATATTTTGACCAAGTCAACATCACATGCTAATCACATGTCCATCACGCCTTACCTCTTGATCTTTCATGATGATGATCCAAGGGCTCCAATGCAAGGCGCCATTCACTTGACCCATTATGTCTTCATCCAATGGTGGGATTAAGATCCAATGGTCAATTATGGTAGCCATCCTCTAACCCAATCCAATTGGGTTAAACCAACTCTCCATTATGTCTTCATCCAACGGTAGATCAAGATCTAACGGTCTAGATTGAATGATTTATTAAATCTAATCCAATTAGACTCAAACCAAGCCAATTAGGTGCCAACTCTTGGCTAACCCATATTAGAATATGATCTAATCAAATTAGATCAATTAAGAATCAGATTCGAATCCAATTCGAATCAGATTCGAATCCAATTCGAATTAGGAGCTAAGGTTTGCAACACCTGCTAGGATGTTTATCTTGCAAACATGATCTAATCCAATTAGACCCTTAATAAGTTTTCTTGTGTGTGACCCATTGGGTTCCATACTTAGCCAGCAATAGGTGTGAGTGCGAGTTGACCCAACTTGATTAGAACTCTTCTAATCGATTTAAGTCCAAACTGCGCGAACCCGAACTTAACAATTAGAATCCTTTCTAATTGGTGATCGAATTAACTCTTTAATTTGATCAAACCTATAAAACAAGATTGACGTCTAGCAACGTGTCATGTCTACCCGGAAAATATGGAATTTGGTGGAAATACCAAAAATACCCTTCAGTGGCAAGTTACCATGCAATTCAATCCTTTAATCAAACTGCATTCCAAATATGCATATGAGTATGAATATATGTCAAACTCAATTTCATATTCATATTTTTCTCAATCTTTTAATGATAATTCAAATAATGAAACATTAGAAACTCTTTCTAATTTTCATTCTACTTTGATCAAAGGTTTCCTGAATTATCATATGATTAGAATAAATAGGATGCTATCTTCTCTTACTAGAAGTGATTAATTCCTTGTTGACCTACTCATAATCTTCGTACACAATTCACCATATCCAGAAGACCTCGTACATAACTTATTGTCATGAATGAGTGTAAACCAAAATATGGGTTCATGTGCACAAGATACCATGGTGATCTCAGGTCATAGGATCAGTTGCACAACTCCCACTAAGAGAATCATCTTTTGACATGTAAGTAAGACTTCATAAGATTTCTCTTTGTAGGTCAATTCAGTGAACTCATTCCTCTAATGAGCACCCACATCTTTGTATTAGTGTCTCCACACAAATGATTGTGAGATCAATCATCCTCTGCATCGAGCATACATAAGACATGCCAGTCTTTCCGGTAATCATTGATCCCCGACTCAATGTACCAATGACTGGGAATATTTAAGATTAGAATTTTAGGATTTTAAGTCTCACTAGTATGATCTCATCATAGTCTTAAAACCATTGCCCTAAACTAAGGAGTTTATCATAAATATAATCAACAGCATATGATAAAACATAACGCCTTTATTCATATTTAAATGTCATGTACATGATTTGGACAAATCAAAAGAAAAAACCTTTTGCAATACATATTGCGATTGGCTTGTAGGGCATCTACTCTTTCAGGGGCACGAGGTACTACCACTAGCCTCCCTCTTGTGCCGTCCCTAATATGCCCTACACCGAATAGTTGGGTCAAATAGTGCCGGGTACTACTACTAGCCTCCCCATTGGCACCATCCCTATGATGAGCAATATAGAAAGGTTAAAATGTTTACTTCAAACTCTCCCTGTTTGAGTGTAATTAATTATAGATTTTATCCCTTCCAAATGTGCCGAATATATTATGCTTGTTTTGCTTTTCCTTAAGATTGAAATACTTGCCTTTGCTCAGATTTTTCATCTCTTGAACAATGTTAATTTTCTTTTCTTTATCTCTCTTTCTTTTTGTTATTCTCAAGTAATTTACATGAAAGAGCAGAATAAAGAAATAATCAAATGTATCATATAGAGGTATATCATGCAAACAATATTTTCATTATGCCCAAGAATTCGTAGCTTCTCACAAGTCATTCTAAATCAAAGTTTTAATCATATACTTGTGTATTTCATAGTTATGATATATCCATAGAAATATTTTAGTTTGAGCAAACCATGAAATAATTTCCAAAAGCATAAGTCAATTAATACATATATGGACATGATATCAAAAGATTAACAATTAATGATTTTAATCATGTCATAATAAGATTTAAAGTTATTGACTTTGCTCAGCTAATTTATGAGAGAGATATCTAGAATTACTTATTCATTATATGTTCTTCAAGCCAAACTAGATTCCTTATGTGTGAACTTTTGGCTGAAGAAGATCCTCTCACTTGTTTGCATGTGAATGTTTATTGTATCTTATGTGGAGGTGTCCTTCAAGCTGAAATCACTCATTTTCTTGCTCAGGGATTCTGCATTATTACCAAACTCCTTTTCTTTCTTGAAAGAAAGTCTTTAGTTTCTTTAAGATACAAAGCATTCATCCAACATATATATAATTTTTTAATTAGATGACTCAATATAAGATATGACAATAATTGCATGTTGAGTCACTTTACTCAAGAGATTGCCTAAATATTAGCAAGCACATATCACTTGAACTAAAGAGATAGAAAGATAGTTCAAGCATGTGAGGCAATAGATAGATTTATCAAGATCAAATCAATTTAGTTTAGATTCTATTTGCTTAAGATAATTATCAGTAAGATATGTTAACTAAGTTTTAATCAATTTATCTTAACCGTTTGTTTCTATCAAAATTCAGATTATGATTTATTGGTTATTAATAAAATATGATTCATTAAAATTAGATTGAAGTCTTGCACACGGTCACATAATGAGCGTACAATCTGGTCTACTAGCTGTATGATAAAATAATTATTCTATCATGCTTCAATACAGCTTTAACACAATAGATCTACTTTTCTCATCTTTTTCGAATTCTACAAGATGGGGTCATAGATATACTTTCTTCATGCCAATGTTCTATAAGAGTTTTCTTGTGGACTAACGTTGGTCAATGAAGATCTCCTTTCCTGTTTGTCTTAATTTGGAGTTTGAGAGAAGATGTTAATTCATTCATCATATTTCAAACTCACTTTGCCATATAACTCTTCATTAGTAGAACCAAAAATGATGTCATCAATGCATACTTTGAGCAAATAAGATATCACAAATTCATCTTTTTGATGCATAGATTTATCACTATTACTTTCTATCAAAAAGGTTGCTTAAGCTTTTATATATCATGCTTTTGATGCTTGTTCCAAATCACATATTGCTTTATCATATATGTAATGTGTATTTTTAAATATGGTGGTTATTTTTCATAGATCTCCTTTTTAATGAAGTAACCACATAGGAGTGAATTCTACACATTCATTTGACAGAATATAAAGCTCATGAAGCAAGCACATGATAATGATGATCTTTACTTCTAATCATGCAAGAATCTTTATCAAGATCTATTTCATCTTTTCTTGATTTAATCTTTTAGTAGTCATCAATTTTTCTTCATTAAGTGCATTTCTGAAAAGACTCAATTTTGTTATACTTATTAACAAGTTTTCAGATTGTTATATGTAAAAGATTAACCATATACATATATAATTTGATTTTAGTATTTTGATAACAAATCATTAGCCTCATAAAGAATAAAATGACTTGATATTTTTGCAACTAAAATCTTTTCATTGAATATTCTATATGCATTGCTTGATGAATGATATCCAAGAATAGACATATCTCTATCAGATTTGGCATTATTTTCATAAGAGCATATCAAGCCTAACATGTACGACTGAAAAATATGAAAGATATGCAATGGTTCATTTTCCATTTTTCAGAAGATCAAAATTTTCATAAAAAATAGATCTAATAGAAATCATATGTATGACAAGCAGTGATGATAGTCTTTTAAAAATTATTTAAGTAGATGACTAACATACATAATTGTCTTTTTCATTTCTTCAAGAATTCTATTAACCCTATTTTACTTATGATGTCCTTGGAGCTAAAATAATTGAATTTAATATTATTATCTGTATAACCTTAATCAGGATTTTGGTTTTCAACACTGTGCCATGATCTTCACAGTTTGGAAATCTTTTTCATTTGAAGTGCTTTTACAAGATTTAGTAAATACAGAAAAATACTTCAGTTTTATTTTCCAAGAACAAATCCAATGTAAGCTTTTGAAAACTTAGAGATGGAAACAACATCTTTAGATTTAGAAGTAATTTTTGTTTGTTTCCTTAGTTAGCATGCATAGCAAAACTTTGACCTTTAAGTAGATAATCTAAGTAAGCCTATAGCAAGGTCTTTTGAGATTAAGTACATACTAGCATGAGTTGATTCTATGTGCCAAGGATGGTTTCTTTAATCTTGGTATTCATAGTGCATATATTCAAAAGCATACCAAGTACACATTATCATATCTATGATCAATAAACAATAATGCCATGGATAAAAACTCTCAATCAAGCATATAGAGAATTCATAGAATTAATCTTAATAATGATTAATCATTTAGCAACTTTATCCAATAGTAAGTAAAGTATCCTATAAAATGAAGTGATTTGATTATATTTCCAAAAGTATTTTCTATATCACAAAATTGATCAACACATGCAATTCATACTTTAATCAACTAATAAAACAATTTCAGTATGAGAGGATGCAAGAATTACTAATTTCATTATTTCTTCCATTTTAGTCACTTTTCTTAAGTATATTTTAAGTTTCACTCTTTAATATATGTCTAGAGCACCCAATGTCCAATTTAACATCTTTTGTTGGAGCCTTGAGTGCTAGACACACCTGCAGAAAATATTTAGATTTTCAACTTAGGAACCCAAGCTCTTTTGGGTCCTTGCAGGTTAGCTATTATTGTTCCTTTTGGAACCCATATTTTCTTAATAGCTATTTTGTCCATAGGCTTGCAGATTTTAGGACTACAAGAAGTGTATTTCTGCATCTTCTTATTAAATTTAACGAACATGGATTTAACATGAGTGGTAGATAACCCTTCAGTTTTCTGTTTTTGCCTTTTAGGTTTATCAAATTTGCAATGTACAGATTTAGGAACAGAAGTGATTTTGCATAATCTTTGTTCCTGTTTATCAGCATTATAAGAATCTATTTTAAAATGATTAGAAACTGTTTTAACAAACATATTATTGAAAGATTTTTGGGTGTACCAAGTTGACATCCCAATCCAATATTATCAAATTCAGCTCTTTGATTATTTATCATTAGATTCAACTTTTCAGAGCTCAAAGTAAATCTTTCAACAACAGGTTTTAATTTGTCAACTTCTTTAGTTAATCTTTTGTTATCTTCTGAAAGCAATTCATTATTTTTCTTAAGTTTATCATGGCTTTCAGTGAGAAGTTGGTTTTTCTGATTTAGTTCTTTATTTTCCTTAATTAAGATTTCAGTTTCATTTACTAGGATTTTCTTTTCATTCTTCAGGTTCTTGTTTTTACAAATGAGTTTCTTATGTTCTTGATACAAATCAGAAAAGGCATCATGGAGTTCATCAATGTAAAATTGCTTTCAGTTTCAGCATGTACCTCTTGTGCCACCAAGCACGGATTTTCAATATGATACTGCTCTCCTTCTACACATGATGTTTCAGATTTGTTAGTGCATTCATATTTGTCTTCAAGCATATTCCATATTTCTTTAGCAGTCATGCAAGAAGATATGCAATTAAACTCATTCCTATCTAGTGCACAATATAGTAGGTTCATAGCTTTTGAATTTTGTTGAGCCATTTTCTCATTATGACTAGTGTTTGTGTGTGTTCCATTGACTATAATGCTCCATAAACTATAATCAACTGATTGTATAAAAATGCGCATGCGTATTTTCCAATGTGTATAGTTTATGCCATTAAATAGTGGAGGTGTATCAATTGATTGTCCTTCTCCTAGAAAACTATCTATTTGAGTTGTCATGATCTTTGGCTCTAGTCGGTTAAGACTACAAATAATATTTGAGCACCTGCTCTGATACCACTTGTTGCCCAGTAGATACAACCCAAGAGGGGGGGTGAATTGGGTCTTTTAAAACTTTTATGCTACTTCTAGCACTTTTTGATTAACTATGCTAAGTTGCATAGATGCACAGTGAAAGTTAAACTTAGCAAGGGTTTGATGTATAGACTTCGACTTGATTAAATATGCTTGCAACTAAAGGATGTGCGGATAAGAATTAAGCAAGCAATTTATCTAAGTAAGTAAGTGTGTTAGTTAGACAATAACTAGAGGCATTACAAACACAAAGGACATATAGTGGTTCGGTGCACCCCAGCACCTACATCCACTCTCCAAGACCTCTTGGAAATTTCACTATAATCCTACCTGTTGCTGGAAATTGGACCCGGGGGCAATCTTCGGTCGAAGAGAGGGAGCGGATGTGAGTCCTCACGGCGGGGCGGCGGTCCGTCGGCGGGCGGCGTCCTCCGTCGGGGCCGGTCGGTGAGAAGGAGCAGCAGGTTCTCACTGCGGGGTGGCGATCCGTCGGCTGGCGGCGTCCTCTGTCTGGGTGCCTGCACACGAACCGGTGGCCGGGTTTTTCGGCGCCGGCCCTCCGACGGTCAAGTCAGTGAGGGGGGCAAATAGTATGGAGAAGGAAGATAAACAGTGAATTTTTGGGGGTACCAATGTTCCCTCTTCTCTTGAGAGGCCAAGGCTCCCTTTTATATGCGGGGGTCGGTTTACCTGTGATATAACAGGGAGAGGCCGTAGTATGGCTCGGCATGTTGTTCAGGTCGGTGCTCGGTCAGGCGAATCATTGCACTGATGTTGGCGGTATGGCCAAGATCAGAGACTTATCATAGTCGACTAGACCCTGCTGGGTCGATTTGCCGTGGAGAGCTGGGGATCCGTAGATGTCAGGAGCCACGCGCATTTATTATGGAGTAAGCCGGAGATCCGCATTAATGGTGGAGTAAGCCGGAGATCCGCATTAATGGTGGAGTAAGCCGGAGATCCGCATTTATTGTTGAGTGTGCCGGAAGATTACAGCGGCCATGCGCAATAAATGCCGGAGGGATGTTAGAGTACGGTCCTCGGACATCGGGGTTTCTCTTAGGTCGGAGGTCTCGGGGTCGGTCGTCTCGTGGCCGAGCGTTCCGAGGTCGGACGCTGACTTCTGCTGTCCGGGGTCGGAGGTTGTACGGCTTCTCTGGGGCATTTATGTCATTTGGGGGGAAACTTTATTCCCCCCAACACTACCCCCCGACTTCCGAGTTCGAGCGGCTTGTGGGGCTCGGACGTGGGAAGTAAAATCTGTCACTAAGCTTGGGGGGAAGGTCTCGCCCGCCCCCTTGTGCTTTCCGGAGTCTTCATGGTGAGATATGCGCCCTTTGGCGTCTCGAGGCTGCTTTATTCGGTGAGCTAATGATGGGGCTCGTATCATCATGCTTCTTGAATCGCCAGGATCATTTTACGGCGGATTAATGAGGGGGGACCTCGAGCTCGTCGAGGCGATGTCTCGATTCCGTAATCGACGCTTCTGGCTCATTAATGAGTGTGCCGTTACGGGGTTTGAAACGGACACGCGGCGCGACCCGAGGTCGGACGCTTTCGATTTCATGTTACTGGATCATAATTCCGAAGAAGTGGAGGCCTCATCGGGGCTCCACGTGTCCCAGATCTTATTAAACGAGGGGAGCGGGGGTTACGTCCGCTCGTTCCTCAGGATGATTTGATTCTGTGGACCCATGATGAGGCCCCGAGATCCGATGGGACAACGCTTCGATTTCGTATCCGATTTATTAAACCGGAGTGAATACAGTGCCTCGGCTTCCGAGGTCGACACGTGGCGCAACTCGGTCGGGGGGATGAGAACCGACCCCGTCGATCTGGGCCGTCAGGGGGGTCCATATAAACCCCACGAGTCTGCCCTAAAGGTCTTGCTTGGCTGCCTCTTATTTTCGTCGTCTTTCCCCCCTGCTTCCTCCCTCAGCTGAATCTTGCTGGTGGTGCCCGGAGCGATTTCCGGCAATGTCCAGTAGGTTTTCTTCCTGTTTTCACTAGGGTTTCCTCTTTTTTCCTCCTCGTCAACTTCCATTTTCTACTCTTAATTTTTGCTCCACTCTTCCGTGAGAATGGGTTCCAGTCCCGAAGAGGTTGGGTTGAGTCTGTCGGGAGAGGAGCTGGAGTTAATCCACTCCCGTTTCTTCTTCCAGCCCGGGTTTCGCCTTGAAACCGCAGGGCCGGAAGACAGGGTGACGCAGCCGCCCCCAGGTCGGATCGCGGTCTACCGCGAGACACTTTCGTGAGCGACTTACTGGCCGAGTACCAGCTCGTCCCGGCGCAGTTAGCTCCGAACTCATGGAGGACCATAATCGGGTTTTTATCCCTGTGCCTCGGGCACGGGATCCCGATTTCGGTAGGCCTTTTTCGTCGGTGTTTTCTGTTAAAGAAAAACCCGGCGGACGTAGGGTGGTTGTACTTCGCCTTTCGGGGCGGTATGTCACTCTTCCGGGGCGCCCCTTCCTCGATCCACGAGTGGAAGAGGAAGTTTTTCTTTCTGGCGTCTGTGGCGCCTTGGGGGTTTGAGCCGAGGTGGGGACACCCACGGCTGAAGGCCCTCAACAGACTCTCCGAGCCCACGGGGAGGGAGCTAAGGATCCTAGACTCTGTGCGAGCCCTCGGGAGGGGCAACGACCTGACCGAGCTCCTGCGGGAGGACGCCCTGGCGAGCGTGGGTCTGAGCTCGGCGCGCCCCGAGGGTAAGGGCGGCTACGTTATTTTCATTCTTTGTCTTTCGCTTTTACTGCCACTGGCCTGACACTTAACAAAATTTTTGATTTCAGATATTCCCCGTATGCCGACCAGTAACACGTCGCTTTTTTCCCGCCTGAGGAGGCGGGAGGCCGAGGCCGGGGGGGCTAATCCCCAGCCTCGGAGGAGGGCGAGGACAGACGGCGCTTCCTCGTCGGCCGGGACGAGTGGCCCCGAGGCGGGGGCCCCTGCGGCCGACCCGAGGCGGGAGCGGGTGGTCAGTGGTGCGGGCCCATCGGCCCCTCCTTGCCCTGCCCCCCTTGCCCGGCAGGGGGAATCGTCCGTGGCCCGGCCGCAGCAGCCAGGACCCGGGCCTGCCCGAGGCCCCGAGGCGAGCGGCTCCGGGACCTCGGGTTCGATCGTGCCGAGCTCTTCCCGAGCTTTCCGAGAAGAGTCGGTTGAGCCGGACTCTTCCATTCCTGAGGGGAGCTCGGCCTTTCAGGACGCCGAGGTCGCACGCTCCATGTTGCGGCGTGCAGTGCTTCCAGCGGACCGGGCCGTGTTCCGGGGGATTTCGCTGGAGGAGGTCGCCGGCAGTGCTTACTGCAGCACGGCCCAGGTAAGTTCCCTTCTTAATTTTCCGGAGTTATTAGCGTGCATACGTGCCTTTCAACTCACAATACCCTCGCTTCTTCTTTTTTTTTTTTTTTTTTTCAGCATATTCTCGAGCTCGACACCATGGCGTTCCTCGCCCACGGGTATCGGGAAGAAGTTCGGCAGCTCGGCCAGCAGCTGGAGCCGGCCAAGAAAAGAATCGCCGAGCTAGAAGCGGTGTCGGCCGCGGCCGAGGCTCGGTGGGCGGCCACCGAGGCCGAGCGTCTTGCCGTGGTGGGGGCGCTTGAGGAGGAGAAGGCGGCTCACGCCATGACCAAGGCAACCATGCGCGGCACGGAGGCGCGCTTGGGGGAGGTCCAGGCCAGGGTCGCGGCCCTCGAGTATGAGGAGAGGGCCCTTCGCCTCCGACTCGAGCAACTTGAGGCCCGGGAGAGGAGGGCTCTCGAACGAGCCGAGCACGCCGTGGAGCTCTTCAAAGAGTCGCAAGAGTTCCGCGACATGTTGGAGGAGGAGACGGTCGACGGTTTCCTTCGAGGCTTCGAGAACTTCCGAGAGCAGGTGCGCCTGTACTGCCCTCAGTACGACTTCTCGACGGTCCGTCCGAGGGAGGACCGGGGCTGGGGGTCCGACGTGCGAGCCCTTCCCACCATCCTGACATCCGAGGCGGGAATATATGAGCAAGACCCCACCGAGCCTTCGACGGGGGTAGCCGAGGCGGACGGTGTCATGGAGGTGGCTCTGGCGGCCGAGACGGACGCTGTCCTGGAGGTGGTGCCCGAAGCTCCTGCTCCCGACCCCGAGCCTGTTCCGGAGGAAGGTCTTGAGGTCATCAATGTGCCGGATGACCCCCCGGATGTGGCTCCCGCCGCTTAGGACTTAGCATATTTTTCTTTTCTTTTTCATTGTATCCGGGGTCGGCCCTTGAGCGGCCGACTTCCAATTTTGTAATTGGCCTTCCGGCCCTTTGTTAATGAAAAAGTATTTTTGCCATTCCGTGTTCATCTTTTCCTCTGTTGTCGTGACCGAGGCCAGGGCCTTAGCGAACCGCCTCGATGGCCTAGCTTTGCATTTTAATTTCCGGGCTGCTTAACGAAGTTGCCCTTCTTCCCGGGCTACGTCTTAGCCTTCTCGGGTTCCAGTCATCCCGACGAAGAGGAGCTCCGAGTCTTGAGTTTTTTAGAAAATTTCTCTAAGTCCTATAGCTCGGATTTGGGAGTCGTGGAGGTCATTGCATTTAGCCTTTAGGGAAGTCCCAAGGCGTCGAGGTCGGGCCTTAGCCCTTTAACTAAGACCGGACTAGGTCTGTGCGTGCCGCTAATCGGGGAGTTTAGTCGGGTCTCCGAACTTAACTCCAAACCCCTCAGAGGGAGCGCGGGCCAATAGGCAGGTTATTACCGAAGGTTTTCGTAGTTATTGTTCTCGGACTCTGCCGAGGCTTCGGTGAGCAAGGCTGGGGTTTCCAGAGATTGCCTTGGTACCCGTGTTTGGCTGGCACATTCGTGGCCGGGACCACTTTTTCAGCCGGACGTAGGAGTTTACGTCGAAGAGCCGAGTTGGGCACTAATTTATGAAATCCTCTGTACCAGTTTCGGAGGCTTGACGAACGGTGCATGCATAATGTAATTAGGAGGTCGATCCTAAGCCGACCCGTTAGAGCGGCCCGACTTTGGGGCGAGATAAGGCTCCAACATTAAGATTCCGCTCAGCAATATGTAAATAAAATTTGACAAGGAGGGCGTCCAGTTGAATGTACCTCTTTCATTCTCAGAGTTATGCTTCGCATGGTGGAGTAGGCTGCTTCCCTTCCTCGTCGACCTGCGGAGTCATTTTTGACTTTAAGGGGGCTCGGGCTTCTCACGGACCCGACAGCACCCGCCGAGGTTGAGAGGGCTTGGGGAGACTTTATTGATTTGTAGCTCTTTGCGAGGTCGAGGGAGTTTGAGACCCTGTGGTCGGACCTCGGGGCACCTCAACTTTGGTCGAGGGGTCTTGTGTCAGGTCGGCGGGTCTGCGGACGCTTTGCTGACCTGTGGTACCTCCCGAAGTCGAGGGAGTCTGATTCTCTACGGTCGACCCTCGGGGCATCCCGACCTTAGTTGAGGGGGCGCTACGGGGGGCCGCGAAGGTACTACCCCGTTGTTGGTGATGAGCACCACGGGGGGCCGCGAAGGTACTACCCCGTCTTCCCGAAGTGTCGAGGGGTCTGGGTACGCACTGTCGACACTCGGGGCATCTCGATCTTAGTCGAGGGATCGCTCGCTTCGGGGATCGGGGATCGTCGACCGCTCCTGGGGGTCCACTTCGTGGCGCCCCAGGTGGAGCCACCCTTTCCACCCCTCACGGCGCCTTCCCGAGGTCGAGGGAGTCTGGTTCTCTACGGTCGACCCTCGGGGCATCCCGACCTTAGTCGAGGGGGCGCTACGGGGGGCCGCGAAGGTACTACCCCGTTGTTGGTGATGAGCGCCACGGGGGGCCGCGAAGGTACTACCCCGTCTTCCCGAAGTGTCGAGGGGTCTGGGTACGCACTGTCGACACTCGGGGCATCTCGACCTTAGTCGAGGGATCGCTCGCTTCGAGGATCGGGGATCGTCGACTGCTCCTGGGGGTCCACTTCGTGGCGCCCCAGGTGGAGCCACCCTTTCCACCCCTCACGGCGCCTTCCCGAGGTCGAGGGAGTCTGGTTCTCTACGGTCGACCCTCGGGGCATCCCGACCTTGGTCGAGGAATCGTTCGTCAGGTCGAGGGGTCTGGGTACGCACTGTCGACCTGCGACGCTTCCCGAGGTCGAGGGAGTCTGGTTCTCTACGGTCGACCCTCGGGGCATCCCGACCTTAGTCGAGGAGGCGCTACAGGGGGCCGCGAAGGTACTACCCCGTTGTTGGTGATGAGCGCCACGGGGGGCCGCGAAGGTACTACCCCGTCTTCCCGAAGTGTCGAGGGGTCTGGGCACGCACTGTCGACACTCGGGGCATCTCGGCCTTAGTCGAGGAATCCTGCTCCATTCCACGTCTCATCGTCTTGCGATTCTTCCCGAGGTCGAGGGAGTTTGGGACTCTACGGTCGAGCCTCGAGGCATCCCGATTTTGGCCGGGGAATCTGAGGATCACAGACGACCCAATATTAAAAGAGGATTACAGTTATCAAGGTGAGAGAAATATTTGCAGAAAAAGGAGCTGAGTCCATTGTCCTGATTGTTTTGAACCCCTTAGGGTTTCATTGGTAATACATCCGTAGATTCTCGGAGTTCCAGCTTCGTGGGATCAGAGTCCCCTCCAGGGACTTCAATTTGTACGCCCCTGGTCGTTGTACCCGGGCGATTTGATACGGCCCTTCCCAATTTGGGGCGAGCTTTCCTTGCTCGGTCGGTTGAGAAGCCTCGGCTCTCCTGAGGACGAGGTCCCCTACTTTGAAGAGCTTGGGCTTGACTCTGGAGTTGTAGTATTGGGCCGTTCGCTGTTGGTATCTCGCCATGCGAACCCGGGCGATCTCTCTCGTTTCTTCGACAAGGTCCAAGTTGCTCCTTAGCTGGGAAGAGTTGGTGTCGGGGTCGTAATGCTCCACTCTGGGAGAAGGCAGGCCGATCTCCAACGGGATGACGGCCTCAGTGCCGTATACTAGGTTGAAGGGGGTCTCTCCCGTGGGTAGTCGGAACGTGGTCCGGTACGCCCAAAGGACATTGTACAAGTCCTCGACCCACTGTCCTTTGGACCGATCAAGCCTAGCTTTAAGTCCCTGCAAAATAGTTCGGTTAGTTACCTCAGTTTCCCCGTTTGTCTGGGGGTGAGCGACCGAGGTGAAACGGTGATCAATGCCGAGTTCAGAGCAAAATTCCCTGAAATGAACATTGTCAAATTGTCGACCATTGTCAGATATAAGGATACGGGGTAGTCCGAATCTGCAGATTATGGACTTCCACACGAAGTCCCGCATCTTTTGCTCGGTGATCCGGGCAACGGGTTCGGCCTCGACCCATTTGGTGAAGTAGTCGATGGTGACGACCAGGAACTTTCTTTGTCCGGTGGCCAGGGAAAAGGGCCCCAGGATGTCGATCCCCCATTGGGCAAACGGCCAGGGGGCGATGATGGAGGTCAGCAGAGCTGAAGGTCGGCGCTGGATATTGGCGTTTCGTTGGCACCGATCGCACTTGCGGACGAAATCTGTTGCGTCCTTCTGGAGTGTGGGCCAGTAGTATCCCTGCCGCAGGATCTTATGGGCCAAGGCTCGACCCCCTAGGTGATTTCCGCAGATCCCTTCATGGACCTCTCGGAGGGCGTAGTCCGCCTCGGAGGGGCGGAGGCATCTGAGAAGGGGAGAAGTAAATGATTGTCGATAGAGTTTATTCTCGTACAAGACATACCGGGGAGCCTGGCGCTTGATTCGACGAGCCTCCGTCTCGTCATGAGGTAGGGTTCCGTCCTGAAGGTAGCAGATGAGCCCATCGATCCAACTTGGCTCGGAGTCGACGTACATGGTAGGCTCGGGTTCCTCCGTGCTGGGGGTCTGAAGATACTCGAGCGCTGTTCCCTTGGGAAGCTCGCTCATGCGGGAGGTGGCCAGTTTGGATAGCTGGTCTGCCCTGAGGTTTTCCGCTCTGGGAATGTACTGAATATTAAAAGAATTCAGGGCAGATGTGAGTTCCCGCACCTTTTGGAGATACTTTTGCATGGATGGCCCTTTAGCTTCAAAATCTCCTTGGACCTGGTTCACCACCAGCTGGGAGTCGCTGAAGGCCGTCAGATCTCCCACTTTTAGTTCTTTCGCCAGCTTGAGCCCGGCGATGAGAGCCTCATACTCGGCCTCATTGTTCGAGGCCGGGAACTCGAGGCGCAGAGCTTGCTCAGCCACCACTCCATCTGGACTGGTGAGGATAAGTCCGGCCCCGCTGCCCCCCGGGGTCGAAGACCCATCCGAGTGCAGGACCCATGGCTGCTTCGGGGTCTCCTCCACGGACTCAGATGGCAGCTCGGGGTCGTCCGAAAGGGTGCACTCCACGATGAAGTCGGCGAGTATCTGAGCTTTGATAGCCGGCCTGGGCCGATATTCGAGGTCGAATTCCCCGAGCTCGACCGCCCATTTGGCGACCCTCCCCGCACGATCCGACCTCTGCAATATTTGCTTCATGGGCTGGTCGGTCAATATAGCTATCGTGTGGGCTTGGAAGTAAAGCCTGAGTCTCCGAGCCGAGATGATGAGAGGGAAGATGGTCTTCTCAAGTTTAGAATATCGGGTCTCGGCATCCTTGAGAACCCGGCTGGTGTAATAGACCGACTTTTGGAGCTTGTCCTCTTCCCGGATGAGAACTGAGCTCACTGCGGCTGGGGAGACGGCCAGATATAAGTAAAGGACCTCGCCTTTCCGGGGCTTGGTGAGCAGCGGGGGAGAAGCCAGAAGGCTCCGAAGCTCTTCAAAGGCCTGCTGGCATTCTTCTGTCCACCGAAAATCTTTCGGCCGTTTGAGGCTCTTGAAGAAGGGGAGGCAACGCTCGGCCGACCGAGAGACGAACCTTCCCAGGGCGGCTACCCGCCCCGCGAGCCGCTGCACCTCCTTAACTATCTTTGGAGGCGACATCTCTTGCAGTTCCCGAATTTTCTCCGGGTTGGCCTCAATTTCGCGCTGGGTCACTATGAAACCCAGGAACTTGCCCGAGGTGACCCCAAACGCGCACT
The DNA here is from genome assembly GCF_009389715.1 of Phoenix dactylifera. Classification (NCBI taxonomy): domain Eukaryota; kingdom Viridiplantae; phylum Streptophyta; class Magnoliopsida; order Arecales; family Arecaceae; genus Phoenix; species Phoenix dactylifera. The sequence continues at coordinate 11,159 of NW_024067726.1, read as the reverse complement.
TCGCCGGATTGAGTTTCATTTGATATTTTCTGAGCTTGGCGAACGTCTCGTCGAGATCGGCTATGTGGTGTTCCGCCGCTCGGCTCTTCACCAACATGTCGTCCACGTAGACTTCCATGTTCCGGCCGATCTGGTCTTTAAAAATCTGGCTGACCAGCCTCTGATAGATGGCCCCAGCATTTTTCAGGCCAAAGGGCATCACCTTATAGCAGTAGGTGCCCTTGTCGGTGATGAAGGCCGTCTTCTCCTCGTCTTCTGGCGCCATTCGGATTTGATTGTATCCTGAAAAGGCATCCATAAAAGTTAGCAGTTGGTGTCCCGAGGTGGAGTCGACGAGCTGGTCGATGCTCGGGAGGGGAAAACTGTCTTTTGGGCAGGCCTTGTTCAGGTCGGTGTAGTCCACACACATACGCCATTTTCCGTTGGCCTTCTTTACGAGGACTATGTTGGCGAGCCAGTCCGGGTAGGAGACCTCCCGGATGAAGCCGGCTCCGAGGAGTTTGTCCACCTCCTCGGCCGCAGCTCGTTGTCGCTCGGGGGCGGAGCCTCTTTTCTTCTGCTTTACAGGCCTGCTGGTTGGTTTCACCTGAAGTCGGTGGATCATGACCTCAGGGTCAATTCCTGGCACGTCCGCGGGCGACCAGGCGAAGACGTCGGCATTATCCCGCAGGAAGCTGACGAGGCGATCCCTCTCATGGGCGCCGAGGCCGGAGCCGACCTGCACGGTTAGCTCGGGAAAATTTTCTCGTAGTGGGATTTGAATAAGGAGCTCACCGGGCTCTACTTGCTTCTTCCAGGGGGTGTCCCTCGCATCGAGGGTTTCTATGGGGAGTGAAGGGCGCGTCGGGCGGTCTGGCGCCTCAGCTGGTTGTTTCACTGTGTGGGCCGCCATGTAGCATTGCTTGGCGACCAGTTGGTCTCCGCGGACCTCGCCTACTCCTTTGCCGGTGGGGAACCGCATGAGTAAATGGCGAGTTGAAACCACGGCTCGAAGGGTGTTTAACCCTGGGCGCCCAAGGATGGCGTTGTAGACCGAGGGCAGACGGACCACCAGGAAGTCCATCCTCACAATGCTCTCCCGGGGGGCGAGGCCAACTGTGACAAGGAAGCTAGCCTCACCTTCAACCGAGACCGCATCTCCGGTAAACCCGACTAGCGGGGCACTGATTCTCCGGAGATGTCCTTCTGTCAACCCCATTTTTTGGTAGGCGTGGTAGTACAAAATGTTGGCTGAACTTCCATTGTCAACTAGGACACGCTTTACATCAAACCTATTTACAATTATTGAGATGACCACAGCGTCATCGTGAGGGGTCTCGACCCCTTCTAAGTCCTCGTCCGAGAACGAGATGACTTCATCGGTACGTGGGCGCTTCGGGGGTGTTCCCTGGGCGGCCGTTCCTGCCGAGGCCCGCCCGATCATGTTGATGGTGCCGGCGATGGGCCTGTTGTCGCCTGGATTTTCGGTTGGTGCGACATTCTCCGCCGGCCTTCTTTCCTCAGGTCGATTCCTGACGAACCGGTTGAGTACTCCCCGTCGGATGAGCGCTTCTATCTCGTCCCGGAGTTGGAAGCAGTCCTCCGTGTCGTGACCACGGTCTCGGTGGAAGCGGCAATACTTCCTGGTATTTCGGGGAAATCCCGTGTCTCGCATAGGAGGCGGGGGTCGGAAGAAGTCCCGACCCTCAATTTCCATCAGGATCTCGGCCCGGGGAGCATTGACGGGTGTATAGTTCTCGTACCTCGCCTGGTACATCCGGGGCCGTGGTGGAGACCTCGGACGAGGAGGTGTCCTCTGCTGAGGTCGCCCCTGCTGACGGGGCGGACTCCTCAGTCTGGGGAGATTTTTCTCTCTGCGGGGCGACCGGCTCCTTTGTCGGCCGCGTTCCTCGCGGCGTTTCTTCTGTTTCTTCGAGGCGGGCTCAATTGCTCCCCGCCTGGAGGCGACTGCCTCCTCGGCCTTGGCGTACTTCCGGGCTCGGGCCAGCATTTCGGTGAAGTCGGCCGGAAAGCTCTTCTCGATGGAGAAGAGGAATCGGTAAGAGCGAACCCCAGTCTTCAAAGCCGACATGGCTATCGACTGGTCTAGCTCGCGAACCTCCCATGTGGTGGCGGTAAAGCGGTCCAGGTACTCTTTGAGGGACTCCCCCTCCTTCTGCTTGATGTCCAGGAGGGAGTCTGGTGTCCGTCGCTGGCGCCGGCTGGCAGCAAAGTTGGTGGCGAACTGCCTGCCGAGCTGCTCAAAAGAGGACACCGTGTTCGGCTTCAGTCCAGAAAACCAAAGCCGGGCGGTCCCTCGGAGGGTTGCTGGGAAGGCCTTGCAGAGTATGGCCTCCGAGGACCCTTGTAGGGCCATGAGGGCCCGATAACTCTCCAGGTGGTCAAGGGGGTCGGTGATTCCGCTGTAGGGCTCCACCTGAGGCATTTTGAACCTCGCGGGAACCGGCTCGTCCTCGATCTGGCGGGAGAAGGGGGACTTGGTAGTGAACTCAAAGTCCCCTTCCTGTCTTGCCTTCTTGCTGTGGAGTGCCGCGATCTGGCGCTCCAGATGCTCAACTTTTCGGTCAAGCTCCCCCACCCGTGGGATTGTCGCTGTGGTTTGCGCCAGCCCACGGCGGTCCGGGGCTGACTCCGCCTCAGAGAGTTGGGGTCTCCGGTCGAAACCTTCTCCCGGTGACTCTCTCTGGGGAGAAGCTCGTTCTCCATTGTTGGCTCTGGAGGAGCCATGCAAATTTTGGCTGGGGAGAACCGGGCCGTTGGGGAGACACTCCGGCGGGGCCTGGGCCTGCGGGGGAAGTGAGGGTAAAGCCTCCTCGCGCCGTAGACCTTGAACGACGGCGGCCAGGGCCTGGACTTGCTGCACCAGGGCGTTAAACTGTTCCGGCTGGACCTGAGGAACTGGATCAGCTGGAGTTGGAGAATTCTGGACAGAGTGTCCAGGACTTTGCGGGGGACGCCGGGAGATGTTAGAGGCTCCCTTACTTCTCAACTTCATGACTGCTACTCGGGCCCTTCCTCTAGCGCCAACTGTTGCTGGAAATTGGACCCGGGGGCAATCTTCGGTCGAAGAGAGGGAGCGGATGTGAGTCCTCACGGTGGGGCGGCGGTCCGTCGGCGGGCGGCGTCCTCCGTCGGGGCCGGTCGGTGAGAAGGAGCAGCAGGTTCTCACTGCGGGGTGGCGATCCGTCGGCTGGCGGCGTCCTCTGTCTGGGTGCCTGCACACGAACCGGTGGCCGGATTTTCCGGCGCCGGCCCTCCGACGGTCAAGTCAGTGAGGGGGGCAAATAGTATGGAGAAGGAAGATAAACAGTGAATTTTTGGGGGTACCAATGTTCCCTCTTCTCTTGAGAGGCCAAGGCTCCCATTTATATGCGAGGGTCGGTTTACCTGTGATGTAACAGGGAGAGGCCGCAGTATGGCTCGGCATGTTGTTCAGGTCGGTGCTCGGTCAGGCGAATCATTGCACTGATGTTGGCGGTATGGCCGAGATCAGAGACTTATCATAGTCGACTAGACCCTGCTGGGTCGATTTGCCGTGGAGAGCTGGGGATCCGTAGATGTCAGGAGCCACGCGCATTTATTATGGAGTAAGCCGGAGATCCGCATTAATGGTGGAGTAAGCCGGAGATCCGCATTAATGGTGGAGTAAGCCGGAGATCCGCATTTATTGTTGAGTGTGCCGGAAGATTACAGCGGCCATGCGCAATAAATGCCGGAGGGATGTTAGAGTACGGTCCTCGGACATCGGGGTTTCTCTTAGGTCGGAGGTCTCGGGGTCGGTCGTCTCGTGGCCGAGCGTTCCGAGGTCGGACGCTGACTTCTGCTGTCCGGGGTCGGAGGTTGTACGGCTTCTCTGGGGCATTTATGTCATTTGGGGGGAAACTTTATTCCCCCCAACACTACCGATTACAGCCGGTTGTTTTACAAGCTCACAACCCAACTTGTTGTTTTACGAGCGCACAACGAACTCGGTCGGTTTTCCCAGGCTCACCGACTAGAACCAACCCCGATTGTTTTCCCGGGCTCACAATCAAACCCTTACACGTTGGTTTTACCCTCGGCTCACCAACAAACCTAAACCCCGTTGGTTTTCCCTTTGGCTCACCAACAAACCTTTAACCCCTTGATTCAATCCCTTGATTGAATCAAGTTACAAGATATTAAAGCAAAGAATAAAAACAAATCAAAGCTTCTTAAACAAGCAGATATGACAATATAAACAAATAGAGTAAAGAGAAGCCCTCAAACGAGTTTTGAAGATGGAGGAGCTCGGCTTCTTCTTTACTTGATCCTCCTCTGATTTGGCATGAAGTAGAGGATCCCCGAGGCAGCACACGGATGGAGAGGAAGCTTTCGGATTCACTTGGATGCTCTTCTTCTCTCTATTTCGTTTTGGATGGCCCTTTTGTGCTTATGGGAGATTTCCTTTGTAATCTCTTTGAGATCTCTTTTCTAGATGATCTCTCCCACTTCCATGAGTTCTCCCCTAGCTCTCTTCTTGTTTTTATAGCTTTAGATGGCGTGGAAACAAGAATATAGCTGTTAGAGACAAGAACAAGAGCCGTTGGACACAGTCTGCATTTCCTGACAATGTTACCGTTGGGATCGGAGTCGACTCGCGCGATCAGGAGTCGGCTCGCCTGTTGCAGGAGTCGGCTCGTGTTTTACCGGAGACGACTCGGCCACTGTCCCAAATTTGAATTAATGTGCTTGCCTTGACTGGGAGTCGACTCGTCTTAACCTGGAGTCGACTCGCCAACTTCTGGAGCTGACTTGGCAATTTCGGAGTCGGCTCATCCACTGAAGTCCGTGGATCCAATTTTGAATTTTGTCCTCTCGAGTCGACTCGACTGTCCTGGGAGTCGACTCGAATCTCAGAGCCCGAACTCCCGATCCTCTGTCTTTTGGCTCGTCCAGTCTTGGAGTCGACTCGAACTTCCTTGGAGTCGACTCGGCTCTCAGTTTGCGAAACACAGCCTTCTGCCATCTTGGTGTAGCGCTGCCTTGGAGTCGACTCGAGCTGTCTGGGAGTCGACTCGAATCTCAGAGGCAGTAACTTGGTTTTCTGTCTGTTGATGGTCGCGGAGTCTCGGAGTCGACTCGTGCAATGCGGGAGTCGACTCGAATCTCAGAGTCCCAAAAATGCTCTCTGACTTTTTCCTTGTGTTCCGCTGAGAGTCGACTCTTACTTTCTTTGGAGTCGACCTACCAACCATCGGAGTCGACTCGCGTTCCACTGGAGTCGACTCGAATAGACTGTTCTTTTGAGTTTTTCTTTTGATTTTACTCCTCCAATTTGAATCCTTTGAACTTTAAACTTGGGCCAATAAATTGTAGCTTTCTTCCAACTTGAGAGCTTTGGAGGCCTTCTTGTGTTCTTCCAACTTGCTATGTTCCTTGCAAAATAAATATCTTTCTCCTTGCAACATAAACATTAGTATCTATACTTCAAGATTTTGTGATCATCAAAATCAATCTATGAATCAATCTTTGGGTCATCAATCTCCCCCTTTTTGATGATGACAAAACTTGGAGTATATGCAATATAAAAGATACTGTTTTCTAGAAGTAATACATAGCTAAGTTGCATGAAGTAGAAGACATGTATATTTAAAACATACTTCATGATAATGCTTTTAGATTTAATCAGCTTAACACAATCAACATATTTAAATTTTAAGCTGATTTGTATTCAATTCAAAGTAATAAAGCATTCTGAGGTATATAGGTATATAGCATATACTTAGATATTTCTCCCCATTTTTGACAACATCAAAAAGATAGTGAAACATTAAGCACAAAGATCAGAGCAGAACACATCGAGTGTGAATTCAAGAGGTTTTCTAATTTGATACCACAGATAGTTTTCTAATCAAGTGTAGGTGGAATCTTCTTTAGGTTAATTCAAGAAGTACTACAAATGATATTCAAGAAAAAACATGAGTGGAAATCTAACCTCTCTTCACTGAGTATGAAAGCTTGTTCATTTAAGACCTTTTGCCCAATCTATTAAGTATTTTATCAACCATGAGAGCAATTTAATTAATTTTCTTAATGACTTCAAAGTTCTTTTATGATAATAGGAGCATTGGGGCACAAATATCAAAATATACATTCATGCAATTTTTGATACATCTTAGAGCTCTTTTAAAGACTTTCTTTTATTTCTTTAGAAAATAAGCACAATTTGATACATAAAATAATGAATTTGCACAAAATTGAAGTTCCAAAAAGCAAGCCAATTAGAGCTCATTAGTGAAGTTCCAAAAATAGATTTTCTAAGAGATACTCAAGAAAATTTAACACATTATTCTCCCCCTTTTTCATTAAATTAGAGGCTCTTAAGATTTGCAATTTGGTTCAAGAGTGATGCATGAGATATACTAACCAAATAACACGCCTCAAGGTGTATCATACAGATTTTCAGATTTAAATTTCAGATGATACATATTGGAGAGTATTAGAATCACTTTTCATTTAGTGTTCTTTCTCTCTCCTTTAGTTATAGATTTATGCGATTAAGTTCCATAAGACCTCTCCTCTCCTTCAAAAATATATTTCAGCTTATTTTCATAAGACTCAAGGTTTGAGATAAGACAACCTTTATAGAACTCATCTCAAGAAAATTAAAGCATGTCTTGCAATATAAGGAGGTTCATCAAAATCAATCCATAAAATTCAAAGTATGCATCAAAATAAAGTGTCTTTGGGATAGAATACTGAATATCTAAATCTCCCCCTCAAAAGATGCATTCTTCTTTAATCATTTTAAATTGTTGAATTTCAGATTTTAGTGATAAACGTGAATAACACTGAAATTCTGTAATATCGAGAATGTAGAGTAATCTAGTATTATTCCAAAATTTGTAGTAATTACTCTTTCTAATCCTTTACGAACAAGTTATGCTTTCTCTTAATCTTAGAGAAAATGTATAGAAATATTAATCAGAAAATGATTCATTTGAAGCTCAATTTCTTTCAAAAGCATTTACATTTTCTTTCTTTTAGAGTCATTTGAGTGAACTGAAATATTTCTAGTTTTAAGATCATTCACTCTATTGATGGAAGTCTTTAATAATGTAGGAGAGAAAAACATATAGATGATCATTGAAGTATATCTATTTATAGAACTCAATTTCTTAATTATAGTTTTTCTGCAATGGATACATGAAGCACAATAAATCTTTTTAATATCAAAATAAACTCATATATTTAAAAATATTTGTTTGCAATTAAGATCATTGAAAGACACATCATTTAGACCAATATTAGTATACTTTGAAGATAAGAAATGATATGTTTCGGATGCGTATCGGAGCAATCAACCAAGGCATCAAAATTAATTCTGTTTTTCTTAAATTAAGATTTTATTTAGAAATCATATTGAGTTTAAGCTTTTATACAAAATCAGATTCTGAATTTCATAAAGATTTTCAATAGAGTCTTTTAAAGTCATAATTTGAGATATGGATCTTCCACATTGTAGCTCATCTTAAATCATTATGATTGAAGACACATATTTCACACATATAAGAGGATATTCAGAATATTTGTATTTATGTTTAGCACATTATATACCAAGGTTAAGAAAGTTGAAGGATAGAACAAACTCAATTCATTTTGCCTAAATAGAAATATCCTTCTCTTCTCCTTTTTACAAATTTATTCACCTTTCAGATTTTAACGATGATTGTGAATGACAAATCTGAAATTTCTTTTTAATAATACAAAAAAAAATTTATATAGTATTCCAAATATTCAATCAAATTATCCAAGCATGAAGCATTGTAAAACATTGAGAACCCATAAATCAAGACATCATACCATATGCACACTATATTAAGTGTTAAGTCATACATTAAAATAATAAGAACAAGCATGTCAAGGATCAAAATCAATTCTTTTCAAATAAACTTCCCCTATTTAAATATTATCTTGCATTGATTTCATCCTTAAATTATGTTTTCAAGTGATAAAAAAAACTTGATTCTTCTTATATACTTTCATTTACTTTGTCTTTCATTTTTACTTTCTTATGCTCTATACTCTATTTACTCCCTATCCGGTGGAGTTGGGAAGGGGCACGAGGTACTACCACTAGCCTCCCTCTTGTGCCGTCCCTAATATGCCCTACACCGAATAGTTGGGTCAAATAGTGCCGGGTACTACCACTAGCCTCCCCATTGGCACCATCCCTATGATGAGCAATATAGAAAGGTTAAAATGTTTACTTCAAACTCTCTCTGTTTGAGTGTAATTAATTATAGATTTTATCCCTTCCAAATGTGCCGAATATATTATGCTTGTTTTGCTTTTCCTTAAGATTGAAGTACTTGCCTTTGCTCAGATTTTTCATCTCTTGAACAATGTTCATTTTCTTTTCTTTATCTCTCTTTCATTTTGTTATTCTCAAGTAATTTACATGAAAGAGCAGAATAAAGAAATAATCAAATGTATCATATAGAGGTATATCATGCAAACAACATTTTCATTATGCCCAAGAATTCGTAGCTTCTCACAAGTCATTCTAAATCAAAGTTTTAATCATATACTTGTGTATTTCATAGTTATGATATATCCATAGAAATATTTTAGTTTGAGCAAACCATGAAATAATTTCCAAAAGCATAAGTCAATTAATACATATATGGACATGATATCAAAAGATTAACAATTAATGATTTTAATCATGTCATAATAAGATTTAAAGTTATTGACTTTGCTCAGCTAATTTATGAGAGAGATATCTAGAATTACTTATTCATTATATGTTCTTCAAGCCAAACTAGATTCCTTATGTGTGAACTTTTGGCTGAAGAAGATCCTCTCACTTGTTTGCATGTGAATGTTTATTGTATCTTATGTGGAGGTGTCCTTCAAGCTGAAATCACTCATTTTCTTGCTCAAGGATTCTGCATTATTACCAAACTCCTTTTCTTTCTTGAAAGAAAGTCTTTAGTTTCTTTAAGATACAAAGCATTCATCCAACATATATATAATTTTTTAATTAGATGACTCAATATAAGATATGACAATAGTTGCATCTAGAGTTCATCGGTTTTTGTAAAACCCTAGGCTCATTTTGACACTTCTTTTGTATTAGGAATCAATACTTGTAATGATTTCCTCTCTTTCTTTTTTTTTAACCTTGTAATGCCTTCAAATGATTGCAATGACATATGAATGACATACAATTTCTTTTAAAATCTTGTGTTTGTTTCAAATCCTGTGGAATCAAACTTTGTGTATGCGATTCTGTGTTGTGCCATAAAAATCTCATAACATACCTTAAGTGTTCAAATTTGACACAATTTATCAATGCATATAAACAGGGGGAGCACATCTTGTGATAACTATCTTAAACAAAAAGAGGAGTCTGAAATGAATTCCAAAACAAAGGGGAGTGAAATGAATGCTGAATTCTTTAATAAAAATAACTTGAATATCCTTGAGTCGTTCATGGTAATATGCTGAATTCTACTAGGAATTGAGTTTTAAGTACCTAAGGATAATTTGTCCCCTTCATTGTTGATGACAAAAAGGGGGAGTAGAACCAATATGGATATTGGATATATTGGAATGCAAAATTTAAGGAGTGTATTGAGTAGATATATATATATATGGAGTATTATGGAGTAGAACCTGTTATGGGGGAATTGAGCCGCCATGCCCCACGTGATCGGCACGCGTATCCAGGAAAGCTACAGCTGCCCTATGATCCAGCACTCCGACCCCGAGTCGGACCTCCTCGGCTCCGCAGCCGACCCCGGGTCGGCTGCCTATGATCCAGCACTCCGACCCGAGTCGGACCTCCTCGGCTCCGCAGCCCGACCCCGGTGCGGCTGCCCTATGATCCAGCACTCCGACCCCGAGTCGGACCTCCTCGGCTTCGCAGCCCGACCCCGGTCGGCTGCCCTATGATCCAGCATTCCGACCCGAGTCGGAGATCTTTTGATAACGACAGGCTATTCTCCAGAGGCACGCCGCGGCTTCCTGCTCCACTACTTCCCTGCAACGGCTGTACCCGATGCTGCCCACGATCTCCTGTATCAACCGTACAAAGCGGAGCTCCACTACGCCCTGCCATGACCGTACCCAGCGCTGCTCCACGACGCCCCGTAACGGCCATGTCAGTGGCCATTCTATCGTGCCCCACGACGACAAACCCCCTGAGAGACCTCCCAGCCAGGTATATATGCGGCTGGGGGAGAAGGGGGGGTAAGCAATACCTCCCAGAGCACTCTCTCCCACTTGTGATTATCATCTCTCCTCCTCCAATCTCCTCTGACTTGACCGTCGGAGGCCATCACCACCCTGGTGGTGGTGCAAGGCTTGTTTGCAGGTTCCTTGGCGGAAGGTGGAGCGCGACCAGCACCAACCAAGACAACTCAGGCGGAACCCCGTTCACACCGTCGTGTCAATCGTTCTCGGTTTGGACCACCAGCAACAGTTGGCGCTAGAAGGAGGGCCAAATCTCAGAACGATCGTAATGGCACGGCGAGGGGGTCGCGGAGCTTCCAATGCTTCGCGGTCGCGGAGCCTCTCGCGCCTCTGGCCGGGAGGCTGCTGCGTCCCCAACACACTCTCAGCAGCATTCCACCGCTTCTCCTCCCATTCAGACGGTCGAACCTGCTCAGTTCGACCAGCTAGCCCAGCAGGTTCGCACCCTCGCGAGGCAGTGCAGAATCTGCAGGGTGTGATCTCTCGGGTGCCGCAGCGGGCTCAGGAGTCGCTGCTCCCCGAGCACTCGCCTCTTCCTCACAACCCGCGCTCCTTCCTCTCCCATGGAGAGGAGCGCCGGCGCGGGGAGGATTCTCGAGTGCGGTCCATTCTGCCAGGACCTTCTCATCGGAGCTGCGCGGGGTACGAGAGGCGGACCCGGGCGCGTTCTCAGGCACCCCAGTCCTCGAGGGGCCCGCACTCCAGTCGGTCCCCCTCGCGCCGCTCCTTGTCTCCCACCCACCGGTCGCGCTCCCTGGACCGGCGGTGGACGATCTCCACAGACAGCTCCAGGTCCTGAAGGGCCACTCCAAAGATCCCTTCGCCGACTTGGAAATCTCCTCCCAGCCGGCGCTTGCCTCAAGGAAACTCGGCTAGTTCGGAATGGTAGCTCGGCTAGTTGGCTGAAGTTGTAAGGGGAGCGCCTCCCCTTTCCTTCG